>NC_047087.1:50932500-51543333 GCF_902459505.1 Geotrypetes seraphini
GAACTATGAATGACACAGAAGGAAGAGATGTCACTGGCAGGAGGATAAGTAAGTGAAATGCTGGGCCAAGTTGGACTGTGGAGAATGCTAAGCTAGGTAGTTGGAAGGTTTTTGGGGGTAGGGGTGTCAATTCAAGCCACTGGGAAATGGAAAGCTGGACATGTCCCCATTGAGGGGAAAAAACCAAGATTTAATGTTCATTAATGTGATACCATATTGTCACAATCCTAGCACTAAGGTTCGGCTTGTGCTAGGGAGGGCTACTCCTAGCCCTGGCGTGGCTTTGACCCGGGCTAACCAATGTGATGGGTTAGACAGAAAGAAAACAGAAAGGTCTGATTTCCCATTGAAAACTCAGGTTACAAAACCCTGGGGAGGAGAGGATGATGGGGAGAACAGCCTGGAGCGGAGGGAGGTGCCTTGTGCAAAGGAACAGCCTAAGAACCAAATCACAAGCACAGGTAGTTCACAGCTGCTGGGTCTGATTAAAGCTCAGAAGAAAACCCAGCAAAAACTACAGGCTGCCCTTCCCCCTCATAGAACAGGGCGTGGTCGCCTCAGTGCTTTAGAGGCAGCACTGAGGAGGAACCAGTCAGTTTACCCTGGGACAGCCCAGGAAGGAGGTTCGCAGGATTGCTCTCCTGAACCTCAGAGCTTCCAAGACATTGAGATGGTAGAAGCAGCCCATGTCTCTGAAGCCAGCCAGCCAGCCTACCCAGAGACCATGGAATTTATGGACACTGCCATGGATTCAGAAGCAACTGCAATGGATGAAAGCTAAGTGCAATACCTTTATCTTTTTGCTATGCTTAGTTTGTGGACTTTTGGGATTTTGCAAACTGTATGCACCTGTTTGGAATCGGTGAGCAGTGCTGGGCTCATGCTGCAGAGGTGCCTAAACCTGGAAGCCTCAAAAACCAGGTTTATTTTGTTTGAAAGTTTTGTTTGTGTTTGCCTTTTTATGGATTGAGTGAAACTGCAATATGGACTTTGTGTTAGGGGGATAGTGGGGAGAATCCACAGAAGATCCTCAGGGCGGGATTGTGGGGCCATTTGTAGCAAGTTTTTGAAATAGTGGATTCGGCTACTCCCCTCCCCCACCAACTGCTTATTAAGTTGGTTGGGGCCAGGCCTGCTTCAATCCAGGCCTGAGTGCAGCACTTTCATTCTACAAAGAAAGGGCTATAGTCTTATTCCTGCCTGCTGACTAAAGGCAGACTTATTAGGACTGGACTATCACAGACTCTGGAATTACTCACCTGTTATACCTGCAAGGAAGGTGTGGGTTGTTTGTTTTTGTTGCAACCCAGTTTTTCTTTCATGTTTGCTTTTGTTCATGGAAAGAATGAGGTAGACCCTGTTCAGGGTTCGTGAACTCAATAAATTGGGACTTTATTTTATTATGAACTTTATTATTCCTGACCATTTTTGTGTTCCTTTATTGACTGAGAGACCAGCAGGACCTCCAGCGTCTTCTGGAGGCACGTGGAGCGCAGGCTATTCTGGGCGCTGACCGGGGCCATAGCTCAAGCCGGCACCGGCGGTGTCACAATATGTAACTTCGCAAGCTTCAATGTTGTCGATGGAGCCTATTTACTAACTAAGCACATACTAAGGTGTGCTAACCCAAGTTAGAAACATAGAAATAGACGGCAGACAAGGGCCACAGCCCATCAAGTTTGCCCACTCCAATGACCCTCCCTATCTATCTTTGCGGATAGATCCCACATGTCTGTCCCATCTGGCCTTAAAATCTGGCACGCTGCTGGCCTCAACAACCTGAAGTGGAAGACTATTCCAGCGATCAACCACCCTTTTGGTGAAGAAGAACTTCCTAGTGTCACCGTGCAGTTTCCTGCCCCTGATTTTCCACTAATGCCCCCTTGTTGCCGCGGGACCTTTGAAAAAGAAGATATCCTCTTCCACCTTGATGCGACCTGTGAGGTACTTGAATGTCTTGATCATATCTCCCCTCTCTCTACGTTCCTCGAGTGAGTAGAGCTGCAACTTCCCTAACTGCTTCTCGTATGGGAGCTCCTTGAGTCCCGAGACCATCCTGGTGGCCATTCTCTGGACCAATTCCAGTCTCAGCACATCCTTGCAGTAATGTGGCCTCCAAAATTGCACACAGTACTCCAGGTGCGGTCTCACCATGGATCTATACAGTGGCATAATGACTTCAGGTTTACGGCTGACGAAACTCCTGCGTATGCAACCTATGATTTGCCTTGCTTTGGATGAAGCTTGCTCTACTTGATTTGCAGACTTCATGTCTTCCCTGACAATCACCCCTAAGTCTCTTTCTGCTTCAGTTTTTGTCAAGATCTCAGTTTTTGTCAAGGGTGTAAATCCTGCAAGGATTTCGGCTTCTCAGGTGCATGACTTTGCATTTTTTGGCATTGAAACTGAGTTGCCAGGACCTAGACCAGTGCTCCAGTAGAAGTAGGTCATGCATCATATCGTCTGCCATTGAATTTTTGTCTGTTGTGCTTTTGCTCACTACATTGCTTAGTTTGGCATCATCGGCGAATAATGTTATTCTACCTCGGAGCCCTCTTATGTAGATGTTGAACAAGATCGGGCCCAGGACGGAGCCCTGTGGCACTCCACTTAACACCTCTGACATTTCAGAGGGGGTGCCATTCACCACTACCCTCTGAAGCCTACCTCCAAGCCAGTTCCCAACCCAATTGGTCAATGTGTCGCCCAAACCTAAAGAACTCATTTTGCTCAGCAACCTGCGGTATGGTATGCTATCAAATGCTTTGCTGAAATCCAGGTAGACGATGTCCAGGGACTCACCAACATCCAGCTTCCTCGTCACCCAGTCAAAGAAGCTGATCAGGTTGGATTGGCAGGATCTCCCCTTAGTAAATCCATGTAGATCCCGTAGATTCTCCTCGTCCATGATCCTATCCAATTGGCGTTTGATTAGGGTTTCCATTAGTTTGCTCACTATTGATATGAGACTCACTGGTCTGTAATTTGCCATCTCCATCCTGGAGCCTTTCTTGTGGAGTGGAATGACGTTAGCTGTCTTCCAGTCCATCGGGACGTTACCTGTACTAAGGGAGAGATTGAAGAGCGCGGATAGCGGTTCCGCTAGGACATCACCCAACTCCCTGAGCACCCTAGGGTGTAGGTTGTCAGGCCCCATTGCTTTGTTGACCTTGATTTTTGACAGCTCGCAGTAGACGCTGCTGGGTGTAAACTTGAAATTACTAAACGGGTTAACTGATTTAACCCTTGTCTGTGGCTGAGGGCCGATTCCCGGTGCCTCGCAGGTGAAGACTGAGCAGAAGTATTCATTTAACAGTTGGGCTTTTTCCGAGTCCGTTTCTACATAGTTTCCGTCTGGTTTTCTGAGACGTACTATCCCGCCCGAGTTCTTATTTCTGTCACTGATATACCTGAAGAAAGTTGAGTGAAGCCATAAGTTTGTACTTGAGGTAATGGTGAATTGACTTAACCAAGGTCACAAGGAGCATTAATGGGAGACATGAGATTTGAACCCTGGGTTTTTTTGTTTGTTTTGTTTTTTTTAATTCTTTATTAATTTTCAAACTACAACAATGCATACTAATACAATAAAAGCACATTCATCTTTCCCATGTTCATAATCATCCATTTTCCCCCACCCACCCAAACAATAATCATTCAATATAATAGAAACATATATTATCATAAATATCCGACCTTATTCTGAATAATGATATCTTCTCACCCATCCCAAGTATGAATATTCAAAAATCAATTTAATTTGAACCCTGATTTACTGGAATCAAGATCCTTTAAAAACTCATTAGGTTATGATGTCACAGATAACATATATTCTGCCAAATGAAACAGTGGCCACCTACCAGGGAATGAAATGGCATGTTTGATTCAGTTGGTGCAAAAAAGTTAATATCTCCTTCTTCCCCACTAACTCACTAGTATTTGTGATTTATGTTTTTCTATAAGGCATATATAACATGTGAAATTGGCATTTAACATAAACAGTTACAGTCAGGCTCCCACAAAGGATAACATTGGGTACCATAAACTTATTGTCCTTGAAGAGTAGTAACATTACACAGGAAACTGAATTCAACTATGTAATTAGGCTTGTTACTTCCAGTCATGAAAACAGTTGATCTTGCTTGAAAGCATTTCATAGGCTGACAAATCTTGCATGAGGCAAATGAGTTTGATCAGTCTTGCAAGAAAATGCTTTCCATTTTTTTCAAGGTGTTTTGTTTTGTTTTCATTTGTAGAGGTGAGGGCATCAGTTATTAGGAAGTATAGAAGATTTCTTTATCTTATCCTGGAACCTGGCTATAGATTTTAAAATTCAGATGTGCCAGAGTCAGTCAGGACTTTTTTTTTTTTAATCTTTATTAATTTTCAAAACTAATACAAAGTGGAACAAATTATATATATATTAATAACAAAATAAGCACTTAAATTCCATCAATAACAATGCAGATAATAAATATCCCTCCCCTCCCATCCAACAATTTGATCAAGAAATGAACCAGAAATATATCCCCCCACCCCGTCCTGGATATGTATAAACAAAAAATTTAAACAAAGACAACTATGTTGAATTAACAAAGGATGTCAACGGGCCCAAAACCAACCAATTTAAATAATTTGCTATTCCCTAACATATCAGCATTCATCTTTTCATATTTGTAACCTAAACATAAACTGGCCCACCAAAATGGAAAGTTGAGGCGGTCGCAATTTTTCCAATTGCGGGTTATCATTTGCATAGCTATCCTTGTCATAATCAAGAAAAGCCTGCATTTGTAGCGATCCATGGGAGGCTTGATATGTAGCAATGTTCCACATATAATTGCCTCATACGTCAAAGGGATTGTTGATTCCAGTGTGATGTTAATCTGTCCCCATATTGACTTCCAGAAGTTGAGTATCAAAGGACAATAGAACAACAGATGATCCAAGAGAGTCAGTCAGGACTTACCGTAATTGTTCAAGGGAATTGTCAGTGTCACAAGAGCTTTTCACTTCTAGGTCATAAGTTCAAATCCAGCTCAGGTCTGTACAGACGTTTTTAAAAAATTGCCCATGATACGCTCTTTGACCGGGGAAGGTCTGCAATTGGGTTTGGGTGGTAAGCTGCGTGCTTTTTTTGCTCCTTTTTCAGAAGACGGCCTGTCAGTTTCGGCTTTACATCAGGCGTTGAATGACGTTGCCCCGCCTCGGATGTGGGACTCCCTGTGTGCTCGTTGGGCTTCGGACTTAGGCATGCAACCCGCAGATCTGGATGTGGCCTGCCTTATTAAGCATATTCCGACCCTTTCGGCTTCGGCTGACCTCCGGGAGTGTCAGTTTCGGGTGTTACATTGTGCTTATTTTACGCGAGTCCAACTTTTTCACTCGTGTTTCGCAGATTCGCCGCAATGGGAGAAATGTACCAGTGCTCCTAAGTCATTTTTCCATGCCTTTTGGAGCTGTTCTGTGGTCCGGGCTTTCTGGAGACAGGTGACTCGCTACTTGGAACTTCTGTAGGGCAGCTCTATACCTCTGACTCCGGCAGGGTTTTTGTTGGATAAATATGAGGCCTTTTCCCCCGGGGGTAGGTAGGTCATTTTTGCGGAAAGCTAGCTTAGTGGCTAAGAAGATTATTTTGGGAGAATGGGTCTCGGATCGGGCTCCTTCTTATTGGGCTTGGCGTAACCATTTGCATTCTCTGATGCTGCTTGAGAGGGGTAGAGTGCGTCATTCTTTGCATCAGTCTAAGTTCTATTTGCAGGTCTGGAGTCCTTATATTTACTCTCTGTCTCCTCGAGCCTGCAGTTTGATTCTTAATACTTTGCCTATTTGATTCCTGAGTGGAGGGATTTGCGGCCTTGGGGTGGCCTCTTCCCGACTTTTCTTCCCCCCCCCCCCTTTTTTTTTTTTTTTTCTTTCTCTTTTTTCCTCGGGAGGTCTCTTTTCTGCTTTTTTGGGGCTCATCAGAGTCCAGGGCCCTGAAAGTTCTGCTTTTACTTGGTTCCTTCTGACCTTCCTCCTTGAGTTTTTTTTTTGTTTTTGGTTTTTTTTTTTCTCTTTTGGTTCTGGTTGGGGGGAGGGAGGGGGGTTCTGGGGCTTAGGATATCGTTGCTGTGTGGCTTTTGGTGCACCTGTATTTTTTTTCTGCTGTGGTTGTGTTCATTGCATCGTTCTTTGCCTCTGCTGGGCTCCATTCCCCTTTGTTACCTGTAACCCTCCCCTTGCGAGCTGAGGTCTATCGGATACCGGGACCTGGGCTTCTTCCTGCATTGTTACCATGTTGATATCCTGTTGCTATGGGGGGGGGCTTGTCTGTGGGGGATGGGTTCTATTGTGGTTGTTCTCCCACATTTGATGATGTTTTGTTTGCTCTTTTTTAGATTTATCATCCTTGTTGTTATGCCTTCTTGTCTGCTGTTTTCTTGTTGGTGCTTATTTTCATCAATAAAAATTGTTTGACCTAAAAAAATTGCCCATGAGAAGGGTGTTCTCAGTTCATTTCTAGGAGCCACAGGAGAAGCACTTACATTGTAGCCATTCTTCAGTTCCAAAGGATCTATGCTTTCTAGCTTTTGAAGAATCAAGCGTTATGTCTGCATATAGTCGTGTTTATTCTACAGCTGTCTGACCATCATGGGTGCTATTTGAAATTATTACTTTCACAGCTTGATTTGGGAGGAGAGAGGGTTAATATAGCTTTCTTACCATTCCTTTAATCTAAGATCTTATATTTGCAAGGAAGAAATGCTCCCCAAAAATTAGTGATGCAAATGTAAGACTCAACAATTTTATTTGCGAATAGGGAGTTTGTAATATCGACTAAAACATTTTAGAAAAGACATGGGACTAGCCGATGACTCAATAGTCGTCATTCAACAATGGCACCTACTGACCAGGCTTCAGAGAGTTATGGTCTGTGGTTGTGGTTATTGGGCTAGTCTGTGGTCAAGGGATTAATAATTTGGGATAGGGTTGGAGTGAACCTTGAGTAGTTTTAAGGTGAAAGATCATGATGCCATAGCCCTAACTGAGGATGATTTCACTAGACAAGGACAGGAGAAAACCACCAGACCTGCCAAATCAAAAAAGAAATTAAATTGGATATTAAATCAGATGTCAAGAAAAGCACATGGTTGGAAGTAAGATGTTACAGTGAAGGTTGATAAAAGGAGGTAGCATGAAGGAAAGAAGGGTTGTATGAAATATCAAACTTGCTTAACAAAGCATTTCTGGATTGAATACTGAAAAATCAGAGGCTGCATGTGCATTACCATAGTAAAAGGTAACTCAGTACTCTTAATTCATTTATTGTCACAGTTTTAAAATCAAATCAGTAGTTCTTTCACAAATTTCCAAACCAAAGGGAGAAGTTACCAGGCTCCCCCTGTCCCTGAGACCCATTGGGAGTTTTCCTGATGTCCAACAGTTGGAATAGGAGTGATCTTCAGTTGCTACTGTCAAGCTCCAGATGTAAAATGGCATTAGTTGACCACCACAAGACTACCATGGTACCATTTCAAACCCAGAGCCCAACAGAGTAGGAGCAACAGAAGATTGCTCCTGCCTCAGCCAGGGAATACCCTTGGAAGATCCTTGGGAGACTTTAGGGATATTGGGAGGGTCAAGGGGAGTGTTTGAGGGGAGAGTAAGGGGTCTGATCTGCGGGGTGGAAAGTAAAGGTTCTCCACAACAGTTCTTTAACCCCGGAAGTTGTCTTTGTCTATTAATATCACAGCAGGCAAAGTTAAACACAAGCCACATTATTTGAGTTGTATAATAAGATTTTTCCCCTGCTTTATATCTTATTATTATGTAACATACACTACAATAAACTGTGTGTTACAGTAGAATAATGCACATTTTGCCCTTTAATTTACATTGAGGCAAATATTGTACACTAGTGTTTAAGCCCGTTACATTAACAGGTGCTAGAATTTATGTCTGTCTGTCTTTCATTCTTTCAGTGTCTCTCCCTGCCCCTGTTTCTTTCTTCATTTCGTTCTGTCTCTCTCCCTTCTGCTGTCTATCTTTCTTTCTTTCTTTCTTTCCATCTCTCCCTCCCATGGTCTATGTTTCTTTCTTTCTGTCTTTCTCCCTGGCCCCCTTTGTCTGTCTGTCTTTCTTTCTTTCTGCCTGTCTCTCTCTAGCCCCTTGTCTTTCTTTCTTTCTGTCTCTCTCCCTGCCCTCTGTCTTTCTGTGTATCTGTCTTTCATTTTCATGCGTTGCCTGCCTGTCTTTCTGTCTCTCTGCATGGCCCCCTTCTGTCTCCCCCCCCCAAGCAAACCAAGATTGCTCCCTGACCCCCTTTTCCTCTCTCCCCCCCCCACTTCCCTGTGCAGCAGCAGCAGCAGCAGCAGCATTTCCCTCCCATCCTTCCCTGTGCAGCAACAGCAGCATTTCCCTTTCCTCCCACTTCCCTGTGCAGCAGCAGCATTTCCCTTCCCCCCACTTCCCTGTGCATTTCCCTCCCATCCTTCCCTGTGCAGCAGCAGCAGCATTCCCTCCCCCTCCACTTTCCTGAGCAGCAGCAGCAGCAGCATTTCCCTCCCGCTCCACTTCCCTGTGCAGCAGCAGTATCATTCCCCCCCACTTCCCTGTGCAGCAGTAGCATTCCCCCCATTTCCCTGTGCAACAGCAGCATTCCCCCTCACTTCCCTGTGCAGCAGCAGCATTTCCCCCACCCCACTTCCCTGGGCAGCAGCAGCATTTCCCCCACCCCACTTCCCTGTGCAGCAGCATTTTCCCCCACACACTTCCCTGTGCCACAGCATTTCCAACCCCCTCCCTTCCCTGAGCAGCAGGGTAGCAGCATTTCTCTTCGTCGTTTCTGGCCGGCTCCCTTGTCGAAGTTATTTTTGAGTTCAAAGCCTCTGCCGCAGCTCCTTTCATGATCCACGCCTGCGTCGGAAGCCTTCTCTCTGACGTGACATCAGAGAGGCTTCTGACGCAGGTGCAGCTCGTGAGACGAGCCGTGGCGGCAGCTTTGAACTCAAAAATAACTTCGGCAAGGGACTGAAGGATAACTTCAGTAAGGGAGCTGGCCAGACCGCGGGCTGCAGAATAGGACCTGGGGGGCCTGTGTTAGACGGCAGGGGGTGGGAGTTGCCACTGTGGTCGCCGCCTCCCTGTGTCTGTGCTTAAGGTGCCTCTGCATGCGCAGTTGAAGGAGCCAGCTTCGCCGAGGGAGGGCAATGGGGAAACCACTTCTGGCTCCTTCTACTGTGCATGTGTGGCACGGAAGCACAGATCACGGACACAGGGATCATGAAAACTGAAGTGCGCATGCGCGCTAAGGGTTTTATTATAGCGGATTATTCCCTTAATTCACATTAGTAACTTGCCTCCCCCCCCTCAATGGTTTTACTTTTTTTTTAAGGATTCATTTTGTAATTACATTGACATTTTGGTTTTGCCCCAAATGATTTCTCCTTTATCCTTGTGGTATTAACAGCAGTGTACTTTCAACATACAAGCTGAACTACGTATAAAGGGACATTTGGCCAAAGTATTACTTCACTACATCTCTGAAATTTCAGGATTTTTTTGTATTTTCACTGCAAAAGATGTTTTCATATTGAGGTTTTGTTTATACTTGGTGTGGTTCTGGGTTTGCAATCTAGAGAAAGGGTATCCTTGGGTACACTCTGGTGTTTACAGCCATCTCTGTGTAACAATAAATAAAAGAATTGCTGTCATATGGCTCATGTTCTTAAACCATCTGACACAAAAACATAGGGCTCCTTTTACAAAGCCGCGCTGGGGCCTTAACGTGTGGAATAGCGCGCGCTAATTTGCCGCTTGCGCTAGCCGCTACCGCCTCCTTTTGAGAAGGCGGTAGATTTTTGGCTAACGCACACTAATCCGGTGCGTGCGTTAAAACCGCTAGCGCGGCTTAGTAAAAGGAGCCCATAGTTAAAGCCAAGAAATGGAAAGTATTCTTGAAGCAACAAGACTGAAGAGAGATTTTGAAATAATTAGGTTGGAAGTTAAAATCATCAAGATTGCCTTTTTTTCTGTTCTAAGCATCTATAGCAGTGCAGAGGATTCAGCGCGCTGGTCTGCACTTAAAACCGCTTCCGTGGTTTTTCAAAAGGGGGGGTGGATAATGAGCCAGTATGTAGGGAAAAAAGAATGTGAACTGACTAGGGTGCATATGTCTGAGAATATTTGCAAATGTAATAAAGGTACAATCGTATTCTGTAAAGAACAATCTCAACTCAATGTACGTTGTAAATAGTTAAAGCAGGGGTTCATTCACTCAAAACATCACAAAAACAGGACAGTTGACAAAATCATAAATAAACGGAGAAAAATAAACCTCAATTGTGGGTCGCCAGGACTACACAAGTACCTAAGCTCACCACCTCATCACGGGTTTATAAAAAAACTCCGTACAGTTATAAATTACTTTCATACTTCAGCATCTCTTTAGAAGAGGCCATTTTGAGAGAGTCTGGCCGCCCGTCATACAGCTGACAGCGTGGAGACAACTTTGTTAACGAATCCCCTGAAGTAGCCTGCTTGCAGGCGAAATAGAAGATCTTATCTATCGGGACGAAGATGTTTCTTCAGATGAGTGTTTGACTCTTATACACGCTAAGATGCAAAAGTGTTTAGCCACGCTACTAGACGTTGTTTAGAATTTATCTACAGCTGTAGCTGATTGCCATATATTTAGTTAGTTTGGGGCTGTCTCACTTACTTATATAAAATTACAGGACGTTTAATTTCAAATCCTTTGAGAATTTTCTGAAAACTATTCTTCTAAAGAGATGCTGAAGTATGAAAGTAATTTATAACTGTACGGAGTTTTTTTATAAACCCGTGATGAGGTGGTGAGCTTAGGTACTTGTGTAGTCCTGGCGACCCACAATTGAGGTTTATTTTTCTCCGTTTATTTATGATTTTGTCAACTGTCCTGTTTTTGTGATGTTTTGAGTGAATGAACCCCTGCTTTAACTATTTACAACGTACATTGAGTTGAGATTGTTCTTTTGAGAATATTTGCAGTCATATTGTCTTCTAGGAATCAGTTTTTCTCTCTTCTTTAGGTTTCCCGGTGTGATTGGGCAAAGCATAATTTTTTTTGGCTCCTTGGTGGTCAGTTTCCAAACGATTTAAACAGCCAGAAACAGCTCCTAATTATTTAACTAGTTCACCTCTCCAGGACTAACTGGGCATATTCAAGCAGGACTTAACCAGGTTGTACCACTGAAAATGCCCTTTTAGCGCCTAAGCCGAAACTGCCTACTTTGTGGGCTTTCTGGAGGCGGAGTCAGCTCTTAGCTGGATAAGTGTCAATATTCAGCCCTTAAACAACTAAGATAACCGTGTAAATAGGATCACATTAAACACAGTCCTATCTTTATGCAGTTTCAAGTTTATTTTAGTCTTGATATACCGCTTTTAAGTGCAAAGCAGTTTACAATTTATACGAAAATGAAAAATGTTAAAAATATAAAATGGTGGATGACAAATTTACAAGATCAGTACAGACATAACATGCTACAAAAGGGCAAATGGAAAGGATATATTGCATAAAAATAAAAGAGTGGGGAAGTGAAAAACAAAAGGGTTAGAGGGAATCTTCAATGTTAGGCCTAATGTCTGAGTGTTATGAATAAGGAGACCTAGGAATAGATCTCAAAAGCATCTTTGAAAAGAAATGTTTTAAGACTAGATTTAAAGTTGTTGAGGTTCTTTTCTTGTCTCAGGGTCAATGGTAGGGTGTTCCACAATGTGGGAGCAGCTACTGAAAAAATTGTTTTACGTGTTGTATCATAAAACAACTGACGGACAGAAGGAACTGCAAGGAGATATTGTTGGGAAGAGCATAGTGCCCTATGCAATTCATAGGGGATCAGCAATCTGTCTATGAATGAGGGAATATGATTAGATTGAACTTTGAAAGCAAGAAGAAGAGTTTTGAAAGTAATCCTATGGGAAATATTCAGTTCATAGTAGCCAGGTAATTGCTGAATATCACATTTAACTGGCTATGTTTTATAGCTGGCCACATATGCCCAGATATTCAGTGCATGTGCCAAGACATGGCCCCAGCAGTGAATATCCAGGAATAAAACTGGCAGTGGTCAGCAAAATACTGATCACTGTGGACTAAATATTGACCCCTCTGTTATGTAATTGAATAATCGGAGCCATGCCTCCAGCCCATCTACACTGAATGTTAATTGCTGTAGTTAAAAGCCATGTTTCAATTAAATTAAAATGGAAATCTCTATGTATAAAATAATAAATAGCCAAAATAAATTTAAACTTTAAATTTATTCACTGTGGGGGTGGATGGGAAATGAGGAAGAGAATGAATCAAAATTATCTGTTAAATATGTCAAATGCCAGACTTAGATCATGTATTTTCTCGAAGGCTGTTCTTAATTGGTTATCCTTTTTTCTAGAGCATAGAAAGTGAGATGATTGCGATTGTGTTTCAGAGAAGAGGGCATGAACAACAAGATTTCCACAGGGTTCCTCGTTGTCACCTGTTTAACATCTATCTTTTACTATTACCATATTTTTCGTTCCATAAGACGCACTTTTTTCCCCCCCAAAAGAGGATGGAAATAAGGGTGCGTCTAATGGAGCGAACACACACCCACCTACCCCGGTACCTTTTTTAATTGTGCTTTATCGGCAGGAGCTTTCTGTGTTCCTGCCCTTCCCTCCGTAAACCGCTGCCTCCTGATGTCTTCCTTCAGCTGCAGAGCGATGCAGAAGGAAGGCGCGAGCTTTTCGAGACTGCTGCGCTTTATCGGCAGGCGCTTTCCATGCTCCTGCCCTTCCCTCTGTAAACTGCTGCCTCCTGATGGCTTCCTTCAGCTGCAGAGCGGTGCAGAAGGCAGGCGCAAGCTTTTCATAGCCTGCCTGGTCCCGCGCTGCTCTCAGAATAGCTTTCATCAGTTCTCGCGAGAATCTCATGAGAATCTCAGAGAGAGCGAAAGCCAGAAGGTCTTGAAACATGCGCAGATGCTCAAAGCCCAGCCCAGCAGCAAAAAGCAGGCTCTTCCAGGACCAGCACATCCTATGAATTGGTGCTGTGTGCCGGTGCCAGATTGCGATAAGGGTTTGGGCAGGCGGGTGATGTCGGTTGTCGGGGGTGGGGCTTGCAAATCGAGTCAACACTCGGTTTGTGAGTCACGATTTACAAAAGTGTTTTGCTCGTCTTGTAAAACACTCGCAAACCGCATTACTCGTAAACCGAGGTTTGACTGTATACATTTATTTATTATCGCTATGGGGCAGAGAGTGGGCATGCTCTGCACCAATCAGAGCAGCCACATTGCACGCATTACCAACCAATTAGTGGGTGGTTAATGCATGAGTCTTTACTGCCTACAAAATAGGTGACAGTAGGGGCTCACACACTAATGACCACACACTAGTGGGAAAATTTAGTTCATGGCCATTTTACCCCTGCACGCGAGAATGACTTTCAAAAGGATGCGCTAAGCCCACTCTTTAATGCAGTTGGGTAAAAAGACCCCTTAGTTAAATAAACTCAGTACAGATTTAAATCCAGTGTAACTGCTGTTCATTTTGTTACCTCTTGAAAGCTAGTCAACGACTGTATTGAGTTAGTCCTATAAAAGGTTATCGCCCTCATTTACTGACCCTTTTTTCTAAATGGACTACTACAACACACTGCTTTTAAAACTGGAAACTTTTGTGTTAGGTTTGAGATAAGTAAGTGATCAGTGAATTCATATACGATTTTTATCACTTGGTGTATGTAGTTGAAATCAAAGTGGATGATTTTGTCTAGAACAATAAACGACAAATTGGTTTCCTATGTATGAACAAAACTTACTATTGTTTGTAAATTGTAGTTTGAGTCATGGAAATTTTAATTCTGTTTTATTTTACAACCATTATCCTGGCTAGTAACTTTGTTATTAATTTGTGTTATAGGTGTCAGAACGGTTGAGTCAACCTGGAGTCGCAATAGGCTTGGCTTGGACTCCACTAGGTGGTGAAATAATGTTTGTTGAAGCTAGCCGCATGGATGGAGAAGGTCAATTAACTCTGACTGGACAGCTGGGGGATGTCATGAAAGAGTCAGCACATCTGGCAATAAGCTGGCTGCGCAGCAATGCAAAAAAATATCACTTAACCAATGGTATGTAGCAAAAGAACTGGGGAGAGCTATGCATAGGGTTTTAGAAATGTTTTAAAGGCAGGTTTAATGAGGATTTAGGGGAAAGAGATGGGTAGAGAAGGCAGTGCCAATCTTTGGATGAAGCTTTGGGGCAATGTAAACAGGTCATCTTTATCAACTAGTCTGTCTTTTGTTGGCACATACCCCCTCTTTTACTAAGGCGCGCTAGCTGATTTAGCACACGCTAAACGCTAACGCATCCATAGAATATATAATGGATGCGTTAGCAGCAAGCATGCCTTAGTAAAAAGACCCCATAGTGCAGTATGGAGCCCCCAGCATATGTGGAAGGCAGACTTAGCTGACATGTCAAAGGGATCTTTTCCATATGATATATGAATGTTCTACAGCTGAGATTTTCTGGGAAGAGATTTGGAGCCACATGAAAGTGTCAATGCACAAGCTTGTCTATTCAAATTGTAATTTTGCATTCTTTGATGTTGAAAAATGTACTAAAGCCACCACACTGGTGACTTCTGGATTTGCTCATTGCATTGATTTTACAAATGATCTTGATGATCTGGGAAAAAGCCAGAAGACTGGTGGTACACATATTGTCATACATACAAATATGAGTTGAAGCTAGTAGAGAAGACAAACTCACAAAACAGGAGAACTGGAGTATTAAACATGAAAGGGAAAATTCAAGAAATGGCGCCTATATTTAGGCACTGGTAGGCACCCTACCATCACCTAAGTTAAGTTAAAAAAAATGCCAATTAAAATGGCAAAAAACGGTACTGTCAAAGCGCCTACTAGTGCCTAAATAAAATGCACTGAAATCACACTTATGTAGGCGCTTTAGTAACATAGTAACATAGTAGATGACGGCAGATAAAGACCCGGATGGTCCATCCAGTCTGCCCAACCTGATTCAATTTAAATTTTTTAATTTTTTCTTCTTAGCTATTTCTGGGCAAGAATCCAAACTTTACCCAGTACTGTGCTTGGGTTCCAACTGCCGAAATCTCTGTTAAGACTTACTCCAGCCCATCTACACCCTCCCAGCCATTGAAGCCCTCCCCTGCCCATCCTCCACCAAACGGCCATACACAGACACAGACCGTACAAGTCTGCCCAGTAACTGGCCTAGTTCAATCTTTAATATTATTTTCTGATTCTAAATCTTCTGTGTTCATCCCACGCTTCTTTGAACTCAGTCACAGTTTTACTCTCCACCACCTCTCTCGGGAGCGCATTCCAGGCATCCACCACCCTCTCCGTAAAGTAGAATTTCCTAACATTGCCCTTGAATCTACCACCCCTCAACCTCAAATTATGTCCTCTGGTTTTACCATTTTCCTTTCTCTGGAAAAGATTTTGTTCTACGTTAATACCCTTTAAGTATTTGAACGTCTGAATCATATCTCCCCTGTCTCTCCTTTCCTCTAGGGTATACATATTCAGGGCTTCCAGTCTCTCCTCATACGTCTTCTGGCGCAAGCCTCCTATCATTTTCGTCGCCCTCCTCTGGACCGCCTCAAGTCTTCTTATGTCTTTCGCCACTAAATGCCACTATGGGCTTGGCTAATGCCAGAAATGGCATTAGGAGGCCTTAAGCAACTACATAGGCACTATTCATGGCATAGTAGGCACTGGAAATGTAGGCCTAGAAAACCCTTGCCTACATTTCCGGTGCCTATCTTTTGCGGAGGCACATTTCTCTATAGGGCGCTGTTGAGTGATTGACACATGATCGTCAGCTGCTTTTTAGACAGCTGCCAAAATCAGGGCCCCATAGAGCAATGTTTTTCAACCTTTTTTGGGCAAAGGCACACTTGTTTCATGAAAAAAATCACGAGGCACACCACCATTAGAAAATGTTAAAAAATTTAACTCTGTGCCTATATTGACTATATATAAAGTAATTCTCTTGAATAGGAATCAAATAAACACAAAGAAAATATTTTATAATTACTTTATTATGAAATATTAAGTAAACAGAATAGTGAAAAATTATAAAATACTTTATTCAGTGCGAAACCTGGGCCTGTTTGGCTGAACACAAAGCTGATATTCTGGCTGGAATCGAAGAAAGACACACACGTAGCTCTTCGTCAACAGCTCTCAGTCTCTCTCTGTATTTGGTTTTTATAGCAATCATGCTTGAAAAGCTAATCTCACACAGATATGTAGTGGAAAATGGGAGCAATGTCAAAATAGCTTTGTTTTCCAGAAGGGGGAACTCCTTGGCGGTATCCAACCAAAAACTGTCCAAAGGTAGATCAGCAAATCTTAGCTTGAAACCACGATTTTGTCTCAGTTCAGTTAGTTCCTCCTGCTCCTGTAAAGTCATGTCCTTTCCACCAACTGATGCTGAGCTATAAGGGTCTCTAACCCAGTCAAGGCATTCAGTGGAGACTGAAGAGAAATAAAATGACAACTTCTCAAGAGTTTTTAAATGTTTAACTATTATCTCACACAGTGCAGCAGTGTGAACACCTTGCCATTGCTTGGTGAGTGTGAACATTTCAAGATTGCCACTTTCCACGTGTTGATGTCAGAGTTGCACCTTTGAACGGAATCCATTTATTTTATCTGTACTTGTAAGCAGGTTTTCACTTCGGCCTTGCATTTGTGTGTTCAGTTCATTCAGATGATAAAATATATCTAACAGGTATGCCAGCCTTGCACACCACTCATCACTTGCAAGCTGCTTTGCGTAATCTGACCTCTCATTTGTCAGAAACACTTTAAGTTCCTCCCGCAGCTCATACACACGAACCAAGACCTTGCCACGCGACAACCACCGGACCTCCGTATGAAACAGCAAGGTTTTATGCTTCGCTCCCATCTCCTCACACAAAGCTGCAAATATGCGACTTTTCATGGGTCGTGACTTTACAAAGTTTACCATGCACACAACATCATCCAACACATGAACTAGGACTGCTGGTAAAGTCTTGGCTACGAGGGCCTCGCGGTGTAAAAAACAATGCGTAACAATCACATCTGGATTTCTTTCCTTCACTCTGCTTACAAAGCCTTTGGTGCGCCCGACCATGGCTGCAGCTCCATCGGTGCAGACACTTGTGCAGTTTTCCCACTTAAGTCCTCCTTTTTCAAGGTATTCTGATGTGACCCGAAAAATTTCTTCTCCTGTTGTTTTTTCTGGCAATGCCTTGCAAAAAAAGAAGTTTTCTCTAATTGCATCACCATCAACAAAACGCACATTGGCCAAGAGTTGAGCATGTCCACTGATATCAGTAGACTCGTCAAGTTGCAATGCAAATTTCTCACTGATACGGATCTTTTCCAAAACCACACTTTCGATGTCTGCAGACATGTCATTAATACGTCTGGAAATTGTGTTGTCTGAGAGAGGGACTTTGGCTATTTCCTTAACTGCTTCAGGTCCGAGCATCTCCTCTACAATAGCTTTGCAGGCAGGAAGTATTAATGTCTCTGCCACAGTGTGCGACTTTTTTGACTTGGCTATAAGTTCAGCAACTTGATAGCTAGCTTTAAGAACTCTTTCATTTACCTTTGTGGTTTTTCTCATGAAAGTTGCCTGTTTCTCCGTGTTGTCACGCAGGCGAACAAAATAGTCCGCATTCTTGTTTTGAAGCGAAGGGTGTTTCGTTTGGAGATGGCGTTTAAGTTTGCTTGGGACCATAGCACTGTTAGCTAGCTTTTCACCACACACCACGGACAGTGGAGTTGGTTTGTTTGCATCTCCAGTGAAAGTAAATCCAACTGAAAAATAGCTTTCGCTATATTGCCTTGCGCCAGAGAATTTGCTTGCGCTAACCATCTTTGCTTTCTTTTGACCCCCACTCATACTTGGGCTCTCATCTGGCTCCAAATTTTGTTCAGAGTCTAGTTCTTTCCTTTTCAAAAAATTGTCCATCACTGCAGTATCTCACTGTCACTCAGGACTTACTGCGCTTGTCTCCTCCAGATAGCCGTTGTCCGTCACACTCAGCACTCTTCTGATCGATCCCCGATGAGCCGGCAGATGACAGCTCCAGATGACAGCTCTGTAAAACTAAACAAGCCAGACCAGCACAGATCAATCCTACACCGTCAATCCTAACAGAAAACCATGTCTTTCAAACACACAGAACACAGAAAACACCTTCGCCTAGTATGGAATATGTCATCACAAACTAACCCCTCACCCTTTTACAAAACTGTAGTGTGGATTTTAGCCACAGTGGTAACAGCCCTGACACTCATAGAATTCTGAGCATCAGAGCTGCTACCACCACGGCTGGCGCTAAAAAACACTCCACAGTTTTGTAAAAGGGGGGATAAAATAGAAATACACAGTTTCAACGCTGTAGCTCAGAGGTGCCCAAACTTTTTGAGCTTGTGAGCTACTTTAAAATGACCAAGTCAAAATGATCTACCAATAATAAAATTAAAAAACACAAAGCACACTATACGCTGAGAAAATGTTAATTATCATTCCTATTCTGGGGTTTTTTCAAAGAGGTCAAGGCAGATGACTCTATGCATTGTCACCTCAGTAACAACCATACAAAAATAGACAAATATACCTTCCATCCTTTTTATTAAACCACAATAGCAGTTTTTAGCGCATGGAGCTGCGCTGAATGCCCAGCGCTGCTCTTGACGCTCATAGGCTCCCTGCGCTAAAAACCACTATTGCGGTTTAGTAAAAGGTGACCATATTGTAAAATATAGACAGCAGATATAAATTCAGAACTGTGCATAGTAAGTGAAGGGAAGTTTTCATCTCTGGGAATTTACCCAGTTAACTATTAAGTTATTTGGGCAAATTCCTTTGAAAACTGTGGTAATACTGCCTCCACTTTGCTAAATTTAAAATAAAATCATTTTTCCTACCATGTCTGGTGATTTCTGGTTGCACTTTCTTCTTCTGACTGTGCATCCAATCTTTCTTCCCTTCTATCAGCCTGTATGCTTTCTGTCCTCCACACCTCATTCCCTCCCCCAACTTTTTCTTCCTCTCTCCCTGACCTTTCTTTCTTTTTTTCTGTTTCTCTTCTTTCCTTCTGTTTCCCTGCCTGCCCCCTTTCTTTCTTTCTCCCTGCCGTTCCCCAAGCCACTGCCGCTGCCATCGGGGAACAGGACCCACCAATGGATAACAGGCCCCAAAGCCGACGCCGACGCATGCTCTCCCTGACATCAATTCTGCAATCGGAGAGGAAGTTCCGCCCAGCCAGGCAGCGATTGGCTGGCCCGAACTTCCTCTCCGACTGCAGAATTGACGTTGGGGAGAAGAAGACTTATCGGCTCGATAGATTAGATCGCCAAGACAAAGTGAGTCCTGGGTGATCGACTCACTTTGCCTTGGCGAGCTACTGGCGCCCCTGCCTTAGAACACTGCCTAGGACCCTGGGGGAGCCCGGGCCCCCTGTCAGCTCCGGGCCCCTGAATGCAGGACTGGTAGTACTGCCCTGATGGCGGCCCTGCGGCACACCAGGCAGTGTGCCGCGGAACAGCGGTTGAAAAACACTGCCATAGAGAATCCAGGCCAAAATAACTTACCAAACTGCAGTACTGCTAGTACACACAGAATGAAACAAAATCTCTTGACGAAAAATGTTTTGAGATTTTGTTTCATGCTGTGGAAGTAGAAGTGGACTTGGACCAGATTTACCACCAGATCGACAAACTTAAAAGTGATAAATCTCCTGGACCGGACGGAATTCATCCAAGAGTCCTAAAAGAACTGAAATTTGAAATCGGAGAAATATTGTAAAAACTTGCCAACCTGTCAATCAAAACAGGAAGATAGCGAACATCATGCTGATATTTAAAAAAGGATCGAGAGGAGTGCCAGGCAACTACAGACCTGCGAGTCTCACGTCTGTCCCTGGAAAGATGATTGAGGTGCTGATCAAAGATAGCATAGTCTGGCACCTAGACACACATGACCTGATGAGAGCCATTCAACAAGGGTTCAGGAAAGGGAAATCATGTTTGATGAATCTACTTCAATTTTTTGAGACAGTGAACAGACAAATTGATAGTGGAGAACCGGTGGATATTGTATACTTGGACTTTCAGAAAGCGTTCGACAAGGTTCCACATGTAAGACTTCTCAGAAAATTACAAGGCCATGGAATAGAGGGAGATATACTAAGATGGATAGGCAAATGGCTAGAGAACAGAAAACAGAGAGTGGGCATAAATGGGAAGTTCTCAGTATGGGAAAAAGTGACTAACGGTGTACCCCAGGGCTCGGTACTTGGACCCATCTTATTTAATATTTTCATAAACGACATGGAAGAAGGAACATCCAGTGAAATCATCAAGTTTGCAGACGACACAAAGCTATGCCAGGCAATCAGATCGCAGAAGGACAGCGAGGAACTCCAGAACAACTTGAATCAATTGGAGAAGTGGGCAGATAAATGGCAGATGAATTTTAATGTGGAAAAATGCAAAGTGATGCATTTAGGCAGAAAAAATAAAGATCACGAGTATAGTATGTCAGGTGTAACTCTGGGAAAGACCGAACAGGAAAAGGACCTGGGTGTACCCTGAAACTGTCGGCGCAATGTGCGGCGGCGGCAGCGAAGAAAGCAAATAGAATGCTAGGCATGATAAAGAAGGGAATTACAAGTAGATCAGAGAAAGTTTATAATACCGCTCTACAGAGCCATGGTCAGACCGCACCTGGAATGCTGCGTCCAGCATTGGTCTCCATACCTAAAGAAGGATATAAAACTGCTAGAAAGGGTGCAGAGACGAGCAACGAAGCCAATGAAAGGTATGGAGAACCTGGACTACGAGGAATGGCTTAGGAGACTGGGGTTGTTCTCCCTTGAGACTGCGAGGGGATCTGATCGAGACTTTCAAAATACTGAAAAGATTCGACAAAATGGAGCAGGGAAAGCAGTTATTTACAATGTCCAATGTGACACGGACAAGAGGACATAGACTGAAGCTGAGGGGGGACAAGTCAAGGACGAATATCAGGAAGTTCTGTTTCACGCAGTGAGTGGTGGACACCTGGAATGCTCTCCCAGAGGAAGTAATTGCAAAATCCACCGTTCTAGGATTTAAGGGTAAACTAGATGCACATCTCCTTAAGAGTGGCATAGAGTGATATGGGTAAGGGTAAATTAGATGCACATCTCCCTTGAGAAGCATACAGTGATATGAGGACTAAAACTATGCCAGGGTACACCTGGCGGGGCCTCCGCATGTGGTCTGATCCAGAGATAGCAATTCTTATATTCTTATGTTCTGTGTATATTTGCATTGTAGGAGTCTGTCTTCTCTCACAAAATAATCTACCAGTTAAGTGCATGTACAGCAAGTTTTGAAGCCAGTTGAATTTTTAGCAGCTTGGACAACCATTGACATACAGAGAACTTAATTTTGTTATTTGCTAGGAGGCAAATTTCAAATGCAATTCTAACTACTTCACAAGTAATAGGAGACAGTGGCTGTTGAGGAATATTTAAAACTAAGTAAACAAATAGTAGTGGGATAGAGATGTTTCCACAGGAATATTTGATTCAAAGTTTATCAATTTTATTCAACACGGCCAGTGTTTCGGGGTTGAAAATACACCTACTTCAGGAGTCTACAAAACAATGAAATTTTAAAAATACATCTAAAACATAACCGTATAAACATATAAAAAAGCACAATTACTTACCTGTAACAAGTGTTATCCAAGGACAGCAGGCAGATAGTCTCACAGATAGGTGACATCAACCACAGAGCCCGGTAGAGACATTGTTAAAGTGTACTGTCACGTTAAGCTTTTAGCGAAGCTTCAAGACTGTCTGCATTGTGCATGTGCAAGTGCCTTCTTGCCCGACGTTGGCTCGCGAGGTCGTCAGTTCTAGGCCCAAGTAAAGAAGCCAACTAGGGGAGGTGGACAGGCTTTAAGAATATATGCCTGCTGTCTCTGGATAACACTTGTTACAGGTAAGTAACTGTGCTTTATCCGAGGACAAGAAAGCAGTGTATTCTCACAGATGGGACTCCCTAGCTTAACTGAAAGAGATGAAGGGAGAGTTGGCCTCTAAAGAAAATATAAATGATATAGTACCACTTAATGACTTCAGATATTCCATCTGATATAAGTATGTATAGAGTAATGGAAGGAAAAGTTAATTGATGGAGTAGTAACTGGTGCAGAAATATTTTCAATAAGAGTAAAAAGTAAATACTGTAAAGCCATCACAGATTGAGGTTGTTAAATGTAATTCGACCTCTTAGTAGTAGCTGAATTTAAATATAGGAGAGCGAGATGTTAGGAAGACCCAAGTAGAATGTCGTTTTTTGGGTTTTGGAATGTGGGATGCTTAATGAGGAAAAGGAAACAGGTTATGTGAAGCCGTGCATGGCTTAGGTCGTTGTATGATAGGGAACGGGCTGACTGGACTTACTGGGGGTTAGGAACTCATCAACAGTGGTGGGTGACTGACTGCACATCAGGACACAAACAGAGAAGTAGGTTAAATCCTCAATTTTCAACAAATTTGAGTCTAAATCTTCCCAAAAACTGAATAAGCCAAATTATTACAAAATGGTACACAGAAATATCATGCTAACAGAATACCACTGCTGGTCCGGAAGTGGGGAGACAAGATAAAGGCAGGTGACCTGGCATACGCAGCAAAGGCAGGAGGCATAAGCAGCGGGAATCCCGGCGAAGGCAGAAGGCATACGCAGCAGGAGTCCTGGCATACGCGACAGCAACAGGAAGTTGCAAGTCAGCTGACGCCAGCAACAGAGCCTCTCTTCCTGCCCAGTGTGCAGTTTGTGGAGGGAACCCGAATCCTTCGCGGACTGGCAGGAAATTTTTGGGGACCAGCAACGGTCCATGGACCGGCGGTTGAAGAACACTGACATATACAATCTACCAGTGTGTGAGGCATATTCCTCAACCTATGTCTCTAATTGTGGAGTCCCTCGGTTCTATTTTAGCTCCCTCTACTCTTTAATATCTTTATGGCTCCAACACCTTACAGTCATTCAGTTTTTAGATTAACAGTTTTTATCTATGCCAACGACATTCAGATATTGACTGGACTTAACTGTAATTCTTACAGAAGATTGCTGTTTTTAACGATGAACTCACTGAAATAGCCAGCTGGTTACACATGCATAAATTGAAACTCTCATAATCCAGATAAAACTAAGGGTCTTTTGATATCACATTAAGGAAATTCAGTATTAGCCGCAATAATTAGCATGATGAGTATTCTGATTGCATTTTTTTCTCAATCAGGTTTGTAGGTGTAATTTTGGATCAGACTGTTTTCAAACACACATTACTGAAACAGTGATGTGATATAGCCTTTTCCCCTTGATCCTTCAAGGGCTTCTTATCTTGTAAATTACCTTGAACCTGTACTAGATAAGTGTGATTAAGAAATCCTGATTGGATCCTGATTGATCTGAGTTTACAACCATTGACTGGCAAATATTCAGTAAATTCTACAATAAGTATGTTCAATCCTACTGTAGATTGGACACTTGTCCTTCAAATGTCATGAAAACCACCCCAGTCAATTTTAAGGTTAAGCTGTTGACTTGGGTAAACTTTTTATTATCTTTAGGAAAGTTCCCAGTGGAACAAGGTCATATTATGATTACACCAATCAAAAAAAATGAAAAGGAACCATCTAATATTGCATCTAATTTTAGACCTATCGCCAGTATTCCTCTGGTTACTAAAATAGCAGAGGGGTTGGTAAATGCTGAACTCACTACATATTTGGAGAAATATAACATTTTACCTGACAACCAATCTGGCTTTCGGTCAGGTTACAGTACCGAAACAATCATAGCTTTGTTGTTTGATTACCTGCACTTATTTTTCAGCCAAGGTTCAAGTGCTGTGATCTTGCAACTTGACCTGAGTAGTGCATTCGATTTGGTTGATCATACCATTCTTCTGGACTGTTTGGCATCCATTGGAATCTCGGGTTATGTCCTCAATTGGTTCCATGGATTTCTGGGAAATAGATCCTATAAGGTGTTTAAGGATGATACTTTCTCCTATGGTTGGGAAAACTCTTCTGGGGTTCCACAGGGCTCCCCTTTGTCCCCCACCCCTTGTTTCCTTAGGAAATCTCTTGCAGAGTTTAAAGCTCAAATTTTTTATCTATGCGGATGACATTACTATAGTCATTCCACTAACTTGTTTTACATCAGAGTTTATAAATTCTCTATCAATTATTTTAAATCAGGTTGAACTTTGGATGTCTGCTTTTAGATTAAAGTTAAACTCAGAAAAAACTAAATTTTTCTTAGCAGCTCCTAACGATAAAATCAAGGAAACTACGATACTTGTGAATGGGATGGATTATTATATTGAACAATCCTTAAAAATACTACGAGTTAGTTTAGATAAGCATCTTACATTGGAGAAACATCCTGACTTAGTATTTAAGAAGAGTATCTCAGTGCTTTGGAAACTCCGCACCATAAAAAAGTACTTTGACGATGCCTCCTTTTGTTTGTTAGTACAATCTTCCATTCTGAGTATTCTTGATTATTGCAACATCATATATCTGGGCGCCTTTAAAAAAATTATCAGGAAATTGAGGATGGTTCAGAATACGGCCGTCTGTCTCATTTTTGGCTTGAAGAAATGGGAACACGTTACCCTCTTCTATCAAAAGCTACACTGGTTGCCATTGGAATCCAGAGTTCTGTTCAAGTTCTCATGCATCTGCTACAAAACAGTATTTAGTATGTCACCGGGTTATCTCAACCCTCACTTCACTTTGAGTTATAACAATAAGAGCTCTCGAAGAATACATTTGTTTGTTTTTCCCTCATTAAAATTATGTCATTATAAAAGGTTCTTTGAAAGAACCTTTTCTTTCCAGACGGCCAAACTAAATTCATGGCTCGCCCAAATTGTGCTTGATGCCTCTTCTTATCTTGATTTTAGAAAGCAGATTAAAACTCAATTATTTAATAGGCTGAGCTCTTAATACATTTTATTATTATTATATTTTATTCTTTTAAGATTGTTGTACCCTCTTTATATGGCATGTATGTATTTTTCTTATATTATATGCATATAACTTGTTGATTTCAATGATTTGCATTGTTTGTATTTCAATTAATTGTTGTGAACCGCCTAGAACTTTTTTGGTATGGTGGTATATAAAATAAAATTATTATTATTATTATTATTAGAAATGATACAGAAAAGTATTTTCAAATTAAAAATGATATTTTTTTCAATTGGCCACCTACTTTCTAAATCAGCTTTATGGATTCTCATATAATCACTGGTTATCTTTACTCCAGTGTATTTGTCTTACTGATCTTCAATGCCTCCAAGTGAGTTCAGAATTTGGCTATTAAATTGCTAACAGTTTGGGCAAATTTGACAATGATACTTCATTATTAAGAGAAGAACAATGCTACCTTTTAACTCAGAATCGCTTTCAAGTTATCGATGCTACTGCATAAAGTCCATCATTCCAGTTCTCTGCTTTATCTCTCTCATCTGTTGAGCCTATATATTCTGTGCATCCTTTTCGCTCCTCGCAATCAAATTTGCTTGTCATTCCATCACTCTGGCACATGTGTTTTGACTTTTGTTAGGACCTTTATCTTTAGTATAACAGCTCCTTCCCTCGGGAACTCTCTCCTTCAGTATCTCTATGCAAGAAGTTTAAATCAGAATTAAAAACTTTTCGTTTTACAGATGCATTTGATACTTAGCCCTGATTCCATTTTTTTCTTGTATGCCTTCTGGTTTATAGTGTTTGGTTTTACTCCATGGATACTTTTCTTTTTTGCTTTCCCATTCATCAGTGTATTTCTTTTCTGTATTCGTTGTATTAAGTTTTATGTACTTTTGTAAATCGCCTTAATAGGACCCTTATTAGGAGGTATATTAAGGTTTTAATAAACTTGGTAAATGCTTCAATGTAATTGTAGAGGACTTGGAAAAATTAAGCAGTCTCAGATTCACATATCTGATATAGTTTTCCAAACTTTCAACCTTTAAAACTTAAAGCTGAAATGTCTTTAATCATTACCAAATAGCTATTTTGATTAGCCAGATTCAGCTAATTAATTCCATCCAATTCATCTTTAACATTAGAATTTTCATAGTTATTCTTTCCTCATGCTGTTGAATTTTCATCCCAGTATCACTTGAAAGCAAAGTGCTCCTCAGGGTCTGTATTGCTTCTCAAACAGATTTCAAGGGAAAGGTTACACATTGCTGGTGAGGAAATATAGAGATACACTTCTCCCTCCGTATTTGCAGTTTCAGCAATTGCAGTTTCAATTATTCATGGTTTTTAGCTTACTGGCTCCTCCCCCATATTACGTCAGCTTGCATAGACAAATCGCTGATTCCAAGCGTTTACAGAGAAAAATCGCTGATTCCCAGCACTTTCTTCACCGTATTTTGCCTCTCCTTCAGGAACAGGCCAGGTCTCCCACCATGTTATTCGCGGTTTCACCATATTCACGATGGTTTTTAATAGACAACAGCAAATAACATTTGAAAAAGTTATTTGTGGTTTTTCTGTGTTCGTGGGTCTGTTAATCCCCTATCACAGCAAATATAGAGGGGGAAGTGTAAATGCAATGGGAACATTTCATTCGGAGTCTACAAACTACTCTTCCACAAGGTCCACCAAGTTAACCTTAACCCTTCCATAAGTTCACTCTGGGGGTCTGCCATGGCATAAGATCTCTCCATTAGGTCTCAAGAGCACAGTACTTATCCTGAGCCCTTCTTCTCTGCTCTTGACTTCCTTGAAGCTCTAGGGAATCACAGGAAAGGATTCCTGCATGTTATTGGACGATTGGAGGGTGGCCAATGTTACACTAATTTTTAAAAAAGATTCCAGGGGAGATCTGGGTAATTACAGACCAGTAAGTCTGATGTCAGTGCTGGGCAAAATTATGAAAACAATTATTTAAAAAATAACATTGTGGAACACGTAGACAAACATGATTTAATGGGACAGAGTCAGCATAGGTTCAGCTGAGGAAGATTTTGCCTCACCAATTTTCTGGACTTCTTTGAAGGTATGAATAAACATGTGGAAAAAGGTAAGCCGGTTGATATGGTGTCCAGTCAAAAGCACGCGAGACAATCGCGTGCAGACAAACCCGCACAGACAATCGCGCGCAGGACGTCAGCGCGCTGGAGTTCAACATTATTTTAAAGTGCTCCAAGGGAGTGTGTGGGGAGGGAAACCCCCCCACACTTTGCTTAGAAATGTTGCCGCTCTCGTTGGGGGTGGTGGTGGGGAACACCCCCATTACAGAGGAAACTGTAAATTTTTCCCTAAAAAACAGGGGAAAAGGCTGTATCCTCTGTAATGGGGGGGGGGGGGTTTCCCTAGAAATAAATACTCAAGGATTCCCCACATCCCCCAACAGGAGCAGCAACATTTCTAAGCAAAGGGGACTCCCTCGGAGCACTTTAAAACATTTCTAACTAAAGTGTGGGGGGGTTCCCAACACACACACAGTCCCTCACAGCGCTTTAAAATACTGTTGAAGTCCAGCGCGCTGACGTCCTGCGTGCGATTGTCTGGGCGGGATTGTCTCACACGGTTTCATCTATGAGCTGGTTGATATAGTATATCTAGATTTTCAGAAAGCTTTGACAAAGTTCCTCATGAGAAGTTCCTAGAAAAATTAAAGAGTCGTGTTATAGGAGGTAAAGTTCAATTGTGAATTAGGAATTGGTTATCAGATAGAAAACTGAAGGTAGGGTTAAATGGCCATTTTTCTCAATGGAGGAGAGTAAATATTGGAGTGCCACAGGGATCTGTACTGGGACTAGTACTATTTAACTTATTTATAAATGATCTGGAAAATGGAACTATGAGTGTGAAGTGATTAAATTTGCAGGTGACACTAAACTGTTCAAAGTTGTTAAAACACATGCAGATTGTGAAAAATTGCAGGCAGACCGTAGGAAATTGGAAGGCTGGGCATCCAAGTGGCAGATGAGATTTAATGTAGACTTTGTCAAAAGTGATGCATATTGGGAAGAATAACCCAAATCATAGTTACCAGATGCTAGGGTCCACATTGGGGGTTAGCTCCCAAGAGAAAGATCTGGGTGTCATTGTAGACAGTATGCTGAAACCTTCCGTCCAATGTGTGGTGGCGGTCAAAAAAGCAAACAAGATGCTAGGAATTAATAAAATAAAAGGGATGGTTAACAAGACTAAGAATGTTATAATGCCTCTGTATCACTCTACCTGGAGTATTGCATTCATTTCTGGTTGCCTTATCTCAAGAAAGATATAGCGGAACTAGAAAAAGTTCAAAGAAGAGCGATCAAGATGATAAAGGGGATGGCACTCCTCTCATATGAGGAAAAACTAGAGAGGTTAGGGCTCTTCAGCTTGGAAAAGAGATGGCTGAGGGGAGATAAAATTGAAGTCTACAAAATCCTGAGTGGTATAGAACAGGTACTAGTGGATCGATTGTTTTTACTACATCAAGATTTACAAAGACTAGGGAACACTCGATTAAGTTATAGAGTAATACTTTTAAAACCAATAGGAGGAAATATATTTTCACTCAGAGAATAGTTAAGCTCTGGAACATATTGTCAGAGGATGTGGTAAGAGTGTGTAATGTAGCTGGTTTAAAAAAAGATTTTGACAACTTCCATAATCTGCTCTTGAGACTGACAGGGGGGAAGCCACTTCTTGCCCTGGATCGGTGGCATGGAATGCTGCTACTATTTAGGTTTTTGCCAGGTACTTGTGACTTTGATTGGCCTCTGTGAAGATGGGATATTGGTCTAAATCGGGGGTGCCCACACTTTATGGGCTTGCGAGCTACTTTTATAATGACTAAGTCAAAATGATCTACCAACAATAAAATTTAAAAAAACACAAAGCACACTGAAAGGCAGAGAAAATGTTAATTATTCATATTCTGGGTTTTTTCAAAGAGGTCACGGCAGATGACTCTATGCAATGTCACCTCAGTAACAAAATACAAAAATAGACAAATACACCCCCTCCCTTTTTACTAAACCACAATAATAGGTTTTAGCACAGGGAGTTACGCTGAATGCCTCGCGCTGCTCTCAATGCTCATAGGCTCCCTGCGCTAAAAAACGCTATTGCGGTTTATTAAAAGGGAGCCATAGTGCAAAATATAGACACCAGATATAAATTCTCAAAACCGACACATTTTGATCACTAAATTGAAATTAAAATCATTTTTCCTACCTTTGCTGTTTGGTGATTTCATGAGTCTCTGATTGCACTTTCTTCTTCTGACTGTGCATCCAATATTTCTTCCTTTCAGCCTCCTGTATGTTTCCTCTCCTCGAAACCTCATTCTCTCCCCCAACTTTTTCTTTCAGTCTCCCTGTTCCCCCTTCTTTCTGTCTCCCTGTCTGCCCCCTTTCTTTCTTTCTCCGTGCCTTCCCCCAAGCCACTCGGTTTGCTGCCACCGCCATCGGGGAACAGCCCCCAAGCCACCGCCGTCCCAAGCTTTCCCTGCAGAAGCGTCGCGCTGACCAGCATTCCGCTCCCTGACGTCAATTCTGACGTAGGAGAGGAAGTTCCGGGCCAACAAGGCATTTCTCCTCATTCCATCCAGCCTGAGCCCCATCTCTCCTTGATCCAGCATTTCCCTTCTGTGTCTGTCAGAATTACCATTCCACCTATTTTCCAGCATCACCCTTCTTTGTGTCCATCTCACCTATATCCCTATCTCACCACTTTTTCAGAATCTTCATTTGTCTCTGTCCATGTCCATGTTCACCATTTGCCCTTTCAATGTCTTTATCTCCCCCCCCCAACACTTTTTCAGCATTACTTCTATGTCTCTATTTCACCTCCTCTTCATGTCCCCTCTGTATCTCTATCCTTATTCAGTAGGTCCTGCTTAGCCTTTCTCTTCTTTGTGTCACTATCTCCATTTTCAGCTTCCCCCCTTTTCCTTTGTTACTGCACCCTGTAGCCAGAATCTTTCCACCCTCCCTCCACTCCGGCCCAGCCCAGTATGAAATATTTCCTTTTGTTTCCCTCCCCTCTCTCTTTCTCTCTCTCTTCTCCTCCCTCACCCACGAGTCCTGCATCTGGCCCTCTCCCTTCTACCTGCACCAGGCAACACCCCCTGCTCCGCGGCTCTCTTCAGCAACTCGTCAGCAGCGGTGATCAAGACAAGCTGCCGACATCGAGGCCTTCCCTCTGCAAGTCCCGCCTTTGTGGAAAAAGGAAGTTGAAACAAGCGGGACTCGCAGAGGGTAGGCCCCGACATTAGAAGCTTGTGTCGATCGCTACTACTAAGTTGCCGAAGAGAGCCGCGGAGCAGGGGGTGTGGCCGGAAGCAGGTAGAAGGGAGAGGGAGATAGGAAGGCTGTAGAAGCTCCGGAGCATGACACCGACCCCGGCCAGGATGATTTCTTTTTCAGGCTGCTGCTGCCACCCCCTCCCCCCCCCTCCCCCCGAAATGACAAAAACAGCCTAATGCCCAGCGTCGGCGTCTTTGACGTCGGGGAGAGGAAGGCTGATAGGCCCGGTAGATCGGGACGGCAACACGAGTTTATCACGGAGCCCGGGATGGGCTTTGCAATCGACTCACGTTGCCTTCCTGAGCTACCGGTCGATCGCAATCGACGTGTTGGGCACCCCTGGTCTAAATGGACTATTCTTATGTGTAATCACCAGTGTTGGGATGTTCTAGTTTACTTATTCATTCTTGGATACCCATAGAACTATGTTGAACAAAATTAATTACATGGAGAACATGTGTGATGAAGAATAGAAATGGTAAAAATGTTAACACTACAAAATGATTCACCTTTTAGTAATAAGCATTTTCATTGATCTTCATTCCAAACAGTAGATCAGGTTTTCAGGATATCCCGAACACATATGCATGAGAGAGATTTTCAGACAGTGGAGGTAGTAGGCATACAAATCTCTTTCATGTTTATTAAAATTTGATGCAAACGCTTATGACAAAATTTCCAATCGAATTACAGATATAATAAAATCAGGATAATAAAAAATAATTTAGTGAAATATTACATACATGGAAAATCTGATCCATTGGCATCCCTTGAGAACTGGGAGTGAAGACCAAGGCCCAAAGGAACACTGTCTGGTCCTCAAGGACCACAGGCAGGCCTGATTCCCGGGTAATAAGCTGAATTAATTGAATACGTCTGCTCCTTCTAGAGAAATGGATTTTGTTTATGAAATTGTTTGGGGGTTTTTTTAGCTCACCTCAGAGTTTACATCTTAAGGGCTCTTTTTACTAAGGTATACTAATAGATTTAGCACTCGCTAAATGCTAAGAAACCCATAGGAATAAAATGGGCTTCTTAGCAGTTAACATGTGCTAAAATAAATCTATTAGCACACATTAGTAAAAGGGGCCCTAATTGAGGGCAGGATTCACTAAAGTCCCGAAATCTATCCGATTCGTGTCCTATCCGTTTCCGAGTCATTGTAGCCAATCGATTCAGTAAAGCTTGTCCATGCAAATGATCCAGTCGTAAACATGCTGCTATTAGCGCAGAAACATCGATCAATGCATGTGCGCACTGTATCCTTGTTGGTTTTGAAGCACACAACGCATGCGCTAACTCTTTAGGACGCGACAATGTAGCTGGAAGGAAGGGGGGGAGGGATAGCTGGCCTTTAAGTTATATTTGATTTTAGATTTTTTTTTTTGTTATTTGGCATTGATATTTGAAATGTACAATGCGCAAGGAGAGCACGGAGTTAATTGCGATTTTCTCGCCATGCGCATTACAAATCCAAGATTCACTCCCGTGCTCACTATGCACATTCCAAAAAAAATAAAAAATATATTTCTAATGCTTATGTACATGAAAGTTTACATATATTTAAAAGTTTAGATATATTTTGGATTTTTGGAGGGATAGATATATATTTTTAATGGGGTTCTTAACATGCATGCGTCAGTTGCTAGGCAGAAATAGTCGGCGAGGATGTAAACGACTGGTCCTCAGCAGTTGTAACTTTTTGGACAGGAAAGGCCAGTCGATTTTGACGAAATGGTTTCATGAATCGACGTGTTAAAAAATTTACATGCCTTTTTACTCATTTGCATGCGCAGATCGGATAGGGTGCGGATGGGGTCTGGAGGAAGGTTAGTGAATTGAGCCAAGAGTCAGAAAGTGAGCGCAAACCGAGCGGTACACAATCGGTTTGCTTAGTGAATCTAGCCCTTAGTTTCCTAGGCAGTTGGAGCTAAAATGACTTGCCCAAGGTCACACGAAGTGTTAGGAAGCGGGTTGTCTGAAATACAAAGCCTATTATGATTCTCAGGGATTCAAGCCATGTATTTTGTTGTAATTTCATTTAGGAAGAGAAGGGAGAGGGAGTTTAAATGTATATATAATGGTATTCTGTGACAACTCTATGAAGCACTGATATTGCACCCAGCAATGTGAAAATAATGGGCCTGATTTGCAGAAGCTGGATTCCTATATTTTGGAATTTGTTAGGTTCCCTATTTTCAATCAGAAGCCTAGGCTTTTAGCTGTTAATTAACCTAAAGTTTAGAGTTTAAAAAGTTATGCACCTAAATTTAGGCCTGACATTCATTTATGGGTCTAATATACAGTAGGTGCCTAGAGTTAAATCATGGTGCTAAATTCCAACTTTTTCCCTATCTTGAATTCGACCTACTTTTTAGGCTCCTAAAATTAGGTTTCCAATGAAATTTTGACCATAAATTTGGGCATTTAGCCCTAGTAAATTCTCAAGGCAGCCAATATAGGGACCTAACTCTCCTTTTGTGTCTTGATATTAAACCACTTAATACTCCAAAACAAGACTACTCCCTTTACTGACTAAACATTCACACAAAAAAAAGAAAGGAGAACAATTCATATGTTACTAAAAATATATGTCTCAAAATATATATCTCAATAATCTTTTTTCCAACAGGCTTAATCCAATAACAGGGGATAAGACCTCGGATACCCCTTAGCAATGGTGTCAAACACATTTAGAACACTGTTTATATGGGGTTGATGTAATCATAGGTCATAAAAACCCCTGCAAAATATATTCATGACAGATTCACAATTATCATGGCAAAAAACCATATATTAAAAAGTATGGGGTTCATAATAAAAAAAAAAAGGTCTAAAAAATGTCCTAAATGGCTACTTGGACGATCAAAAAGCCTGATCGTCCAAGTACCCATAACCAAAGCTGGTTTTAGACGTATCTAAAACTAGCTTAGGCCTTTCCCCTGCCACTAAACGCACAGAGAGAAAAGAGGTGTGTTTAGAGGAGGGGAAAGGGCGGGAGGTGGGCCGACCTACACCTAGGCGTGCAGCAGATATAACCAAAACCTTAGGCAGGTTGCCTAGTCGGCACTTATACCTTTTTGATTTAGACGAAGTCAAAACAGGTCTAAGTGCCGAAAAAGGGGCCGCTGAGCAGTTCAGCGGCCCGGCAACCTACCCACCCACACACCGCAACCAACGCGGCAGGAGAGATGCCTCATCTCCCCTATCGTGATGCGATCACCCCTCTACCCGAACTGCCGCGACCCGCAACAGGAGAGATGCCCAATTTCTCCTGCCGCGGGTTGTGGCAGTTCGGGTAGAGGAGTGATCGCATCGCAGCAGGGGAGATGGCCAATCTCTCCTGTCGCGATACATCACCCCCCCCCCAACAATATCGGGGCAAGAGGAAGCCCAAGCCCTCTTGCCCCACGGCACCCCCGTCCTCCCAGATGACATTGGGGCAGGAGGGAGCCCAAGCCCTCCTGCCCCGGGCACCCAGCGACAACATCGGGGCAAGAGGGAGCCAAAGCCCTCCTACCCGCCAGCCACGGCACCCCACGACAACATCGGGCCAATAGAGAGCCCAGGCCCTCCTGGCCCCAACGATCCGTGACCCCCCTCAATTATTTTCAGGGCAGGAGGGATCCCAAGCCCTCCTGACCTCTCGCCCCCCACCCCCCTACACGATCGGGCAGGAGGGAGCCCAACCCCTCCTGCCCAGGCGGACCCCCCTATCCTCCACCCCCCACTACAATATGGGTAGGAGGGATCCCAGGCCCTCCTGCCCTCGACACAACCCCCCTCCCCCCAACTTCCGCCCCCACCACCCTTCACCGTACCTCAACTCGTTGGCCGGATGGATGGGTGTCAAGCCCGCCCGTCTGGCAGGCCAGCCGGCTCTGGAATGGGGCTGGATTGGCCCAGGTGGCTGAAAACCCACCCACAGGTGGAGCCTGAGGTGCCTGGGCCAATCAGAATAGGCCCGGGAGCCTTAGGCTCCTCCTGTGGGTGGGGCCTTAAGCACATGGGCCAAGTTGGGCTCCCTCCTGCACCGATGTTGTCGCGGGGTGCCGCAGGTGCCCGGGGCAGGAGGGCTTGGGTTCCCTCCTGCCCCCATGTCATGGGAGGGGGTTGGGGTGGATTCTGTAACCGGTGTTGTTTTTGACAGACACCGGTTACAGACTCCAGCTTTTAGGCGAAGGACTGGCTCCTCCTTCGCCTAAAAGCCCTTGTGTTGGACGTTTGGAGCTTAGGCATTTTTTTGGTTCATTATGGGGTATAAGTGTAGACGTCGTTTGGGTACAAGTGTAGACGTAGTGGTGATCTGGGCGTTTAAACAGCTGAATGTAGAGGCAGGCCATTATCAAAACAAGGACGTTTGTTTTGGTTATGGACACTGTCCCTGCTTCTACTTTCAACGTTTAAGGCCTTAGGCCAAAAAGGGACTTAGACGTTTTTTTTTTATTATGCCCCTCCACGCATTTTTGTCTTCCATGATCCTAATGAGGACCTGTTTCACTGTCCGCTTCATCAGGGGATCCACAGGAAAAAGTCTTGTACCAAAAAGTGCCCAACAAGCTCAAACACCAGGAGATATATATATATATATTTTGTTTTGTTTATTTGCATTTATAATGTACAAGATAACTCTTGCCAAAGCAATACAGAAGGAAAAACAAAATAAGAAATATCTATGCATTAAGCAACAAAGTAAAAAATTTTCCTTAGACCACTATATATACTACTCTAGAGGGAAAGGAATCAGAAATGGTGAAGGGTAATCAAATAGGAATTGGCTTGACATAAATTTCCAACATTTTACATTACTGTGTTATGGCTGCTAAACTCCCCCTGTCAACAATTTCTTCATATCTATAAAGGCACGTAATTATTCAGGTGAAAAAAAAACATATTTATTTAATTCCCAAATATTTAACAATCCATTTACAGGGGTAAGCGAGAAGAAAATTTGCTCCCAGGGTTACCACCTTGACTCTCATAGCAAGAAATAATTTCCTGCGTTCCTGTGTCTGTCTGGTAGTATCTGGGTAAATCAAACTTTTTTTCCCCAGAAATTTTAATTGAGGGTTACGAAAGTATTGCCTAAAAAAATGCAGACACATCCTGCTTGAATAGAAAAGAAACAATTAACGTGGCTCGCCCTGAAACCTCAGATATTGAGGTTTCAAGCATGTCTGTAAGATTCAAAAGTTCTCCATCTGTTGGATTATGAACACCTTCCTCCGGTGTGCCTCCCGTAACTTTTTTTGTAGGAATATAGTAGATACGATTAACTGGCGGAATACAGTCAGAGGAATATTTCAGAACTTTAATCAGAAACTTTCTGAACAGGATATATATTTTGCGACATATATTTTTAGTAATATTCAATTTTGTTTGTTGATGTTAAACCACAACATTCAGTGATCCCTAGATGCCAAATGGTCACCCAGCATTTAACACGTGCTCATTTGGTGCATGCTAAGTTTTAGTAAAAGAACCCCTGAAGTTAGAAGCCTAAACCCTTTGAAAAGTGACCTTTCTATGTGTTTAGTTTTCTGCAACTTTTGAGTGCAGGTGGCAGAAAACTTTAAAAAATATATTTTTCTCTCTCTGAAGGCGCAATGAGCATTATATATTGCTTGGCTGCAGAATAATGTCACAAAACACCACATACTTTTTTTTCTTAAGAATTCAGATTTTTATCACCAGGAAATGCACAGGTTTGTATTTCCTGCTATCAAACACATTTTTTTATGCTTTTAAGCTTCTGGAAGTTTTGATCTCCTTGACAACACCGACATCCATCTGCACTTCCCAGCTGGAGCTGTCATGAAAGATGGACCATCTGCTGGAGTTACCATAGTAACCTGCCTTGCTTCACTTTTCAGTGGACGGCTGGTGCGTTCAGACGCGGCTATGACTGGAGAAATCACACTAAGAGGTCTTGTTCTTCCTGTAAGTGTCAAAGAAAAACTAACCTGTCTGACTGAAGGACTCGGTGCTTCTAGAAAATTACAAATTTTGTCATTCACCAAAATATTTTAAGTTCATATATATTCACAAAAGTCCAAAGATTTTACCATACATTGGGTATTTCTTAAATCATGTAAACTGCAGTTGTAACCTATATAACATAAAGCATCAGTGTAAATGCAATCATGTTGGAACAGGTAATTTGTAAATGCATAATAATATGAATTCTCCTCTTGAAAATTATCCATATGTTAGGCATATTATTTTCAAAAATGGTATATTTTCATACTATATAATGGAAGATTATTTTGTTTCTCTCTGCTAAAGCAGTAAACTAGCACAAATACCCTCCTTTCCTTTAAATCAGTGGTTCCCAACAGGGGCACTATCGCCCACCGGCAGGCGCTGAGAAGTCTAAGGGGGACATTTTGTGTCCCAAGTTATATTGAGGGGGCGTTGAGGACCTGGCCTGTGCTAAAACCCACTATTGCGTTTTTGTAATAGGGGTGGTTATTTAAGAACACTGTCATTTGCTGGTCCTCTTCACAAAACCTACTTCTTCCCTTTTGTTATTTCTTGTCTTTTTTAACTTTTCACTTCTATAGATGAGTAACATTTTATCACCTCTTACCAATTTGGAAATTTTCTTCTGTTAGGACTTCAGATAATAGTACCATGCATAGATTAATGTATACTATTCTAGCTGATTCTTGTCACTGATCTTCCCAAAACACTTTCCCTGTATCAGGCTTTATCCCAGGACAAGCAGGCAGCATATTCTTGACGTATGGGTGACGTCACCGACGGAGCCCCGGTACGGACCTTTTTAACTAGAAAGTTCTAGTTGGCCGCACCGCGCATGCGCGAGTGCCTTCCCGCCCGACGGAGGAGTGCGTGGTCCCCAGTTTCTTCGTTTCCGCAGAGCGAAGAAGTCGCATGTTTTTCAACGGCCGTTGAAATCATTAGTTTGCCTTCCCGCTCGCGTATTTTTTCCGAATTTCTTCTTTTTTTCCCTTTGGATTACTTTATTTTTCCTTAAAAAAAAAAAAACTCGTCGAGTTTTCTTTATTTTTTCGAGCCGGCCCCGGCGGGGCCTGTTGTCACCATACAGGCCTCCGGCTTTGATTTTGCGGAGGCCGTGTTTCCCTTCATGCCCCTCAACCGGGTTTTAAAAAGTGCCAGCGGTGTGCACGCCCGATCTCTCTCACAGACCCGCACAATTGGTGCCTCCAGTGCCTGGGTCCAGAGCATCGGGCTGACACCTGCACCCGCTGTGCTACGCTTAAAAAGCGCACTTTGAAAAATAGGCAGATCCAGCAAAATATTTTGTTTGGTACCGGATCTGCCATGGAACCTGCCGCGACGTCGACGGCACCCCAAAAGTCGGCACCGACGACGTCGACACCACCGGACTCTTCCTCGGGGTCATTGGGCCCAGGTAAGCCGGCTAAGAAGCCTTCCACTTCCCTCGAGCGCCCTCCTGCCACGGTTGCGACACCGGCCATTCCGGCGCCGCACCGGCCCCGCAAACGCTCCGCTCCGATCTCGGTGAGTGCCTCATCATCGGCCTCCTCATCGCCGGAGCGTAGAGCGGCACCTATGGTACCGAAGAAGAAAAAAGCGGTACCGGTGCCTCCCCTGGATGACCGCATCGCAGCCATACTCCAAACAAAGTTACAGGAGCAGCTGCAACAACAACTCCAACAACTGTTGCCGGCGTTGCTGGCACCGCACCTTCCGGTACAGGACCGGTCCGAGCCTCGCACTGTCCCATCGGTGTCGACCCCCTCGGTACTGACTAATACCTCCATGCCGGTGCTCTTGGACGAAACACCTACGGTGCATACCCGTGCTACTGCCGACCCTGTCCGGTCCCAGGAACGACATCGGTCTTCCTCACCCGGTACCGCCTCGGTGCGCTCAGGCAAATCTCTCTCAAAGACCCACCATGCCGAGCCCTCCACGCCGATGTCCAAACGTAGGCACCCCGACATTAGGGACCCAGACTTGTGGGAAGACTCCCCTCACGGTACCGAAGAGGACGCTTCGGCAACCGACGAAGAACCCTCCATGACCGACACCGCCTCCAAACCAGAGCAATCCTCTTTCTCTAAATTCCTTAGGGAAATGTCAGCAGCTCTTTCCATCCCCTTAGAGTCCGACTCTAAAAAGTCTCAGGCTTTCCTCGATGCCCTAGACTTTGAGCAACCTCCCAAGGAATTTCTAAAGTTGCCCGTCCACGACATCTTACGGGAAACTTTCTATAAGAACTGGGAGACTCCCTCACTGTTCCCGGAGCCCCTCGTAAATTGGATAGCTTGTACCGGGTTATCCCAATCCCAGGGTTTGACAAACCTCAATTGCCCCACGAGTCCCTCCTGGTGGAATCTACTTTGAAAAAATCTCAGGGTTCCAGTGTATATGCCTCCACCCCTCCTGGCAGAGAGGGAAAAACCATGGATAAATTTGGTAAGCGCCTTTTCCAAAATTCCATGCTAGCCAATAGAGCCAACAACTACACCTTCCACTTCTCCTTCTACATGAAGCATCTGGTGCAACAGCTCTCCTCCTTACAGAAATATCTTCCTGAACGTAAGGTCCCTCTGTTCCAGCAACAAATTTCCAGCCTCCTCCAACTCAGGCAATGGGTTTCATGGGGATACCAGGAAGTACTTCTTCACTGAAAGAGTGGTGGACCATTGGAACGAGCTCCCGGAGCAGGTGATCATGGCCAGCAGCATACAAGATTTTAAGAATAAATGGGATGCCCACGTCGGATCCCTACGAGGGTAGCATAGAGGAGGGCAGCTTGGGGACGAGTGATAGAGTGTAGATTAGGGGAGGGTTGTTGGAGTGGGCAGACTTGATGGGCTATGGCCCTTTTCTGCCATGGTCATTTTCTATGTTTCTATGAAATTTATGGTTCGCTCCATCTACGACTCATTTGAGCTGACCTCTCGCGCCTCTGCCATGGCGGTGGCCATGCGCCGTTTGGCATGGCTGAGAGTCTCTGACCTAGACATTAACCACCAGGACTGCCTGGCTAACGCACCTTGTCTGGGCGATGAACTCTTCGGAGAGTCCCTGGACTCAACAACCCAGAAACTCTCAGCACATGAGACCAGGTGGGACACTGATCAAACCTAAAAAGAAGACTCCACCTGCTCGTCCCTACGTCTTCTTACCAGCGTAGGTTCTCGGCCAGACCTCTCAATCCGCCTCAACAACAGTCTCGCCGTCCTCGCCACCAACATCAGACTCAGGCTCGCCCACAGACTCAACCTGCCAAACCTCCTCCTTCATCTAAGCCGTCTCAACCCTTTTGACTCTTTTCTCCAGAGCATAGCCATTCTCCCACCATCGCTGCCTCTCCCTCAACCTATCGGAGGACGTCTTCAGCTTTTCCTCAGCCGTTGGGAGGTCATCACTTCGGACCAGTGGGTCCTCAACATCATTCGCCACGGCTACTCTCTCAACTTCCAGACTCTTCCACCAGACCATCCTCCCGTAGAGTCTGCTTCTCACTCCTCCCAAACCCCCCTCCTCCTGAGGGAGGTCCAATCCCTCCTTCTCCTCAATGCCATCGAAGAGGTACCTCCGGACCAAAGGGATCAGGGATTCTACTCCCGCTACTTCCTGGTCCCCAAATAAACAGGAGACCTTCGTCCCATCCTCGATCTCAGGGACCTCAACAAGTGTCTAGTCAAAGAGAAGTTCAGAATGCTCTCCCTAGCCACGCTTTACCCTCTTCTCTCCCACCACGACTGGCTATGCTCCCTAGACCTCAAGGAGGCCTACACTCACATTCCAATCCATCCGACTTCACGTCGCTACCTACGGTTCCAGATACAGCACCATCACTATCAGTACAAAGTGCTACCCTTTGGCCTCGCATCATCGCCCAGAGTGTTCACCAAGTGCCTTATTGTGGTGGCGGCCTTCAGGTGTTCCCCTACTTGGACGATTGGCTGGTGAAAGCACCTACGTCTCCGCTTGTACTTCAAGCCACTCATCACACCATCTCGTTCCTCCATCTCTTGGGTTTCGAGATCAACTACCCCAAGTCGCATCTGCTTCCCACACAGCGACTTCAGTTCATTGGAGCAGTTCTCGACACCACTCTAATGAGGGCATTTCTCCCCTCCAACCGCCATCGAACTCTGCTCCACCTCTGCCGTCAGGTGCTCCTTCATCACTCCATTCCAGCTCAGCAGATGATGATCCTCCTGGGCCACATGGCCTCGACGGTCCATGTACTTCCTCTGGCGCGACTCCACCTCAGGACACCTCAGTGGACTCTAGCCAACCAATGGTCACAGACCACCGATCCTCTTTCTCATCCCATCTCTGTGACATCGTCTCTTCGGCAATCTCTTCAATGGTGGTTGAACTCCTCCACTCTTTCCAGGGGTCTACTCTTTCATCTACCCCCTCACTCCATGATCATAACCACAGATGCCTCCCCCTATGCATGGGGCGCTCACCTGGGAGATCTTCGCACCAGGGACTCTGGACCCCTCAGGAGCGTCAACATCACATCAACTTCCTCGAACTCAGGGCCATGTTCTATGCTCTCAAGGCCTTCCAGCACCTTCTCTACCCTCAGGTTCTTCTCCTGTGCACAGACAACCAAGTCGCCATGTACTACATAAACAAGCAAGGCGGCACCGGATCTCCCCTCCTCTGTCAGGAGGCCATCCGCATCTGGACCTGGGCCACGGCCCACAGTCTCTTCCTCAAGGCTGTCTATATCCAGGGCGAACAGAACTCCCTGGCCGACAATCTCAGCCGCATCCTTCAACCTCACGAGTGGACCCTGGATCCTCCCACACTCCACTCCATCTTTGCTCTCTGGGGCACTCCTCAGGTGGACCTCTTTGCAGCTCCTCACAACCATCAGCTGCCCCAGTTCTGTTCCAGACTCTTCTCTCCTCATCATCTGGCCCCGGATGCATTCCTGCTCGACTGGACGGATCGGTTTCTCTATGCCTTTCCTCCCCTACCTCTGATGTTGCGGACGCTCTTCAAACTCCGCAGGGACAGAGCCACCATGATCCTCATCACCCCTCGGTGGCCTCGCCAACACTGGTTCTCCCTCCTGCTTCAGCTCAACTCCAGGGAGCCCATTCCTCTTCCTGTGTTTCCTACTCTACTTACACAGCAGCATCAGTCTCTACTACATCCCAATCTGTCCTCGCTCCACCTGACAACTTGGTTTCTCTCTGGCTGACCTCTCCAGAGAATCTGTCTCAGCCTGTCCGTCGTATTTTGGATGCTTCCAGGAAACCAGCCACCCTCCAATGTTACCATCAGAAGTGGACCCGGTTCTCCTCTTGGTGTCTCCTTCATCATCACAATCCCACCTCACTGGCGGTGGAAACTGTACTGGACTATTTGCTCTCTCTCTCCGACGCTGGCCTCAAGTCGACCTCAATCAGAGTCCACCTCAGTGCCATCACTGCGTTTCATGAGCCTATCCTCGGAAAACCTCTTACGGCTCATCCCCTGGTTTCCCGGTTCATGAGAGGCCTCTTCAATGTCAAACCACCTCTGAAGCCTCCTCCAGTCGTCTGGGACCTGAATGTGGTTCTATCAGCCCTCATGAAACCTCCATTTGAGCCTCTTGCCACAACTTCACTCAAATTTCTTACGTGGAAGGTGCTTTTCCTCATTGCCATCACCTCTGCCAGGAGGGTTAGTGAGCTGCATGCACTGGTTGCTGACCCACCTTTCACTGTTTTTCACCATGACAAGGTGGTTCTGCGTACCCATCCTAAATTTCTGCCTAAGGTGGTCTCGGACTTCCACCTCAACCAGTCCATTGTATTGCCTGTTTTCTTCCCTAAGCCCCATTCCCATCCTGGGGAACAGGCGTTACACTCGCTGGATTGTAAGCGTGCCCTTGCATACTACCTTGATCGTACCAGGGCTCACCGCTCGTCTCCTCAGCTCTTTCTGACCTTCGATCCTAACCGTCTAGGTCGTCCTGTCTCTAAACGGACGCTTTCCAACTGGCTTGCTGCCTGCATTGCGTTCTGTTATGCTCGGGCCGGTCTCTCACTGGAAGGTGCTATCACGGCCCACAGGGTCAGAGCTATGGCTGCTTCTGTGGCTTTCCTCCGCTCCACACCTATCGAGGAAATCTGCAAGGCTGCCACTTGGTCCTCAGTTCACATGTTCACTACTCACTACTGTCTGGATGCCTTCTCCAGACGGGATGGACTCTTCGGCCAATCTGTGTTACAAAATTTATTTTCCTAATGGCCAACCATCCCTCCTCCCTCTCTGTTAGCTTGGAGGTCACCCATACGTTAAGAATATGCTGCCTGCTTGTCCTGGGATAAAGCACAGTTACTTACCGTAACAGGTGTTATCCAGGGACAGCAGGCAGATATTCTTACGTCCCACCCTCCTCCCCGGGTTGGCTTCTTAGCTGGCTTATCTTAACTGGGGACCACGCACTCCTCCGTCGGGCAGGAAGGCACTCGCGCATGCGCGGTGCGGCCAACTAGAACTTTCTAGTTAAAAAGGTCCATACCGGGGCTCCGTCGGTGACGTCACCCATACGTTAAGAATATCTGCCTGCTGTCCCTGGATAACACCTGTTATGGTAAGTAACTGTGCTTTCGAACCTGACTTAAAGTTGTCTGAAGATTGTTCTGTGCTCTTGTTGACAGGTAGCACTTCTGAGGTAAGTTCAGCTACCTTGATTTAAAATTAGCTAACAATTTGAAAATCTGATCTTGAGATCAAACTTCACAGTTGTCACAGGGACTGCTGCTTTCTTTCAGCTTAGTTCTAGATATGATGCTCTGCCAGAGCTTTTCAGTGTATTTATTTTAAAGAAATGACTAAATCTAGATATTTGTAAACACTTTGAAGTGGTTGTCTGATATAAGCAAGATAAAATGTCATTTCTGTTACATACCTTCTGGATTCCATGCGCTAGGTGTTAAATCACAACCCACAGTACGGGTATTGAAGAAATCTACAACTTCTAAGCACATGCTCCACCCCCTTAGGCTGAGAGCTTGTAAATAAATCCAGTTTCACTTTCTGCAAGCAGTCTGTGCAGAAGTCTTCTGCAGTTGCTCTGCTTCTATTTCTTTTTTGCTTAAAGTTAATTTCTCAGTGACTTCAGTGCCTTGAGACCCCTTCCCGATGGTCCCCTGTCAAAGGAAAGGACTCAGTCCCAAGGTGCCGGACTGCAGCTTCACAGAGAAGCTCTGATGGATCTGTGGAGGCATCCTGCTGTGTGCCACCATTTATAGATTCAGGGTCCCTTCCTCTGGGAGTCTGCTGGCCAGTGACCTAGTCACAGGTTTCAAGCACAGACTGTATGCTTCTGGAGTGAAATCCATCCATACCTTTACCTGGTTTTACCAAGTGGTTGTGGTGGCACGTTATGATGCCATTTTTTGGGTTTGAGGGCAGGCTCTTCTGTCCCTCCCTAGCTAATGTGGCTTTGTTATGTCACCTAGCGTACAGAATCCAGAACGGACATAACAGAATGGAAGATTAGGTTTATACCTTTGATAATCTTCTGTTTAGTCCCTGGAGGATTCCATACAACCTGCCCTGTCTGTATCCACTCAGGTGTTTGGAGTAGCCTGCTCCTTTCTGCCTCAGTTATTCTCATTACAGGCTTGATGATTTTCCAGCCAGTTGCCAGATCCTATGGGGAGCTTCTATGAGTATGCATATTACCAAAGGCCTTTCTTGGGGTGCTCACTGCACACTGCAGGTTAGTACTACATTGTTCCTTAATGTTCTTCTGAGTTGCCTTTGTACCAGTTAATATTTTGCAAAGCAAACCAGTTCATGAATTACTTCTGTTGATGGGGATTCTCCCCCATACCTCCCTTGTCATGGATTTGTTCAGGTATGTTGCTTGGCTTTGGGACTTAATTGGATTTGTTTACCAGCTCTCAGGCTAAGGGAGTGGAGCATGTGCTCAGAAAAGTTGTGGATTTCTGCAGTACCTGAACTGCGGGTTGGGATTGAACACCTAGCGTATGGAAACCTCCAGGGACTAACAGAAAGAAGATCATAAACCCTTGTCTTCCATTAAATTAAATTTCATGAAAGTGTAAGATTATTTTTAGGATTATCTGTTAGTATTTTCAGGATTTGTATGAACAATGACCTGAAATTTTATCCTAGACCCAGAATGAGATACATTTAAGTTAATTTTAATTATTTTTTCCAATGTGTCTAAACAGGTTGGTGGAATTAAAGATAAAGTACTAGCTGCTCACAGAGCCGGACTGAAGACAGTTATCATTCCTAAGCGCAATGAAAAGGATCTAGAAGAGATTCCAATTAATGTGAAGGAAGATCTGAATTTTTTTATGGCTAGCTGTCTGGAAGATGTTCTTAATGCAGCTTTTGATGGTGGATTTTCTGTCAAACCCAGGCTTGATCTTGTGAATAGTAAACTCTAAAAAGTCTTTTAGTGAGCTAATATTAAAGCTGAACTATTTCCTTTAATATTGATTGGTCTTACTAGGTCGTGTGCAATCAGCAGCAAAGCTTGAACATTTTAAACACTTATCTTGAAGAGTATTATATTTCAGTTTCACCCTCTTAAAGCAGCAATATTCACTCGATTCTTCAAACATTTTATTAGCTGCTTAGTCTGGAATCTAAATCTTTTATAAATGATTTAGAAAAAAAAATCTCTAATTTACTGTAATCATTGCATAGGTGCTTAATGAGTTTTGTACCTTTCAAGTAGGACCTACTCATGTAACACAAGCTGCCTTAGCCATGAAATAAAAATTAGAAGAAAGGGAAGTTTGTAATCATTTTTGTAACTGAATTACCTTAAACACATAAAATCCACAACTGCTGATTTTTCTAATTTCTACTTCAGAGAGCTTGGGACCTAGGCTTCTGCCTTGGTTATTGAAGAAAAAAATTATCCTTATATTCAATGTTATACAATACTCTATACAATTAAAAAAGCATTTCTTGTTAATTAAACTGCTATGCATATAAAAATAAAAGGATCATCATTTTGTAAATATTTTGATCTTATAATGGGGCTGCAGCTTTACACACTATCCTGTTTTATAGCCAAACTAGTTTAGGTTTGGAGAATTTAAGCAAATGTAAGGACAGAAAAAAAAATGACTGGAGAAATATTTTTTCACTCAGAATAGTTAAGCTCTGGAATGCGTTGCCAGAGGATGTGGTGAGAGCGGTTAATGTAGCTAGTTTTTTTTAAAAAAGGTTTGGACAATTTCCTAGGAGAAAAGTCCATAGTCTGCTGTTGAGACAGGCATTGGTGAAGCCACTGCTTGCCCTAGATCGGTGGCATAAAATGCTGCTATTTGGGTTTTTACCTAACAAACACACGGATCATTTCCCACGTTATCCAACCCACAAAAATGTCATCAATCAAGAAAAAAGGGGGTATAAAGGATAATTGATACAGAAATTGTTTTAATAAATTTTTATTTTTATTTAGTGCCTAACTTCTTATTTATGAGATCTATTATTGCTAAAAACCTAATTTTGAATACACACTTACCCTAATGTATAAATAAATTGATTTAATTTAATAGGCTGAAGTATCATAAAGGATGTATTATTCTCAGTAAAGAGACCTCTTATAACTTGGATGTTATTTCAAGTCTTCATCCTGAATGCATGTAATCTAATCATTTACTTCAAGCCTCCTTCCTACCTCAAAATTTTTTTATTAATTTAATTGGTTAATTTAGTTAGAAAACTATCAACTAACTGACTAAGAGTGCATGATTTAATCTTTTAACTTAAAATAACTTTATTAAACGTATCAATGTTATAATTAATTTAAATTTTTATCTAAAAATCAATTAAATTCATCCAATTTATCAAAGATATATTATGATATATCAAAGAAAGAAGAACAGAAACACTTATCTTAGTGGCTTCCCAGCCAGAACCAACATTGGTGGGTTGTGAACTACCCAACGCTCAAACTGTTTTAGAGCGTTTCAGCTATTAACTAGCCTTCATCGGAGGACAATATGGTTGCTGAGCCACTATTCAATTTCTCAACCTTAGGCACATGGGCCACAAGCCCGCCGTGGGCCCATGTGCCTAAGGCCTCGCCCACAGGAGGGGCCTAAGGCTGCTGGGCCTATTCTGTTTGGCCCTAAGGCCAGCCATTCAATGGATGGCTTGGGCTCACTCCTGCCCGATTGTGATGGAGGGGTGCGGGTGTCACCGGGGCAAGAGGTCTTAGGTTCCCTCTTGCCCAGTTGTGATGGGGGGTCGCGGTGCTGCCTGGGCAGGAGGGCTTGGGCTCCCTCCTGCCCAATCGTGATGGGGGGTCCCGGTGCCACCTGGACAGGAGGGCTTGGGCTCCCTCCTGGCCCCGATCATGTTGGGCAGGTGGGGGATCGCGGTGCCGCCAGGCAGGAGGGTTTGGGCTCCCTCCTGCCCTGATCGTTGTAGTGGGGGGGATTCTGTAACCGGTGTTCTTTTTGACAGACACCGGTTACAGAATCCAGCTTTTAGGCAAAGGACTGGCTCCTCCTTCGCCTAAAAGCTCTTGTTTTGGGAGTTAGGCCTTTTTTAGGTTGATTATATGGTTTTAGTATAGACGTAGTGGTGGTCTGGGCGTTTAAACAGCTGAACGCAGAGGCAGGCCATTATCAAAACAAATCTCTTTTTGGACGTTTTTTTTGATCATGGACATTTTCCCTGCTTCTACTTTCAACGTTTAAGGCCTTAGGCCAAAAGGGGACTTAGACATTTTTTTTGATTATGCTCCTCTAACTGTTTATAAATTGTGATATTGTATTATTTCTTATTGTGACCTACTTGGAACTTTTTGGTTAAGCAGGATATAAATATGGAAATTAAATTAAAATGTGCTCTGACTCCTAATAGAGTTAAATTGTATGTCATGCAAATATTATAATGCTTAAATTTCTTATTTCACAGATTTGATTAACCCAATTTTTTCAGGATATGTTTTACTTTTTGATTACAAAATGTAGTATATTTTACAATATATTGGTGAAAGTGGCACCCATGAAATGTCACCATCCCTGTCCCACAAACTGTCTGATCCTATCCGCACAAGCCTTGAATAGTTATTTTATATTGAAATCATTTTATTAAAGTATAAAAAGAAATAATATTCTGCACAATTGTCATTTTTATAAATCACAAATATAGAAAAAGGATCAACAAAACCCCTGTCTCCCCTCCCAAATATCCCCTTCACTAAACAAGCCAAATTAGTATAAAAATGCTGCATAGAAAAATGATGCTAACAGAATACCTTGGTCACACAACAAAAATGCCAAATCCATAATAGCTGACCAAAAACGATAACCATAAATTAAACCAAAATTCCAAAAGGCTACACCTTGCAAGTAGTACAACTCCTATATAGATATATAAATAAAGGAGTCACGAGTTGAAGTTTTTATATATTGTCTCCACAGCCCTGATATTTAAATTAGTGAAAGTGGTATCCTATGAAGAAAATCACAATGGCAAAAAGAGTATTATATTTATTGTATTTGATATACTGCTTGTACATGAGTATTAAGTGATTTACAAAACTAATACATTAGGCACATTGAACTACCCTTACTATCAATGAAGTTGGCTGTTATGAACACTTCACAAGAGAGGGGAAGCATTTTGGGGCAGATTCTGTAAAGGATGTCTAAAAGTTGGGCGTCATTTAGACGTCCAGCAGAAGAATGTTGAGCGCAATTCCATAATGCATAGACATACTATAGAGAATCGTGCTCAGCGAGTCTAAACGCGTCTATATTGTTAGATGTCCTTTGCAGAATCGCCTTTTAGGTGTACATAGACGTCCTTATAACGTTATGCTGTGTTAGCATTATGATGTCATTAGAATGGCGATTTTATGCTTTTTTTACATGAAAATTGAATGCAGTAAAATACTAGTGCCACTATTATATTTTATTTATGTACCACTTATATCCTATGTGGTATTTAAATTTGGTCCTTTATCATATTTCTCTTCTTTTCCAGTTGCCCAGGGTCACAGGGAGCAGGGGGGATTTGAACCAACAACATCAGAGTTCTAAGGTTGTAGGTCTAACAACTGCACCACACACACACAGATAGTAAACTGCATGTCAATTCCAAAGCCAAGCTTATATCCTCTTGATTTACAAGCAGTCATTTCTCTAGGGTAAATATCAAATATGTACCTTCAACTTTTTTTGGCCTTTAAGTTCCTCAAAGCACATGAAAAAAATAAATAAATATATATATATATATATATATATATATACACACACACACACACACAGTATATATTGCATACTAAATCCTCCATTTTTTGTGGAAAGAGGACTCCTTGCAAAAGCAGGTCTACTTTTGAGCATGAGTTGGGCACTAGATAGGCGTTCTTGAGGCGTCTGCATATAGATGAATGGGGCTTTATTTTTTGGGGTATAGAGGACTCCAATTTGATATTAAGGTCAAAAGATGATTAATAATGCATTACTTAAGTAAAGCACATGCAAAAAATATATATACAGTGGTACCTTGGTTTATGAGTATAATCCGTTCCAGGAGCATGCTAGTAATCCAAAATGCTTGTTTATCAAAGCAAAGTTCCCCATAGAAAATAGTGGCAACACCAACTATTCGTTCCAGAACCCGGGGTCAGGTGCAGCGTGCTGCAGCGCCGTCTCCTCCGTCCATAACCGAAGAAGAACCCCGCAATGCCGCTTCTGAGGGGATGCCTCTAATGTCTGCCAGCCACCGGAAAACCCCGCAGTGCCACTTCAGAGGAATGCCTCCTCCATCCGCCGGCCGGCCCTCCACATCGGATGCCCCCCACATGCTGGAGAGTCCCCACCCGAGCCCACGCAGCCGAGCGCCACCCCACCCGCACACGATACGCACAACGCCAATGATTGATGCTGTGCGCGTTACATGCAATGCGCAGGCGGGACAGCACCCGGCCGCGCAGGCCCAGACAGAGGTCCTCCAACCTGTGGAAGGCACCCGACGTGGAAGGCTGCCAGGAAGACGGAAGAGGAATCCCCCAAAGCAGCGCTTCCTGGGCTGTAAGTGCTCGTTTATTGGGGGCAGTGCTCGGTTTGCAAGTCAAAAGTTTGCTGAGTGTTTTGCTCATCTTGCAAAACACTCGCAAACCGAGGTTCCACTGTATTGCATATTAAACCTATTTTGGGGGGTAAAGAGGATTCCTCTTTTACAATAAAATCAAAATACATGAAATAATATAGCATACTACACCTCATTCCCAAAAGGCTAAGAAAATAAGAAGAGAATCCCTACTCACAACAGCTGTGGTTCAGAGCAAGTGGACATGTCTGATGCACAATCTTGACATCATTGTGACATCATCAATATGCACCTAGATGGCAGAATGTCACTAAAAAATAATAGGAATAAGTGCTGGGGTTCCTGACCAGACTAGGGATTTGAACCTAGTACCTTGGGAAGATGGAAAAAGTGCTTTTAACTACTGAGCCACAGGCACTTCCTTTTAGGCAGGGGTTCCTGTTATGTGAGATGATACCTTAGGACAGTAATGGCTAACCTTTTTAAGCCCGAGTGCCCAAACTGCCGCACAAAACCAAAGAATTTCCTCAAAGTGCCAGCACGTCAATTAAACCTTAATAACAAGATTTTAGTATCTAAAAACTCTTTATAAAGTTGCCTGAACTATGTAACATCATTTTTAAAGGTTGGAATCTTTGTATTGTCAGAGAATCAATTTGATTCACAATCCTTTGGTTTTCATTTCAATTTATTGGCAATTTATAATGTTTTAATAATTTCATTCATGGGCCGAATACACACATACTTTTCTCTGTCGCCGCACTCTTTGACCAAAAGATTTGTAAGCCTGCAACCACGTCAAGGTAGACTCTTTCAGCAGCTCCCCTCCCTCTCCCTTCCTTACCTTTGTGGCCAAGTCAAAATGATCTACCAACAATAAAATTTTAAAAACACAAAGCACGCTGTACGCAGAGAAAATGTTAATTATCATTTATATTCCGCGGGTTTTCAAAGAGGTCAAGGCAGATGACTTTATGCAATGTCACCTCAGTAACAACTATACAAAAATAGACAAATATTCCCCCTCCCTTTTTACTAAACCGCGATAGCAGTTTTTAGCGCAGGGACCTGCGCTGAATGCCCCACGCTGCTCTTGAAGCTCATAGGCTCCCTGCGCTAAAAAACACTATTGCGGTTTAGTAAAAGGGGGCCATAGTGCAAAATATAAAGAGCATATATAAATTCTCAAAACGGACACATTTTGATCACTAAATTGAAAATAAAATCATTTTCCTACCTTTGGTAATTTCATCAGTCTCTGGTTGCACTTTATTCTTCTGACTGTGCATCCAATATTTCTTCCCTTTTTTCAGCCTCCTGTATGCTTTCTCTCCTCGACCTCATTCCCTCCCCAAACTTTTTCTTTGTTTCACCCTGCCCCCTTCTTTCTTTTTCTCTCTCCATACCCCCTTTCATTCTGTATGTCAGTCTTTCTCTCTCTCTCCATGCCCCATTTTTCTTTGTTTCACCCAGCCCTTTCTTTTTCTTTTTGCTCCCTGTCCCCCCCCTTTCTTTCTTTCTCCTTGCCCTCCCCTATGCCACCACCATTGGGAAAATGCTGCCACCGCCACTGGGGAATAGGCTGCCACTGCCGCTATCGGGAACAGGCCGGCGCCGAGTTCGCCCTGCTTCTCTTCCCCACGGGGCCGACCAACTCTCGCCACTCGACGTCAATTCTAACATCGGAGAGGACGTTCTGGGCCAGCCAGGAAGCGATTGGCTGGCCCAGAACGTCCTCTCTGACATCAGAATTGATGCGGGTGGCGAGAGTTGGTCGGCCCCACAGGGAAAAGCAGGGAGAACTTGGCACCGGCCTGTTCCCAATGGCGGCGGTGGCACTCAATTGGCTAAAGAGACGCAGTTTGCCAGCCTAGGGAGAACACTGGAGGGTGGCCAGCTGTGCACCCCCTTGGGGCGTAAAACCGGGGGAGACCGCCCCCCACCTTGGTATACCACTGTCTGTACCTCACTCCCTCCCTATGACCAAAAATTCTCCTTTCTTCTATTCCCCGTGTACACAACCATCTCTTTCCCTCCCTTCCTCTCTCCCAAGTCCTTGCCTTCTGTGTCCAAAAACAATTCCCTCCCCCACCTCAGCATCTCTTTCCCTCCCTTCCTCTCTCCCAAGTCCATGCCTTCTGTGTCCAAAAACACATTCCCTCCCCCACCTCAGCATCTATTTCCCTCCCTTCCTCTCTCCCAAGTCTATGCCTTGTGTCCAAAAACCCATTCCCTCCCCCACCTCAGCATCTCTTTCCCTCCCTTCCTCTCTCCCAAGTTCATGCCCTGTGTCCAAAAACCCATTCCCTCCCCCACCTCAGCATCTCTTTCCCTCCCTTCCTCTCTCCCAAGTCCATGCCTTCTGTGTCCAAACACCCATTCCCTCCCCCACCTCAGCATCTCTTTCCCTCCCTTCCTCTCTCCCAAGTTCATGCCTTGTGTCCAAAACGCACTCCCTCCCCCTTTTGTGTTCCCCGTTTGCCTCCCAGCCCATCTTAGCAATTTTCTCAGCAAAATGTAGCTCGAGCCGCATAGGCTTGTCTTCTATTTCCTGCCTGTCCCGCCGCGCACACATAGCCGATCGGAAATATTCCCCGACGTCAGTGCTGACGTCGGAGGGCGGGCTTTGCTTAAGCCCTCCCTCCGACGTCAGCGCTGACGTCGGGGAAGATTTCGGATCGGCTGTGTGAGCGGCAGGGCAGTCGGAGTAGAAGACGAGCCTCGCGGCTTGAGTTATATTTAATCCCGCGGGTCCCCCATCGTCCCCGTTCAGCTCTCTCTCCTGTGCACCCCCTGGTAGTACTGCCCTGATGGCGGCCCTGCGCGTGTCAGCTGCAAGGCCTTCGCTTGCCACAGTTGGCACGCGTGCCATAGGTTCGCCATCGCTGCCTTAGGAGATCATAGCTATCTTAGAGTAAAAATAAAAGTTTCCTTCTGGACTCTGGAAAGGGCAGAGTGCAAATGTAAATGGCAAAATCCACAACCCGTACTCTCTTATGAAACCAAAAAGAAGCTGTTGAGGTACTAGAGGAAGGGGGGGGGCGATTGGAACCCCATGACTTGTGGAAGATGGAAGAAGTGACTTTAACCACTGAGCCACAGGTGCTTTCTTTTAGGCAGCAGTTCCTTTTATTTTTTGTGACATTCTGCCATTTAGGTACATATTGATGATGTCACAATGATGTCAAGATTGTTGATCAGAAATGTCCACTTGCTCTGAACTACAGCCATTGTGAAATAGGGTTTTCATTTTTATTTTCTTAAAATTTTTATAAATGAGGTTTCATGTGCTTTGCTTGAGTAAACTACAATATTGCAAAAGGTGAAGTGGAGAAATATAAAGTAGTGCAAAAAACTCCACTTAAAGATAGATGAGAGTCTGCTCAAATGGAAGAAAAAGCCTCAGGTTTTATTGGCAGAGCTCAAGCTCAACCCACCACCTCATCATTGGCTAAAAAACTTCCATAGAGTGACAACTCACTGTTGAGGTTTAAAATAATTGAGGACTGAGATATTTTGCAACTGAAACCACTTGAGCAGACTCTCAGCTACCTTTAAGTGAAGTTTTTTTGCACTACTTTGCTTGAGTAAAGCACTTTTAAACATATTTTTCTATTATTTATTATCAGATAGGAGTCCTCTTTACTCCAAAAACTAGGGGCTCCTTTTACAAAGCCACGTAGCGGTTTAACGCACGTAATAACGCGCGCTAAACTGCCGGCCATGCTAGCCTCTACCGCCTCTTGAGCAGGCGGTAGTTTTTCGGCTAGCGCAGGGGTTAGCGCATGATGAAAAGTCACGCGCATTAAAGCTGCTACCGCGGCTTCGTAAAAGGAGCCCTAGGTTTAGTATGCAATATATATTTCATGTGCTTTAGTTAAGTAATGCATTATTAAACATCTTTTGACCTTAATATCAAACTGGAGTGCTCTTTACCCAAAAAAATAAAGCCCCATTCACCTATATACGGATGCCTCCAGCATGCCTAAGTTACGCTTAAGTCATGCACACCTAACTCGCACCTACCTAGCGCCCAACTCATATTAAAAAATAGACCTGGTTTTGCAACGCCTACATTTTAGGTGTTAAGTAGACATGTTAGGATGCTGGGCGGCATGTGATTCTGTAAACGGGCATCTATATTGACATCCATTTACAGAATCCCATGCCTATTTTGTGAATCACATCCAGCCTTTGTCAATTATTGCTTGTTAAAGTTGTTAATTGGGCTTATTATCCACTTTATTTGGACGACTAAGTCGATGGATGTCCACATTCTGGACACCTAAAGTTAGACGTCCTTTAAAATCTGCCCCTTTGTGTATTGGTATATTATAGAAGATGATGCTAGTGAAAAAACATGTGATGCAAAATCAGTGGCTTCTGGCAAAAATGCACCTTCAAGAGCATCACATGTAAAAAAAAGACACATTTAGCATAGTCATCCTGATGTGTTAGAATGTGAATCAGAAAGATAACATTATTAACATTCCATCTACTTCAGGGCAAAAGAAAAAACAAATATCTACTGGAGGCCAAACACAAATATCAAAATTATTTGCATCAAAGTTACTGTAACAATGAAACCAGAAAAGTTAAAAAAAAAAAAAAAACCCCAATCATTCAGATGGCTGAACTTTTTGTCGGCCTCAAAGACCTCGGCCTCGAAGGGCTCGACTCCGGCTTCAAAGACCTTGGCTCCGGGTAAGTCCCCTCTTCCTTCTTCAGGGTCAGCGCTGGCGAGGAAGCTGGCCTCGGAGTCTCCGGCCGTCCATGGTGGGAGTGCGCTTCCCCCGGTCTTGTCCAAGCCCTCCAAGCGTGCTTCTGCCTCCAGGGAATACTCATCCTCGAGGTCGCCCTCGGTGGAATGCACTGCTGCACCTGATAGACCCTCGATGGTCTCGGTGCCTGTGTTCCAGGATATGCTGCGGGCCTTGATATCCTCGGAGCTCTCCTCGGCTTTGGCCCGTTTGACCCCGGTCTCGACCTCATAGCCGGTAGACCAGCCTGAGCATCCTGTCGAGGCCCCGCGGGGGAAGGTGTGTCGGTCTCGGCGTCTTTCTTCCTCCGACTCCTCGCCTCGGGGCATTCCTCGCCTTCGGGACGCCCGAAGCGCAGATCAGGGAGTGCCTCGACCCCCGTCTCGCTGCTTGGCAAAGCAGCCCCGGGACTCCCCCCCAAGGCTGCCTGCAGCATTAATTAAAGCAGCCTGCAGAGGATCGCCAGCAGTGATTGCAATGTGTCAGTTCTGAGAATTTATATTTGCTGTGTATCTTGTGTGTATATGAAAAATGAATGGAAAAAATTGCATTACAATTAGTAAAGGGGATGGGATCTGGGGCAGAGTTTGGGTGGGCCTAGGGAGGTCTGTGGTTGGGGTATTCAGTTGATATTTGTTAGACTTAGGGGGTACTTAGCTTGAAGTAGTTGAGAAACACTGCTGTAGGCAATCAGCTGGTGCCAGTGCCTCTCCTCTCCAGCCCTCTTCCCTATTGGCACCCCCTACTGGCGTCTCAGGGTCCATCTGGAGGGCCTCTGAATATGCACGGGCGTCAACATGATGTCACAAATTTGCTTGACTTCTTTGAAGGTGTGGATAAAGGTGAGCTGGTTGATATACCGGTAGTGTATCTAAATTTTCAGAAAGCTTTTCATAAAGTTCCTCACTACAGGCTCTTGAGAAAATTAAAGAGTCATGGGATAGGTGGCAAAGTTCAGTTGGGGATAAAGAATTGGTTATCGGATAGAAAACAGAGGGTAGGATTAAATCAGACATGGGCAACTCCGGTCCGCGAGAGCTGGAATCCAATCGGGTTTTCTGAATTTCCCCAATGAATATGCTTGAGATCTATTTGCATGCACTGCTTTCAATGCATATTCATTGGGGAAATCCTGAAAACATGACTGGATTCCAGCCCTCAAGGACTGGGGTTGCCCACCCCTGGGTTAAAGTCATTTTTCTCAATGGAGGAGAATAAACAGTGGAGTACCGCAGCGGTCTGTACTGCCATGGTAATGAGGGACATTTTTAGATTTGGGGGATAGGAAAACATTGTGGAACCCAAGGGTACAGGGACACAATAGGTAGCAGCTGATAAAGAGACAGCTGGCTTCTTCACTAATATTTTCTGTTCTGTGTTCACAGCTGAATTGTTGGGGAGGGTGTACAAAAACACCTCATGCAATGGGGGCAGGTGTGACAGGGCCTGATTTTCAGTGGCTTGGGTTTGTTAAAACTTTGGGTGGATACCATGAGGGGGATAGTACAGTACTGTGAAAATTTTGAGGTAGTTCTGGCGCCTCTGCTGACTGACCTTCTCACTGCTTCTTCAGAATCAGGAGTGGGTAATGGAGGACTAAAGCAGGAAAGATGGGGTTTCTCTCCACAACAAATGGAGGGAAAGCAGCAGAGTAGGGATGTACAGGCCAGTAAGTCTAACTTCTTTGGTAAATAACTCAATAGAAACAGTTTTACAACAGAACTTAAGGATTCACTAGAGGCAGATTTGGTTAAACAAATCTGTTTATTTTCTTTGGGTGATCTCAGCATTAGTGTGGTGGATGTGGTGTATTTTGATATTAGTAATTTTTACCATTTTCACAGGTTTATCTACTCTCAGTATGGAGGGCTCCACGGTGCTCTGGGACAGAACTAGTTGGTTAGTAAGGTGTCAGTTGGTTTTGCCAAGGGGGGGGGGGTTCCCAGTGTTGTGTCTGAAGATTAGTTATTGGACTTGTTCTTTTCACAATTTTGTAAGCGGGATTGCTGTAGGGTTGTTAAGATTTTCCTGGATGTCAAAGGACCAGACAGTTCTGATGGTGTACCTGACCCGAGGACAGACTTAAGGAAGTTTGTAGACTGGTTTCATATTGTACAGCTCAGATTTCATGCCAGGTCATGCATTTGAGTTGCCAAACCACAAGGGCAGTGTGGTTAATAATAATAATAATAATAATAATAATAGTTTATTTTTATATACCGCCATACCCATTCGAGTTCAAGGCGGTTTACATTGAATTACATTAGGGTCTGCATAGACAGGCAGATTTACAATTATTTGTCAGAATTATAGATTTGTTATTAGAATTACAGATTTGTTATTAGATTTACAGAGTAACATAGTTTCAATTGTTTATCAGCTTTATTTGAACTAGATAGAGGATGCGGGAAGCGGGGAAAAACGGGGAAAAGCGGGGGATGAAGACCTTGGTGTACAGATGAGGAGTGGGGGTTGGGTGTGATGATCTTCAGGAGGCAAGCAGGTTGTAATGGTGCTAGCGAAAGCTAGGCAGATGTTTGGGTACACGGGAAGTGGTACAGCCAGCAGGACAATGGAGGTTTTGCCCCTCTCTGAGATTTTGGCAAGGCTATTTTGAATTTTGGGTACACTTAGGTTCCAACTACGCATGAGATAAGTCTCCTTTCATTAGACAGCAAGTCCAGAGTAAGAGGGCAGGGAACAATGCTGAGTACTGTAGGGCACTACATTGTTACAGAAAGTAAGGTAGATTCATCAACTAGTTTTGGAATTCCAGTCGGTACATGGAATAGTTTCTGAATTGGAGAAGGCATAGGACAGCACATGGGCTCTCTAGGCAAGGAGTTAGTTGTTGCTGTGGAGGGGTATACAGGCTGAGCCTTTTGGTCTTTATGTCTTTCTTGGTGGCTTTGCTTGTGTCCTCAGACTAGGTTACAAGGAACTGCTTTGTTTGATTTGTTTTCTGCAATTTTGGGCGCCAGAAATGAGTTGCTCCTTTCTCATATGGAGCAGCTACTTGTTCTTTTAGTATGGGATGATTTGTTTGTAGGATGATTTTTGGTGATGGTTCAGCAGATATTTGCTTGTATGGGAATTTTATTGAAGCTGCAAGGGTTTGTGGTACTTAAGTTGGTTGTGGGTATATATGATCAGGTGTCCTGGTGCAGGGTTTACTTGTTTTTTGTATGAGGGTCTGGTGACAGTTGTTTGAAGTATTGCCTGACGTGTGCACTTCATGTGTTGTAGTGGTGAGCCTATTTACGACACGGGGTAGCTGCCAGATGTTGGGTTGACTGCAGGTTAAATGCATTGCATATTCCCCATTCATCTGCTTTGGAAGGATCATCTCTGTCAGACAATACATTGGAAAAACTGACCACTGCACCAATGATTTTATGGTGAGAATACTAAAACAATCAAAGAACATAAAACTTTTGAAATCACAATAAGGTATTTTGACACCTACCAGACAGGACTTAGAGATCTGGGCTTTCTTTCCCACTATAAAGACATTTAAAACTGCTCTGCCAACTTTCTGGCTCCTGCCTAACTACCCACCTCTCCCTCTTCCTGAAATGCTTTCAGTATATATACTGACTTTTTTTTTTTTTTTTTTTAAATCTGAAGAGCTACTTTTAAAGCTCATCATAAAATTCATTGAGTTAGTCCAATAACAAAGGTATCACCATATTTCCTTTGTGCTCCCAAGAAGGGCAAATCTTTCCAAGGTAATATAAATAAATAAAAAAGCAAAGTAAATGGAATAATGTCTTTGCAAAGTACTGAGCAACAACCTATTATGCTTTTGCTCCGAGCCATATGAGGAAGGCAAGAAAGTATCAGAAACAAGCTCCAGAATCCACAGATCAGAGGTAATGTGGGTGATGGAAACCTGTACCTCTTAGGCAGGGTCCTGTAGAACCAAGCCTTACTGCCTTACCCACTAGAAGCCTAAGATGGGGCAGCAGAGCCCAGCTCCATGCTTGTCTAGGTAAAGTCTGGGGACTGGATAAGCTGAGTGGCTCTTAGGTTCAATTAATTTGGTCTGCCATGGCCTGCAAAGCAGAGAGATAATAGGCCAAGCACCTATCTATTGAGGTAGAGAAAATACTGAATCTTTCCAGGAGCACCACCAGCTAATACCAGAGAAAATCAGTTTTAATAAGTAACCACACTATCTCGAGCTGCTGGTAGGAGGGGATAACACCCACCTATGCAAAATAGTATAGCTAGATCAGATATGGGCAAACTACAGCCTACAGGCCATATCCGGCCCGTTGACTGTTTTAATATGGCCTGCCAAAAATTTCCTGCTGGTCCGTGCAGGGCCAGCAAGATCAGGGGGAACCTTCAACAGTGGCTTTCTCCCCTCCCCTCCCAGCAGCTCTCGGTACTTGCCAGTGCAGTGCAACCTTGGAGCTTTTGCTGAGTCGCGGCCCGCCTCTGCTAATGCAACTTCCTCTTTCCACAGAGGTGGCGCGACCCATCAAAGGACCCAAGGCTACCTAAGAGAATCACTGTTGCAGGCAAGTACTGAGAGCTGCTGTGAGGGGAGCGAAGGAAGCCACTGATGGAGGCAGGGAAGCTGCTGGATAAAGGGAGAGTTGCTACTGGGCCTGGAGGGAGAGAAGAAAGATGCTGCTGGGAGGGGAGAAGGGAAGAGAGTTACTTTTGGATAGGGGGAGGAGGGGAGAGAGAAGGGGTACTGCTGGACAGAGGAGGAGGAAAAAATGAAGGAAAACGCTGGCAGGGAGATTAGAGGAGGGGAAGGGGTCAGGGTGGAATGGAGAGATCAGATGAGGGAAAGGGGAGAGACAGGAATGAGAAAGCAGAGAGATTGATGCTGGGAAGGGGGTCAGTAGAGAAAGAGAGAGGGACAAATGAGAAAAATGAAGAGAGCAGTGAAGCTGGAATGAATCGTGTAAAAAAGGAGAGAGGGGGCGCAGGCTGGATGGAAAGGGGAGAGGGGCATAGAAAGAAGGCACATACAATATGGAAGGGGCAGATGCTGGATTGACGAGACAGAGAGGGCAGACGCTGGAAGGAAGGGAGCGAAAAAAAGATGAAAGCAGAAACCAGAGACAACAGTCTACCCTTGGAGGGGGGTTCTCTCTTTCTTTCTGCCTTAGCCCTTTCTCTTACCATCATCATTCTGCAGCACATTGGGCATCCCCCCCTGGCAAATTTAAGAACCCATTGTGGCCCATGAGTCAAAAATTTTGTCCACCCCTGAGCTAGATGCTAAGGAAATGTTTTCATCTGCTGAAGATGCTATCTATGAGGTCTCAAGTATTTAGGATATTTCATAAATTTTGCAATTAGAATAAGTATAAAGTCCAGATAGCTAGGCATCTTTTATTTTCCCCCATTAACTTTTTATATTTGCTTGATAATCTCCAGATTTAGTTCTGCCCAGTATTATGTACTTAGGGACAATATTTTGCCTTTTCTATTATTAATTTACTTTATTTCACTTTTATTTTCCCTATATTTTTCCCCAGCGTAATGCTTTGTTTGTGTTACTTTAAATGGGTTTAAAAAGGAGTTAGATGATGGTTTATAAACTTTTACTCCAGGATTCAAAAAAAGAAACAGTTAAGAATAAATTTTACCTTAATGTAGTCATAAACAAAGTCCAAAGCAATATCCCGATTCACTAGCTATCAAATACCAGTAAATGCATACTACTGATCCTACATACTGAAATCTCCTCACAAGTAAAGGGTAATGGATTTGATATACTGCTTTTCTGTGGGTACAACTAAAGTGGATTACATATATAAAGTGAGTTTGGACTGTGTAGCAGAATACTTGCCCATATTTGATGCTAAATGGCAGATTTCTTAGAGAGATTTGTTCTCATCTGCTACGATTTCCTTTTATTTCTACTAGACCAGTGCAGACTGAGGGTCATGCCACCTTACCAGCAGATGTAGGTAAAAAGGAAAAATTATGTTCTTACCTGTTAATTTTCTTTCCTTTAGACGCAGCAGATGAATCTAGAGCCTGCTGGTAGATGTGTGCTATCCCATTGGTCTCTGGATTCATCTGCTGCTATTGCTAAGGAAAGAAGAATTACAGTGAATCAGCAGTATATGAATGCTAAAGCAAATATAGATTTGTGCTAGACCAGGGGTAGGCAATTCCATTCCTCAAGATTCATAGGCAGGTCAGGTTTTCAGAATATCCACAAGCTACCTGTGGGAAACCACAATGGTCAACAAACAACACTATATGTAGATTTAAGTAAGAGCACCTCAGCCAGAAAGGCCTCATGACTTCAGCTGTACCACCTCCAGTGAGGCTGGCAGCTGCTGTGCCCAACACAACCCAGCCCTTGCCATGTAACCTCTGCAGATCACCACCTGATCACCATGCATTGAGAAACAATAATGCAACCTCTTCAATATGCACATGTTGATGAGATCACATTGCCATATATCATACCGTTAGAATCACTACAATGTGAGGTCATCAAGTGCATGCAAAACTTACTCTACCTAAGAAGCAGCCACAGAAGCTGTTGAACTGGGAAGTAAGGAAGGTACCTGGCTAATATCTCCTATTTATGGTTAATGGGGCAATAAAGCTAGTATGCATCATTCCAAGAGATACTGACTGAAGGAGCAAAGGTGGGAAGAAGGTAGAGAACAGAAAAATGGAGATCAGTATACTTGTTTGCCTAGGGCCCACAAAAAAATGAATTCTTCCCGTTTTAAGACTTATTGGTCAAATGAGGAAAGATAACTCCTGCTGGAACATCCTCACTACTATGGATTCATTTCTTTCTCCAAACAGAGACCTCCAAAAGGGTGACCCTTTATCCTTTACTTCTGCAAAACTTAGTCATACTCCGAAGAGGTAGCCAGCACAGCCATGGGCAGCCTTATAATCTGGCACAAAAATGTCTGCTGCTGTCACCAAAACTAACTCTTCCACAGCCTGCTTCACCTAAATTACTGAGGATTCTGATTCTGCACCTACATTTCAGATGCTCCATGGAGTTGCATATCACCGCTGCCATCACATTCAAGATAAAGAGAGCTAAGTGAAGCTAATGACACCCCAAGTCCCATATGCCCCACAGTGTTTGCCATCCAACATGTTCTGCCTGTTCAGAATAGGATTGCCAGCTCCCCTTCCCCCAGGATTCCTGACATACTCATCCTTGTCAGGGAATATCCACAGCATCTGGCTGCCCACTTTCTAATACAAATAGACCTACCTGCTTTTGCATTTTGAAGCTATAATCAGTCAGGCTCTCAGAGAAAATTGTGTTTTTTTTGTTGTTGTCTTAACTGTCTTCTGCAAAAGCAATCCTGATGAAGGGATGGAAGGACACAAAGTAAAATACTCACCCCCTCTGGTAAAATGTATGTACTGAGCAAGCAGTAGTAGGCAAATGTCCGGGGCTATGGAGAAACATGGGGCCCTCTTGGCTCCACCAAGACAAAGGTAAGGGGACTGATCCCTGGGAGCTATCACAGGCAAAGGAATTCCTCCAGCACTGGGCCACAGGCTATAGACTGTACTCTGTGAGGAGGAGTACTTGATAGCGAGCATGGAGAAAAAAGAAATTGTCAAATGGGCAAGAGACGCTAGTAAGTGAGTCAACAGAAAACAAACAGAAATCAGAGCTTGGGACCAACACGATTTGAACAATAAAATGACCAGACAACAAAAGGTAGAAAAAATAATTTTCTATTTTGTATTTACAATACATCAGATTTGAAATGTGCATCCTGTCAGAGCTGATGTTTGACAGAAATTAGAGCTAGGACCTAACAGTGTTTGTTTTGTTTATACAAGACAGCATCAGTATGGTGTTAGAGAAAACAAAGGGGGTGGGATAGGTGAAGAGGCTGCAAAATAAACCTACCAGCTAATTTTAAAGCTATATCATAGAAAGTGAATTGAATCGTATCAAAAAAATCAGTTTAACTTGCAAAATCAAATTGAATTTTTTTTCCTGAATTGGTCAGCTCTAGTGGGGAGTCAGATCTGCCTTGAAGAATCTTGCTGTACCAATTCACCCCTTACCATCTGCTAGAGGGAGAAAAATACTGACTAATTACAGGCTGCACTATTTATACATTACTACCGATGTCATTAGCTTCTCTGTCTCCATCTGCTGGAAGGTGGCATAGCCCATCAGGTTGAACTGATTTAACAAGATATAAAGGAAATTAGATTTCATTAAATGTCAGCAGTTATTCAAGAGATACTCCATTACATTTCTTTCCTAGGTATTTCCATGCCAAACTGCTTTGTAAACCACACCAACAAAGCATGATTATTTTGCATAGCTAGTGATGTTGATGTCAATACAGTTTAAATTTTAACATATAAAATAAAAGGACGTCAAATGCCATAGCTGATCTGTGCCTTTTATTAACTATGGACCACATTCAGGCTGCTAGAATACTACATAACCCTCAAATTTTCAAAACTACCTGCAAAACAATGCTTCCATACATCTGATCGATATGATTAATATAACAAAATGATTCTTATTAATGTACTTTCCAAAACTTAATTTTCTGATGCAAACATATTATATAAAGCTAGCCAGTAATAACTCACTTCTTTCTGAAAATAGATTTCCCTTTAATATTAGTTCTTTGACTTCATATATAATTTTTTCCATAAAAAAATATTACCACTAACTTGACTTGCCTTTTAAGCATTAAAACAATATAAAGTTACTTTCTTTGTTGGTGGGAGTTTGAAATCAAACTGCTAAGTCAACTGAAAAATAAAATGAAGAGAAATGCTGTGTCCAGCTGTGAATTTAAACAAAAATTAAAAAGGTAAGCATTAATAATTTTCCAGGTATTTTAATCACAACATCAAGAATATCTCAGTTTGAGTAAACCTTAACAAATAATATAAGATCTCTAAGTCAATATTGTCTTACAATGAACACAAAGGTATAGTTTAAATTTGAAGGTAAACATTTTACTACACCTATGAGGATCAGATTCAATCTCAACGGGTGGTACATATCTCCCATAGAGAGAAAAAAATACATATTGTAGAGGCCAATTTAACCTTTTTCAATATGCAAATCTCCTTAATGAGGGCAATTAGTCAACTGTTGATGACCACAATGTAAGTATGCCTTCTATTTCCAACTATTTCCTGGAATTTTTACTCTTAGCTCATCCCTTGGGGTTTTTTTTATTTTTTGGCTGTGGAGGGGAGGAGTGTTTACCCTTTTCCAATAATTGCACCTATAAAATTCATACATTCACAACATAGCTAAACTGAGAATTTTAGCAAACCACTAACTGGAAAAAGGTTTACCAAATGAAAACTATGAACTTTCAACCATAAGAAATTATCTATAGGCACCAATCAATAAACCAAAAGAAAAGGGAGAAGGGGGGCGGTTTAAGAGATAAAAAAAGCCTAGTTACAGAAAAAACTTCAAATTTATTTAATGAAAAACTAGAAGTTAATAAAATTAGCAATACACTGAAAATTTACACAAACAGCAGCAGTACTATGTAGTGACTTACAATTAGGGAGGGGCGGTGGTCTAAAACCACTCTTCATGGCTTGTCAGTCAGAAAGGGGTGGGGAAAAACACAAAACAGTATCTTTCACTGTACAATCAATCTACAAACACAAAATTTGTTTTAGAATTTACATTTCTTTTATAATCATGGACTTTTTTAAATATAAAAAAAATGCTCATCTGGACGTCTGTTTTCATATATACGGTGTGTATATATATATATTTCAGTGGTTTACTGTTGATTTTCTTTTAAATATATTAGTTATAACATGCACCTACATTGTGTCCTTCAACAACCTTCCCTTGTATTAATGTTCATATGCCAAACCACCATCTACCAAAATAATTTGGCAGTAATTATCCTCGTTTATGTAAAATTAAATATAAAGGTTTTTCACCACTGGCCTGAAAATGTCCAACTGCCATTTCAACACATTGAAATTGTAACATTTATGCCTAAATTACCATTTTCTGCAAAGAGCTGTGCAATACTAGTGTCAAAGACAAGGCAGTCACTGTTCATAATAGCTGTTGCAATTCCCTCATGAATAGAGCGAGGTGTTGCTTCCCAAGTCAATCGCCGCCTATGACCATTCAGCTCCAGTCGATAAGCAAAGTTTTCAGCTTGCTTGCGTGTTCCTATCAGTTGTACAATTGCAAAGAACTGCTGGTGACCATCATATTTTTCCTGTTTCTCCAGAACCAGCATGAAATGAAAACCAAAACATGACTGCATCATAACCCAATCAACAGCACCTGGAAGATTAATGTCCGTAGCAAGAAAAACAATATCTTCTCCTTGTAATGTTGTTATAGATTTATGTTGATGCATTAGATGTGGCATTACAGCATCCAAAGAACCTTGCCATTTACAAGATGCCCCAGGGCAAGGACATGAATAAGGTCTAAACTCACAGAGCTCTTCATGGTCTGCTTTTTCTGTATGTGGTAAAGTTATCTCACATCCAGAGGAGGCATATTTACATGGAAACAATACTGAATTAGCAACTTTTTCCATAGCCAAGTTACGAATTGACCCGAGTGGGCCTCGGCATGTTGGACAACATGTGAGTTTAGGACGACAGTTGCTACAAACAAGATGACCACTCTGACACTGAAGAATAGGTGGTAACACATAGTCAAAGCACACTGGACACTCAAAGAGACTAGCCAAATCATTATTGGAAGCTGTAGTGCCAGTAAGAGCAGGTACCCTCTGGGATGGTGTACACTTCGATGTGCCTGTTGGAAGTGCTGTAGCAGTCTGACGGCTCATTTCTGTTAAGAAGAAAAAAAATATTTACTATGCAAATAATTTCACTATTTGTTTAAGTATGTTATGAGTTGCTGCATTGAAGCTATCAAAGCCTGACCAAATTTCAGTTCCAGCACCAAAACTGATGTTTGGTCTCATTTTGGTTAGAATCAAAAATGCCAGTGCATTTTCTGCTGAAATCAAAACTGTACTGTGCAGCACCTGCTCACTCCTCTCCTCGAGCCAAAGTTCCACTACCCCCCCCCCCCCTTTGGTCTACCATTTCCCTGGTATAGTGGCAAGCCAGGGCAGGAATGATGCCTGCCTTCAACTCAATCAAAAACATTCCTGCCCATGCCAGCTCCAATCTAAAAAAACCCAATATGTCTTACCTGATAATGCTCGTTCCTTTAGTCACAGCAGATGAATCTAGACGAGTGAGTTAAGTCCACCTACCAGGAGATAGAGAGCACAAAGTTGTGCTCTGGTATATATGCGATGGTCTGCTCACTGATACTCTAGTATTCCTCGTAAAAAGCAGTAGGATTAACCGAAGATGTTCCTTAGCAGAAGACTCCCTCCTCACAGCAGCTGAATCCACTTCAAGGTCCACCATCGGGTCAAAGCCTATGGGGCAAAAGGAACACCGAAAGCAACAGAAAAGGTGGGGCCCAGGATTCATCTACTGTGACTAAAGGAATGAATATTATCAGCTAAGACATAATGTTTATTTCCTTGTCATCAGCAGCAGATGAATCCAGACAAGTGAGATGTAACAAAGCAATCCATAGTAGGGTGGAACAGAGAAAGAATAAAGTCTAAAACCTGCGATTCAAAAATCCCTGAAAAGGGGAAAGATGGACTAAGTGATAATCACGGTCGACCAGATCCCGCAAGGGAATATACCAACTCCAGGCTAGAATGGGTCTTTGAAACCGAGGGTGAGAAGGCAAAGAGCACCCCAGATCACCAACCAGCACAGTCATGTTGGAGGACCCATGCTGTTGAAGGCATGTACACGTGCACCCTAGAGAAGGAAAAATGAGGGTGAGATAAAAGAACTCCACCTGCCGATGCGGATACATGACCAAGTAGAGCAGGTGATACACAGAGACACGCACCTGTGCCGAGCAGCATCCCAAGAGGAAGATCTGAGAAGGAAACAACCAACGCTGCACTGCACAACAGAAGATGGAGGTTCGCAATGAAGGAATGTAGAGTGTTGAATATCCTGTAAGACAGAGCCGCACTAAGTCAGCATCCAAAGCGACAATCCACCTTCGAAGAAGGAGACGTGCTCTGCGAACATCCAAAGCGGCAGTCCACCTTCAAAGAAGGAGATGTGCTAGGCGAGCATCCAGAGCAGCAGTCTACCTTTGAAGAAAGAGACGTGCTAGGCAAGCTTCCAAAGTGGCAGTCTACCTTCGAAGAAAGAGATGTGCTAGGCAAGCATCCAAAGCAGCAGTCTACCTTCGAAGAAGGAGACGTGCGAGGCAGACATCCAAAGTGGCAGAAGATGGAGACAAGGCAGGCAAGGCAGACGCACTAAGCAAGAGGAGGAACGTAATACATCGAAGGGTAACTTGAGTACTAATTGGGAAGAGAAGCCTTGCTCTGCACGCAAAGACCACCCATTCAAAGATGTTGCTGCGGCAGACATGAAAGTAGAGCCACTTGGAGCCAGGCAATCAGACAAGCGAAGCCACCTTGGATTCCATAGAAGACTTTGTACCAAGCAGATGAGACCACCCATCCAAAGATGTTGCTGCGGCAGACATGGAAATAGAGCTGCACAGTCATGCCAAACAGGCAAGCGGAGCCAACTCGGATCCCACAGAAGAGACTGCACCAAGCAGACGAAAGTAGCGGTGCATATTCGCAGGGGAAGCCATGCTCAAAGGCCAATAAAAACATAAGAATTGCCGCTGCTGGGACAGACCAATGGTCCATTGTGCCAGCAGTCCCTGCTCATGCGGCGGCCCCCAGGTCAAAGATCAGTGCTCTAAATGAATCCAGCCTCACCTGCATACGTTCCAGTTTAGCAGGAACTTGTTCAACTTTGTCTTGAATCCCTGGAGGGTGTTTTCCCCTATAACAGACTCCGGAAGAGCGTTCCAGTTTTCTACCACTCTCTGGGTGAAGAACTTTTTCCTTACATTTGTACGGAATCTATCCCCTTTCAACTTTAGAGAGTGCCCTCTCGTTCTCCCTACTTTGGAGAGGGTGAATAATCTGTCTTTATCTGCTAAGTCTATTCCCTTCAGTATTTTGAATATTTCCGATCATGTCCCCTCTCAATCTCCTCTTTTCAAGGGAGAAGAGGCCCAGTTTCTCCAATCTCTCACTGTACAGCAACTCCTCCAGCCCCTTAACCATTTTAGTTGCTCTTCTCTGGACCCTTTTGAGTAGTACCATGTCCTTCTTCATGTATGGCAACCAGTGCTGGACGCAGTACTCCAGGTGAGGGTGCACCATGGCCCGGTACAGTGGCATGATAACCTTCTCCGATCTGTTCGTGATCTCCTTCTTAATCATTCCTAGCATTCTGTTCGCCCTTTTCACTGCCGCCGCGTATTGCGCAGATGGCTTCATCGACTTGTCGATCAGAACTCCCAAGTCTTTTTCCTGGGAGGTCTCTAAAAGTACTGCCCCGGACAACCTGTATTCGTGCATGAGATTTTTGTTCCAACATGCATCACTTTACACTTATCCACGTTGAACCTCATTTGCCATGTCGATGCCCATTTCTCGAGCTTATGTCACGTTGCAGATCTTTGCAATCCCCCTGTGTCTTCACTACTCTGAATAACTTCATATCGTCCGCAAATTTAATCACCTCACTCGTCATACCAATGTCCAGATCGTTTATACAGATGTTGAAGAGCACGGATCCAAGCACCGAGCCCTGCGGCACCCCACTGGTGACGCTCTTCCAGTCCGAGTATTGTCCATTTACCCCCCACTCTCTGTTTCCTATGCTCCAGCCAGTTTTCAATCCACGTGAGTATTTCACCCTCGTTCATGTGGAACCTTGTTGAATGCCTTCTGAAAATCCAGATATACAATGTCAACCGGGTCGCCCTTGTCCAGGGGTGTCCAATGTCGGTCCTCGAGGGCCGCAGTCCAGTCAGATTTTCAGGATTTCCCCAATGAATATACATGAGGTCTATTTCAGGATTTCCCCAATGAATATACATGAGGTCTATTTGCATGCACTGCTTTCATTGTATGCTAATGGATCTCATGCATATTCATTGGGGAAATCCTGAAAACCCGACTGGATTGCGGCCCTCGAGGACCAACATTGGACACCCCTGCCCTTGTCTATCTGCCTGTTTACTCCCTTAAAGTGCAGCAAGTTCGTCAAACAAGATCTGCCTTTGTTGAAACCATGAGGATAGAATAGTGTCAAACAGGGAATTAGAGCCTCGATGTAAAGGTGAAGTAGGAACTCTGCTGTGCGCTCTACAGCTAAAGCAGGGATCTCAAAGTTCCTCCTCGAGGGCCGCAATCCAGTCAGGTTTTCAGGATTTCCCCAATGAATATGCATTGAAAGCAGTGCATGCACATAGATCTCATGCATATTCATTGGGGAAATCCTGAAAACCCGACTGGATTGCGGCCCTCAAGGAGGGACTTTGAGACCCCTGAGCTAAAGGGAGGTACAGTGTCCAACTAAAGATGGAACTGAGCCAAAGAATGAAATAATGCTGCGCTTGATTCCAGAGCCGGGCAAATAGACACGCAGAGTCGAACCCCCACCTCTGTCCAGCACTTAAATGGAGCAGAGATCAACAACCAGAGATGGGCCAGAGCCCAAACAAGCAACAGAAGCTGCACTGCACTAAGTGGCCAGACTAGAAGGTAAAGGCAACCTGACAGAGGAAGGCGCATGCAGGCTCCAAAACAGTAGCCCGCAGGGAACGGGCCTACCAATCCTGTGGAGGACCGCCCTAGACTGAGCCATGCTTCAGAAAGAAGGTGCACCCAGTCCTCATCTAGGGAAGTGTTTCTCAACTCAGTCCTGGAGTACTCCCCTTGCCAGTCAGGTTTTCAGGATATTCACATTGAATTTGCATAAACTTGATTTGCATACACTGCCTCCATCATATGCAATGTCTTTCATGCATATTCATTGTGGATATCTTGAAAACCTGACTGGCAAGGGGGTACTCCCAGACCGAGTTGAGAAACACTGATCTAGAGCACCTAGAGAGCCACTAGTAGCGAGAAAGTCATGTCAAGAGAAAGCTATGACAAGCAGGCAGTGGGAGCAAGTGGAACTCGGCAGGCTAGTCCTGCACTCGGAAGACAGAAGAATCTGATAGCAAAGGAATGGTATGGGCAAGCATCCATGGGGCTACAGGGAAACAGAGCCCCCTCGGCCTCATAGAGGGAGCCATACCCCACCAGCCACCGTAGTGCCAAGCAGGAATCTGAAACAAAGCACAACATCCAAAGATAGATCAAAGCCATGCAGGTAGTTGAAGCTGCACTCTAGAGCTAGAGATAAAGCGGGCCAGACAGGGAACTGGAGCCATGCATCTGGAGATGGTGCAGTGCCTGACAGCTCTATACATCCTGAGATAAAATAGAGCCAGACAGGGCAGGCAAAGTCATTCTGCATAGTCAAGAGACCGAGCTGGGCAGACAGGCAGCCTAAACTGCCATGAACTTGCAGAAATGGAGTAGAGCCAGACCAGCAGGCGAAGCCATTCAGTACATGCAGAAACAGAGCAGTGCCAGACAGGAAGCCTAAGCTGCCTCAGACATGCAGAGATGGAGGAGTGCCAGACAGTCCACCAAGAATACATTCTAGGCATTCAGAAATGGAGCAGTGCCAGATAGGCAACTGGTATTGTAGAAACAGAGATGGAGAAGTGCCAGACAGGCAACCAAGGTCGTGGAGCAGTGTTAAAAACCCGAGACCGAACAGCAACCCTGTAGATGAAGCCCAGGAGTGCTCCTGACTACCAGCAAAGAAGCCATGGCACAGGCTCAATAAAAGCCACACTCCAAACTTGAAGAAATATTTGTGGCACATATGCAGCAGGAGCTGCACTCCAGCAACTGCAATGGAGCAGATGCACAGATGCACAGAGAGGAGCTATGGCACTGATGCAGCAGGAACAGCGCTCCACAGCTTGCAATGGAACAGAGTCACAGAGAAGAGCTATGTCACTGATGCAGCAGGAGCAGCACTCCACAGCTTGCAATGGAACAGAGGCTTACAAGCAGGCATCACTGATCTTCACATCTAAAAATGGAATCCTGGCACAGCTGAAGCCAGAAGGGCATGGAACCAGAAGCTGCACCCAGCCAAAACGCAGCTAAAAATAACATTGGAAATAGCCCAAGGCATGCGGTACATAAGAGGAGACTACCAGCTCCACTGGCGATCTGGAAAGCCTAAGGCCAAGATCACAACGTTTTATTGCTGATATCCCTGTATGGAAGGCTACCCCCGAAACTAGTCCAGTCCTCAATGACTTCGGAATTCTGAAGCCACAAGGAGAAACATCCGTGGAACACCAGCATACCTAGGGAAAGGTTCTAAACCAGAGAAGGAGCGCATCAGGGGACCAGAATGTAAGACCACTGATGCCCTTCCTGGCATTGGGCCACGGAGGGAGCAAGAATACCAGGACAAAAGGGAGGTCAAGGACAGCTAGGTCCATACAAAATGGATCTAGGAATCGCCAGATCAGACCACCGGTCCTAACCAACGGACCCAAGGAACTCAGTGTGGTTAAACAGCAGCCCACAGACAGAGTACTCCCTAAAACAGGCCGGAATATACCGCAGGGTGCATGAACCAAGAAAGAAAGCCCCTGACAAGAAAAAAATAGAGCATAATAAAACCCTGAGCCAAGAGAGAGAAGGAAGACCACGCGAGTGCCCCTACCTCGACCTAGGGAGCAGAGGATTTCAGAAGGAGAATAATGGATTGTCCACAAAGAGAAGGCTCCCCCAGAGTGGAGAGCTACTGGCCTCAGGAAAAAACTCAGGGCAAAGGGAAATAATTCCAAACCCTCTGGAGCCAAGAATGCTACCCCCAAACCCAAATTAGGGGAGAGGGTGCATGGAGGGGGGAGACAAGCCCAGTCCACAATAGGGCTGGACCAAGATGGGGGACGCATAAAGGTGGGACGATAAACTGCCGGGCCTGACAACGGCAATCCCCACCATTTTTATTTATTTTTTGTATTTTCTGGCGAGGGAATGCCACCCAGGCTGGACTCACGTGTCAAATGTTCCCCTAGAGAAATGGCAGTCAGAAAAGGGAAGAACACTTCTCCCAGACGAGAGAAGCCATGAGAACCGTAATGACCGCCCCACCCCTGAATGCAGCAGGGCAAAAATTCCCGGGGCCAAAACTGAACAGAGCAACCGGGAAGAAATGGGTGTGCCCGCTGAACAGACATGTCCCAGTGCCACCCAACATGCAAATCACACCAACAGTCCCACAAACAGCACCATCTTTCTATTGCTCCTGGTCTGTTTGGTGATTCAGTTGCAAAGTATCCCTTGCTATAGCAGGCCCTCAGAAAAAGCCGTTGGAATGGCAGCCAAGTGTGGCATGAGCCGAGGCAAATCTAAATGTGCTCCCACCAAAAATTGTAGCACGATAAACCATCCAACGCTGGGTCTCTGATAAACAGACCCGTTTGTGCCTCACTTCCAAGAATTGACACTGGCCTGAAACATTACTTCCCACCCAAAACATGCCACTGTTAGAAGTCAGGACTTATCAAGGAGGAGGAGGGCTTAGAAGCAATGAAGTAGAGAATGACACGGGGACAAATTTTTCCACGTCCCCACAGGAACTCAATTTCCTCATCCCGTCCCCATGAGTTTTGTCACTATCCCATTCCTGTAAGCTCTGTCTTAATCGCACAAGCCTCAAACACTTTTGATTTTAAAGTGTTTGAGGCCTGTGCAAATGAGGATGGAGCTTGAAGGAATGGGGCAGGGACAGGAAAACGAGTTCCCACGGGGACGAGGAAAAATTTGTCCCTGTGTCGTTCTCTACAACGAAGCTCTGCAATCTGTTTGCATACATTACCTTTCTTTCTTTTCTCTCTCTTTTTTTTTTTTTAATACAGCTGACCTGCAAGCCGAACAAGGCAAAAAGGAAATGCCAGAAACAAAGGCACCAGGATCCCTTGGCCGAGAGGAAAGTGAGCAATTTCAACACCCCCACCCCATCCCCCTCCCAAGGAGGCTTCATGAACAGTAGAGCACAGGAGCGACATACTCAATGTGAAACAGCACATATACATACAGCTAGTTGCACTGTACTAAGAAGATGCCCCCAGACCACTACACTCCCTCTGGGATGAGGTAGATTACTTCATTTTACATTAGTGATATCTATTCCGCCATTACCTTGCGGTTCAAGGCGGATTACATAAGAATTGTCATAATATTTAGAAGTACATAAGGAATAGTCTGGACATTCTCTGATTTGCTAAGGATTAGCTAGTATTGCAGGTGAAACTTGGGGACAGATCTGGTTGTGTTATATTGGTTTTATGTATTTTTTGAAAAGTAGGGTGTTTTTTTTTTTCTGAAGGTTTTGTAATCTGTGGTCGAAGTCATCAGATTCGTGAGTTGGCTGTCCAGTTTTCAATTTTTTGTGTGCATATTATAAGTGAATAGATAGAAGTGAAGTTAAAGATGAGAGAGGGGTACAGGGGAGGAGTAGGGAACTGGCACTACCAGCTATACCCAGAAATAGGCACCCAGGGAGCCTACTCCCCTTGCTCAAGGAAGTTAGCCTAGCTAAAATAAGAACTAAGCTGTGCCTGGAGCCTTGCAGGCCAGTCTGAATAGCATATGAAACCAGGACCAGGAGAGAGACCATCCATCCGCCTGCAGAGACAGAAAATACTGGAGTACCAGTGAGTAGACCATTGCATATATGCCAGAGCTCAACTTTGTGCTTGCTATCTCTACCTACTGGTAGGTAGACTTAACCTACTCATCTGGATTCATCTGCTGCTGATGACGAGGAATGGCCGTTGCTGCTGGAGATCGTAGCAGCCATTCTGATTGGGGAACTTGTGTGGGCAGGAATTACTAGGGATTGCTTTGGCCCAAACTAGCCACTACCCCACCAATGATATGGTATTTCAGTGAGAGGGAGGAGTGAAGGCTTTTTCTGTTTAAAGAACCAGGCCAGTTTTGGTTTCAGTTGAAACAGATTAGCGAATTTCAGCTGAAACAGAAAATCCTGGCAAACTGTCCTGGTAAGCAACGTTTTCTATTCAAGTAGAAGAATTATTTTTTCTTAAAATACCACAGCTTAAGCAAATACAAATTGAAGAAATCAAACAAAGATATTTTTAAAATAAGGAGAAATAATTTGTTGCTCCAGTAAGACTGAGCAAGGAAACTGTTTTCAAGAACAAAGGGCATGAAAAGAAGCAAAGTAAAAAAAAAAATGACTGATAACAAGGTTCTCATTTAATTTACATCTTCTGTGAAAACTTTATTATACAGGAAGATTAGAGGAAATACCTTTCTGGGATGAGCAGAGGAAACTAAGGGGCCTTTTTACCAAAAGGCACTAGGCCCTTAACACGCAGTTAGCATGCAAGAACAGACTACTGAACAAACATGTTATAATGTTGTGCAGTAACTTCCCTATTATTGCATGCTAAGCAATGTGCTAAGAACGCCCAGTAAATATGCTGGTAAAGGCATGTTTGTATTAACCAGCTACTGCATTATAATTAGCACACACTAACTGGGTAATGCAGCTGAAACATCCTGCATTAAGTGTTTACAACTCCTGCATGCTAATGGCAATATTAGTGCACGACCTTCATGATGACCCCCCCACACAAAAAAAAAAAATAAATAAATAAATAAAAAAAGCTGTAAAAAGAATGCAGGAAAATCGGTTCATAGACAACGGCGCGAAAGACAAAGGCGCGCCCAGACAATTGAGCGCAGCGTGGAGGTGCGCGCCGCTCAAAATTACTGTTTTTAGGGGCTCCGATGGGGGGTTTTGTTGGGGAACCCCCTCACTTTACTTAATAGACATCGCCCTAAAAACAGGGAAAAAGTGAAGTTTTCAGTAAAATGTGGGGGGTTACAACCCCCCACAACGCCCCCACAGTGCGGCGCGATGTCTATTGGGTTCCCCCCCACGCCCCCCCCCCTCGTCGGAGCCCTAAAAACATTAATTTTGAGCGGCGCACACCTCCGCGCTGCGCTCAATTGTCTGGGCGTGCCGTTGTCCCGGCGCGCTTTTCACCTGACACCGGAAAATCACACATTAAGCTGAGTTACCTGTAAATTCTAAAGCATTTTAGTAAAAGGATCCTTAAGATACTTAGCTATAGTAGATATTGTCCAGAACAGGATTCAAATCCTCACATCATCTGATAGATCTCGGTGTGGGTGGGAAAACCCTCTTAACTACTTTTTTTTTTATTTTTTTTTTAGATGGTTTATAATTGGTCCAGTACCTGTTACCACACCAAACTCACACATGGGGCTTAATCGGTTACACAGCTCACTTAGAACATAAGAATAGCCATACTGGGTCAGAACAATGGTCCATCAAGCCCAGCATCTTGTTTCCAACAATGGCCAACTCAGGCCCCAAGTACCTAGCTAGGTCCCAAGTAGTAAAACAGATTTATGCTGTTTATCCTAGGAATAAGCAGTGGATTTCCCTAAGTCATCTCAATAATAGCCTATGGACTTCTCTTTTAGGAAATTATCCAAGCTTTTTTTAAGCTGGGTTCACCACATTCTCAGAAGGAAAAATTATGTTCTTACCTGTTAATTTTCTTTCCCTTAGACGCAGCAGATGAATCCAGAGACCAATGGGATAGCCCACATCTACCAGCAGGCAGAGATAGAGAAACTGATTAACAGGTGGTCCTATTGGCTGGCACTCCTCCTGTCTCATCAGTATAGCTCCTTGCCCAAGCACATGTAACCAGCAATAGGCATAGCATGTAAAAAACTTCTTTCCCAGAACAAATCGCAAAAGGCAATGATACAGAATACAACTATCAACCACAACAAACCGCGAAAGTTGCACAAGAAAAAACCGACAGACAATACCAGAAAGGGTGGGGCTCTGGATTCATCTGCTGCGTCTAAGGGAAAGAAAATGAACAGGTAAGAACATAATTTTTCCTTCCCTAGCAACAGCAGCAGATGAATCCAGAGACCAATGGGATGTAGCAAAGCAATCCTCAATCTGGGTGGGAAGCAAACGCCGCCTCCGCAACAACCAAAGCACTAAACACATCTACCGTATGTGTCCCCACATCCAACCAGTAATGCTGAGAAACAACACTCTCGGAAGACCAAGCAGCCGCGAGACAAAACTCCTCCAAGGAAAAAAACCTCTGGACCGAGTCCAAGAAGTAGCTATCGCACTGGCGGAATTGTCATGAAGTTCGTTCGCCAATCGCTTTCCTGCCATCAAGTAAGCAGAATGTCCTCCTGGACCCATCGAGCGATGGCGGCTTTGGACGCCGCCAGAAGATTGAGGCGTTCCGTGAATAATACAAAAACAGGTGATCTAAACAACCAAAAGTCATTAGAAACCTTGCTCTCAAAGAAAGCTATGCACTATTAAAAAATGCAATGAATAAAAGCACGACTCCCTATTTCTCCTCCCCAGAAGAAGGAAGGAAAAGTGAGCTAGTCATCAAAGAAAGGATGACACCCCCTAGAAAGAATTGTGGTACCGAATGAACTGATACCCCAGATAATGGAAATCAGAATCCCCGCTGAACAAGGCCTGCAACTCGGAAAACTGCAGAGTCGAAACCAAAGCCACAAGAAACCCCGTGGTCAACGGCACAAGGTGGAAATGACGCCTACGGGAAACTGCGAAGAAGTACCGGAAGATTGCACTCCAGACAGGGCTTTTAAGAGGAAGATGAGGGTCTACCCATCGAAGTAGAATAACAACTGTACCCGGCAATGGAGTACAGCACCTACTGCCCAAGCTGTAGAGAAATACCCCCATCAAAATACCGACTGAAAGGCCCTCAGCAGCATTCCGGAAGAAGGGTCTGAAGCTCCAGAAAGGTAGCCTGACCACGCTCAAGAGTAGAAGAATGAACAAGTACGGAGTCGACCCTGAAGACCAGACTCCTGGAGCTGAGGATGGAAGGCACCGAGTCCCCCCAACCCAACAGCCTGGGATGTATGGTGGCCATGAGCTAGTCCAGCAAAGACCAAGGCATGCCTTTTAAAAGAGAAATCTCGCTGAGCCACCAAAACATACAGAGCGATGCATGAGAAGCCTATCAACTAATCGGAGCCCTGAGAAACCGGGCACCACCAGAACAAGGGCGACTGCTGTAGCGTTATAATGGGAAAGCAAGCCGAAGTTCCCAGTGCGGTCAAAAACAGAATTCCATACTCTGAGTCATGGGGACCAAAGAAGCCTGCAAACCTGAGACTGTGACTCATCGCCCAAGTTTCTGGGAAGAGCACATGTCTCTCCCATAGGAACAAAAAAACATCTCCTCGACATAGCTATAAATAGTACAGGAGAAAAGAGTGCTGTGCAAATTTCGAAGATTCACGTCCAAAGAACTGAGGAAAGAAATCACCCTGTTCGCGTCAGTCAAATGGCCCGACTGAAAGACATCCGAATCCAGCATTCAGTCAAGAAGAAATTAGGTGAATCACCTGGTAGCGCCAAAACAGTACCTCTGGCCACATTTTCTAAAAGTTTCTTAAACCTTGGATAGGAGAAATGGCACGTGCAAAAATCGAAAGCGCTGCCCAAAGAGAGACAAGCAACTAACTGCCAAGGTATTGAATCCATGATTGCCACCCCTCCATATTATATCATTAAATTGACGCCGTCTATCCTGCCAATACCTCTCAGTCTAGGTGGATTACAACAAGAGGGTGCCTCGGCACTGCCATGGAGAATACATGGTTAAAAGAGGTATGTGGCGGGATCAGGGAGGGTCAATCAGGAATTGCTAGATCAATTTAACAAATGACTGTAAGAGAAACCGGAAAAGCGTTCATCCGGGACACCGCTGCAATGACAGGTTGTCCAGAGTGAGGCGCTATCAATCCAATGGAGATATATCGGACACAATATATACCAGCAAGGCCACTAGACCGTCCCATTTAGGGGCCAGATTGGAAAAGAGAGACTGCACGTCGCTTGGATACAAAAAGAATCGGAGCGGAGTATCCTTTACTATGAAATAGGGGAACGCCGGAAAGGTCTGTGCAACAGCGGAGGAACATGAAAAGCACAGGAAAGGAAGAAAGGTATTCCCCCTACCATAAGCGGATAAGTTCCGCCAGGGCACCTAGCACTGCCGCCCCAAAACTGAGTTCAGTGCCCCTCAGCGAAGGGCATGTACTTGGCAGGCAGAAAGAGAAAACACCCTGTCCAAAATACACTGCAGGGATGATGCAAACTGGCAAACAGCCCTGTCTCCCCTCTCAGAGAGCCGTTCATCACATGGCTACAAGGGAACGACCCCGCGCATAACAATGCGAAGAGGGGAAAAAAAGAAATAGGGGAGCTGATTAACATACGTCAGGAAAAGACGATAGCCGCACAAGGCTGTTGAGTATCCCAAAAAACACAGGACCCTGCGTTGATCCAGATACCAACAAAACCTAGTCCTGCCCGCTTGAAAAGTGAAGGTGCCACCAGGAAACCCCACATTACTAAGAGCGTGTAGCCCCAACAGTAAAACTCAGCACGCCAGTACAAGGCGGTTTATTTTTATTTTATTTTTGTTGTAAATTCTATATCCCTTGTAGTATCATCAGTAAGTGTACAAAATCACTTAAACTCTCCAGCAATATAGTAGACATACATATGACAAGGAAATATTGTAATAGCACCACCTGTAATAGACCCCAAGGCGCAAATAAGAGGCAACAGTCAACAGGCAGAACTCTTACCATACCAGGACCCCGGGATGCAGGAGGAGAGATCCGAACCAAGACTCGGGTATCCCTCCCCCCGCCGCTGACCGTCCCAGCGGCAAAGCACCTCCTGCTGACCCAGCGCCGTGACAAGCTGTAATCGAGGGGCCAATTGCCGAATGGACTCCCTCTCCAGCGCCCTCAGGCAAGGCAGGATGGCTCCCAGACCCCAAAGAAGCACTTCGGGAGAGAGTCCCACCGCCGCGTGAACAGCAACTGTACCTGCAACCCCCGACACAGTCAAGACCAGAACCGGGAGACTGGGGAGGCGCAGAGATAAGGCCGCAGCTGAAAACAGGCGCCAATAACGCAGTGGCTCTGCCGCCAGCATCGGAGCAGAAGAGCGAGCCACCCACTCGCTGAAAGGCACTGACTCCACAAGCACGACTCACTCGGCGGCTTGAACACCGCCGCGGCACCCACTGCGCACAGGACAGCCCCAGCGAACAGGCCGCAAAAATCAGGTCTCTCCCGTCCACGCACAAAAACAAGCTCGCGGCTCACGTGCGCAGGAAAACACCGATTTGAACAACAGTGCCCAAGACACCAAACAGAAGGCCTTAAATGAAAAAAGCACACATTGCAAATGAACTCCCCATACTGCACAGTGTTCACTGCCCTAACAAGGCTTAGAAGATGAGGAAAGCTAGTTGGAAGGCACGCAACTGCACAGCTGCAGGTACTCCAAAACAAGCACAAAACCAACACAAATCCGTAGGTCCAAGACAACCGCAAAATAATATAACCCGCAGGGCAATGCAACAAAGGGATACTCACAACCAGGCATACAGGACTGACAGACACCGGTTGAGCACCCCTGAGAATGCATAACTGCAAATAGCAAATGGTCTCTTTCTTTTTTTTTTTTTTTTTTCAAGGGAAAGAAGAAAAATTAGAGACCCAGCTAACCCCTCTATCACTGGAGGAAGGGTGAGGCAGGGACAAGGGGGGTCCAAGTGTAACCTCTAAAGCCGGCACCGTCCAGCCAGACACCCTTGTCTCACTGAAGAGGGAAACCTCAACAGGAGAAATATAATTGCTGCCTCACTGAAGAGCAAACCTCAACAGGAGAAATATAACTGCTGGCTCACTGAAGAGCAAACCTCAACAGGAGAAATATAACTGCTGCCTCACTGAAGAGCAAACCTCAACAGGAGAAATATAACTGCTGTCTCACTGAAGAGCAAACCTCAACAGGAGAAATATAACTGCTGCCTCACTGAAGAGCAAACCTCAACAGGAGAAAATATTTATCCAGCCACAGCCAGAATCCAGGAGCTAGTGGAACAGCGACTTTCCCCTGCTGGGAGATAGAGCATACTGATGAGACAGGAGGAGTGCCAGCCAATAGGACCACCTGTTAATCAGTTTCTCTATCTCCGCCTGCTGGTAGATGTGGGCTATCCCATTGGTCTCTGGATTCATCTGCTGCTGTTGCTAGGGAATATTGTTTCCTAAGAGATTTAAATATAAAAGGCTTGTGCAAATGCGGACAGGTTCTGCTGGGATGGGGCCAGGTTCCGCGGGGACGGGGCAAAGTTACACTCATTCCATCCAGAAATGGAGCTATGCCTTAGAACAGGGATGGGCAATCACAGTCCTCAAGGGTCACAACCCAATCAGGCTTTCAAGATTTCCACAATAAGAACATAAGAATAGCCTTACTGGGTCAGACCAATGGTCCATCAAGCCCAGTAGCCTGTTCTCACGATGACCAATCCAGGTCACAAGTACCTGGCCAAAATCCAAGAAGTAGCGACATTCCATGCTACTAATCCAGGGCAAGCAGTGGCTTCCCCCATATCTTTTTCAATAACAGACTATGGACTTTTCCTCCAAGAATTTGTCCAAATCTTTCTTGAAGGGACACGTATCAGTATCTTGGTAATTTTCCATAGAATGTTTTGAAGCTGTAAGAAAGCCAGACCCTGTTTGTCTTTCCTTCTTTGAAAATAATACAAGGACATTTATGTTTGAAAAGATATGTTCTTAACTTGTTGTGAAGTGAATTCAATTGTTTTTATAAGCCGTATTTGCAAACAGCTTTAGATAAGAAAAGAGCTCTGCTGACCACAGCACCCTCTGTGGACTTCAGTCTTGAGATAGAAAAAATGCTGACGACCCTTACCCATGTAATTTGTTATTTCTTTTAAAGTTTCATGTGACCTGTGTCCATATATGGTTTGTGTTTACGTCACATGCCGACAACACTGATTCATGTAAAATGATATAAAAGGAGGTACAGAATATTCAATAAAGCGGACATGTTTGGAGATCATTTCTTGCCTCTACAATATGTCCCCAGATGCATCTGACTTTCAAATGACAGAGACAGAGAAAGTATGGGGCAGGAATTGGGACCTAATCCTTTTCATTTCTTACAACCAGCTATGTTATCCGCTCTTACCACAACCTCTGGCCCAGAGCTTTAACAATTCTCTGGGTGAAAAAAATTTCCTCCTATTGGTTTTAACAGTGTTGCCCTGTAACTTCATCGAGTGTCCCCTAATCTTTGTAATTTTTGATGGAGTGAAAAATCGATCCACTAGTACGCATCCGTTCTAATCCACTCAGGATTTTGTAGACTTCAATCATATATCCCCTCAGCTGTCTTTTCCAAGCTGAAGAGCCCTAACCTTTTTAGTCTTTCCTCATACGAGAGGAGTTCCATCCCCTTTATCATCTTGGTCGCTCTTCTTTGAACCTTTTCTAGCGCCACTATATCTTTCTTGAGATAAGGAGACCAGAACTCAACGAAATACTCCAGATGAGTTCGCACCATGGAGGATACAGGGGCATTATAATATTCTTAGTCTTGTTAACCATTGCTTTTTAAATAATTCCTAGCATCCTGTTTGCTTTTTTGGCCACCACCATACATTGTATGCATGAGATTTGCAAACAATGGAAGAAGTCTGTGCAAATTAATCTTGTGCACATTCATTGTGAAATTCTTGAAAACCTGAAAAACCTGACTGGGTTGTGACCCTCAGGATTATGATTGTAAAACCCCTGACCTATATCCAGAGATGACAGTGCACTCAAGAGCCCAAGACATCAGTGCACCCACTCTGCAGCTAGAAATGGAAAAACACTCCATTCCAAAGATACCAGTGCACTCTATACCCAGAGAGTGAGTGAAGCTTGAGAGCCAAAGATGGTACTCTATACTCAGAGATTAAACTATACTTGGGAATCAGAGCTAGGGAAGAGTGCCATACTCTGAAATGAGACCATGTGCAAGGCTCAGAGAAGGAGCGCCCAACTTCCAGAGTTGAAGCCATGACCAAGTCCCAGAAAAAAGTTCACTCTACACCTGATAATGGAGCTACACGAGAGAACCAAAGTGAGTCGTGTTTCACCCTTAGAAGGACAGTCAAGTCCGAGAGATGGAGAAAACAGAGTGCCCTACAGGCAGAAATGGGGAGCTACTCAATCCTAAAAGATGAAATTGCACACATCTAGGTAGGGAACAGATTTCCTCCAACCCACGATGGAGCCGATCCCATCATTCAGAGATGGAATTGTCCATGACCCCCACAAGATGCTGAATTAAACTCCCTCCACAAGAAAGGCGTCAGCATCTAAAACACAGTTGATCCTCTGAAAGGACCAATAGAGAAAGACGGGTGCAGGCAACCTAAGTAGAAGTCACAGAGCCAGGCTATGCACCATCAAAGGAAGACTATAACAGGGCCTAGCAGCCATAAGCTTGACCTGCAAACCAATGCAGAAAAGAGGAAAAAATGAACTTATGTACTGAACTCTAGAGTTTAAATACATATTTACAATGTGGTTTAAGAAAAATGCTTTGGAGACACAGTCAATTCATTCTGTTTCTAAATACAGGATACCAGAAGCAAGGTTAACTCCAGAAGCTGGGATTTTCAGGGAAGTCAGCTGATCTCCTGAAATCAACCTGGGTAAAAGCATGAGAAAGCTATAAACTGAGGAAACTGGAACAAAAGCTAGATGAATGCATAAGAACACTGCCATGGGCAACTGGATGCTATCTGTGAGTATTACAACTACTAACATGGCATAAAGAAACTAGAGGCTAACTATCCAAAGGGCTAGACTTGCAAACTGGACTTAACAGATACCCACAAAACAGCAGGAAATACAATGGATTCTTGTATGAAATACAGCAAAGGTCATTGGAGCCAGGGTTCCCTCTAAGCCAGTTGTCTCAAACTCAATTCCTTTGCAGGGCTTTGGATTTGTAGGTACTTGGAGGGCCTCAGAAAAAATAGTTAATGTATTATTAAAAAAATGACAATTTTGCATGAGGTAAAACACTTTATAGTTTATAAATCTTTCCTTTTGGCTAAGTCTTAATAATAATATTGTAATTTATAGCTAAAGAGACATATGATCAAGAAACTGTTTTACTTTACTTTTGTGGTTATGATAAACATATCGAGGGCCTCAAAATAGTAGTTTGAGACCACTGCTCTAAGCCATGCACGTGAACACGAATAAATGGGTCAGAAAGGAAGCGAACATGCTTAACCTGTGCACACAATTTTTTGGTTTTTTTATTGCGACAATAGGTTATGTCACACATGTTAAAGAATCAAGGTGGAAAACCTGATCAGAAAATGTTTTTCTTGCACACATATGCCAGCAAAAATTAGAGGGAACATTGATAGAAACCAACAGTTCACAATGATTGAGAGTGCTGAAACTATCACATTTATTCATATGTGGACAAAGTGAAGGAATTTGCTCATTACTGGAGGTGCTAAAGCACCTCCAGAGTTGGCTCCTGTGACCAAAGTCCCAGGCCAAGATAAACAGCAAATGGTAGCACAGATGGATTATATTACTGATCATTTGTAGGTCAGTTCTCTTGTCAATTTCATGTTGTGCCTTATGTAGTAGTCTTACTCTACATCAGTGTTTTTCAACCTTTTTTGGGCAAAGGCACACTTGTTTCATGAAAAAAATCACGAGGCACACCACCATTAGAAAATGTTAAAAAATTTAACTCTGTGCCTATATTGACTATATATAAAGTAATTCTCTTGAATAGAAATCAAATAAACACAAAGAAAGTATTTTATAATGCTGCCACCGCCACTGGTGAATAGGCTGCCACTGCCGCCATCGGGAACAGGCCGGCACCGAGTTCTCCCTGCTTCTTTTCCCCGCGGGGCCGACCAACTCTCGCCACCCGTCGTCAATTCTAACGTCGGAGAGGACGTTCTAGGCCAGCCAGGCAGCGATTGGCTGGCCCAGAACGTCCTCTCCGACGTCAGAATTGACGCGAGTGGCGAGAGTTGGCCAGCCCCACAGGGAAAAGCAGGGAGAACTTGGCGCCGGCCTGTTCCCGATAGCGGCGGTGGCACTCAAGTGGCTAAAGAGCCGCAGTTTGCCGGCCTAGGGACAACACTGGAGGGTGGCCAGTTGTGCACCCCCTTGGGACGTAAACCCGGGGTAGGGCAGACCGCCCCCCCCCCCACCCTGGTATGCCACTATCTGTACCTCACTCCCTCCCTATGACCAAAAATTCTCCTTTCTTCTATTCCCCGTGTACACAACCATCTCTTTCCCTCCCTCTCTCCAAAGTCCATGCCTTCTGTGTCCAAACACTCATTCCCTCGCCCACCTCAGCATCTCTTTCCCTCCCTTCCTCTCTCCCAAGTCCATGCCTTCTGTGTCCAAAAACCCATTCCCTCCCCCACCTCAGCATCTCTTTCCCTCCCTTCCTCTCTCCCAAGTTCATGCCTTGTGTCCAAAACGCACTCCCTCCCCCCTTTTGTGTTCCGTGTTTGCCTCCCAGCCCATCTTTGCAACTTTCTCAGCAAAACGAAGCTCAAGCCGCGAGGCTTGTCTTCTGCTTCCTGCCTGCCCTGCCGCGCACAAATAGCCGAACGGAAGTATTCTCCAACGTCAGCGCTGACGTCGGAGGGCAGGCTTTACTTAAGCCCTCCCTCCGACGTCAGCGCTGACATCGGGGAATGCTTGCGATCGGCTATATGTTAGCTGCAGGGAAGGCAGGAACAGAAGACCAGCCTCGCGGCTCGAAATGTATTGAACTCCGCGGGACCCCGTCCAGCTCTCTCCTGTCCACGTGGGGCGGCCCGCCCCTCTTCCTAGACTGGTGGTACTGCCCTGATGGCGGCCCTGACCGTACGGCACACTAGTGTGCCGCGGAACAGCGGTTGAAAAACACTGCTCTACATGATATAAGATCTCACAGCCCACCAGATTAGCAAGTAACTGCCTCAGGAATATAACCATTTCAAATTGGATAAAATTCTACTGCAGTGGTAGAAATGATGCTCAGAAATCACTCATATTCCACAACAGAGGAGAGAGAAAGTAAATCTGCTTTTAAAAACTCATTGGTGACAAAAATCACCACCTTCCCCAATTTCTCAATTAAACCACCTACCTCTTATGGGGTATCATTATTATTTTAAAGGCCCAGAGTTACCATCAGGCAGCATAATTAGATGCAGAAATACCAGCTGACAGAAATACCAAGCGGAATCACAGAATGCCCCTCCAGAAAGTTCTGGAAAGGAGTAGCAAATGCTTCAGCTCAAGAACAAGAGTCCAGGCCTCTCTCTGTATTGGGTTTCCTCTCTGTATTGGGTTTCCAGGGATTATATTAAATCTGATCATATTATGATTACTTTTATGCATCATTACCTCCCACACCAATTCCTGTGTTCTACTAAGAGCTAGGTCTAGAATTGCTTTGCCTCTTGTCTGTTCCTGAACCAGCAGCTCCATAAAGCAGTCCTCGATTTCATCAAGAAATATTATCTCCCTAGCATGCCATGATTTTACAATTACCCAGTCAAAGTTGAAATCATCCATTATTATGTTACCCAATTTAATCTCCCTAATTTCTGATTACATTTCAGCATCAGTCTATTCATCCTGGTTAGGCGGACAGTGGTACACACCTATCACTATCCTTTTCCCCTTTACACATGGAATTTCTACCCATAAGAAGGAGAGAGAGAAACTTCTCTGATGAGAGCGGGTGGAGAGGCCTGGCACCACCAGGTGTATCCTGAGTAGGAACACCAAAAAAACCTACATCCCCCAAGCTCACTGAATTAAACAATAAAACAAGAGCTGAGTCCATGATGAAATCAGGAGCTAGAGACCATACATCTGCCTGCTGGAGATAGAGAATACTGGATATACAAGAACACTGTATAACAGAGCTCAGCTTACTGTTCTCTATTTCTGCCTGCTGGTGGATGGACACAACACACTTGTATCTGGATTCATCCGCTGCTGGTGACAAGGAAATATATGTTGTACTGAAGACAGAATTAATCACTTCCTCCCTTCTATCATTTGTCCGAAGTTTGTGCTCCCTCATTCTTGAGTCCCAACACGCCCCTCTCCCACACTCCATTCTCTGTCTCAGCTAGGTGCCTCCCTCCGGTGGGTGTCTTGTTTTCATTGCCGCCCTCGGTTGTTTTATGATCTCTGGGTAGAGGCTCTTCCTGAATATTGTAGAAATCACCAAGAGCCTCAAAAATTAGTTTGACCCAACCCTCTAGGGCATAGGTGTCAAACACAAGGCCCGTGGGCCGAATCCAGCCCGCTTGGCCGTTTTATGCGGCCCACGGTGTGATGCGGCGTTTTCATTACCACTCCCAGGTATGTTATCTTCTGGCCAGCTCCCTCCTCATTTCCGCAGTGTGTACAAAGCCGTGGGCAGTGGCTCCTCATGCCTCATCCAGAAGCATTCCCTCTGATGTTGAGACATCAGAGAGAAGGTTTCTGGTTCAGGTGCAGGACAAGTGTAGGAGCCACCGCCCACAGTTTTGTGCACACTGCAGCAGTGAGGAGGGAGTCAGCCAGAAGATAACACACCTGGGGGTGGTAATGAAAACGCCGCATCACACCGTGAGCCGCATAAAACGGCCAGGCAGGCTGGATTCGGCCCACGGGCCTTGTGTTTGACACCTGTGCCCTAGAGGGTTGGGTCAAACTAATTTTTGAGGCTCTTGGTGATTTCTACAATATTCAGGAAGAGCCTCTACCCAGAGATCATAAAACAACCGAGGGCGGCAATGAAAACAAGACACCTACCGGAGGGAGGCACCTAGCTGAGACAGAGAATGGAGTGTAGGAGAGGGGCGTGTTGGGACTCAAGAATGAGGGAGCACAAACTTCGGACAAATGATAGAAGGGAGGAAGGGAGGGGGCATGAACTTGAGCCATAGAATGAAGAGAAGGAGAGAGCCATAGAATGGAAGGAGGGAGAGTGAAGGAAAAAGATGCTGAGGTGAGGGAGGGAATAGAAAGGGAGAATTGGGTGTCAGAGAGAGCGAAAGAGATGGTGCACATGAGGAGATGAAGAAAAAGGAGAATTGTTGGGCAGAGAGAGGGAGAGAGAGATAATTATTGGACATGGTGGTGGGAGAGGAGTGAGGTAGAGAGATGCATGGGGAAGAGAGAGGTGGCAGACCACTGGAATTCAAAGGAAAGAGAGAGAGATGCCAGACCACAGAGTGGAAGGGAAGGAGGGGCGAGAGAGATGCTAGACTGCAGGGAGAAGAGATGCCAGACTACAGAAAGGAGAGAGATGTCAGACCTCAGGAAGAGGGAGGGAAGGAGAGGAGAAATATGCCAGACCATATGAGGGGGGAAGGGGAGACAGGAGATGGTACACAGCAATGGATACAATAAGCAATAAGAAGAAATGCTTCTTATGGATAGATGGAAATAGGGGAGAAGAAAGAGGGAGGAGTTGGAACACATAGATAGATGAGAAGGAAAGACATGGAAAAGTACTGTAGATAGATTTTGAGAAGAAAACATTAAAATGGAAGAAAAGCTGAATCTTAAGTTAATGCTAAAGATGGATGTATTCAAGAAAATAAACAAAAAACACGCTAGTGTAGGGGTAGGGAACTCCGGTCCTCGTTAGCCTTATTCTAGTCAGGTTTTCAGGATTTCCCCAATGAATATGCATTGAAAGCAGTGCATGCAAATAGATCTCATGCTTATTCATTGGGGAAATCCTGAAAACCCGACTGGAATACGGCTCTCAAGGACCGGAGTTCCCAACCCCTGCGCTAGTGTAACTGCTGTAACTTCTTAAAAGTCCTCTTGGAACTCTATATTCCTTATACTTTAATCAGTGGATAGATTGTGCTCAGAGACATGGAGGAAAAAGAACCTCACCACCCAATCATTGCAAAACTTCCACCTTAACACACGAACTAATATAATATATATTTTATTAAATATTTGTGTGTAATAAAGTATTTAGTATTTCTCGTCAGCACCGCCTCATCGGCGCCTTCGAGACATCACTCTAAGCATGCCTCCTCACGTAGGGAATACTCTTCCTCGAGGTCGCCCCCGAAGGAGCACACTTCTGCACCTCCGACCCACCTTCCTTTGGTCTCGGTGCCTATGTTCGAGGACATGCTTAAGGCTATTATTGCCACACAGTTTTCCTCGGTGGTGAGTCAACTAGTCCCGACCTCGACGCCTGTGGCCTCGGTCTCGACCCAGTCACGGTCTGCCCAGTCTGAGCGTCCCCTCGTTTCTCAAGGCGTCACCAGCAAGATTTGTCAGGTTCCCTCGAGCGATTCTTCCTCCCCTGAGGCGCCAAGGACTTTTCGGGGGTCCCGGCCGGAGGCCCATGTTTCTCCCGCTACTGGGGCGAGGCTTGCCTCTTCTAAAAGGCCCTGGTCTTCCCCGCCCTGTCGGGGCAGGTCTCCAATTTCGAGACCGTCTACACACACGCTTGTCCTCGAATTGGACTCTAGTATTTGTTCCCCATCAAGAAGCTTGCCGGCTTCTAAGGGGCCTGCTTCAAAGCCTGTTTGGGATTTTTCTTATACCCCGTCTTCTCCGAAGCTTTCTCAGCGATTTCCTCGGACTCCGGGGTCTTCCCCGGTCCATTTGGCACGGGGCCGTTCTTCGACGCCCCCTACACACCTTAGTCGAACCTCTTCAGTCTCCCATTCACGGGACTCTGAGGCTCCAGCTAACTATTTCTCCCTCTTTCTCGGCTAAGCCCCGATCTCGGTCAGGGTCTCCTCCGGAGGATGAATCCTCTTCTCGGACCTCCTCCTTTTCTCGTTTCATCTCTGACATAGGCAGAGCTCTGAGCTTGGATCTTCAGTCCGACTCCTGCTTTACCCAGGAATACCTGGCGGAACTGAGAGTTGACAATATGCCTTGTGAGGCACTTCGCCTACCCTTGTATCAGGTTCTTCGGCAGACGTTTCTCCGGAACCTGGAGACACCATATGCTGTCACTGCTATACCCTCCAAGTTGGAGTCCCGTTACTGGACTACCCCGTTAAAGGGTTTGAGGATGCTCAGCTTTCCCACCAATCCTGGTGGTTGAGTCTTCCTTGAAGAAGTCTAATCCCTCCAAGGTCTATGCTGCCGTCCCCCCTGGCAGGGAGGGCCGTACGATGGACAAATTTGGTCGCCGTCTTTATCAGAACTCGATGATGGTGAACAGTGTCCTTAACTACAATTTCTTCTTCACGTCCTACCTACGGTTCTGTATTGATGCCCTCTGCTCGTTCCAGGTCATGCCAGAGCCTCGGCGTCAGGAGTTTCATCTCCTCGTGGAGACCCTCTCCCAGCTCCACCTGTATATGTTTCAGGCCTCTTACGACGCCTTCGAATTGTCCTCAAGAGTCACAGCCTTTGCGATCGCTATACGTCGCCTCACTTGGCTCCGGCTTGTGGATATGGATCGGAATCTACAGGATCGTCTGGCCAATCTCCTGTGTGTAGGTTATGAGTTCTTTGATGAGTCCATCGAGGCAGCCACAAAGCACCTCTCAGACCACGAGCGGTCTTTTGCGTCTCTGGTAAAACTTAAACCTAAGTCCCCTCCGGCTCGCCAATATAAAATTCCTCTCTGGAGGTTTCCACAGAAATCCACTCCTGCTTTCTCTAGGCCTGCTTTCTCTAGGCCTCCTTCGAAACAGCCTCCGCAGCAGCAGCAACGTCAACCTAAGACTCAGCCGTTGGCCCCGGCGAAGACCGGGCCGTCTTTTTGACAATTCCAGTCCGAGCCTTCGGGCTCCCTTCCTCATGGATCCTTCCCCCTTCTTCATCGGGGGTAGTCTCCATCATTTCTATGCCCAGTGGGAAAATCTTACCACCGACAGTTGGGTGCTGTCTATCATCAAGGAAGGGAACTCCCTCCCCTTCAGTCGCGTACCTCCGGACCTGCCTCCAAGAGAGTTTCCTTCTGCTCAGTCTCAGCTTCCTCTCCCTCCTTCTGCAGGAAGCTCAGTCCCTTCTTCGCCTTCGGGCGGTCGAGGAGGTTCCCAAGGAACAGTGGAACTCCGGATTTTACTCCCGGTACTTTCTGGTACCCAAAAAGATGGGGGATCTGCGTCCGATCCTGGTCCTCCGTGCTCTGAACAAGTTTCTGGTGCAGGAACGGTTCAGAATGCTCACCCTTCCCACGTTGTATTCCCTCTTGGACGAGGGAGACTGGCTGTGCTCTCTGCACCTCAAGAAGACGTACAAGCACATTCCAATACACCCGGCCTCTCGCTGGTATTTGAGATTCCGGGTGGGGGATCTCCATCTCCAGTATCGTGTTCTTCCCTCCGGCCTAGCGGCCTCTCTGAGGATCTTCACGAAATGTCTGGTTTTGGTAGCTGCAGCCTTGCGCATCCATGGCCTGCAGGTATTTCCCTACCTCGACGACTGGTTAATCAAGGCGTCCTCTCGCATCGAAGTCCTGTGAGCGACGGAACAGACAATCTTGCTCCTTCAGAGTCTTGGCTTCGAGGAGAACTTTCCCAAGTCCCACCTCTGCCCGTCCCAGTCTCTCGAGTTCATCGGAGCGGTCCTGAACACGGTGCGTCTCCACTCCTTCTTGTCTCGGCCTCGTCAGAATAGACATAGACATAGAAAATGATGGCAGAAAAGGGCCACGGCCCATCTAGTCTGCCCACACCAATGACCCACCCTCTAACCACGCCCACACCAATGACCCACCCTCTAACTACGCACATGAAGTGATCCCACATGCCAATCCCATCTTTTCTTAAAGTCTGGCACGCTGCTGGCCTCAATTACCTGTTGTGGAAGATTATTCCAGCGATCAACCACCCTTTCGGTGAAGAAATATTTTCTGGTGTCGCCATGGAATTTCCCTCCCCTGATTTTCAACGGATGCCCTCTGGTTACCGTGGATCCTTTAAGAAAAAAGAGATCTTCTTCTGCTTTGATACGGCCCGTGACATATTTGAACCTCTTAATCATGTCTCCTCTCTCTCTGCGTTCCTCAAGTGAGTATAGCTTAACTTGACCAGCCGTTCCTCATACGGAAGGTCCTTGAGTCCTGCGACCATCCTGGTGGCCATACGCTGAACCGACTCAACTCTCAGCACATCCTTTTGGTAATGTGGTCTCCAGAATTGTACACAGTATTCTAGATGGGGGTCTTACCATGGATCTGTACAACGGCATTATCACCTCGGGCTTACGGCTGACGAAACTTCTACGGATACAGCCCATGATTTGTCTGGCCCTGGATGAAGCTTTCTCCACTTGATTGGCAGACTTCATGTCTTCGCTAATGATCACCCCCAAGTCGCGTTCTGCCACTGTCCTTGCTAGGATCTCACCATTCAGGGTGTAGGTCCTGCATGGATTTTTCCCGCCAAGGTGCATGACCTTGCATTTTTTGGCATTGAAACTTAGTTGCCAAGTCTCTGACCAATGTTCCAGCAGGAGTAGGTCCTGCGTCATTCTGTCGGGCACTGTGCTTTTGTTTGTTGTGCTTCCGCCTACTATGTTGCATAGTTTGGCGTCATCGGCGAATAATGTAATTTTACCTCGAAGCCCCTCAGCCAAGTCTCTTACGAAGATGTTGAAGAGGATCGTGTGGTACTCCACTGATCACCTCCGTCGTATCGGAGGGGGTACCGTTCACCACCACCCTCTGAAGTCTTCCTGTAAGCCAGTCCCTAACACATGCAGTTAATGTTTCACCTAATCCCATAGAACCCATCTTGCTCAATAGCCTGCGGTGCGGGACGCTATCAAACGCTTTGCTGAAGTCTAGATACACGACGTCCAGGGACTCCCCTATATCCAGCTTTTTTGTTACCCAGTCAAAGAAGCCAATCAGATTCGATTGGCAGGACCTTCCCTTCGTAAAACCATGTTGATGGGGATCTTGTAGATTCTCCTCGTTCAGGATCGTATCTAATTGGCTCATGATAGTCCTCCTAGGTCACATGGCCTCCACGATTCACGTGACTCCCTTTGCCAGACTTCACCTCCATATTCCTCAATGGACTCTGGAATCCCAGTGGAACCAGGTTCGGGATCCTCTCTCTCGACACATTGTCGTGACTCCTTTGTTGAGGAAGTCTCTCCGTTGGTGGAAGCTCTCTTCCAATCTTTCCAGAGGTTTTCTGTTCCATGCTCCTCCGCCGCAGAAGGTCCTCATGACGGACTCGTCGACCTATGCTTGGGGGGGCTCATCTGGACGGTCTGCGCACCCAGGGTTTTTGGTCCCGTGCCGACCGCCTTTGTCACATCAATCTTCTGGAGCTTCATGCGATTTTCCTCGCTCTGAAAGCTTTTTGTCACCTGCTCCTCGACCGAGTGGTGCTGGTTCGCATGGACAACCAGGTCACCATGTATTATGTCAACAAGCTTGGGGGCACAGGGTCCAAGTCCGTGTGCCAGGAGGCGCTGTGGCTCTGGGATTGGGCCGTCCGTCGCAACATATTCATTCGTGCTGTCTACATTCAGGGCCAGTGGAACTGTCTGGCGGACAGGTTGAGTCGTCTTCTGCAGCCTCACGAGTGGTCCCTCCACTCCGTGACCCTGTGTCAGGTGTTTGCTCGTTGGGGGGACTCCAGACGTCGATCTGTTCGCGTCCCCCTCAATCACAAGTTGCCCCGCTTCTGCTCCAGGGTTTACACCCCTCTCAGGATCGAGGCGGATGCCTTCCTTCTGGATTGGACGAGCACGTTCCTGTATGCGTTCCCTCCATTCTGATTCTAAAGACTCTCGTCAACCTCAAGTTTTCACGTGCCACCATGATTCTGATAGCTCCTCGGTGGCCCCAACAACCTTGGTTCTCCATTCTGTTGCAACTCAGTTCCAGGAAGCCTCTTCCTCTGCCTATATTTCCTTCTTTGCTTACGCAGAGTTAGGGTTCTCTGCTTCATCCCAACCTCAGTCTCTGCACTTAACGGCTTGGTTCCTCGAGACTTAATTCCCTCGTTCCAGCTCTCCCAGCCTGTCCTGGAAGCATCTCGGAAGGAGTCTACTCGCCAATGTTACCATCAGAAGTGGACCAGCTTTTCTTCCTGATGTCCTACTCGACAGCTGGAGCCTCTGTCTGCTGTCCTGGATTATCTGTTACCCTTATCTGGCACTGGAGTCCACCTTAGTGCCATTGCTGCTTTTTATCAGCCGATTGACGGGAAGCCTATCTCTTGTTCATCCTGTGGTTTCCAGCTTCATGAAAGGACTTTTCCACGTTCATCCACCCCTTAAACCTCCTCCAGTGGTTTGGGATCTAAACATGGTCCTTGCACATTTGATGAAACCCCCGTTCGAGCTGCTAGCGCGGGCTCACTTAAAGTATTTTACTTGGAAGTTGCGTTCCTTATTGCTCTCACTTCTGCCCGTCGGGTCAGTGAGCTTCAAGCCTTGGTTGCGGACCCCCCTTTCACTGTCTTCCATCATGATAAGGTGGTCCTCCGCACCCATCCTAAGATCTTGCCCAAAATTGTTTCTGATTTTCACATCAACTAATCCATTGTTCTTCCTGTGTTTTTTCCGAAGCCCCATTCTCCCCTGGAAAAGCGGCTCTGCATTCTCTTGATTGTAAGCGTGCACTGGCCTTCTATTTGAGGCGCACCGCTCCTCACCGTACTGCTCCCCAGCTGTTCATCTCTTTCGATCCCAATCGCTTGGGTCGCTCTGTTTCTAAGCGGACCATTTCTAACTGGTTGGCCGCTTGTATCTCTTTCTGTTACGCTCAGGCTGGTCTCTCCCTGCCGGGTCAAGTCACGGGCCACAAGGTCAGAGCGATGGTGGCGTCTATTGCTTTCCTCCGCTCGACTCCCATTGAGGAAATCTGTAAAGCTGCCACTTGGTCCTCGGTTCATACGTTCACCTCGCACTACTGTCTGGATGCTTTCTCCAGGCGTGACGGCCGCTTCGGCCAGTCTGTTTTGCAGCATCTGTTCTCTTAAATTGCCAACTTTCCCTCCATCCCATTATGGTTAGCTTGGAGGTCACCCACATGTAGAGAATATGCTGCCTGCTTGTCCTGGGATAAAGCACAGTTACTTACCATAACAGGTGTTATCCAGGGACAGCAGGCAGATATTCTCGCAACCCACCCACCTCCCCATGGTTGGCTTCTTTGCTTGCTATCTGAACTGAGGACACGCTGAGGAGACGCATGCCCTAGGCAGGGCGGGAGGGGCATGCATGCATGCGCGGGCCAATCGCAAGCCTGAAGGTCTTCGCGCAAGTCTGCTTGCAAAAACATCAGCTAGGGGGCTCCGTTGATAATGTCACCCACATATAGAGAATATCTGCCTGCTGTCCCTGGACAACACCTGTTACGGTAAGTAACTGTGCTTTTTCTTGCTTTTTTACTTTTTATCTTTTTTGTTGCAATTGCCTGATGTTATTCTCTGCCTTAATTTCAGCAAACGAGCAAATCTTAAAACAACGTGGCTAAGGGGTCCCAACATGGCCCCGTTTCAGAATCTGCTTCAGGAGACCCAGTTATCGGAATTCCAAAACACATTCACAGGCAGTGAAATTGCCTACAAAAAGACTTGCTGTGACTTTGCATATCTGTGAATGTGAGAAAAGAGTCTAATGTATGATTCATTTCAAACTATTACTCAAATCAATGTTTAAACTAATGCAGACATACGAAGAAGCTAAAATCATACATACCAGGTTTAATGACAGATCAGAACTTGCACCGTGGTGTCTCGTTTTTAACTGACAAAAACGCCACCAATTTCCAAACATGATTAAGTCACTAGTTAAATATCCGAAGATTTTCTATATGTGACAGTGTAATAGTATACTATTACTTAAATGACAAGGACTGCTGAATACCACCATTCATTACTAAGAGCAAGTGTCAAAAAGACTAAATGGTGCATGAATGGTTAGAGAAAAGCTAACTACTCAATTTCATTGTTCTGTCCATTAGGGTGAAGGGTACTCAGTGTATATATCCACCGCTGTTCTTTCTGCCAAAAGCTGGACACTACGGAAATGAGACAGAAAGAAGATTGACTCATTTGAGCTTTGGTGCTGGAGAAGGATTTTAGGCGTGCTGTGGATCGCCAGAAGAAATAACAAATCAATTCTGGAAGAGATTAAACCAGCTAAGTCATACTCAAAGCCCAAATGATGACATTAAGATTGTCTTATTTTGGTCACACCACCAGAAGAGACTAAAGGGCACCCAACAATCACACGCGGACAAAGACGCTAAGACAAATGAGCACAGGATGTCAGTGCACCGGATTAAAAAGGTAACTTTTAAGCTCTTTGAGGGGGGGGGGTGGCGCTCTGAAGTGTTTCTGCTGTCGTTGGGGGGGGGGAAATCCCCACTTAGAGGAAATTAATTTTTCACTAAAACACTGGGAAAAATTACACTTTCCTCTTTAATGGGGGGTCCCCCAGATCCCCCCAATCGCAGCGCCAACACGTCTAAGTAAAATCGGAGGTTCCCACACACACCCTCGGAGCGCTTTAAAGTTACCTTTTAATCTGGCCTGCTGACGGCCAGCGCGCATTTGTCTTAGCGGCTTTGTCCTCTTGCGCTTTCATCTATGAACCTATTAGAGATCACTGGAGGAGGATATCATGTTTGGGAAGACTAAAGGAACCAGGCGAAGAGGGCGACTGCAATCAGATTGCTGAAAACGTTGAAAATGACCATGGGATGATGCTGGACCTTTTCAGACTAGCCCAAAACCGATTTCTTTTTAGATCCTCAATTCATCAAGTCACTAGGACTCAAGTACGAATCGATGCACCTAACAACAACCTGGAATCCGACAGGGGCCCCAAAAGGGCCAATTACAGATCAGGAGAAGCACGCCCATTCGAAGGAGAACAGCCAGACCAAAGCCAGGACTCAGATAAGGGAACCAACCTACCATACCAGGACAGAAAGACCCAGAGGACTGACCCCCATAGGCCCTACAGTGTAAGTATTCCATACCTCCTGATATTTCAGCAAATGTCCATTTTCCAATTGCACAGTTAACATTAAGTAAAGAGAATCTAGAGTATGCAACACCGAGTCTCAGGTGAGTACAATGATGAGCTTCAATAAGGCCAGGAGCCCATAAAACCTATACAGCCTATGGCCTGCCCACCCTAAGTAGGCACGCTCTATCGGAAGCTAAGCAGAGTCAGGCCTGGCTAGTACCTGGATATGAGACCACCTAGGAATACCGGTGATGTGGGTTGAGGGGCCCTATGTTGGGCAGCAGAGACATAGTGGAGTCTCACACTGCGTGAAAAAGGCAACTGCAAACCACTATTGTACTGTGCTGAGAAACATCACAGGGTGGATTCCTCACTGTGCGTGCTGCCATGAAATGGTGGCCAACTCAGTGACATGATCCATATGTGTGGGTGACATGATCCCTGTGTGTGTGCACTACAGTATCATCAAACAAAAGCAGGGGAACCCTACTGAAGTGTCCCGCCAACCAAAGAAGCTAAAGGGCTGCCACGTAGGAAACCCCCACATGGCCGTCACCATCTAAACATCCAGTCAGCCCAGCCCCACACTACCATGTGGCAGCATACAAGAGCCAGCCACAAGGCAGGACAAGCCAGGCCCAGAAAGAGCACAGTGTGCGGCATCCCCACTGAACAGCTACCCACCAGAGCCTCCCACGTGAAATGCAGGACAGGAGAGGCCCATCAAAGAAAATTCTCTTTTTTTATATACTCGAAAAAGTACTGCACCCAACGGACTTCAGCAGGAATCGGAAGGAAACCCGTTACTAACCAACCTACCCACGGCAAACACAAGGGAGTTCTAGACACGAGAGAGAAGCCAGGGATAGCAAATACACTATACTCACCGAATGAGGAAAGCACACAGAGCAGGAAGTCCCACAACCAGTCTCCCCAGGCAAAACTCCTCCTTCTGGGTTTAGCCAGTGGTTTGGTGTTAATTTTTTTTAATATGAGGAGGGCCAGAAGTACAGAACAAATTTCAAATTGGAGAACAGGGGATGGGTTAGGAACTGGCACCACCAAATATACCCTTAGATAGGCACCCAAGAAGCTTAATCCCCTTGCTCATAGTTAACAGAGCTAAAACAGGAGCTTAGCTGGTCCTGCATCCAGGGAATTATCCCCACTTACAGGCCACACAGAGAAGGAGATGAAACCAAGGAATGAGACCTGCGGAGATAGAGAATACTGAAATATCAGGAGCAGACCATCATATAAGTAGCAGAGCTCAACTTTTTTTGCTATCTCTGCCTGCTGATAGATGGACACAACCCACTCGCCTGGATTCATCTGCTGCTGATAAAAAGGAAAGAGACTTTTTAATCAAAATCAGTACCATATACTCGAATATAAGCCTATCAAAATATAAACCAAGGTAACCTTTTTCCTCCCAAAAAGAGGAAAAAAGGTTGACTTGAATATAAACCGAACTCATGGCAATCTCACAAGGTTACTGTGTGAACTTGCATCAGCCATTTTGAGTACAAGACTACATGGTCCAGGAAATAGGAGGATTGCTCTTGCCCTGGCTCATCATTGGACCAGCAGGGCTTAAGGTAGGCCTGGGGAGAAACTGCAATAGGTCTATACACTTCTCCCTCCCGGTTTGTGGGTTTAAGACTCGCAACTTTAGTTATTCACGAGTTTTTTTAAACCTGGAACCACCCCTGCCTCCATCCTGCCTACCCGACCTCTCCATACCTTAGCTGGTGGTCTAGCGGTGAAGCGGGGCAGGAGTGATCGTCCTATGATCCTGCCCTGTGCAGAGCAGTCCACAAAAATGACTGCTGTGAGTTCCCGTGGTCTCACAAGACTACAGTGGGAAATCACAGCAGCCATTTGTGTGGACAGCTCTGCATGGGGCAGGAGCACAGGACGATTGCTCCTAACCCCACTTCACCGCTAGACCACCAGGTAAGGTGTGGAGAGGTCCGGGAGGCAGGGGTGGGTCAGAGCTGGTCCTAAAAGTTATTTGTGTTTTTTCAATATTCACAGGCCGACTCTACCCCTAACCCCCGTGAATATTGAGGGGGAAGTATATCTGTTTTATCATTCCCTCTGAGAAATTCCCTAACCCTTATTTGTCCTGGTTGTCTGTTTTAATTAGATTGCAAGCTTTATTGAGCCAAGATTGTCTCTTGCATGTTTATTGTACAGCACTGCATACATCTAGTAGTGCTATAGAAACGATAAGTAGTTGTTGTAGTAAGACTTGAATATAAACCGAGGCCTCCATTTATGGGCCATTTTTTGGCCCCCAAATCTAGGTTTATATTTGAGTATATACAGTAAATCCAAGATGGCCACCACAGTAGAGTTCTGGCGCCAAAACAGCTCGGGAAAGCTACAGCCCAATTACAAAAAATTCATTGAAGAGGATTTTGGAGGTTGGTGACCCTATATCTAGCCCCAGAAACCACCAAAACAGACTTTTAGAGATTCCACCCCCCTCGATTTTCCCATTGGTTGTAATGGCCTTATTCAGTGTGCTATGCTGGTGATATAACCTGCTTCAGCTCTCACTGCAGCTGGGATAGTGGAGAACACCCTTGCCTCAAACAAGTAAATCCTCAATCCAGGACACATCAATCTTTGGGGCTATCAGTCAGGCCGGACTGAGGCCTCAGACCCCCATGAACCAGCGTGCCGCAATGGGGGGAGGAAAATGCAGGCTACAGCCGTCAAAGCCCTCCTTGACCACCGTGGGGGTCGAACAGCCTGCGCTCAAGCTCCTGATAAAATCAGAGGCGAGCCCTGCTCCCAGGGAAACTATCATGGAGCTTATTAACTGTTAGTGGAGGCTGGCTAGACAACCCTGCCAGCAGAGCTGGCCCAGGGCCACTGGAGATCTCAAGCACTGCAAGCCTCAAAATCAGAATGATATAAAAACGAAAATAAAAACTCAAAACATATCAGAAAGACACCTTCTAGCCTGCTTGCAGAAGAAAAAAAATGAAAACTGAAGAGAGACAGTGCACTGATGCAGGATGCGGAGCTGAAGAAAAAGTATTTGATTCCTTCTGCAACAGCTGCTGATTTAGGGAACTTAACCCACTTGTCAGGACCCCTATGCTTTGTGTAACAGAAAATACTATTATTTATATGCATGCATTACAGGCATGAGCATTTTAGACTAGCTATAGGGCTGCTAGATGTGCACGTTTGTTACTATTCTGGGAAGAAACCTAGGCACCTAACTTACAGGATTTGTCTTAAACAGGGCTGAGCTATAGTTGCAGCTTGTGCGATTTGCCCTTCCACCCCCACTGCGAGAGCTGGGAGAATTTTTGCACCCCTTACCATTTTTACTTTCAGTGTAGCTGCATTGCTCCTACAGCCGGGGAACGGTGAAGTTAAAATGGGTTTTGATATACAGTACTGCCTTCCTGTAGTATATCCAAAGCACATTTATTATATGCAGGAGGATTAAGTGACGTCCCCAGCATGACAAGGAGGCACAGCGGTAACCTAACTCAGCTCTCCATAGTCCACTGCACTGATCATTTGGCGGTAAAGCGCTGGGCTTAGAACAAGCGCCGTAATTAGCGTCTTTTATACGCACCCTGTTATAGTATTGCTTTCAAGGCGTGGCTGTTAATGCAACATCCCCGGCCACAAGGCATCAAGGAAAGGTCATATCAATGCGCAGCTACCAATGGGCCACCATAATTTATATACGTATTTCAGCTAAACTTTGTTTCACGATGGGTTCGTGGTTTTGCTTCTCAAAAATGGGTTCCATAATCAGTGTCCCAATCATTCCGCACAGTGACGGAAAGTATCAGGTTACCACGATATACTCTTTTGATGCAGTGAAAAAAATTTACCGTTTTTAAGCTCTCTCTCCTTGCTTTTCTGCGGTTAATACAAAATAAAGTTAAAGTTGTACAAAATAGTTTTACACTATGTACAAAAACAGCCCTAAAAGAAGCCCGTCGATTTGACAAGACCAAAATCATTAACAATTACTAAATCAGAACTGCAATCTTTTCAAAACTACAATTTGTCGATCCAAGGTGATCAATAAATACATGTTTTCTCTTCATGGTTCAAAACATTTACGTATAAAACAAATATTTACCTTTATTTTTCCTGGTCTTACTTCCTGATAAACATGTAAACAGCACTCCCTTCCACGAATACAAAACGCCGTACGAAGCTTTTCCCGTCATGAGTAGTTAAGAAGTTCATTTCGCTTCCCCATAGAAACAAAAATAGGTAAGAGGCACCTCCTGGATACCTCAAACTGAAAAACAATACAAAGCATGAACTCCACCAGTGGACGAGATCTTGAGGAATCAAGAAAATCTAGAATCCTAAGAAAAAACTTTGAAGAACGGGAAGCCAAAAATGAGTAGGTAGGAATGTTATACTTTGCAGCTCTAATCCCTATAAATCGATTGCTGTAACAATATTAACAACTTTTAAGAAGTAATCCAATCGGATTTTGGTAAACCAGGATTGTACAATGTACATTTCATTATCCGAATTCTGTACGCTCCGCAGCGCTGTTTATGCAGTTTTTATTCGGAGCCAAGCCACCTATAAACTGCTTCTCAGAAGTTCCCTGGACTCCAAATAGTGCCGCGCAAAATCAATCCCCCATCAGTTACGTCCCTAAAGGTTGAAGAGAGCATAAATACAAAATCTCTCTTCGATCACCAAACTTCGGTGCCGTAAAGCTTAAAAAAAATTCCTTGGTTAACAGAGCCCCCTGGGCCCTTGCCAACTCCTTCTAATAAAGAGACTGCTCCAAACAACGACCCAGGGGCGAGGTTATCCCAACTAGGCACGCACAGCGCCGAAGCTACACCAAGTGACGAACTACACGAGTACGCAAGCACGCACACACAGCAGAACGCAGCTCTAGCAGACAGGGCAAACTGAACAGACACACCCAGCGAAATCGACAACGTCCTATACGTACGTTAAAAAAAGGCCAAACAAGAAATCCCAAGCCACAACTTATGCAGCTAATGGGAGATGTACTGGCCTGCTCACACCCGCGATAAGGGTTACCGTATAATACGAATTTAGCGAAGTGCTCTAACAGTTTTCTTTCGCTGTAGATTTGACAGTAAAGTTTGGCTTCCTGATGCTACCGTCAGTTAAAACAGACATAATGTAGGAATATTCAAAAGCCATTTCCTTTATTATGAGTAGTGCAAGTAAGCCAACTTCTATTATCCCACGTACACCAACAAAAGTATTCCTTGAGGGCCCTCAGTTATAGCCTGTGTCTGCAGTGCATTGTCACCCTATGAAAAAATGACAGCAGAAAATTGCAAAAATTTAACTCTAGTAGAGGGTACCAGCAGGTAAGAGGGCAGGAGAGGAGAGGCATAGGCCTCCCAAGCTACGCCCTAAACCCACCCAAGCTCTGCCCCAGATCCTGCCCCCTTTATTAATTGTAATGCAATTTTTTCCTTTCATTTTTCATATACAGTATAATCCCGTTATAACAGACTTCAAGGGACCTGGAAAAACAGTCTTATATCCAGCGGTGCATTTTTTTAAAACTTTATTTAGATCAACTGAAACAACTACACTCAATGAACAACAGTCACTGCACAAGCATATCAACAACAAAACTCAGCAAAACATTGGTATGGCCCAAAATGATAGCAAAACCAAAGCACTAAAAGATGTTCTAAAGCAGTGTTCTTCAATCGCCGGTCCGCAAAAAAAATCTTGCCGGTCCTTGAAGGATTCGGGTCCCCACCGCAACAAAAGGTGCCGGCATCAGCTGACTTGTAACTTCCTGTTGCCATCGCTATGCCGGACTCCTGCCACATATGCCTCCTGCCTTTGTCTCCGCACCACCAGACCATCAGCGTCAGCTCTATGTGCTTTTAACTTCGGCACACAGCAGTAGTTTAGCCACGGTTTCATGAAACAGCCTCAGGGTCTTTGCTAGGCCGGCCCGCTTTGATGATGCGATGTGGGCCGGCCTACCAAAGGCACCGAGGCTGCCTCATGAAACCACAGTTAAACCGAAGTTAAAAGCACACAGAGCTGCCGCTAGCCTAAAGAGAGGAAACATTTGCTGGAGAGGGAAGGGAGAAGGGGTACTCCTGGACAGGGGAGAAGGGAAGAGAGTTATTGTTGGATAAGGGGAGGAGGAAAGGGAGAAGGGGTACTGTTGGGCAGGGGAGGAGGAAAATAGGAAGGAAACAGCTGGCAGGGAGATTAGAGGAGGGGAAGGAGTCAGGATGGAATGGAGAGATCAGATAAGGGAAAGGGGAGATACAGAGGAATGAGAAAGTAGAGAGAGATTGATGCTGGGAAGGGGGTTAGATGAGAAATAAGGAGAGAGGAACATAGATACTAGATCTGGTTTAGGAGAGATAAAAATGAAGAGAGCAGAATGAATCATGTAAAAAGGAGAGAGGGGGCACAGGCTGGATGGAAAGGGGAGAGGGGCATAGAAAGAAAGCAGATACCATATGGAAGGGGGAGAGGGCAGACAGTGGATGGAAGGGGCAGATGCTAGACTGAAGAGACAGAGGGCAGACGCTGGATGGAAGAGAGTGAAAAGATGAAAGCAGAAACCAGAGACGACAAAAGATAGAAAAAAAAAAATTATTTCTATCTTGTGATTAGAACATATCAGATTTGAAATATGTATCCTGTTGGAGCTGATGTTAGACATAACTAGGGAGTGCAAAGCCCAGGAAGTGCTTTTTTAGCTTCCAGCTGGCTTAGGGCTCTCCCTGACCAGGGGGCAGTTGCCCTAGTTGCACTCCCCTAACACCATTCCTGCCTTGTGTGACTGCGGTATTCTGTTAGCATGATATTTGTGTAGCATTCTGTAATAATTTGGCTTATTCAGTTTTGATAGTAGAGGGGATATATGTGAAGGGGAGGGGAGACGGGGGTTTTGTTGATCCTTGCCCTGTATTATTTGTATTTATAAAATGACAATTGTACAGAATATTGTTTCTTTTTATACTTTAATAAAATATGTTCAATATAAAATCACTAGTATTTAAGCCCGTTACATTAACGGGTGCTAGAATAGATGTGTGTGTCTTTATTTCTTTTTCTCTCTCTCCTCTTGACCGCTTTCTGTCTCTCTCTTTCCTCGGCTGTCAACCATCACCCCTTGCCTGTTCCACCTGTCCAGCAGTAGGCCTTCTCCCTTCCTTTTACCTACCTCTGTCCAGCAGCACTCCTTACCTGCTCCCCCTGTCCCTCTTCCCTGCTCCCCCTGTCCAGCTTCTTCCCTGCTCCGCAGTCATTATTCCCTGCTCCCCCTGTCCAGCAGCACTTCTTACCTGCTCCCCTGTTCCTCTTCCCTGCTCTGTCTGTCCAGCAGCACTCCTTCTTTTCTCCCCCTGACCCTCTTCCCTGCTCCCCCTGCCCAGCAGCATTCCTTACCTGTGTCTCTCTTTCTCCTTAGTGTTTTGTTATTTTTTTAAATCTGTCTCTTTAGCCCCCTGTCCTTCTGTGAGTGTCTGTGTGTCTCTGTCGTTGTGCACTGTTGTTTGTTTGTTTTTTAAAATCGATGTTTAGCTCCTGATCCCCTCTGTTTCCATGGCAAGCATGTTCGCGGATGTGAGGGCCGTTTTGTGGTGGTGCCGGATCTGGCGGTGCCGTGTAGGTCGGAAGACGGGCCTCAGCGTTTTGTAGGTCCGGGTCTGGCGTCGCTGTGTAGGGCGAAAGCGGGAGGCGGGGCCTCAGCACCGGCCGGGCGGCTTGCGCTGCCGGCCCCCAGTAGCTCGAGGCCGGCGGCGGACATGGCTTGCGTTGCATGGTGGAGGAGGAACATTGGTGACGTACAACCCGCGCATGCGCACTAAAAAAAACGCGACAGCTCAGGGAACACAATTTTTTTAGTGCACATGCACGTCCTACCATTTTATTATATTAGATAGCCATTTGAGGCTTGTGCGGATGGGATCAGATGGTTTGCGGGACTAAGCTCGCGGGGACGGGGCGGTGATGGTTTTTTAAAATTTCAGTCTTAGTAGTTTGCCGGTCCACAAAATTATTATTTTATTTTCACCGGTCCATAGGTGTAAAAAGGTTGAAGAACACTGTTCTAAAGCATTATGTCGCACTATCCTGGAAAGAAAAATAGTCTGTCATTTTCTTCTGGGCTGCATTTCTTTCATATGTTTTAGTGAATTACACATCAAGTTTTCCAACACAATACATCAGTACGTCTGCTTTAACAGCATCATTAGCGTATCGCTGCAGCAGTGGCAACGCCATGCTTGCTTCATGTGTAGATGATGGAAGCTCAACTGGAGCCTCCTCATCACTGGATTCGTCACCAGTTTGTGCATTATCGACACTGCCAGTTTGCCTTGACTTCTGCTAAAATCTCCTGATCGGTCAACACAGCAGATGTCTGCACCTGCTCATCAATGGCAAGAAATTCTTCCGCAGACATAGTCTGGTCCAAGAAATGCAATTCCATCAGCCGTTCAAAAATGCTATCACAGTCAGGCGCAGACAATGTTGGCGATGGGGGTGTAACGATCTTCTCCTGTCTGCAGAAATGTCAGAAACAACATTCTTGACAACTCCTGCCTTCCTGAAACAATTGTTGATTGTTGTCGCTGTGATTTCATTCTCCCATACTGACCGAACCCATCACAGTCACTGCAGTATGTTGACGGCAAAGTTGTCCATGTCGCTGTTCTCAATGGCTATGATAAGTTTATGCATAAGTCGCTTTCTGTACAGAACTTTGAAGTTCTGTATGATCCCATGTCACATGGCTGAAGTTGACTAGTACAGTTTGGAACTCCAGCTGTATTGCTTTAAGCTGTTATCTACAGCCAGGTCATGCGCACTGTAGTTATCAACGATCATCAGAATGCGACAGTTTTCCTTAACAAATTTTCTGTCAAGTGACCAGCGGCGTGCCCCAGGGCTCGGTTCTTGGGCCTATCTTGTTCAATATTTTTATAAACAACCTGGAAGAGGAAACAACATGCAATATAATAAAGTTTGCTGATGATACAAAACTATGTCGAGCGGTTGGCTCTCAAGGGGACTGCGAGGACCTCCAGAAAGATCTGAACCAGCTAGAAACGTGGGCAATAAAGTGGCAGATGAACTTTAACATAAACAAATGCAAGGTGATGCATCTAGGAAAGAAAAACAAGGAACATGAGTATAAGATGTTGGGGGGTCAAGTTAGAAAAATGCGAACAGGAAAGGGATTTGGGGGTACTGATTGACAGTACCCTAAAGCCATCGGCACAGTGTGCGGCGGCGGCGAAGAAAGCAAATAGGATGTTGGGCATAATTAAAAAGGGGATTACGAGTAGATCGGAAGATGTTATATTGCCACTTTATAGAACTATGGTCAAACCGCACTTAGAATACTGTGTCCAACACTGGTCTCCATACCTTAAAAAGGATATAACTCTGCTAGAGAAAGTGCAGAGGCGAGCCACGAAACTTATTAAAGGAATGGAACATATGAGCTACAAAGATCGACTCAGGAAACTGGGACTGTTTACCCTTGAGAAGAGAAGACCGAGAGGGGATTTGATTGAGACTTTCAAAATATTAAAAGGATTTGATAAAATAGACCAAGAAGCAGCATTACTGACATTTTCACATGTGACACGGACAAGAGGTCATAGCCTGAAACTGAGTGGCAGCAGGTTCAGGACAAATGTCAGGAAGTTTTCTTTCACACAGCGCGTGGTGGATGCTTGGAATGCACTCCCGGAGGAGGTTGTGGAGGAGACTACTGTACTGGGATTCAAGCGCAAGTTGGATGCCTTCCTTCTTGCATATCATATTGAGGGATACGGTAAATCCGGGTCTCCATATAGGAGTACCTAAATGGGCTGCCGCATGTGCGGATCGCCGGACTAGATGGACCTCGGTCTGATCCGGTGAAGGCGTTTCTTATGTTCTTATTCACTGAACAGACTGGCTGTCATCCATGCTTTATGATTGCTTTTGTACACAACTAGCAGCGACTTCGCACCTTTGAAACGTGGCCTGGCAGACTTTCCAATAGCTAGTAGCGGTAGCTTTTCAGACCCATCTATATTGGCAGCAAACAATAATGTGAGGCGCTCCTTACTTCTCTTGCCACGTGACAGCTGTCTCCTTTGAACGTCACTGTGCAATCCGGCAACAACTTAAAAAATAACCCAGTCTCATCAGCGTTGAAAACGTTGCGTTCGTCATATTAGTCCAGCAGCCGTGGCAGTTTGGTCTGTAACCAGTCTACAGCAAGTTCTTGAGGGAAAGACTCCAATTCGCCACTCAGGACACGAAAGCTAACAGCTCTGCACTTCTTGAACTGATCAGCCACCCATGACTACATTTAAAGTCATCGTGACCAAGTTGAACAGCAAGACTGATTGCTTTCGCTTTCAGAATTGGACCAGAGACTGGCGCACCAACCAAAGAAAAAGCGCATCTTTAGCATCATAGGTGGCTTTGCGCATTTTCTTACTGCCATCTGCAAACTGCAAAGAAATCTTGAACTTCTCACAGTTACACTAGATGTCACAGACCGTAGTTTTGCTTATACCATAGTCACGTACAATATCCACTTGGTTTTCTTTTTAGTTTCGATTAAAAGAACGATTTCGCATTTTACATCTAATGTTATAGAATGACGCTTTGTAGCAGACTTCTCAGCCATTTTGACTACAGTATCACAGATACGCCATGCGCCATGTAGGCGGAGTCTGCATGTCCGTTATAGCCAAAGAAAACTACAGCTATAAGTGGCTCTCGGGACCAAAATAGTTGTCCGTTATATCCGAAAGTCCGTTATATGCAAGTCCGCTATATCTGATGATTTTCTGTATGTTTATAATTGCGCTCAGCTGGGACCAGCGGACCTTGTCCACTATAGGCGAGGTTCCATTATAAGCAAGTCCGTTATAACAAGATTATACTGAACACACAGAAGATATAAATTCTCAAAATTGACACATTTCTATCACTAAATTGAAAATAAAATCATTTTTTCTACCTTGTCTGATTTTGTTTCTGGTTGGACTTCCTTCTGACTGTACATCCAACATTTCTTTCACAATCCAGCCCCATCCCCTTTGGATCCAGGACTCTATCTTTTCCCTCTGCTTACACTCCCCAGATCAAGTGTCAGTTCTCCTTTGTACCTACTAGCACCTTTGTTCAAGGTCTCCCTCTCTCTCCCTCCTCTGTTATGATCTTGCATATCTCTGTTCTTCCTCAGGGTCTCTTCCCACCTCTCTGCACCTCCCATAGTCCAGCATATGCCTCCTGTCTTTCCCCTTTGGTCCATGCCTCTCACTCTCTCTATTTCTTTCTTCTGCTTAAAACCCTTACCCCCCCCCCGCCCTATTGGCAACATATCTCCCTCTCTCTCCCTCTCCTGTTATGATCTTGCATCTCTCTGTTCTTCCTCAGGGTCTCTCCCCCTCTGTCTGCACCTCCCATAGTCCAGCATCTGACTTCTGTCTTTCCCTTTTGGTCCACGCCTCTCTCTGTCTTTCTTCTGCTTACAACCCCCCCCCCCCCCCCAATGTCCAGCATTTGTTCTTTCTTCCAGGTCTTTCTTTGCTTCTCTCTCTCTCTCTCTCTCTCTCCTTCCTTCCTCCATGGTCCAGAATTTTTCGATCTCTTTGCAGTCTCTCTCTTCCTTCTATACACCCCGCTCCCAGTGTCCGAATCCAGCATCTCTGGCAATCCCCATCCCGCCGGGGCCCTCGCGACGGGTGGGGACTTACCTTCGCTGCTTCCTGCACCCAGTGAGGTCGTCTTCCGCACTGTGACCACCGCCAACGTTTAAAGCGAATTATGGCAGCCTGCAGAGAGAACTTAGCAGGCTTCCATCGGTGTCTGCAGCATGTTTCCTCTGCCGCAGTTCCATCCCTCCTCTGACATTAAAGGCATAACTGTGGCAGACGGAACATGCTGCAGAAGAGACCTGCCATAATTAGCTTTAAATGTTGGTGATGGTCACAGTGTGGAAGACGATCTCGCTGAGGGAGAATCCGGAGGATGCTGAGGGGAAAGCTGGGGAAGCCAAGCTCTGAGCCGTATCGGGCACGGGCTGCAGTGGGAGCCGTTTGGGGCCATATGTGGCCCACATGTTGTGCAGGGCTGCTCTAGAGCAACAGGAGCTTCCTCTATTGGTTCTTCTGCTATGTCATCTGAATCTCTCTATATCACTTCAAATACAGATCTCTCCATCATCTCTTGCACTTCTGCTGGTTTTTTTATTCACTCTTCATTCTCTGTTTTTCTTCATCCTTCTTCCTTTTTGCCTGCCTTTCCTTTTGTAGTTCTTGTCTTCTGGACAGGGAGGTTGAATGGTCTAATCTGATGAAGTCCAACACTCCCAACTTTCTCTCTTTGACCTTTTATAAAGGCTAACTCAATTACAGGAATCTTCTCTCTGGTGCAGTCAGTATGTGTATTCCACCGACACAGGCAGAATTGCATCCTACATCAGTACAACTCTATTTCATACTTGCAGGTTAATTATGTCATTGGTGTGTTAAGCTTCTCCATAATCTGTCTGTCTTTCTCCTCCAGTTTTGCTCTGCCAACAAACATGGCTGGCTTGTTCCAAGGATTTCAACTTTGCTTTAATCCTAACGTGGCTGTATATAAAAAAGGACCACTGAATTTTGGATTTGCTTTCTACCACTAAGCAAGTAGTCCAGTCAGTAGGTCATTGACCAGTTTGTCAGTGCTGTAATTTCATCTGTCTTAATCACTGATGTCTCTCAAATACAGCCCATATCTAATGAGATCCCTAAGAGTTGGCAGTTCAGCTACACCAAATGATGCAAATGAGGCCAAACATACAATCTTGTTTTACTTTTGGACATTTTCAGTATTAGATTATCGCTATGACATCGCTATGTTGAAAAACATGTGATTGCAAAAATGAATGTTAGTGTCAATATGGGTAAATTAGTAAGCTAAATTGATAATTGAGGCACAAAAGATTAGGTTCTTGCCTCTGTAATCTTTCCGTTATAAGACAAAAGATTCTGTACTGTAGTTGTTGTATCCCCGTAGTTTCGAACTAATTAGACCAAAGCAATCAAACTCCACTGAAACAGAAGAAAAGGAGGGGCATGGATAAATTCCCCAAAGACAAACCACATTCTGTTGTGCTCTATCTCATGAAAAAAAGAACATAGTAGATGACGGCAGATAAAGACCCGAATGGTCCAGAGTAACATGAATTAGAACTAAGAGCAGCCAGGAACCAGCCTGTTAAGCGCAACTGGAACCCCATATAAAAGCCCAAAGGCTAAAGAAAATAGGAGCATTCATACTCCTGCAATCTTGTTGCCTCTGAATCTTAAATAGCAGGAGGCACCGTCCTGTGACGGACACTGACAAATGCGAGGCAGAAATCGGGCAAATCAAAAGTCTACTCAGGGCATGCCATGCAGAAGTTTGTCTTACAACAGAAAAAAAGATTACCAAGGTAAGAACCTAATCTTCCATTCTGTTGCAAAGACACAGGATTCTTTAGTGTAGCTGTTGTACCAAAGCAGTGCTAGATGTCTAGGGGTGAGGGGACATAAGAGCCTGCCTGCAGTACCAAGGACCCAAATGCGGTATCCTCTTGAGCTGCTAACACATCCATTCTATAGAATCTTGTACAGGTGTGGAGAGTAGACCAAGTAGCTGCTCTACAGATTTCATCAGATGAAAAAGCCCAGGACTGCACCCAGGAAGTACGCCACTCTTCTAGTTGAATGTGCTGCAATCAAGATAGGGCGCTGTTTACCACAGGCAATGTAGGAAAAATAAACTGCCATGTGAATCCATCTGGCAATCGAAGCTGGCTTGCCTCATCTTAATTGGCTGATCAACACAAAAAGGTGGTTGGGTAGCCGGGAATCATTAGTTCTCTCCAGGTAGTGAGTAGGACTTTACATACATACAGCCTCTGCAAAATCCTGTCCTGTTTCACCAAACATGTAGGATAAAAGGTGGATAAATGAATCTCTTCATATACTAGAGTACCGCAGGGATCTGTACTGGGACTGGTGCTATTTAACTTATTTATAAATGATCTGGAAACTGGAACGACGAATGAGGCGATTAAATTTGCAGATGACAATAAACTGTTCAAAGTTGTTAAAACGCATGTAGATTGTGAAACATTGCAGGCAGAACTTAGGAAATTGGAAGACTGGGCATCCAAGTGGCAGATGAAATTTAATGTTTACCGGATGCTAGGGTCCACCTTGGGAGTTAGCACCCAAAAAGGGATCTGGGTGTCATTGTAAACAATACGATGAAACCTTTCGCCCCAATGTGCAGCAGTGGACAAAAAAGCAAACAAGATGCTAAAAATTATTAAAAAGAGATGGTTAACAAAACTAAAGATATTATAATGCCTCTGTATCGCTCCATGGTGCGACCTCACCTGGAATATTACATTCAATTCTGGTCACCTTATCTCAAGAAAGATATAGCAGCACTAGAAAAGGATCAAAGAAGAGCAACCAAGATGATAAAGGGGATGAACTACTCTCGTATGAGAAAAGACTAAAAAAGTTAGGGCTCTTCAGCTTGGAAAAGAGACGGCTGAGGGGAGATATGATTGAAGTCTACAAAATCCTGAGTGGAGTAGAATGGGTACTAGTGGATCGATTTTTCACTCCATCTAAAATTACAAAGACTAGGGTACACTCGATGAAACTGCAGGGAAATACTTTTAAAAATAGGAGGAAATATTTTTTCACTCAGAGAATAGTTAAGCTCTAAAACACATTGCCAGAAGTTGTGGTAAAAGTGGATAGCGTAGCTGGTTTTAAGACAGGTTTGGAAAAATTCCTGGAGAAAAGTCCATTGTCTGTTATTAAGACATGGGGAAGCCTCTGCTTGCCCTGGATGGGTAGCATGGAATGTTGCTACTCTGGGTTTTGGCCAGGTACTAGTGACCTGGATTGGCCACCGTGAGAACAGGCTACTGGGCTTGATGGACCATTGGTCTGATCCAGTAAGGCTATTCTTATGTCCGTAGAGAAACACCAGACTCTGTAAACTTGAGGAACTGTTCTCTACAGGAGAGAGCCTGTAATAGAGAATGACACAGGGGAAAAATCTGTCCCCGTCCCATGACCATCGTTCCCTTCACCGCCCCGTCCCCCTTCACCACCCTGTCCCCATAGCATCCATACAAGCCTCAGTACTGCAATATTTAGCTTATTCCTTTCTTATAAATCAAAGTTCTGGCTGCTGAACTAGAGAAAGATGTTAAGCTGGCAGGACTTTGTTTATAAATTTTTATCAACACAACTAATATACTATTTTATTCTAAATTTAAAAAAAGAAAATAAATAAATACAATTTTTTTTCCTACCTTTGTTGTCTGGTTTCTGCTTTCCTCATCTTCTCATTCAATTCCTTCCATCCACTGTCTCTCTTCTCTCTGCGTCTTCCATTTGCTCTGTTACTGTGCCTCTCTCCCTTCCCCCAAAAAAAAATTGGTCTGGCACCCATCTTCTTCCCTCCGCTACCTCCATAGTCTGGCATCTCTGTCTTTTTCCCTGCCATCATCTTCTCCCCACTCTCTGTTTCCCATTTCCTTCAGCGTCTTCTCCCCACTTTCTCTTCCCCATTTCCCTTCAGCGTCTGTTCCTCTCCACCCCACCTTTCCTCTCTTTCTCCCTCCCTGCCCCTTACCTTCAGGGCGCTTTCACCCCCCCCTGCAACGAGAACACCTCTTAGTCACTTCCGCCATGCACACCGCGTGCCCTCCCCCCCCCCCGGACAACTAAGCACTAAGATTTAAATGGCAGAAGGAGTGTTTCCTGCTTGCAGCACACAACTGTGCAGACAAACCTTCCTGCCCCTTACCTTCATGGCTGGCGATTTCTAAACTGCCTTCCTACAAGCAGCCGAAGCATTGAAGTTTAATGTGGCTGCTGGAAAGGTCATCTCTGATGCAACTTCCGGTTGCATCAGAGATGACCTTTACAGCAGCCACACACAGCTTCAACGCTCTGGCTGCTCGTACGAAGGCAATTTAGAAATCGCCGGCCAGGAAGGTAAGGGGCAGGGAGGGAGTAGGGAAGATGTTTGGACTGGGTGGCAGCAGCAGCAGCGATCAGTAAGGAGGGAGGGAGCGCGATAAGTGACCACGCGCGTTCCCCCCCTTAACTGCGGGGACAAGGCTATTCACTGCTCCATGGGGCAGTGAATGGCCTTGTCCCCGTAGCCATGGTGCCGCGGGTAACAGCCACCGTGTCATTCTCTAGCCTGTAACTCTGAAATTCACCTCTATGGCAATGAGAAACAATCTTGACTGCAAGATCCAAGAGGGGCACGTTTGGCAGAGGCTCATACAGAGCATGATAGATCCTTTATAGCGACATTAAGGTTTCAAGACGGGAACAGCCGATGAACTGGAGGACGCAATCTGAGCGCCCCCAGCAAAAACTAAGTGATATCTGGATGAGATACCAGTGATGGCTTACCTTCTCGAGCCCTAAAGCACAAGAGCCCAGCCATCTGTACCTTCAGACGCGAAATGCTATGCCTTTTTCTAGTCCGGCCTGCAGGAATGCTAGGATCACTGGAATGGAAGCCTGATAAGGCTCCACCTACTCTTAGAGAGTTGCACGGAGACAGAATACCCACCCATCCCCGCCAGGATCCTCTCCGTCCCCACCCATCCCCGCAAGGAATTACCTCCATCCCCACCCGTCCCCATAAAAAGCAGCAATTACTTCTGACAGGATCATCAATTCCACAGTTTATTTTGTGTTTGCGCTGATGTTTTCTTTGTGGAATCTCTTTGGTGGAACCCTATTTTTTGTTTTCTGTTCAGGTAATTAATTTATAAACCCCCTCTTTTACTAAGGTTGACGTGTCCATTATATTATATGTACGAACCCAGCTTCCAACGCCTTTTATCCCCGTGGAAGTCCTGTGGGCCAGAGGGGGGTCCCCGTGGGAGTCCCGTGGGTTAGGGGGAATTCCCACGGGACCCACTGGATTCCCGCGATCCCCGTGCAGACCTCTACCTACTATTTGGTGCACCATGATTGCAAAGCCTTCAAGGATTTTGCATAAGATACAAACACTGCAGGCTTCTTCACTTTCAGAAGGGTCACAATGTCTACTTCCGAGTAACAAGAGCCATGCCATTAGACCAAAGTGCTCTGAATGCTCCATGGGAACTGGGCCCTGGCTAAGGAGCCCCGTAAGAACCAGCAGTTTGAGACACCTTCCTCTTTGTAGGCACACCAGATCCGCATATCAAAGCAGACGAGGCCAGTCTAGAGCCACCAGTATCACCACATCCTAGTAGCTTGCGACTCTGCGGATGATCTGGCCTACCATATCCCACGGTGGGAACACATGAAGATTCTCTGGGGCTCTGTGCTTCCTGGTTTGGCTCTTCAATTGTAGAACATAAGCAGTGCCTCTGCTGGGTCAGACCAGAGGTCCATCTTGCCCAGCAGTCCGCTCACATGGCGGCCCATCAGGTCCAGGACCTGTATAGTGATCCTCTATCTATACCCTTCTATCCCTTTTTTCTTCAGGAATTCATCCAATCCCTTCTTGAACCCCAATAACTTACCCTGTCCTATCACACCCTCTGGAAGCACATTCCAGGCATCCACCACCCTTTGGGTGAAGAAGAACTTCCTAGCATTGGTTCTGAATCTGTCCCCTCTTAATTTTTCCGTATGCCCTCTCGTTCTTGTACTTTCTGAAAGTTTGAAGAATCTGTCCTTCTCCTCTTTCTCTATGCCCTTCATGATCTTGTAAGTCTCTATCTTGTCCCCTCTAAGTCTCCACTTTTCCAGGGAAAAGAGCCCCAGTTTCTCCAATCTCTCTGCATATGAAAGGTTTTCCATACCTTTTATCAATCGCCTTCACATTCTTGGTTGAGGCCATGAGATCCAGTTCTGGTCTTCCCCAATGCTGCACTATGAGACTGAATGCTTTCTGGGACAACGACCACTCCCCTGGATCCAGAGTCTGTCTGCCGAGAAAGTCAGCCTGGACGTTCTCTACTCCTGCCACGTGGGTAGCTGAGACACCCTGTAAGTTAACTTCTGCCCATTTGAACACCATTTAACTAATAACTAATAATAACTTTATTTTTTGTATACCGCAATACCACAAAACAGTTCAGAGCGGTTTACAGGTTAAGAGACTGTACATTTACAGCGAAGTTACAGCATATCAGAAAACAGTTCAGCATATCAGAAAACAGTTCAGGGCAATTTATGCAATGAAGGTGCAGAGAATTAGTTAACAAGTGTATGGTATAAACCAGTAACAATTACAAAATGATCCAATAGTTGTTGCAAGGGGGGTTGCCAACCGGGGAAGAGGGGAGGAAGGGTAGGGAGGGAGGCGAGGTTGGGATTATTAGTTTGGTAGGGAGGGCGGGGGTTAGAGGAATTTATCAAAGAGGTAAGATTTGAGAGATTTCCTGAAGGATTGATAAGTTGGGGCAAGAGAGATGAGGGTGGACAGGCAGTCATTCCATTTGCCAGCTTGGAAAGAGAGGGTTTTGTCGAAGAATCTTTTGTAGATGCATCCTTTTGAGGAGGGGTAGGCAAACAGGTGCGCATTGCGTGTACGGTTAGAGCCTGGGAAGGCAAAGTGGCGTGACAGATATATCGGGGCTGAGCCAGTTAGGGTTTTGAAGCAGAGGCAGGCAAATTTGAAGATGATCCTTGCTTCGAACGGTAGCCAATGAAGTTTTTTATAGAAAGGGCTGATATGGTCTGACTTTTTGAGCCCGTAGATGAGGCGGACGGCGGTGTTCTGGATGAGTCTTAGTCGTTTAATGGTTTTCTTGTAGGAGCCCAGATATATGATGTTGCAGTAGTCCAGGGAGTTTAGGATTAGGGATTGGACCAGCAATCTGAAGGTGGGAAAATCAAAGTAATGTTTGATGGAACGGAGTTTCCAAAGGGTAGAAAAGCATTTTTTGACCTGGGCATTAGTGTGGTCTTCCAAAGTGAGGCATCGGTCCAAGATGACTCCGAGGATTTTTATAGTGGGGTTGATTGGGTACGTTAAACCATTAAGTTGCAGGGTGGTGGACGTTAGTTTGTGGTTGGGACTTGCAAGGAAGAACTTCGTTTTTTCTGGGTTTAGTTTCAGTTTGAAGTGTGTGGTCCAGTTTTCTACCATGGTGAGGACAGTAGAGATGTATTGTTCTGTCTCATGTGACAGTGAGGTGATGGGTATGATGATTGTAAGGTCATCTGCGTAAATATAGGATTTCAGGTTACGGTTCGATAACATGTGTCCCAGTGATGCCATGTAGATATTGAATAGTGACGGGGATAGGGGGGAGCCTTGGGGGACTCCGCAGGGGTTGCTCCAGGTATGGGAGAAGGTTCTGTCATTATGGACTTGGTAGGTTCGGTTTTTTAGGAAGCCTGTGAGCCAAGTTAGTACTTGTCCAGAAATGCCAATGGAGTCGAGGCAACTAATCAGAATGTCATGGTCTACTAGGTCGAAGGCACTGCTGAGGTCAAACTGGAGTAACAGTGCGCTGTTTCCCAGTGAGAATAGTTGGAGGAGGTGATTGGTTAATGAGGCTAGAACGGTTTCCGTGCTGTAATTGGTGCGGAATCCAGACTGGGAGTCGTGAAGGATGTTGAATTTCTCTAGGTATGACGTGAGATTGTAATTGACAAGTCCTTCCATGATTTTAAGGAAGAGCGGAATATTGGCGATGGGTCAGTAGTTGGAGGTTACAGAGAGAGATTCTTTGGGGTTTTTGATTATTGGAGATACGAGGATGTTGCCAAGTTCCAGTGGGAAGTGGCCGGTTGACAAGCAGAGGGTGACCCAGTTGAAGAGTTCCGCTTTGAAGGGGAGGGGGGCAGTTTTCATGATGGATGGAGGGCAGTTGTCTAGTAGGCAGTTGGATTTGGAAAATTTTGAGTATAGCTTGTGAAATAGGTTCCAGTCTGGGTTTTTGAAGTGAGACCAGGTCATGTCAGCCGGTGAGCCATCATTTTCTGTAGAAGGTGGATGGATATATGGGTAGGTGCTAGTTGTTGTGAGCGTTGTTTTCAAGTTGAGAATTTGTTGGCGAAGTAGTCAGCTAGATTTGTCGGGGAGGGTGATAGATCGGTGGGGGAGCTTTTATGTGGGATGGTGTCAAATAAGGAGTTAACTAGTCTGAAGAGTTTATTGGTGTTTAGGGATGGGGTGTTAATAAATTGGGAGTAGTGCTTGTGGCGCTTTTCTTTGATCGTTTTTTTGTATTCTGTAACTTTAATTCGCCATGAGTGTCTGTCAGTGTTTGTGCCTGTTTTGCACCAGGTTCTTTCCAGTTTGCATACTTCACGTTTGAGGTCAAGTAGGTCAGCATCGAACCATTTGGCAGAGGAGCGGTGTTTTTTCTTGCAAAGTTTCAGTGGAGAAATGTCATTTAGGGTCTTATTGCTGAAGTTGTTCCAGTCTGAGATGAAATTAGGGTCGAGATCTGGGATGGATGTTGGGTTGTAGTGGGACCAGAATTCTTCTGGGTTAAGTTGGCCTCTAGACCATATTGTTTTTTCTTTGTGGATGGTTCTTGGTTGTTTTTTGGTTTGTTTTTTAAGCCAATGTAATTTGAAATTGCAACGGAGGTGGTCAGACCAGGGGGTGGTGGTCCAGTTTTCTTCTTTAAGGCTAATGCTGGGGGTTGAAGGGGTGTTGGGGAGGAAAGAGATCAGATCTAGGTGATGACCTTTGTCATGGGTTTTTGTAGGGGGTGGTTTAGGGAAACCTAGGGATGTTAGGAAGGAGAGGAGATCGGCCACATTGGAATTCACTTCCTGTTCAAGGTGTAGATTGACGTCGCCTGCGAGAAGGTTGTGAGTGCCCGCGACGGAATTTGTGAGGAGGTATTCCTAGAAATCTTCTTTAGCTTGGTTCCATTTGCTGGGGGGGGGGGGTGTAGAATAGAGTAACGGTTAGGTTGTCTTTACAGTCAGCTTTGGAGATTTTGCAGGAGAGGATTTCCAGGGCGTTGGTCAGTTTGGAATCGAGGATTTGGAACTGGAAGTGGTCACGGAGGATTATGGCTAGGCCGCCTCCTCTTCTAAAGTTTCTTGATAATGGAATGATTTTGTAGTTTAGAGGGGCACTTCTGATGCCTCACTGTCAGTTCACATAAACTACTGAAGTTGCATTGTCTGAGAACACCCCAACCGCCTTTCCTGTCAGAAAAATCTTCAACTCTTTCAGCGCCAAATCAATGGCCCTCTGTTCCAGATGATTTATGGACCACTTGCTTTCCAATGGGATCCATTTTCCCTGAAGAGGGCAATCACAGCAGTGGGCTCCCCAGCCGCTCAGGATGGCGTCAGTCATGAGTGTCACCCATGAGGTGATTCCGGGGAGCATGCCTCTCAGAAAGCATCCCCCTTCTGGAGCCACCAACATAAGCTCTGTCTTGCCTCCCATGATCAGGAGATCTGCATCTGCAGAGAATGCCTTTGTGGGGACCACCCAGAGAGAAGAGAGTCCTAGAGTGTTTGCATATGCACTCTCGCCCAGGAAACAGCTTTCAGGGAGTCCGCCATTGAGCACAGCACTTGAAGGTAATGCCAGGCTATGGGGGGCTTGGTAATGCTAAGGTCTCTGTGATCTGCTTCCCGAGCTTCTGTTTGTGTGGCAGTGGGGGCAGTGGCCAATCCAAAGATAGCACCACAAACTGAAAGTGCCACTGAAGAACATGGAATCTTAAGATATTTTCTATGATCCATAAAGATGGGAATGTGAAGATATGCCTTCATTAAATCCAAGGAAGCTAGGAATTTCCCCAGAGCAACCGCCACGATGAATGAGCAAACCGACTCCATGAATAAGTGGGGAACTCTCAGAGCCTCATTTAGACTTTAGGTCCAATATAGGTCTCCAATCTGTGCCTTTCTTGGGCACTATGAAGTATATGGAGTAACTACCGCAGTCTGATTCATCTTCGGGAACTGGTTTTATGGCATGCATGTCCAAGAGTCATACTGTTGCTCGGACCCTGGCCTCCTTTTCTGGTTGAGCTGCTTGTTACCAGATCTGGAAGAAGATGAGAAAATTCTATCTTCTGCCCTTCCCAAATAATGTCCAGAATCCATTCCCTCCAGAAAGCTGAAAGCTTCTCGCCAGAGAGGGGGGCATGGCCATTGACCTGACATCATTGTGGCCTTTTGGTGCCTGAACCGCCTCATGAACCTGAGCGTTGTTAGCATCTGTATTTGCCCAATCTCTATCTGGACCCCTGGAAGGGACTCTGAGAAGAAGAACCAGAGGAAAACTGGCAGAATCTTCAAGAATGAAAATTCCCCTGCCGCCCACGGCAGAACATTGAACCCTGATATCTGGGAGGAATTTGGGACAGTGATCCGCCACACTGGCCATGAGGTCATCCAAACTTTTGCCAAAAAGCATCTGCTCTTTAAAGGGTAACTTACTGAAAGTAGCTCTGGAAGCTGAATCGCCCACCCACTGTAATTCAGAGCATCCAGCAGACAGAAATGGTATAAGCTGAAACCTTGCTCATGACTAATAATGTTATAAAGAGAACCAGCCACATGTGGGGACAGGTGTCGTCCAGCTCTAAAGTACTATGCTGCAATCTGGTATGACAAGCCCAAAGCTAGGACTTCAAACTAACTTTTAAAGACCATGTCCATCTTGTGATCCTGTATGTCTTTCAGCATCACCTCTCCTTCGCTAGGATGTTTAGTCACGTGTGCTACTGCAGAATCCCCTTTCAGCTGCGAAAATGGCTGTTGGATGTCTGGAGCCATAGGATAAAGTCTGGACATAGCTTTGGCCATCTTTAGAAAGCTTTCTGGAGATTCCCGCTAGTCAATGACTAACAAGATGATGTCCAAATGTGCTGGGGAAAATCGTTTATGCATTTGTGCCGCTTCTAACGGAATACTGGGAGGTGGAGGGCTGTTGAGGATCCAATTTCAACTTACAGAGGGTGTCAGCAATGAAACAGTGGCAGACTTGAAAAGACTGAGGAATCATCACTGTGATCAATAGCTGCCATAGCCTCCTGACCCCTGAAAGGGATTCCAAATCATCCAAGGGTGCAGCGGTTACTTGTGGTGATAATAAAGGCATGGAAAGGGATTTCCAGTCTTCCCAGTTCTACTCTGACTGGTCATTGACATTTGGAGCCGGCATGTTCTGAAGCAGAGAAGCCTGTTTAGGATGTAAATTCACTTGTACCAAGTGCTTTGGTCAGCGAGGGAGGAAGGGATAGGGCAGTATCAAATCTCTTTTGGTATTATTTGGCAGCACAGCTTTGCTTTTTATCGGATTGGGCAATAGCAGCTTTTAAATAGAACAAAGCTATGTTCCACATTGTACATTGCAAACTTGGTTATGGGCTTCTTATTCTGATCTGGAGAGGTTACAGGGGGTACATAATCCATTTTTTTGACATTTAGTGCAGATCTGGTGGACCATACGACATAGAGATCTGCATCATAGGGGGCTCTCTATTTTGTCACCTGTTAGAGGGGAGCCACAGTTTCTAGTGGGGTCTGAAAGGGGTGCTGTTTGTAAGTGGGAGGAAAAGGTTATAGTTACTTTTCGGGATGTGCTCATTGGGGGGCATATACCTACCTTTGATGAGTTAGTTGATAGGGAACCAGGAATCCGGGGGGATTTCTTTGCTTATATGCAGCTTTGCCATTTTATGCTCTTGGCCGGTTGGGGGGGGGGGACCCACAGGGGACAGAACACCTGGAAAACTTATGAGTTCTACTGGGTAAGGTGCCTAGGCCAATTTCAGTACAGGAGCTGATTCAACATCCTTTTAGGCTGAAATGGGAACGGGATTTACAGCTACGGTTTACAGAGAAAGATTGGATTCAGATTTGTGCTGAGGTGCAGAGAGCGTCTCACTGCATATTAGTATAAGAAAACGCATATAAAATTGTAACCCCAGAGCGCTTACATATTATGTATCCCAATACACCTAATAACTGCCGAAGGTGCAAGACGGGTCCTGGTTCCTTTTTACATATATGGTGGGATTGTACGAAGATTAAGTTGTTTTGGTTACATGTTACTAATACTTTAACTCAGTGGATCCAGGATCCTGTACAAATTCTACCACAGGGCTGCTTGCTGGGGATGCACAATGTTCAAGGCTTCCCTTGGTAGACTAAGCTTATGCATATGGGTTTGGCAGCTGCTAAGTATCTGATTGCAAAGTATTGGAAATGTATGGCTGTTCCTTCAGGGGAGGAATGGCTGCTTAAGTTCAGCCAATTGGCCCAGATGGAATGTCTTGCTGCAAAGCATTATGGTCATTATGAACAGCAAGAAAGATCCTGGAAGAAAATTTTTCAATATGTTTAATTTTATCTGCAAACAGCAGGGGGGAAGGGGTGTGATGGGGGGGCCGCCACACGGGGCGCACTATGAGTTTGGGGAGGTGGGGATAATATGTGGATGGTATTAGGATGGGGATAGAGATGGCACTGTTTCTTTGTATTCTGTGTTTATGAGCAAAGGGAAGGAGAGGGTGGTATGGAGACAGATTCGTCACTGACATTGTTTCTTTGACTCTCCTTAATTGGTCACTGTTATATCTCTGTATTGTTGAAGTGTACAGTATTGTTGTCTTTTATAAATTACAAAATTCTAATAAAAATGTATTGATTAAAAAAAAAAAATTCACTTGTACCGGAGCTGATGCACTCACAGGTAGTGCAACGCTTCCTGGGCCTGTTAAGTAGGCTTTCTACAAGAGACTGCCAGTTTGAGAATCCCTGGACTGGGGGCCCTAAGGTCCACTGCAGGATCCCTGACTGGAGGACTCCAAACCCTGAAAATCAACGCAACGCCATCAAGGGGAGAAAATTTGCAGCAGGCTCTCTGATACACAGAGGATTATTACACAGGGGCCTCATAGCCTGCGCTCAAGCTTCTGATAATCAGCACACGAGCAGCTCTCCAAGCACCACAAAGCAGGTTGGCTCCACAGATACTCAAAGAGAGATTGGCCTGTGAGCAGCAGCCCACCCTCATGGGTCTGCATTCTTTCCCTGGTGGAAAAAACCCAAGAAGGGAACCTCCGAGCACTAAAGCCATGCAGGAAAAAGGAACCGATGGCTTAAAAATACTCGAAAATAATAAAAAGAAAACCAGAGCAAATCAGAAGATTCCTTTTTAGTTTCACGATGAAACACTGGTCTGACCCAGCAGCAGCAATTCTTATGTTCTTATGCTTGCATAAGGAAAAACTGAAGGGGAAGCTGTTCTCCACTGCTGAAGGGAAGGAAGTGACACCCTTCTGCAAAGTTTGCGACTATGGAGATATAACAACTACAATACAAAATCCTATGGGGTTCATAATAAAAAAAAACAATAAACATCTAAAAAGTGTCCTAAATGGCTACTTGGACGATCAAAACGCCTGATCATCCAAGTACCCATAACCAAAGCTGGTTTTTAGACGTATCTAAAACTAACTTAGGCTTTTCCCCTGCCTCTAGACACACAGAGAGAAAAGAGGCGTGTTTAGAGGAGGGGAAAGGGCGGGCGGTGGGCGGGAGGGGGCCGACCTACACCTAGGCGTACAACAGGTATAACCAAAACCTTAGGAAGGTTGCCTAGTCGGCACTTATATGTTTTTGACTTAGACCAAGTCAAAACACGTCTAAGTGCCGAAAACGCAACCTGCCTACCCCTCCACCGCAAGCATCACGGCAGGAGAGATGCCTAATCTCCCCTACCACGATGCCATCACTCCTCTAGAGATGCGGGTCGGCGATCGGGGGTTCTTGGTGGGCGGACGTTGGGGGGAGAGGGGTTGCATCGAGGGCAGGAGGGCCTGGGATTCCTCCTGCCCATAATGTAGTGGGGGGTGGGGGGGTCGCCGGGGCCAGGAGGGCTTGGGCTCTCTCCTGGCCCAATCCAGTTGCGGGGGGGGGGGGTTGCTGGGGCCAGGAGGGCTTGGGCTCTCTCCTGGCCCGATGTTAATTGGTGGGACAAGAGGGCTTGAGCTCCCTCTTGCCCCGATGTTGTCGGGGGGGGGGGGGTCGCGGTTCGACATGGCAGGAGGGCTTGGGCACCCTCCTGCCTGGATCGTTATTGGGGGGGGGGGGTTGTAACCGGTGTTGTTTTGACAGACACCGGTTACAGAATTCAGCTTTTAGGCGAAGGACTGGCTCCTCCTTCGCCTAAAGCCCTTCTGTTGGACGTTTGGGGCTTAGGCGTTTTTTTGGTGGGGGTGTACTTTTAGACGTAGTGGTGATCTGGGCGTTTAGTAGAGGCAGGCCATAATCAAAACAAGGACGTTTGTTTTGGTTATGGACACTTTCCCTGCTTCTGCTTTGAACGTTTAAGGACTTAGGCCAAAAAGGGACTTAGATGGTTTTTTTGATTATGCCCCTCCACCTCTTTGCAACAAAAAAGGCATTAAAATGAAATGCAAACATTTTTAAAATATTAGAGCACTTAAACATATTTCAGTAATTTGAATATTTTTGCATAATTTCCTAGAAATTCCAAGTAGGTAAATAACAAATTACATAAAATTTAAAGCTAGTAGCTGATTTTCCATATGAAATTATACCATATTTTCGCTAATGCCTTTATGGCATCTCCAAAATTGACACACGATAGTATTGCTGTTTAGGTTAGCTGTACAATCTATGTCTGGTCAACTGCTTTGAATTCTGAAAGCAAAACAACTAAACAGCAAGGGAGAAAACACAATTGTCTATCAAAGAAAGTAAAAACTAAACCCTTTTTTAGACCACTATGTTACAAGGAGAGCCAAATATTTAAATTTAAGAGAAGAAGGTATTAATTTTTAAAGAAAATGCTTAATATGAAAGCCGCTGCTAATAATGATCTAAAGCCCTTCTAATCAGTCCTTGATGATTTTTTGATTACCAGGAATTCCTTCAGGTGTTCCGGAGAAAAAAAAATGTATACAGTATTTGATTCCCAAATATCTTATCAAACATTTACAGGGATATACTAAAAGGAACATAGCACCCAATTTAATGGTGTCCTGTCGCATTGAAAGAAAATATTTCCTTCGCTCTTGAATTGTTTTAGAGACATCAGGGTCTATCCAAACTTTTTGCTCTCCAAATAATTTTTGAGCATTTCTGAAATATAACTTTAAGATCATACTGACATCCTGCTCAAATACAAAGGATAACACAAGAGTGGTCCTTTCTGTTTCAGCTGTCATAGCTTGTTCTAGTAAAGCTGTTATATTTCCAACATCCATATGTTTAGCCCCTTCCATTCTTTCTGAAGAAATATTTTTAAGAACATAAGAACATAAGAAGTTGCCTCCACTGGGTCAGACCGAGGTCCATCTCGCCCAGCGGTCCGCTCCCGCGGCGGCCCATCAGGTCTGCGACCTGTGAAGTGGTTTCTGACCACTTTTATAACCTACCTCAAGTTCTATCTGTACCCCTCTATCCCTTTATCCTCCAGGAACCTATCCAAACCCTTCTTGAACCCCTGTACAGAGTTCTGGCCTATCATTTCCTCCGGAAGCGCGTTCCATGTGTCCACCACCCTCTGCGTAAAAAAGAATTTTCTAGCATTTGTTCTAAACCTGTCCCCTTTCAATTTCTCCGAGTGACCCCTAGTGCTTGTGGCTCCCCTCAGTTTGAAGAATCTGTCCTTATTTACTCTCTCTATGCCCTTAAGGATTTTGAAGGTTTCTATCATGTCCCCTCTAAGTCTCCTCTTCTCCAGGGAGAACAGCCCCAGCATTTTTAACCTGTCAGCGTATGGAAAATTTTCCATACCTTTTATCAGCTTAGTCGCCCTCCTCTGCACTCCCTCGAGTACCGCCATGTCCTTCTTGAGGTACGGCGACCAGTATTGAACACAGTACTCCAGGTGCGGGCGCACCATTGCGCGATACAGCGGCATGATGACTTCCTTCGTCCGGGTTGTGATACCCTTTTTGATGATGCCCAGCATTCTGTTTGCTTTCTTTGAGGCTGTCGCACATTGCGCCGATGGTTTCAGTGATGAGTCGACCATCACCCCCAAGTCCCTTTCCAGGTTACTCACCCCTAGCAGTGTTCCCCCCATTTTGTAGTTGAACATCGGGTTCTTTTTCCCTACATGCATGACCTTGCATTTCTCCACGTTAAAACTCATTTGCCACTTTTTTGCCCAGTCTTCCAGTCTCGTTAGGTCCTTTTGTAGGTCTTACTTGGCAGGTAATAAATCTTATTAACTGGGGGAACATTACTTGAGGAAATATTTAAATTTTCAATCAAATACCTCTTAAAGATATCAACAGGCATAGTCCCAGGAACGAGAGGAAAATTCAAGAACCGAAGGATCAACCAACAATTATAGTTCTCTATCTGTTTCAATTTTCTATGAATTGAAATACTGTCTTTAAATTGTTGCTACCTTAAACTGTTGAAGATGTTGTATATCCTCCTGTACTTGCTTGGTTTGGTCAGAAAAATCTTTTTTTATAGTCTACTGACTTAATTAATATATCTAACTGAGAGAAAATATTAGATACCTCCTGTGTAGATTTGCTTGAAGAAGCTTCCAAACGTTGACGAAGCACCCAAATATCCTTCAATGAAGCCTCCGTGGGAGCAGGTAATCCTCCTGCGCTCTCAGCTGGATTCCCCAGCTCTAACTGTTTCAGCCGCTGTGCCCCCGTAGAAATCCTTCCGGGTTCCAGGGGCTCTTGCTCCAGCGCGCCTGTAGTAGCTGGGCACGGAGGGTCGAAGGGCACCGGAAGGGATAGAGATGTTTCCATTCCCGATAGGGAGAAAGGCTCTTCAATGCCTTTCCCTAAAACTGGAATAACTTCGGTATTTTCTGCAGCTGCCAGCAAAACCGTGAAGAAGCGGTCCACTGTGTGCTATGCCAGGGAGGAGGTAAGTGCTGGTGAGGGTGCAGCTCTAATCACCCCTTTCCTCTTTGTATGCGGTATTTCAGCTTGAATTCTGATTTCTTTAATATTTGTACCGATTCTTGGATAAGTTAAATTTGATGACAAATGAAAGTATTTTATTATTTTTCATAGGTATTATATTTCTCCTGTTTGTAATTTACTTTTCTTCTTATTGTTTTGTGTACTGAAGAATTTTTCCAACTTTCACACTGATGGGGAAATTTCTTACTAGGAACAGAAGACAAGCAGATCATAAGAAGAAAAACTTGCATTTAATCAAATGCTCCCAAGGAATAGTGCCAGTTTCACCTTTAAGGCTGCGTCAGGGACATACAATGAGTTGGTGTCAAATACAGCTTCCATCAACACTGAAAAAATAGTCCTGGGTCTGTAACAATTGGTAATTGAATTGAAGCTCCGTTCTCCTCATGCTGGCTCACCTGATCGGCAGCTCTAGAGCCCTGATCAGATGAGCCAGCAGGGAGAACAGGGCTGCTGGCTCAGCTGCGGCTTTATTTTTTTGTAAGTTTCCATGTTTATTTGTTATTTGATATACAGTCTATCAAGCATTGGCTAAACGATTTACAATAAGTTTTATAAGAGAATATAATAAAAAAAATTAAAGAATATTATGTACCATTAAATAAGAGGGGGGATTTAAAGACAGACATGAACTAACATGACACAGAGGAGTATAATTACATCAAGATAAAAAAGCGAAATGTTGTTCTGCATGTATTATGTGCGCTGGACATACAAGCACACAACACATGCATAAGCATCCAGACCTGCCAGTAACTTTTGCCCATAAAAAGTGGGCGTTCCATTTTGAACATTACAGAGTATGCAATATAAATACTAATGAGCTCCTTGCAATGCATGTGCATAGTGTTCTCAGTGGCTGCTAGAGGGACTGGTAACAGCCATGAAGATCCCTTTTGTGCATCAGAAGCTGATCTCCCATGCCAGTAAGACTGATTTAACAAGTCTTTATCAGCACAGAAAGCTTTTGAGCATTGGGGCCTAAGCGCAACGAGATTGCTAAGGACAGGGTGGGAGACAGAGGAAAACTCACTGGGATCCAAGGGGGTAGGGAGGAATTGCTCCAAACAGGGCAGAGGGAAAAGGGAACAGCAAAATAAGTTTTGCATTAGAGAATGACACAGGAACAAATTTGTCTCCATCCCCGCAGGGTCGGCTCGGGGGCCCGTTCTAGCGGGGCACCCGACACTGTCTTCGCTCCTCCCCCATTCCAGCAGGGGAGAGCCGACGGAGGAGGGCTGCAGTCCGGCCATCGGACCAACGGTTGGCTCAGGGGCCCGTTCCAGCGGGGCACCCGACACTGTCTTCGCTCCTCCCCCATTCCAGCAGGGGAGAGCCGACGAAGGAGGGCTGCAGTCCGGCCATCGGACCAACGGTCAGCTCGGTGGCCCGTTCCAGCGGGGCACCCGACACTGTCTTCGCTCCTCTCCCATTCCAGCAGGGGAGAGCCGACAGAGGAGGGCTGCAGTCCGCCCATCGGACCAACGGTTGGCTCGGGGGCCCGTTCAAGCTGGTCTTCAGTTTTGACTGTTTTGATTTTATTTTCACTTCTTTTTAGTTTATGATAAATTTTTTTAATCTCACTCATTGTTTTGCCACTTGTTTTGTTTTATTTTATCATTCAAATTTCATTTAAATTTCCCCAGAATTCTATTGCTTCAACGGTTCTCCCTCTGCATCTATTCCTATCTCCCCTCTTTTTAACCTTTCAAATTCCTTTAGATCATTGTAATCTTATTAGAATGTTTATTTTCTTATTTTTCTCCTCTATCTCTATTTTTCTTTCTTTATTACTCTTCTAATTGTCATTTTTTCTGGTACTTTAGTTAGATTGTGAGCCTTCGGGACAGTAAGGAATTTCTAAGTACCTATCTTACTTATAATTTTAATGCACCAATATATTCATTGTAACCCGTTCTGGGCTCTTTTGGGAGGACGGGCTAAAAATCGAATAAATAAATACAATTTCCCCATCCCGTTCCCACGAGTTTTGTTGCTGTCCCTGTCCCAATCCTGTAAGCTCTGCCTTAACCACACAAGCCTCGAATGATTTAAAAGTTTTTGAGGCTTGTGCAGATGAGGATGGAGCTTGCAGGAATGGGGCAGGGGCAGGAAAAGAACGTGCAGGGACAAGAAAATGAGTTCCTGCGTGGACAGGAAAGCACAGTTACTTACTGTAACATGTGTTATCCAGGGACAGCAGGCAGCTATTCTCACATATGGGTGATGTCATCGAAAGAGCCCGGATGCGGAAGCCTTGCAAGCAGACTTGCTTGTAAAAACTAGAAGTTTCGAGTCGACTGCACCGCGCATGCGCGAGTGCCTTCCCGCCCAGCATAGAGCGCGTCTCCTCTGTTCAGATAGCTAGCAGAGAAGCCAACCAGGGGAGGTGGGTGGGTTGTGAAAATAGCTGCCTGCTGTCCCTGGATAACACCTGTTACGGTAAGTAACTGTGCTTTATCCCAGGACAAGCAAGCAGCCTATTCTCACATATGGGTGACCTCCAAGCTAACCAGAATGGAATGGTGGGAGTGTTGGCAACTTAGAATAAATTTTGTAATACTGATTGACCAAACTGTCCATCCTGTCTGCAGAAAACATCCAGACAATAGTGAGAAGTGAAAGTATGAACCGAGGACCAAGTGGCAGCCTTGCAAATTTCCTCAATAGGTGTAGATCTGAGGAAAGCTACTGAAGCTGCCATTGCTCTGACTTTATGGGCTGTGACTCTACTGTGTAAGGGCAATCCAGTAGAATGAGATACAAGCAGCCATCCAGTTGAAGATGGTACGCTTAGAGATAGGATGTACCAAGGATGTACCAACTTATTTGGATCAAAGGATATAAAAAGTTGAGGAACAGTTCTGTGTGGTTTGGTGCATTCCAAATAGAAGGCCAAAGCACGTTTACAGTCCAGAGTATGACGAGCTATTTCTCCAGGATGAGAATGAGGCTTTGGAAAGAACACTGGAAGAACAATGGATTGGTTGAGATGAAATTCCGATACCACTTTAGGGAGGAATTTAGGATGAGTGCGAAGGACCACTTTGTCATGATGAAATACCGTGAAAGGTGGATCAGCGACTAAAGCTTGCAGCTCACTGACTCATCAAGCAGAAGTGAGGGCAATAAGAAACACCACTTTCCAAGTGAGATACTTCAGATGAGCCTTGTCAACTGGTTCAAATGGAGGCTTCATCAGTTGAGCAAGGACAACATTGAGATCCCAAACCAGAGGAGGCGGTTTGAGAGGAGGTTTGACATTGAAATTTCAAGTTTCAAGTTTATCAATTTTTAATATACCAACCATCAACGGGTATCTAGCCAGTTTACAATAAAATGTTAAAATAGGGAAAAAAGGTTATGCTTATAAAAGTAAATTTTTATTAGAGAGAAGGGAAGTGTACATTAAGGACATGGACGGGACAAACTTGAGAGTGATGATTAAGAGGAAGGAGAGGGGTTGAAAGGAAATGGAGGGAAAGAAATAAAACATTAGGGATAGGATCGCTTCTTAAAAGTGGTTGGTTGACTGAGAAAGAGGTAATTCAAGAGCAGTTGAAAGCATCTTGAAATAGGAAAGTTTTTAAGCTAATCTTAAATTTATTGATTAGGTTTTCATGGTGGAGTTGAGATGGTAAGGCATTCCACAGAGATGGGGCTACTACTGAAAAATTTGATTTCCTGGTACAGAAAAAATCCTTTATAGAAGGAATGGAGAGCAAGTTCTGGTCTGCTGATCTAAGCGTCCGTGTAGGGCGCAATGGAATGAGGAGCTTATCGAGGAAGGAAGGTTGATGGGAGAGTTTGATTTTAAAGGTCAACATGATGGTTTTGTAAGTAACACAGTGTGTGATGGGAAGCCAGTGCGCTTCTTTCAGGAGAGGAGTGACATAATCATACTTCCCTAACTTGTATATAAGTTTTATTGCCGTGTTTTGGATTAACTGTAAACGTCTGAATTCTTTTTGGAGAATTCCATTGTAAAGGGAATTGCAATAGTCAAGATGGGAGATAACTAAAGAGTGAACCAAGGTTGTGATTGCATCCGTGTCAAGAATGGAAGTGAGGGAACAAATGAGGCGAAGCTTGTAAAAACAGGTTTTTACCACTGAGCTGATTTGGTCATGAAATGTAAGGTCTTTATCTATAATTACTCCCAGTAATTTTATTTTTGTTTCTATTTTTACGGGGGAGGATTTGATGAAAATCTTTCCTATTATTGTTTCATTATTTTTGGTTGGAAAGAGTAGACCACATGATTTATCGAGGTTAAGAGAAAGTCTATTTGTGTGAAGCCAGTCTTTTATTTTGTCTAGTTTATTGTTGATTTCTTGTATTTCTGAGGTATTTGAAGTATCAACGGGATGAAGTAGTTGAATATCGTCCGTGTAAGCGAAGATTGTGAAACCGATTGACTGGGCTAAAATAAGGAGAGGTGACATAAAGATGTTGAATAGCAAGGGAGATAGAATAGAACCCTGTGGAACACCGTAACTTTGTGCTACAGGTGGTGAGGTTTCCTCCTTTGAGTGAACTTTGAAACTGCGTTCATTAAAGTATGAGTAAAACCATGAGAGAGCTGATCCTGTGAGGATGCAGTCTTTGAGTCGGCCGATGAGAGAGTGGTCAACGGTATCAAATGCTGAGGACAGATCTAGAGAGATAAGAACGGATTTCTGGTGATCAAGAAAATAGTATATAGTTGAGGTAAGACCTAGCAATGAGAATTCGGTGGAGTAGGAGGAGCGAAAACCAGTTTGATGTGGATGGAGAGCATGAGTTTTGTCAATAAATTCAGCAAGTTGGTTATAAATGATTTTCTCTGTCAATTTTGAAATAAGAGGAAGATTGGCGATGGGACGGGTGGAGTCTAAGTTATGATTTTTTAATTTAGGAAATACAAGAGCTGATTCCAAGCTTTAGGGACGAGACTGTTGGAGAGACATTTAGATACCATTTCCAAGAGAAATGGTCCGAAAAAAAGATAAGAATTTTTTAAGAAGGGAAGGGGGAATACTCTCTGTAGGATTATTAGGCGCGTTTAAAGATTGTAAGATTTGGAGAAGATTAGCTAAAGAAGGGGGTTTAAAGTTAGAACAAGTACTGAATGGTAGGTGGGTAATATTGTTGGGAACGTCTAGAAGTACAGCAGAAATGGGAGGTCCTAGGTGAGATCTGATATCCTTGATTTTCTTATCGAAAAAGAATGCAAGTTCAGTAGCAGATGGCTGTGTAGATAGAGGTGAAGGTTTCTTACTGGAATAGGGAAAAGTCCTTTCATGAATCTGGAAACCACCGGATGAGCAGAGATGGGTTTCCCCTCAATAGGCTGATGGAAAGCCGCAATTGCACCGAGATGGACTTGGATCGATGTAGACTTGAGGCCAGACGTGGATAAGTGCAAAAGGTAATCCAAAACAGAAGATATGGAGGAATGTTGAGGCTCCTTATCATGAGAAAAACACCATGTAGAAAATCTAGTCCATTTTTTGTGATAGCATTGTCATGTTGAGAGGTACCAAGCTGTCAGGTCTAGAGACTGCAGGTTGGGATGAATCAGAGATCCCTGACTCTGTGTAAGCAGAGATGGAAAAACTGGTAGAAGGTATGGCTCCCTTGCTGCTGAGTTGAAGTAGAAGGGAGTACCAAGGTTGTCTCGGCCACCGAGGAGCAATCAGAATCATGGTGGCATGATCGTTCTTTAACTTGACAAGAGTCTTGAGAATGAGAGGGAATGCACAGAGGAAGAGATTCGTCCATTCCAGAAGAAAAGCACCTGCCTCGAGGCGATGACGAGAATATATCCTGGAGCAGAACTGAGGCAGTTTGTAGTTGTGGGGAGCTGCAAAGAGGTCTATCTGAGGCGTTCCCCACTGTGAAAAAATGTGATGAAGAGGCGAGGAATGGAGTATCCATTCATGAGGTTGCAGAAGACGACTCAAGTTGTCCGCCAAGCAATTTTTCACCCCTTGGATGTAGACAGCTTTGAGGAAGGTGTTGTGGCGGATTGCCCAGTCCCAAACCTTCAGAGCTTCTTGACAAAGGGAGGCAGATCCCGTCCCTCCCTGTTTGTTGACATAATACATGACGACTTGGTTGTCCGTCCGAATGAGGACTACCTGGTCGTGAAGATGTTGAAAAGTGTGGAGAGCCTTGAGGATAGCTCTGAGATCCAACAGATTGATATGACACTGACGATCCGTACTGGTCCAATGGCCTTGTGTACGGAGACCATTGAGATGAGCGCCCCAAGCGTAGGTCGAAGAATCTGTCGTGAGGACCTTCTGATGGGGGTGCATTTGAAAAAGCAAGCCTCTGGAGAGATTGGAAGAGAGCATCCACCAACAGAGAGACTGCTTCAATGAAGGAGTGACTGTTACGTGTCGAGAGAGTGGTTCGCAAACCTGCTTCCATTGAGATGCCAGGGTCCACTGAGGAATTCTGTGGTGAAGTCTGGCAAAAGGAGTCACGTGTACTGTGGAGGCCATGTGACCTAGAAGTACCATCATGTGTCTCGCTGAGATGGAAGAGCGGGAAGGCACTGTATGACAAGAGTTGAAGAAGAGCTTCCAGATGTTGTTGTGGAAGGAATGCTCTGAGTTGGATAGTATCCAGAACAGCTCCGATGAATTGTAGATTCTGTGAGGGCTGAAGTTGGGATTTGGGAAAGTTGATTTCGAATCCCAAACTTTGTAGGAATCAGTTAGTCCGTTGGGTCGCTACAATAACCCCTTGAGATGTTAAATCTTTGATGAGCCAGTCGTCAAGGTAGGGAAATACCTGAAGACCATGGTTCCTCAGAGCTGCTGTTACCACTACCAGGCACTTGGTGAACACCCTGGGAGATGAAGCCAGGCCGAATGGCAGCACTCTGTATTGATAATGCAGATTCCTCACCCGAAATCTGAGATATTGATGGGAGGCTGGATGAATGGGAATATGAGTGTAGGCCTCCTTGAGATACAGAGAGCATAACCAGTCGTTCTGCTCGAGAAGGGGATAAAGGGATGCCAGGGACAACATTTGACATTTTTCTTTGACCATAAATTTGTTGAGAGCCCTGAGATCCAGAATGGGCTGCAGACCGCCCGTCTTCTTTGGAACAAGGAAGTAACGGGAGTAAAACCCCCTGTTCTGCTGTTCCAGAGGAACTGGTTCGATGGCATGGAGACGAAGCAGAGCTTGAGCTTCCTGAAGAAGAAGGGCGGTCTGGGAAGGATACTCTCTTGGAGGAAGCTCTGGTGCAACCTTAGTGAAATGAAGATAGTATCCTTCTCTGATGATGGTTAGTACCCAGAGGTCAGATGTAATTGTCATCCATCGTTGGTAAAAAAGATGGGGACGACCTCCTATAGGGGGAAGAGAAGGCAGAGCCAGAAAGGTGGAGGTTATGCTCTGTTTTAAACAGTCAAAAAGGCTGAGTAGCCTTAGGTGCAGCAGAAGGTTGAGGTTTTTGTTGCTTCCGAGACTGCGGTTTCTTAAGAGGAGGACGATTGTAAGGAGCTGTCCTCGGAACAAAACGCCGCTGATAGATAGGAGCAGGGAGTGTAGGTTTGGCAGGAGCTGGCTTTGACTTAGGTCTGACAATAGAAGCAAAGGATTTTTCATGTTCAGACAATTTCTTGGTGGCTGCCTCAATAGATTCATCAAAGAGGTCATTGCCTGCTAAGCGATCCTGAAGATTAGGATCCATGTCAATGGTAGGAAGCCAGGCAAGGAGGTGCATGGCTACAGAGCAAGCAGCTGCCCAGGCAGACAACTCGAAGGCATCATAAGATGACTGGAGGAGATGTAATCGGAGTTGTGATAAAGAAGCAAGAACTTCTTGAAATTCAAAGTGCTTTTGAGTATCCAAATAAGTCAAGAATTTTGATAATAGAGTGATGAGGAACTCAAAATAAGTAATAAAATGAAAATTATAATTGAGGACTTTAGAGGACATCATGGCATTTTGATAGATGCGACATCCAAATTTGTCCATAGTTTTCCCTTCCCTTCCAGGAGGAATGGTGGCATAAACCTTGGAAGGATGGTAACTCTTCAAGGAGGACTCAACAAGCAGGGATTGATGAGATAACTGTGAGCTGTCAAACCCTTTGCGATGTACAGTTTTATACCTAGAGTCCAATTTGCCTGGAACAGCCGGTATGGTATAAGGGGTCTCCAGGCATTGACCAAAAGTCTGAGACAAAAGCTTGTGAAGAGGAAGCTTAAGTGACTCTGCCGGAGGTTGAGGGAAATGCATGACTTCGAGGTACTCAGAGTATTTGGAACCAGCATCTAATTGAAGATCCAAGTCAGTCATCTGACGAAGAAAAGACAAGAAAGATAGCTGATCCGCCAATGCTTTGCCTCGAGAAGGACTCTAGGACGTCGAGGCAGCCTGGGTCGAAGATGAAGCTTCGGCCGGAAAAAAGGCATCAAAAGAATATGGAGACTTGGACGAAGCAATCGAAACCACTGCATCCTCGAGGTGCGGAAGTTGAGACCTCGAGCGAGGAATCGGCGGTCTAGTCGAAGTAGGAGTAGATCGAGGCTTAGCTGAAGAGGGACGTTCTTTAGAAGAAGCGGGAAGTATGCCTCGATGAAGGCCTCAATCGTCGGTGAGAACGATGCTTGGAAGCAGATCTTGAAGATTGAGGAGACTTCGTCTCGGAGTCAGAAGCAGCCGATGCCACCAAAGAATGGATAGGACTGGAGGCTGTAGATCGAAGCTCCAGAGGCTTGATGGAGGAACCTCGATGCACTCCCAAAGACTCTGCTCCTTGTATAGAGTGTAAGGATTCCTGACAAGGCACTTGCAAAGATTCTGCTCCTTGCTTCACGTGCTTAGATGCCAGACCAGACACTCACAGAGACTCTGCTCCCTGCAAAGAGTGCGTAAGCTCCGACTGAGGCAAAGGAAGCGGCTTGACCTCGCTTGAGTCTGCTGAATGCCCAGGCTGGATGAGAGGAAAAAGCTTCGGTCCCATATTAGTAAGGAACTGAATGAATTGCTTCTCCAACATGGTCTGGAAGGAAGCCGGCAAGGATGGATCCACATCTGAAACTGCTTTGGCTGGAGGTTCCACCGAGGCAGTGTAAATGTGCTTTGACTTGGAAGTCTTATGCACTTTAAGCACCACCGCTGGAACTTTCTGCTGAGCTATCTGACCTGAGGAAACAGGGGAAGATACAGCAGATGTCGTCGAAGAGAGAGCCGCTGCAAACGACAAAGGTCTGATGAGGCTCAAGGTGGAAGCAGGAGGAGTCTCAGTTGAAGGTGAGGCCGAGGGTGCCTTCGAAGTCAAGAGATCGGAGGAAGAATCCATCCCAAACAGCTTCTCCACCAAAAGATGACGCATTTAAGGGCTCGAGGTTGAAGAGTAGCACAGCGCTCGCACGACTTTGGGTGATGTTCCGACCCAAAGCACTTGAGGCATCGACGGTGTTGGTCCATAAGGGAAATCGCACGCTGGCACTGGCTTCACTTCTTGAAGCCTATGACAGGCCAGGTCATAGAAGGAAAAACAGCCGCCGCAAAATCGAAGCCCTTGGGCTGCAGCCGAGCGGCTTGCCCCGGCAGACGGACGGAAGATTGAAAAATTATTTTTTTTTAACTAGAAATAAAAGAAATAAACTAAGAACAGCGATTCGTGAAGAAAAAAATACAAACCGCAGTTCAGAGAAGGCACGAAGTAACAAAGTTAAACGCAGAGAGTCAAAGACAGACTTCTCGGCTCCACAGAAAACTGAGGAGATGCGCCCTACACTGGGCGGGAAGGCACTCGTGCATGCGCGGTGCGGTGGATTCAAAACTTCTAGTTTCTACAAGAAAGTCTGCTTGCGCATCCGGGCTCCGTCAATGACATCACCCATATGTGAGAATAGGCTGCCTACTTGTCCTGGGATAAAAAATTTGTCCCTGTGTCATTCTCTATTTTGCATTATCCAACAGAGCATTTAGGATAACTGTCATGATTTTTTGTTCCACTATCTTTACTAACTTCTTTCAAAAATCAGGGCCAACCTAAGGGTATCTGATGTCCTAGGCCAGTGGTAGGCAAACTCATTAGTCAAAAGAGCCAAAGATCTGCAGTACAACTATTAAGATTTCTTTTGAGAGCCAAATTTCTTTTCAAGAACCATGTTTTTAGGAATCAGTTTAAACTAGCTACTAACATTAAATAAAACCAGATATCATCATCATAATAATCTTATTTATTGAAAAAAATATATATTTTTACATTAAAATAAAAACAAGACAAAACACGCATTTAATGTGAACAATGGCCTCATCAGAGCAGGGATGCTGCATCAGCTGTCAGCAGCGCACATGGAGGATCGTTCAGTAAGGGTAAATATTACTGCTTTTTTGGGCCTCCCACTTTGAGCTCAGGCTCCTTCAAAATGAACATCTCCCTTGCTGTAGCTAGTAGGGATCCCCAAGCCTCACCAACTGACGGCCACCTCCTCCCCTTCAACTTCCCAAGTTCTGCAGCTGGCAGCAATATTGCAGAGCTGCTGCCTTCCCTCCTCCCTGCTCCCCCCCCCCCCTTAGCTTTCATGCATACATGAAAGCAGTGGCAGCTTGAAGATATTGTCATTGGCTGCAAAGCTTGGAGATTTTGGGTTGCCAGACTGAAGGAAGATGTCTTTAGGTGGCAGGGCTTGGGAATCCCCAATAGCTCAAGTATTTTTAAATTGCACTCAGGCGGGGAGAAACTTTGGTGCCCATCTACTAATTTTAAGCTCCATTCCCTCCCCTAAATCAGCTGTATATGACTACGCCACTGAATACAAAAATAATTGTGATGCACATATCCCAAAGCTAACATATTTCTTATTTTAGGGCTGTTTGAGATCACAGAGTGTAGGAACGGTATGAAAACGGTGAGGTAAACTTTTAGGATAGTGGAAGGATTGGGTCATGCGGATCAGTAATAAGTTTCATAGCTGAGATTAACGATCTGAGCTCAAATAAGGATAATATATTGAAATCCAAGAATGTTTGGGAGGGGTGTGGATGAGGTTGGTGAGAATGAATGAGGGGAATGTAGAATATATTTGAGTTAATCTGTGGATGGGGGACTCTCACCTTCCCATGCCCATATTGGGACCTAAACACATAGGGCTAGATTCACTAAGCAAACCGATCGTGTACCGATTGGTTTGCGAGCCCTTTGCGACCAAATTTCCCTCTAATCCCATTCACTAAAGCCTGTAGCGATCGGATCCCAACCCTCCCATGTAAATTAGCAAAACCCCATGCAAAATAGCCAAACAATTGATTCACTAACAATTGCTGGCTATTTTGAATCGGGTTTTACTACTGGCAAACCTGACGGCTGCAGACCTATCGGTAACTGTGTTGCCTGCCTGTCTTTTTTATTCATTTTTTTTTCCATGGCACAGGTTAGGGTTAGGCAGGCATGTGTTACACATGCAAAAAATCTGCCCCATAAAAAAAAATAAAAAAAGAAAAGACAGGCAGGCCTGTCAAAAAATGGCTGAGGCCTCCCCACCCGCAACCCACTTCCTCCTGCAACCACCCGATGCTGCCCTCCCCCCCTGCCCGAGAAAAAAGGAAAAAAAAGTTTTTTAAAAAAAAAAGTTACGATGCCCCTCCCCCATGCACAGATGCCCCACAAAAGGCAGGAGAGATGCCAACTCCCTCCTGCCATGTTAAACCCCTCCTGGTCTGGCCGGGCCGGGCCCACCTCCCTCTGTGTTGCAAAATCTAATCCGTCCGGCTGGCCGGGCCCATCCACCCAAAAACAAACTGCAGGAGGGATGCCAACTCCCTCCTGCCACCCCCCTCTCCATTCCAGGCCCTCTTTCCACTCCCCCTCCCCTTAACCTCCCGCAACGACTCTGAGGCCTTAGACCCCGCCCCAGTGCATCATACAATGCACGGGGCGTGGCCCAAGACCCTGATTGGCTCAGGCTCCTACCTTGAGAGGGGCCAGGGGCACCTGAGCCAATCAGGGATTTCCTTAGGGCTGAGCCTTCGGAAATCCCTGATTGGCTATTGCTTTGACTATTCAGGGACTTCCTTAGGCTCAGCCCTAAGGAAGTCCCTGATTGGTTCAGGCACCCCAGGCCCCTCCCAAGGTGGGAGCCTGAGCCAATCAGGGCCTTAGGCTCCTCCCCATGCATCACATGATGCAACAGGGCAGGGCCTAAAGCCTCAGAGTCGTCACGAGAGGCATTGGAGCAGGAGGGGTTGAGCACCCCTCCTGCTCCGTTAAAGGTACGGGGAGCAGGGGTGGAAAAGGGGCCTGGAATGCGTAGGGGATGTCCAGGAGTGGTGGCAGGAGGGAGTTGGCATCCCTCCTGCAGTTTGTTTTTAGGTGGGTGGGCCTGGCCTGGCCAGCCGGACTAGATTTTGCAACAGGGAGGGAGGTGGGACAGGCCTAGCCAGGCCAGGAGGGGTTTAGCATGGCATAAAGGAGATGGCATCCCTCCTGCCTTTTGTGGGGCATCGGCATGTGGGGGGGCATCGACGGGAGGTGGGGGCATCGCAACTCTCTTTTTTTTTTTCACTTTTTGTAGGCCAGGGAACCCGTGATTTTAACCTGCAGGTTAAAACCACGAGCTCCCAGTGCGGGAAGGGCAGGAGAGATTCAGGGCAGGCAGATTCGGGGCAGCAGAGAGCAGGGTGTGGGGCACATTTTTTGTGGGGTTCAGGGAGGGAGGGTATTCAGGGCAATTGTTGAGAGGGGAGGTTTAATTTTTTTTTTTTTTTAAATCGTGCAGATATTTTGCATGTGTAAAACACACAAAATATCTGCCCGAATTTAAAAAAAAAATTTAAAAGCCGGTAGAAGTCCTGACAGCAGTGACAGGAGGCTGTTTCTCCTGTCACTACTGTCAGGGCTTTAGTGATGGTGCAGTTGGCTAGGGGCATGCCAACGATCATCTTCATTTGCATGCAGGCCTTTAGTGAATTCATCGGCCTGCATGCAAACGAAAACTGATCGCACACGGATCAGAGGGTTAGTGAATCTAGCCCATAGTGACACACAGGCACACTAGCACACACTAAACACTGTTAAATAAGCTAAGCTTTCACCCCTTTGGGCCCCTCCCCTCCCACACATACCCACAAACACACCAAAGATATAAAATGGAACCACTTCATTAGTAAATTAGGCTCTCAAGAGTTGTGCCACATCTTCTCTACTAAAACTGAAAAGGGGAGACTTTAGAGATAGAAAAGCTTTAAAGAGCTTTCAGCCACTGTCTCAATTTTTTGAGCCAATAAAGGGATACAGCCGTATACACTAGCATAAACAAAACAAAAAACGCGCTTTGTTTAGCAGGAATGCACATTCATCCAATACATAAATCAAATAGACAAAAAATCATAAATACAAAAAACGGAGAAAAACAGACCTCATATACGGAAAGCCGGGACTGCACTGCACCCTAAGCCATTGGTATCATCATAGGTCTGAAAAAATTCCATACATAAATATTATACCACTCTCATTTGTTAGTTAAACTTTTATTTCAAAACTTTTTTCTTCTTTAAATACTGGATAATTATCAGATTTTCACTGCATAAAACTCATGACAATGGCTACAGCTGGGAAGAATTGCCTCTATATTATAGCATTCATAGAAACAGAGCATGAAAAAAAACGCAGCCATTTTGGGGTTTTGCCAGCACTTTTTAGTTGCGTGATAGTATTTAAAAAGTGCTGCGGTTTATGAGAAAAGCTTTTGCAAATTTTTCCCCTGATGTAGCCTTGATGAGAAGGCGAAACAGAAATGCTTATTGTCAGGAGAAAGTCATCGGGGTAATCTATGAAAAAGAAGCAAGAAACGGATTGCCTTAGACCAGTGGTAGGCAAACTCATTAGTCAAAAGAGCCAAAATCAGCAGTTCGATTAAGATTTTTTTTTTTGAGAGCCATATCCCGTGCCCGCTTGCGCTACGATGGCTACGTCAACCCGACTGACACCCTACTCGCCCACACGTAGTCGAAATCGATTCGTGGCAGAGCCTAGAGAATGACACGGGGAAAAAATTTGTCTCCGTCCCCGCCAACCACCTGATCCTATCCACACAAGCCTCAAATAGTTTTATACTGAACTTATTATATTAAAGTATAAAAATAAACAATATTCTGTACAATTGTCAAATTATAAATCAGCATCTTCTCCCCACTCTCTCTTCCCCATTTCCTTTCAGCGTCCTAAGCCCACTCTCTCTCTCAACTTTCCTTCAGCGCACGCACATAAAAACAAGCAAGCAATTTTATATCATTTTCATTCTATTCATTCATAGAAATTAAAGTCTAAATAATGCCAGTCACATAACAAAACATGATTTTACAAAAATAACTCTGCACAATCAAGCCTGCAAGGCTGTCTTTCAGCAGCTCCCTCCCTCTTACCTTCGTAGCCAAGTCAAAATGATCTACCAACAATAAAATTTTAAAAAACACAAAGCACACTGTACGCAGAGAAAATGTTAATCATCATTTATATTCCGCGGGTTTTCAAAGAGGTCAAGGCAGATGACTTTATGTAATGTCACCTCAGTAACAACTATACAAAAATAGACAAATATGCCCCCTCCCTTTTTACTAAACCGCAATAACGGTTTTTAGTGCAGGGAGCTGCGCTGAATGCCCTGCGCTGCTCTCGATGCTCATAAGCTCCCTGCGCTAAAAAACGCTATTGCGGCTTAGTAAAAGGGGGCCATAGTGCAAAATATAGACAGCAGATACAAATTCTCAAAACGGACACATTTTGATCACTAAATTGAAAATAAAGCACAGTTACTTACCGTAACAGGTGTTATCCAGGGACAGCAGGCAGATATTCTTGACTGATGGGTGACGGCACCGACGGAGCCCCGGTACGGACAATTTTAGAGTGATTGCACTCTAAGAACTTTTTAGAAAGTTCTAGCTCGGCCGCACCGCGCACGCGCGAGTGCCTTCCCGCCCGACAGAGGCGCGCGGTCCCTCAGTTAGTATAAGCCAGCTAAGAAGCCAACCCGGGGAGGTGGGTGGGACGCAAGAATATCTGCCTGCTGTCCCTGGATAACACCTGTTACGGTAAGTAACTGTGCTTTATCCCAGGACAAGCAGGCAGCTATTCTTGACTGATGGGTGACCTCCAAGCTAACAAAAAGAGGGATGGAGGGAAGGTTGGCCATTAGGAAAATAAATTTTGTAAAACAGACTGGCCGAAGTGACCATCCCTTCTGGAGAATGCATCCAGACAATAATGAGATGTAAAAGTGTGAACTGAGGACCAAGTAGCAGCTTTGCAGATTTCCTCAATAGGAGTGGAACGGAGGAAAGCTACAGATGCTGCCATTGCTCTGACTCGATGGGCCGTGACAGAACCTTCCAGTGTCAGTCCGGTCTGAGCATAACAGAAAGAAATGCACGCTGCTAGCCAATTAGACAACGTGCGTTTAGAAACAGGACGTCCCAATTTGTTCGGATCAAAGGACAGAAAAAGTTGGGGAACTGATCTGTGGGGTTTCGTACGCTGCAGATAGTAAGCAAGAGCCCTTTTACAATCCAAAGTATGCAGAGCTTGTTCCCCAGAATGAGAATGAGGTTTTGGAAAGAAAACCGGTAGAACAATGGATTGGTTGAGATGAAATTCCGAGACAACCTTGGGGAGAAACTTTGGATGTGTACGCAGAACCACCTTGTCATGATGAAAGACCGTAAAAGGTGGATCTGCAACCAGTGCATGAAGCTCACTGACTCTCCTGGCAGAGGTAAGAGCAATAAGGAAAAGTACCTTCCAAGTGAGAAATTTGAAAGGAGAAGTAGCTAAAGGTTCAAATGGAGGCTTCATTAAAGCTGAAAGAACCACATTGAGATCCCAGATAACCGGAGGGGCTTTAAGAGGTGGTTTCACATTGAAAAGCCCACGCATGAACCTGGATACCAGGGGATGAGCTGAAAGAAGTTTTCCATGGACTGGCTCATGAAAAGCTGCAATGGCACTGAGGTGGACCCTGATGGAAGAGGACTTCAGGCCAGAATCAGACAAAGAAAGAAGATAATCCAACAACGTCTCCACTGCTAGGGAAGTGGGATCAAGATGATGAAGAAGACACCAGGAAGCAAACCTCGTCCACTTTTGATGGTAACATTGTAGAGTGGCTGGTTTCCTGGAGGCATCCAGAATGGAACGAACGGGCTGAGATAAAAGAGTATCAGTCGAGTTCAGCCCGAGAGATACCAAGCCATCAGGTGTAGAGACTGGAGGTTGGGATGCAGAAGGGTTCCCTGCTGTTGCGTAAGCAGAGAAGGAAACAGAGGAAGAAGAAAAGGTTCCCTGGAACTGAGTTGAAGTAGAAGGGAGAACCAATGTTGCCTGGGCCACCTCGGAGCAATCAGAATCATGGTGGCTCGTTCCCTCTTGAGCTTGAACAAGGTTCTCAACATGAGAGGCAGAGGAGGGAAGGCGTACAGGAACAGATTCGACCAGTCGAGGAGAAAAGCATCTGCTGTCAGACGGTGTGGAGAGTAAAGTCTGGAACAGAATAGGGGCAGCTGATGATTGTGAGGAGCTGCAAAGAGGTCTATCTGAGGAGTGCCCCATTGATTGAAGATCGAGTGCAGAGTTACGGGATCGAGTGTCCACTCGTGAGGTTGGAGAATTCTGCTGAGTTTGTCTGCTTTGGAATTCTGTTTCCCTTGAATGTATATAGCTTTCAGGAAGAGATGATGATCTATGGCCCAAGTCCAGATCTTCTGGGCTTCCTGGCATAAAAGGCGAGAGCCTGTCCCACCCTGTTTGTTGATGTAGTACATCGCAACCTGATTGTCTGTGCACAACAGAAGGACCTGAGGAAAGAGAAGGTGTTGGAAGGCCTTGAGGGCGTAAAACATCGCTCTGAGTTCCAGGAAATTGATTTGATGTTTCCTCTCCTGGGCTGACCAAAGACCTTGAGTCTGGAACTCGTTCAAGTGAGCTCCCCATGCATACAGAGAGGCGTCGGTGGTGATGACTAGTTGATGAGGAGGCTGATGGAACAGAAGACCTCTGGATAGATTTGAGGATACCAACCACCATTGCAGAGACTGACGAAGAGATGATGTCACAGATATGTGTCGTGAGCAAGGGTCCGACGCTTGGGACCACTGGGTCGCAAGGGTCCATTGAGGAGTGCGCAGGTGAAGACGGGCATGAGGTGTGACATGAACTGTGGATGCCATGTGTCCCAAGAGCACCATCATTTGCCTTGCTGAGATGGACGGCAGAGGAAGTACCTGGTGACATAGAGACTGAAGGGTCTGAAGACGATTGGATGGCAGGAAAGCTCTCATGAGGAGTGTGTCTAGGATCGCTCCAATGAATTGAAGTCTCTGAGTGGGAATGATATGGGATTTGGGTAGATTGATCTCGAATCCCAGAAGTTGTAGAAACTGGATGGTTTGGTTGGTGGCCAGAAGGACCGCTTGGGCAGAAGTGTCTTTGATCAACCAATCGTCCAGGTAAGGAAATACATGCAGGTGGTGAGAGCGTAGAAAAGCCGCCACCACAATGAGACATTTGGTGAATACCCTTGGAGATGAGGCAAGACCGAAGGGCAGCACCTTGTACTGGTAATGACAATGATTGATCATGAATCGGAGATATGGTCTTGAGGTTACATTGATCGGTATGTGAGTGTAAGCCTCTTTGAGATCGAGGGAGCATAGCCAGTCGTTTTGATTTAGAAGGGGATAAAGGATGGCTAAAGAAAGCATCTTGAATTTTTCTTTTACTAGATGAATGTTGAGATCGCGAAGATCCAGGATGGGTCTGAGATCTCCTGTCTTTTTGGGAACTAGAAAGTAGCGGGAGTAGAATCCCTGCCCCTTTTGATCTAGAGGAACTTCCTCTATAGCGTTCAGAAGGAGGAGGGATTGGACCTCCTGAATAAGGAGGGCTGATTGAGGACTGTTCAAAGCAGACTCTTTTGGCAGGCTTTGAGGTGGGAGAGTCTGAAAGTTGAGAGAGTAGCCGTGGTGGATGATGTTGAGGACCCATTGGTCCGAAGTGATTACTTCCCACCGGCTGAGGAACAGAGAAAGTCGACCTCCTATTGGTTGAGGCAGGAGAGCAGGAATAGGAATACTGGCTATACTGCGGAGAATGAAGTCAAAAGGGCTGTGACTTTTGCTGAGGGGGTTGTTTTACAGCTTGTTGCTGTTGCTGTTGTCTGGGAGGCTGACGTTGCTGTTGCCTCTGACGCCTAGGTTGTTGAGCAGTGGTAGGCAATGGACGGGCTGTGAAACGGCGTTGATAGGCCGATTGCTGCCTGTATGGTCTTGGCGGAGGAGGCTTCTTTTTATTCTTGAGCAGGGTATCCCAGCGCGTCTCATGAGCAGAGAGCTTTTGTGTGGTTGAGTCCATGGAATCCCCAAAGAGCTCATCCCCTAGACATGGGGCATTGGCTAACCGATCTTGATGGTTAACATCAAGCTCGGATACCCGAAGCCAGGCCAAACGACGCATAGCTACTGACATTGCTGTCGCTCTGGATGTAAGTTCAAAAGTGTCATATATGGATCTCACCATAAACTTACGCAATTGGAGAAGAGACGACAAGCATGTGTGAAAAGCGGAATGCTTACGTGAAGGAAGATATTTCTCGAAAGAAGCCATGGTGGTAAGGAGATGCTTTAAATAAAAAGAAAAATGAAAAGCATAATTACTAGCCCTATTAGCTAACATAGCATTTTGGTAGAGCCTCTTACCAAATTTATCCATGGCCCTTCCTTCTCTGCCAGGAGGGACAGATGCATATACACTGGCTCCTGAAGTCTTTTTAAGGGTGGATTCGACAAATAAGGATTCATGTGGTAGTTGAGGTTTGTCGAACCCAGGAATGGGAATTACCTTATACAGAGAATCCAGTTTACGTGGGGCCCCTGGGACAGTTAAAGGAGTCTCTAAATTCTTATAGAAAGTTTCCCTCAAGATGTCATGAAGGGGAAGTTTCAAAAATTCCTTTGGAGGCTGATCAAAATCAAGGGCATCCAAAAAAGCTTTAGACTTTTTGGATTCAGCCTCCAAAGGAATGGACAAGGACTCACACATCTCTTTCAAAAAACTAGAGAAAGAGGAAGTGGCCTGTTTGGAGGATGGGTCAGGGACAGCCGAATCCTCCTCCTCTGAGGAACATTCTCCTTCAGAAAGAAAGGGTTCCTCTGAGTCTCCCCACAGATCAGGGTCCCTTACATGGGAAGAATGGTCCCGAGACTCAGGTGTCGACGTTTGCATGTGTCGGGTTTTGCGCATCGACTTGCCCGACCTCATCGATACCGTGTCCGGAGAAGTTATCGGACGCATCGGTGCCGAAGTCTGCACCGATTGATGGTGAGCTCTCGGCTCCGGTGCAAGGACTGGCATCGATACCGATGAGGTTAGGTGAAGCGGTACCGAAACAGTGGAAGCGGTTAATACGGGTTCCACAATCGGTACCGATACAGGTTGTACAACAACCGGTACCGATGGCTCGGTGCGAACTGGCACCGGAAGGTTCGGTGTCATGATAGCAGGAAGGAGTCGTTCTAATTGCTCCTTCAGCTGCACCTGAAGAATGGCCGTAATGCGGTCATCGAGGGATGGCACCGGTACCGCTTTTTTCTTCTGCGGTACCTGCGGTGCCGCTCGACGCCCCGGAGATGAGGAGCCCGATGTCGAGGGACTCACCTCTATAGGGGCGGAGCGCTTCCGCTGGCGTCGAACCGGCGGCAGGATTGGGCTCACTGCACTCGAGGCCGGAAGACGTTCCAGCGGGGAAGGCTTCTTAGCCGGCTTACCTGACTGTTGGGATGCCGGTGTGGAATCACGCGGCGTCGAAGACGAGGGTGCCGACTGAATCGGTGCCGAAGCCGGAGTCGAAGGAACGGGGTCGGACATCTCGGCACCGAACAACAATCGCTGTTGAATTAAGCGATTTTTTAAAGTTCGTTTTTTCAAAGTAGCACAGCGGGTGCAAGAAGAGGCCTGATGCTCAGGACCCAAACACTGTAAACACCAGTTGTGTGGGTCCGTGAGAGATATAGGCCTAGCACACCGCTGGCACTTTTTAAAACCCGGTTGAGGGGGCATGAAAGGAAAAACGGCTTCCGCCAAATCGAAGGCCGAGGCTTCGATGGTGGCAGAAGGCCCCGCCGGGGAAAACCGAAATTTGAAGAAAAAAATAAAAGATTTTTTTTTTTTTTTTTTTTTAACAAAATAAAAGAAAGAAAAAAGGCAAATTAAGCCAAACGTTTACGCGAGCGGGAAGGCAAGTTAAGAAAAAATTTCAACAGCCGTTGAAAACGCGTCTTCTTAGCTCCGCGGAAACTAAGAAACTGAGGGACCGCGCGCCTCTGTCGGGCGGGAAGGCACTCGCGCGTGCGCGGTGCGGCCGAGCTAGAACTTTCTAAAAAGTTCTTAGAGTGCAATCACTCTAAAATTGTCCGTACCGGGGCTCCGTCGGTGCCGTCACCCATCAGTCAAGAATAGCTGCCTGCTTGTCCTGGGATAAAATCATTTTTCCTACCTTTGTTTGGTAATTTCATGAGTCTCTGGTTGCACTTTATTCTTCTGACTGTGCATCCAATATTTCTTCCCTTCTTTTAGCCTCCTGTATGCTTTCTTTCCTCCAGACCTCATTCCCTCCCCAAACTTTTTCTTTCTTTCACCCTGCCCCTTCTTTCTTTCTCTCTCCATGTCCCCTTTCTTTCTCTCTCCATGTCCCCTTTCTTTCTGTATGTCTGTCTTTCTCTCTCTCCGTGCCCCTTTTATGTCTGTGTCCCGTCTCCCTTCTTTCTTTCTCCCTCCCTGCCCTCCCCCAAGTCACCACCATTGGGAACATGCTGCCACCGCCGCTGGGGAATAGGCTGCCACTGCCACAATCAGGGAATAGGCTGCCACTGCCGCAATCGGGGAACAGGCCGGTGCAGAGTACTGAGTTCTCCCTGCTTCCCTTCCCCGCGGGGCCAACCAACTCTCGCCACCCGACGTCAATTCTAACGTCGGAGAGGAAGTTCCGGGTCAGCCAGGCAGTGATTGGCTGATCCAGAACGTCCTCTCCGAAGTCAGAATTGACGTCAGGTGGCGAGAGTTGGTCGGCCCCGCAGGGAAGGGAAGCAGGGAGAGCTCAGTACTCTGCTGTGGTGGCCTGTTCCCCGATGGCAGCGGTGGCGGCCTGTTCCCAATAGCGGTGGCTTGGGGGAGGGCAGGGAGAAGGGAAGCAGGTACCCACGAGCTGCACTCAAGTGGCTAAAGAGCTGCGCCTTGCGAGCCACAGTTTGCTGACCATTTCCTTAGACAGACAGTTTGAAGATAAGTTTTTTTCACGATCTATTTCTATGAATGCTATAATATAGAGGCAATTCCTCTCAGTTGTAGCCATTGTCATGAGTTTTATGCAATGGAAATCTAATAATTATCCAGTTTTTAAAGAAGAAAAAAGTTTTGAAATAAAAGTTTAACTAACAGATGAGAGACTGATATATTTATGTATGGAGTTTTTTTCAGACCTGTGATGATACGGATGGCTTAGTTGTACAGTGTAGTCCTGGCTGTCCGTATGAGGTCTGTTTTTCTCCATTTTTTGTATTTACGTATGATTTCTTGTCTATTTGATTTATAAACAAAACAGTGCATTTTTTGTTTTGTTTAATTTTTTGAGCCAGGCCAGAACCAACAACATAAAAAATAAAAAAAGTTATCAATACCTGAACATACAAAATTACTGGTTTTCATAGTTACGATGACTGTTATACATTAAGGGCCAGATTCTCAAAACTCGCCAGTAAAATCCCACAAGTCAATGTAGGCTGTAGTGGGAGCGATTTTATGGACGATTCTCAGCATAATAGCATGCAAATTATATGTATGCTATTTGTGTGGAAAATCACTGGTAAAGAGCAGGATGAACTGTGCCTGCACTTGCTCAGAAGAGAAATTTCTAAGTACAGCTCCTCCCTGCTGTCAAAGTTGCTCTCCCTGCCCCAGTCCCAATTCTGCCAGCTCAGCCCCCTCCCCTCCCCACACCCTGTACAAGATTGGCAGGAGGGATGCCTACTCTCTCCCTACCAGGGACCCCACCTCCCCACGTACCGCTACGACAAAGGCCAGCAGGAGGGATACCTACTTCCACTGGCCAGCAGGACCACTTCTTCAAAATGGCAGGCCTTAGGTCCCAGGGCCAATCAGAGCCTTAGGCCCCTCCTCAGTGCATCCCAGGATGCACCGGGAAGGGGAAGGCCTGCCATTCTGAAGAGGCAGGTCTGCTGGCCAAAGGGAGTAGGCATCTTTATGGACAGCCTTCATCATAGAAATGTGTCACGACATTGTCGGGAGGGGGGGGGGAGCTGGAGAGCCTGGTGGCAGGAGGGACTGGGCATTCTCTACTGCTGTTCTTCGATTCATAGGTCTTCTTTTTTTTTAATGGGGGGTTTCTGAGCTGTCAAGCTTTACTTTCCTGTCAATGCCTAAGCCAATCAATGCTCAGGCACTGACTGAAAAGTAAGGCTACGACAACTCAGACCCTGCCAGAAAAGTTTGCGCGCAAATGTAGCATGAGTTTAGGGAATCACCCGGCGATGGTAGAGAATCATCTGGAATTGTGGTATTTTGAAATAGCAGTTAGTTAAATAAAGTAAAATGTGTATACAACTTGCAACATTCCTTAACCCCTATAAAACTGTTGTAGATTGCAGGTGCACTAAATAAGTAAATTCCACCTTCTTATTTTTTTATCAGGCAGATCTTTGCCGAGTAAACCACAGGTAGTTTATACTGGGCCTGCCCAACCATTAAGTCTAGGCAGTTGCCTAGGGCAGCCGGGAGGGGGGAGGGGAGTAAAGAGCTGCTGCAGTCAAAGCAAAGCATAAAATCCTGATAGCCCCAGCCATACAAAGAACCATCAATTTGCCTAAAGGATGGATTGGCAATTTTCAAATACCCTTTTTTACCTGGGTAAATGACACTTAGCAAATTATTATTACCCTCCTTATTAATGTGCATGTCATATACTGTATATAAGCATGATGTCTTTGGGGGATAGGGAAGGGGATAAGGCTGAAGGGTGACCTAGGCCCCCTTATACCCTTGAACCAAATCTGAGTTTAATAGCATTACAGGCAACTAAATATTCTAACATTCATACGATTTTTAATTAGGATAATCGCATTAAATGTCAAAATGTATAGCCCTGCATACACCTTTCAGTGCTATATAAGTGATAAATAGTAGTAGTATTTGAAGCAATGAATATGATACTATACCCATCTTAGAGATCCATATACTATATTCCAAATGTCAGCGATTTTATTAACTATAAAAAGTAAATCACGACGATCTCCCTTTTCTCCTTGCCTAGAGGAATTTGGAGTGTTAGATTATGCTCATGTCAGGACGATCCACATCTTTGTCTCACGCCTCATTTCAACAATCCACATTAGCAGAACAATGGGAAGTGTCAGGAAAACATCCACATGCAATATACGTAAACAAGAATGCAGCCCTACTTCGCCATGTTACTACAATAAATGGGGTAGTTTCATCATCAAAGCAAAACCCCGGATAAATGGCAGTTAAACCACGACAGACCAAAACACATACACACAAAGACTGAATCCTTGGATATTTATTCTGCCCTGTTTATCTAATTTCCTCGACTCTATGTCCGTACTATATATGCATGAGGTCGACTTTATAGCTATTAGTATCCTCCTCCATCACCGCCATAATTTTTCTTTTTTTTTTTAAGTCCCTTTTCTAGTGTGCACGGGTTAAGGAAATGGATCCCAATAAAGGAGGCGTTTAGGCCGCAGACCCTCTGTTCATCTCTACAAAACGCTGCCAGACAATGCCCCACAACCAGACACACACACTCACACCAGGCACATGAATTAGCCACTATTATACTCCACAGAGAATCCCTAACGCTAGCCTGCCCACTCTCACCACCAGTACACACGCATCCTTACCTATCCCCAGATCCAGAGGATCCATGCCTTTTTATGTTCTCAACTCCTTGCCAGTAAAACTCCATAGAGGAATAACGGCCTAACCGGCCACCGGCACGCGAGAGCCGGCTGCCCAAGATTCCGCCTCCAGAAAGGCTCCAAGGAGATGTCCGTTCTACTGCTCCCTGAAACCATAAGGTCCATTGTTTGTTTTCAGTTTCTCTTCCCCGGTTCGCAGGCCCGACCCCCTCTGAACAGGCCGCCGGCTCCTCCACAGCCTGCTCCCGATAACAAAAGAGGGTAGGAAAAAAAAGTATAATATCCAACCCCGCACACACGAAAAAACAACAAACCCTATTCCCCCTCCCCCACAAACAAAATAAAATAAACAACAGGCTCACCTGTCTCCGACAGGATGCGAAGTCAATAGGACGGCGATTACTGTTTAATTGCTTTTTATTTTATTGCGCTTTATATCCCCAGTAATCTTCACTTCCTCGCCCTTCTTCGTTTGTGCCGCTGCCCTCCCCCCCACCCCTCTGGTCATCCACAAGCTCCCACGGACACCCTCCGCTCGAGGCGTACACGCTCGCGCAGCGACTGTTGCGATGCTGTCCACTAGACTTGAAGCCGCTGCGAGGCTCGCGCCACCGGCAAAGTGCGACACTGCGGCGGGCGCGCGCTTGCGCAGCCTATCTTAGCTCGCGCTGTACACTGGGGCCATCCCATCCCGCCTAGTCAGTGTACTTACGCTTGCGCCGGCTATGTCTAAGACTTGGGCTGGAGGGACCCCTCCTCGCTTCTATTTAGGGAAGGCTAGTGTCAATAGTACAACAGGAGATTAGCAGCTCTTTTCTTGCCTTTCACTGAAGCTTTCATAACGTGATACTTTCCCTCTTTCACAGAGAGAGTAGTACCCGCTTAGAGTGAACACGTGGTAACAGACACAAAATGGGAGATGAATTGGCAGCTAGGCATTAAACCAGTTTAGGCTAAGTAGGTCGGTTGCCTCGGGAGGCACCCCGCAAATGCCTCTGCAGTGACCAACCACTCTACACTGAATCTTGGCCAAGTGCCGCACTGTCAAGGAGCACGAACCCAGAGTTTTGTTGGTAATGGAGTAGGCCAATACTCCACAACGAGTAGTAGCAAGTGGGAGGCAAACAAGCAGGGGCTACTGTACTTTGTGCTAGGCAGCTGAAACATGCAAGGTACTACCAATAACTGTGGTCCCCTTTTCCTTCTAGGGCAGGGTTGCCAGACGGCAAAAAAAAATTTCCATACCAACTCCTGGCAAAAAGTAGCCTAACTTGTGTTGGAGTAGCCCAAACAATTGCTGCTGGAAACGCCTCTAATTTATCAAACAACTATGTCATACAAATACAAACCGTTTATTTATGCACTGCCCATATCCCAAATAGTCCATAATGGTGTACAAAAAAGACCAAAACTGAAATACAAAACATTCAGGAAAAACAATAAAAACAAACACTTAACATAAAAGTCCTTCCCAAAATTAAAAGCTCTTCAAACTTTTGGGCATAACGGACCAGATTCTGTATAAGACGCACAGTCTCAGAAGCTGCCTAAGCGGCTTTAGAGAATCGCACACGGGTGTCCTATATTGAATTGGGTCTGTCCTCATGATTCTCTAAACGGCGTCCATGTCACAGGCACCTGATAGAAAATCGGGTTGCCGCAGAGCTGATTGCAGCAAGGGAATCTCCCTGCCACGATCAGTTTAGTGGCCATGGCAGGGATCCCCCCCCCCCCTTAAAGACAACTAGCAGGAGGGAAGCCCAGTCCCTCCTGCTGGAATCCCACCATCCTCACCCCTGAATGTCTGCGGTAAGAGTGTCTTATTCCTCCTGCCACCACTCCCCCCACCCGAGACATCCCCCAGCAGGACAGATGCCCAGTCCCTCCTGCTGGAACCCCCTCCCTCCCTCCCTAGACAGTACCTGGCAGGAAGGATGCACAGTCCATTTATTTAGGTTTCAGATTCCCTTTTCTGCTTTTCTTTGGTTTTTTAACTGTCTTCCTAGGATCACCTATTTCACATTTTGTCCCCATCTGTCCAGCATCTGTCCCCTCTCCCTCCCGTCTCTATCCTGAGCTCTCCTCTGTGTTCCTTTTCATTGCCCTGCTTCCATCATCCCTTTGTCAGAATCACCCCTTTTCAAGCAATGGCCCTGTGTCTAGCTGTCCTTTTATGCCCGTCTCAATTCTCTCTCCCCATCAAGCATTCTTCTCCAAGTCTGTTCCTCTCTGTGCCCAGCATTACTTCAGTGTTCCTCTATATACACTCAGTCCCCATCTAAAATCTCTTCTCTATGTTATGTTCTTCTTGGTGTGTTGGATCTTCCACTTCTGAGCCAGCATCTCTCCTTTACCCCATCATCTGCATCTCTCACTCATCCCTCTCTCTCATGCCTGTACCCCCTCCTAGTCAGCATCTCTCTCATCCCTGCACTCCAGAAAGCTGTATATCCCCCAGTCAGCATCTCATCCCTGTACTCCCTACCCCCAGCCAGCATCTCTCTCGTCCCTGTACTCCCCAATAAGCTTTACAACCCCCAGTCAGTATCTCATCCCTGTATCCCCTACCCCCAGCCAGCATTTCTCTCATCCTTGTACCCCCAGCCAGCTGTATACCACAGTGTTAAAGCGATTTACAATTTCAATGCAATATTACAGATAAACAGTTTCAATTAAAATGTTGAAATAACCAACCCCTCTTTTACTAAAGCATAGCGCGGGTTTTAGCACCAACAGCTGTGGTAACTGCTTTGACGCTCATAGGAGCACTGCCAGCGCTAAAACCCACACTATGCGTTAGTAAAAGAGGGGGCAAGTTTTTAAAAGTTTACAAAAAACAAAATACGAAGAAATGGAGTCAGCTGAGGCCACAGGCAGAAACCAACAGAAAATAAACAATTTAAAATTTTCAGTGTTGGGGCTGGTCCAGTATGAAGACCCCCAATTTGATGCCCAGATATAATTTTTGTTCCTCAGGCCAGCCAAGGTGAGGATGCTGCAAAAGCAGTATTAACAAGTCCTGATGGAGCTCAATGGTGTCATCCATTTGCTGGAACTAAGATATATACAAATGAGTTTCCAGAGGTAAAGAGGGTCTGTGGATTCCAACTGAGGGCCAACATGATCCGGCAAATACCCTGGATAGTTGAAAATGAAGGCTCAAGATACTGTTGTCCAAGAGAGGCCAGTTCCTTAATGCCATTATAATGTTCCTGAGATTTAAACTTAACTGAATTGAACTAACCTGTTTTCTTATAGAAAAGAAAAAAGATAAAATGATTAAGAACATAAGAAAGATCATGCAGAGTTAGACCAAGGTTCATCAGGCCTAGCATCTGACAGGTGCCAGTCTGGGTCACAAGTACCTAGCAGATCCCAAAAGGTAGATCTGTTTCTCATAGCTTATTTTGGTAATGGCAATGATGCTTATATAACTCCCTGATACCTGGTTCAAAGCGGATAACGTATAATTCTATTACAAAAGGCTTATGAGTCTTGAATCAGTGGGTTATTCACTTCTAGTCATGTAGAGGCACGTCTTGTAGACAGTCAGCCAATGTGGACAACTCTCATCTTCACCAGTGTGTCGCAGCACACCTGAAATCTCAGTAGGCACACTGGTGTGCCACAGCACACAGTTTGCAATACACTGTTCTAATGAGTCCTAGTCACCTGGGGAGGCCAGCTTCTAAGGCTCCCATTTCAAGATGGATTCACATGGCCATTTCTTCTGTGTACATTGGGTATGGTAAGATACCACCAATTGCTTTAAGAACACACTCTACCAGAAATGTGGTGTCTTCATGGGTGGAGTCACGGGCAGTTCCGCCCGAGATTTGTAGGGGAGCCACTTTATCAACCCTCCATACATTCACAAAACTTTACAGAGTGGATGTGGTGGCAACAAATGGACACTGCTTTTAGGTTCTTGGTGCTGGCAGCAGGCTCATCTGACTTGCCCTAGACTCAGGGAACTGCTTTGGTACATCCCACTTGTTCAAGACTCATGCTTTTTGCACTAGAAGGAAAGATTAGGTTCTTACCTTGATAATCTTTCTAGTAAAAAGGCATATGAGTCTTGAAGGCCTGCCTTGTCAGATGTCATTTAGCCTGCTGCCTGTCTCAGACATGTAGAAACATAGAAAAGGGCTATAGCCCACCAAGTCTGCCCATTCCAGGTATCCCCCCCCCCCCTGAATTTACTCCCTTAAAGATCCCATGTGAGTATCACATTTTTTCTTAAAATCCGTCACGCTGCTGGCCTTTATCACCTGGAGTGGGAGTCTGTTCCAGTGATCCACCACTCTTTCGGTGAAGAAGTACTTCCTGGAGTCACCATGAAACTTCCCTCCCCTGATTTTCAGCGGATGCCCTCTGGTGGTGGAGGGTCCCACGAGCCTGAAGATATCATCTTCTGACTCGATGCATCCCGTGATGTACTTATACGTTTCAATCATATCTCCCCGTTCTCTTCTTTCCTCAAGTGAATACAGCCGCAATTTCTTTAGTCTTTCTTCATACGTGAGATCCTTGAGCCCCATTACCATCCTGGTGGCCATTCTCTGAACCGACTCGATCCTCAGCACGTCCTTTCGGTAGTGTGGTCTCCAAAACTGAACACAGTACTCTAAGTGAGACCTCACCATGGCTCTGTACAACGGCATCATAACTTCAGGTCTCCTGCTGACGAAACTTCTGCGGATACACCCCATCATTTGTCTTGCCCTGGAGGAAGCCTTCTCCACTTGAATGGCAACTTTCATGTCCTCGCTAATGATCACTCCTAGATCGCGTTCCTCCGTGGTCCTAACCAAGGTCTCACCATTTAGTGCATAAGTTCTACACGGGTTTCTCTTGCACAGGTGCATTATCTTGCATTTTTTAGCATTGAAGCCTAGCTGCCAAGTGTTTGACCATTGTTCCAGTAGCAGTAGGTCGTGTGTCATATTATCAGGTAATAAGCATCTGCCTACTATGTTGCAAAGTTTGGCGTTGTCGGCGAACAGTGATACAAGTATGTACTTGTATTTCCAGATGTCTGGTTTTCCCATGTCAGATAGCAATCAGATGAGATTATGACTGCCCTCCACAAAACTCATGGGCAGCTGTTTGATCATCGAGCTTAGAAACTGGCTCTCACACATGTGCAGGGTCAGTTTGGGGAAGTCTGAACATCTGAGCGGCAGGGAAAGCCCCAAAGCAGCCTCCTACCACTCAGCTTTAGGGCTTTTCTTTTTTTTAATGGCACAGATGTTGTGTGTGTGTTACACATATGCAGTACCTGCCCCATAAAAAAAGGCGAGTTGAGCCACCGCCAACAACTCCCAGAAGAAAAATAAAGAGATGCAGGAGTGATGCCCACTCTCTCCTGCATCCGTGAACCTTTAAATTAAAATCTGCAGGTCAAAGTACTCCCTCCTGCCACCGCAAACTTCCACGCCAAACTGACCAACCCCCCTACCCTTGCAGGACCCCCTCCCACATTCCCCCTACTTTAGAAAGAAACAACAGAAGGGATGCCCACTTCCACCACCAGATCCCCCCCCCCCCGAAATCACCCCAATACCCCCAAACCACTCTCGTACCTGTACAGAAAGATGACAGCAGGAGGTATGCCCAATACTTCAAAATGGCAGGACTTCCCCTTCCCAATGCATCTTGGGATGCACAGTGAGGGGCCTAAGGTGTCTGAGCCTGACTAAGGCCCTCCAAAGGGAGGGGCCTTAGGCATCTGAGCCAATCAGAGCCTTAGGCTCCTCCCTCTGTATACTGGAATACACAGGGAGGAGCCTAAGGCCCTGATTGGCCCATCTGATATTTTCAATTCCATGCTTTTTCTCAATCCAGTGCATTACTAATGGAGCAGTTGTTATTTGTTGATTAACTCTGGACTTATGCTCAGCACTGAGCATAAGATGTTAACTGAACATAAATCCAGGGTTAATCAACAAATAATAATTGCTCCATTAGTAATGCACTGGATTGAGAAAAAGCACAGGATTTAAGATATCAGATGTAGAATTTTGGATGTCATTCAGTTGGGGAGGGAAGCTGGCGATATTGACCATCTTTTAAATTACAAAGAACAATGATGGATTTTCTATTTAAACAGTGTGCAACCTGCAAGAATGAATATAGAAACTGAGCAGATGTCGGTGATTTAAAGTCCATCCTGTCAATACAATAGCTAGCTGATCTGATTGGCTGGTGTGAATCAAGTGATGCATCCCTGCAAGAGATTTGAAGAACTGGCTGGCCACTCTTGAATGAATGTGCCGTGGAGAGTAACTGAAAGTGGAAGGCAACAGATGTGAGGATGCTGTGTGTTAAAGATGGATTGAAACTACATTGCATACTGTTTTGGTTTTCCTTTTTCTATTTTGAAAATTAAACTCTGTTTACTTCATGGAAGTGCTAATGGCGGCAATTATGTTGCTGTTTTTCAGGAGTCTGTTTGCCCTGACACAGTATACGAAACATAGCTATGTCGGCAACTGGATCTCCTGCACTGAAATAAGTTGGGGTTTTTTCTACAAGATATAGATGAAGAAAAGAAAATGTATAAAGAAAGATTACTATGAAATATATACTAGCATAATTGCTTTTTGGACATATGAGGACGTGCTAGTTGGCCAGAGTTGTCTTTAAAAAAGTTTTTAGACAGTGGCCATTTCTGAAGAGTCCTGATAAAAACATAATGGATAGGATATGTTTAAAGCATAATGGTAGGATATGTTTATATGCTGCCAATGATGATGAAGAAGCGTTCTTTGCTACAAGGAAGTCAACTGTTTCAGAGAGAGATTCCCTTGATCAGCATCCACAGACCTAGGCAGAAGACATTAGTAATATTGCAGCCTGGTCTGATCTGAAGAAACTTTTTATCAGACTGAACACTCCACTTCTTGCTAGTGTAATTTTTGAACCTTTATAGCTGTGTTGGTTTAATAATGACTCACAAGTGCATCCAAATGAATGACAATCATTTTCAAAATTTAGGTTTACTAAAAGCAAAGTGGATTGAATTCTAAAGCAATAATGTTGTTAGAATAAAAACATTATAATACAAAGAAAGAGACAAAAAAAACTCTGCAAAGTCCATGCATAGCAAAAAAAAAAAAAAAGAAAAGAACAGTTAACAAGATCTTCATAGGTTCACATATATTTTTTTAAATTTCCTGTCCCCAACAAATCACACCCCTCTCCCCAATTGGAAGCAAGATTGTTCCCTTCCCCCCTTGTCAACACTCCCCCCCCCTTTACTGAGAGGAAGAGGAAGATGAGAAGAAGAAGAAAATTCTGGTATAAAGTCCTTGTATGATACAGATGAAGCATGTTAAGTCCTTTGGAAAACACTAAAGGTAAAGAAACCAGACCTCAAAGAAGAACCCCCCCCCCCTTTTCTCCTGCTCTAATAAAGCAGTATATTAACACTATAAAAGACATTTCATAATACTCTTACCAGCTGGCATATACTGATTGGGAAATACCCTGCTAAGCTAGCTGCTAGGCTAAGCAAAACTTATGAGAAACAAGACTTAACTCTGTTACATGGCAATAGGGCTCACACCTGGCAGGATATTACAAAAGGATGAACACATCTCATGGTCAGAAAATAGAATTCTCAAGAATATCATTTAACAAGATATGTCTTGTGATAACGAAGCAGGGAGGGGGTTGAGGCTCAGAATTGCTTATATGGTAAAAGAAAGGGGCATTTGCGGGAAAAGGATAGGCCTTACGGTAAACTGAACAGACGTATAGCGTGACACAAATGTATAAGCCAATAAATGAATATACTTATGTAATGACGTGTAAGGAAATAACCAATAAAGATGTATCATGTGATTTAGACCAACGTGGTGTTGACCACCAAGAAATGTATAAGAACAGGCTTTTAAGAGGAAGTAGCAGAACAGACATCAGAGGATCCTCAGGCCTGAAGATCACATTCTGTTACTCTATATGCTGAATGATTTATCCTTGTAAGCTGTTACTGATTTGCTATTAAATATACTTATTGATTGATACCAGTATATAGAGTATGAGGTCTCTATTTCGAGGTAGGCCTAGACAGCGGCCTACTTCATTACCTAAAGTAATGTAAGATCGTTCACTGATTCCCCGGCACACACACTTCAGGCAAATTAAAGCAAAATATTTCCCTTCCCCAAACTGGCTTATTTGAGAAGTTTAGCTTGTAATCGGAAGCAGCTCTGGCAGGGCTCGGCACAGGCTATTTTGTTCAGATTTGGAAAACGCAGAACGCAACCACCACGGAAAGTGGATGTAGGCGTCAGCGACAGCAGGTTACCTCGATTACCGAGGTCGGGCCCGGGTATGTGCAGCAGCAGCGGTATTTCCCTCCCCCTCCACGTCCCTGTGCAGTACTTGCAGCGGCGGTGAGAATTAAGTGAATTAAGTGAGCGCGGGTATGTGCAGCAGCAGTGGCATTTCCCTCCCCCCTCCATGTCCCTTGTGCAGCACTTGCTGCCATGGCTCCTCTCATGATCCCCATCTGGTGCGGCTCTTGGGAGGAGCTGCCGCCGCACCGGTGCGGCTCGTGAGTTCGGGCGTGGAGTGTAAGTGAGTTGGCCACAGCACTCAACATTACCTTGGGGTCTGCGACTGTGGGCCCGTTGTAAGCACGCATGCGCTTTCTTGCCTGCCACGGACATACGGATCATGGAACACAAAGTAGGAGTGCGCATGAGCGCTTAGCATTTTATTATAGTAGCTAGAGACTGATAGTACATCCACCTATAAATACAAAGGGGAACAATAACCAATAAGAGCTCAAAACTCCAAGGGGCTCATAATCGAAAGAGAAAAACATCCAAAAACTGGCCTAAGTTGGCACTTGGACGATCATAAACGAAAGACGTCCAAGTGCCGATAATCAAACTGGGCTTTGCACATATTTCTAAACGACCTAGACTTTCATAGTGCCGCTGAACGACCATAGCTAAACAGGGTGTTTCAGGAGGAGTATCGAGAGCGGGATTTGGGCAGGACGTGGGCAGGCTTAGACTTAGTCGTACAGCATGTATAAACAAAAGTTTTCCAACAAAGCCTAGATGGAACTTGGACGTTGTGACTTAGACCATTTAAAACATGGTCTAAGTCACAAAAACCCAGCTAAAGTCAGCAGATAAGCACTGCAAACACATAATACAGACCTCCACACACTACCCCAGTGATCACCGACCCCCCCCAAACCCCATAAAAATCGTAATCACACCTGTAAAATTCAGCCTTCAGAATATCATCACCTGGCAGCCTGGCATACGAAAGCCTAGTCGCCCTGCACAGAGGCAGCTTAAGTCGTCTTGGGGGGTGGGCTAGGGACCCATAGAGAGGAGGCCCCATGCCCATAAACCCCTGTAATCACTGCATTGATACTTAAACATGTGCACTCCCCCTATACACCCTCAAAACTCTTTTGTACTGGCATATAATTGGCTCCTGTAGCTATAAGGGCTATTAGGGTAGTAGATAAGTGGGTCTAGGGGATTCTGGAGGTGGTTTGGGGGCTCACTGTGACATATAAGGGAGCTGTAGTGAGATGATGACATGGCACCCTTTTTGTGAAGTACCCCACTATTTAGGTGGCATGTCTGGATATTCAATCCAGACCCCTCCCACGTCCAACAGGGCTTGTTATAGGCATGTTTGACTTGGACGAAAATGTGGTATATGGATGGACAATTTAGCGACCTGGACAATCAGATTGGCAGGACGTAGACAATTTTTGTCACTCGTGGTGCACTTTAACCATAGCAGCCCGTGAACAGTTCACCAACTCCGCCATTTCCGAAATGCTGTCGCCTTTGGCCCTGTAGCCAATGATCATGTCTTTTTCAATGTCTGATAAATTGCCCTTTTCCCCCATGACAACCACAGTTGCTACATTGACAACTTGCTGACATCCCGCCTTATATACCCACGCAGCCTGCGCACAACACATACATTTGTTCTTTTGCTGTGCATTCCTGACATCAGAAGTAGGCAGTGGTCATAATAATGTGACTTGACCATGTATAACCACAAACTTTCAACCGACCAGCATTCTATTAATTTGGTATTATATTAGACAATAATAATAATAGCTTTATTTATATCCTGTCATACCTTTCAGTTCAAGACGATATACAATAAGAGAGGCTGCAGGAATGCAGCAAAGTTACATCATGAGCATGAAGTGGGAGTAAACAAACAGGCATGTAACATAATTATATAGATCAGAAGGCAGGAGCATGCAAGTAGACGTAGAGGAAATCATTTGAGGAAGTTTAAACGAATTTGTCAAATAAATGGGTTTTCAGTGATCTGAACGAATGGTATGACGATGAGTTAAGGAGTAAGTCACTTAGGGCTAGATTCACAAACCCCCTGATCCGTGTCCGAGCCATGCCCAATTGCATGCAGGCCAACAAATTCACAGGCCTGCATGCAAATGAGGACGATTGTTAACATGCCCCCAACTGACTGAACGGATTGCTAGAGCCCTGGCAGTGACAGAAGAAGTAGCCAAAATATCAACCCAATTAAAAATAAATTAACCCCCCCCTCCCAACAAGTGCCCTGTACCTACTCCATGATCCTCACCCAAAAAAAAAACCCCGATGGTAGGAGGGAGGCCAACTCCCTACTGCCACCCAAGGGACACCATGTCTCCGATCCCCCCTGCCCGCCCCCGTACCTCCCCAACCATCCAAAAACGAACAGCAGGAGGGATACCAACTCCCTCCTGCCACCCCCTGGACACCCCCTCCCTATTCATGGTCCCCTGCCCACCTCCTCTCCCCATACCTTTAACGGAGCAGGAGGAGTACTCAATCCCTCCTGCTCCAATGCCTCCCGCGATGAGTGTGAGGTCTTAGGCCCCGCCCTGGTGCATCATGTGATGCATGGGGCGTGGCATAAGGCTCTGATTGGCTCAGGCGTCTCGGGCTCCTCAACCAATCTGGGTCTTCCATAGTGAGTACCTAAGAAAGTCCCGGATTAGCCAATCAGGGACTTCCTTGGTGAGACATTTGTTTTGGGTGGGTGAGGAGGCATTGGAGCAGGAAGGATTGAGTACCCTTCCTGCTCCATTAAAGGTACGGGGGGGCAGGGATGGATCGGAGATGGGACATTCCTTGGGTGGCAGGAGGGAGTTGGCATCCCTCCTGAAGTTTGTTTGGGGGGGCATATGTGCGGGGAGAGGGCATCTGCGCAGGCGGGCATCAGCACGGGGGCATCGGGGCGGGGGGTGGGTTAAAACCACTGGCTGGCAATGCGTTTTACAGAATATATAAAAAAGGAAGAATTCCTTTTTTATGTATTCTGCAAAGCGCATTGCCAGCCCGTGGTTTTAAAGGGCAGAAGAGTCGGTAAGAATTGAAGCAACTGGTCCTCAGCAGCTGGTTCACTTCGGATCGGCAAGCCCAATTGGTCTTCCTTATTCTGTGTAGTGAATCGCGTCCCTGCCTACTTTGCATGCATTCCCCCTCATTTGCATGCACAGATCGGAATTGGATAGGCACAGAGGTTAGTGAATCGGGTCGGAGGGAAATCAGTACACGATCGGTTTGCTTTGTGAACCTAGCCCTTAGAGTATTGTTCCAGATTCCTGCTTGGAAGGAAAGTGACTTGTCGAGGAATCTTTTGAATTGGCATCTTTTGGGATTCAGAAAGGCAAATAATACTGTTCTGTGTGAGAGGCGGAGTTTGTTTTGGAGAACAAAGTGTTTCAGAAGGTAGGTGGGTGCAGTACCGAATAGTGTTTTGAAGCATAGGCAACCAAATTTGAAAATTGTTCTAGCTTCAACAGGTAGCCAGTGTAGTATTTTGAAATATGGAGTGATGTGGTCGGATTTTTTCAGGTCGAAAATCAGTCGTATGGCTGTGTTTTGAATAGTTCTCAATCTTTTATGTAGGATCCTAGGTAAATGATGTTGCAGTAGTCTAGCGAGCTTAGGATTAGTGATTGTACTAACAGTCTGAACGAAGCGAAATCGAAATATGATTTTATCGTATGTAGTTTCCATAATAGGAAGAAGCATTATTTTACTACGATGTCAGTGTGGGCATCAAATGTCAGTTGTTGATCTAAGGTCACTCCTAGGATTTTTTTAAAATTATTATTATTATTTATTTATTTAATGATTTATATACATAAATGAAACATTCTGTAACAGAAAAGACTTTAGCCCTCAAATTTAAACAAAGAAAAAAAACAAATCACCGGTCCTTAGACCCTATAAATTTAACATGGTCTAAACTCTTATAACAGTCCACATAAGAGGGAGAAACAATTCACACCTTAGAATATAAAACAAGGATAAACTAAAACATAATTTGTAGGATTTTTATAGCAGGGTTAATAGGAAAGTTTCTCCCTTGTAAGCTGATTGATGGTAGTTTGTATTTATTCGTTGGGGTGGCCATGGATATTTTGATTTTTTTCAGGGTTTAGTTTTAGTTTGAAGTTTTTTGTCCATTGTTCTACGTGATCAATGACAGATGAAATGAAGTGTCTGGTTTTGGTCGATTATGTATCCCAAGTACTTTGACCTACTATAATACTTTGAACAACATTGATCAGCAGATCCTTTTCTAAAATAGCACTGAAACTGAGCATGTCTCGATCTGGATATCTCAATTCCAATTTCTATGTCCTATGTAAAATAGGGCTTCAAGTACTGTATGTCACAAAAAAGATGGAAGAGGTACTAACAAAAATCTAAACCTAGTAAAAATAATCACTGTAATGATTGGATTAATGTAAGAGGGGAGGGAATATAAAATCTTTCACATGCAGTCTGCAAGTTGAATGTTCCTTTGTTGCTTTTCTATCAGGGCTACATTTCCTCCTTCAAGTTATAAAATTACTGTTAATGCAGAGGAAAGAGTGGCCTTGGCGAGTTCCACCTACATAACCTGTTTGAAATATTTCAACACATTGAAATCTGGGTGGTATACATTATTTTTTTCAGGCCTACCTCTGAATTATTCTCACCTTTTTGAATGTGTTTTCTGACAGTAAAATATGTTTATGTTTTGGTTTCTTGCCTAAATATCTGTCCATCTATGGTACATATGTCACAGATAAGGAACAGTGGTTTGTACATTAAAAATCTAGAACATAAGTGTTAGTGAGGAAGCAATGGGGAGCCCAGGCCCCAGCAGAGCCCAGAGTCAGCTGAAGTAAAGAGCAATGCTGATGGAGACTCCAAACCATACCAGCTAAAAATGAGCCTGTTGCCAGTCAAAGTGAAGAGTGGGGCTGATAGGGAGCTTGGTCCCCAACCACTGATCAGGATCGCATTGCTAGTTGGGATAAGCAGTGCAATTGTAGTTATAACTTGTCAAATGAATAAGAAGTGAAGCTACAATTGCCAATGATTGTGTTGGGGAGTGGGTAGAAGTGTGTGTGTGGGGTGGGGGGGGGGCATTTTACAGCACGAGGGGCACATGGAATGGAGGATTCAAGGGGAAAAGAGTATTCTTCCTGCCCTCCAAGACCTCCTGCATACACACTCCCTCATACGAGCAAACCAGCTGCAACCCTCTCCCTTACCAGACAGATCACATGCATCCATTCCTATCCAGTCACATTTCTGTCATAATATTATAAAATGTGCTCTTTGAAGTTGCCGTGCAATTATAGACTTGTAATATGTTTTCAGAGTGAAAAATTTGATCCGGGAAGAACTAATTGGTTTACCATCAGAGCTGTCAAACTGCACCACCATCTTGTCACAAAAGTAAAAAGTAGGCCAAAATCCTGCTTTCTCAATTCTATGTCCATGTTTCAAATCTCATTTAAATGATTGCTCCAGGAAAATTGCATCTGAAACTCTCCCTTTGTAATTAGCATGGCACATAACATAAATATAATGTTTTGTAAAAGCCTTCCCACTTTGAATCTTTTTCAAGTTCTGCTACGGGGCTCATTTTCAAAAGAGAAAACAATTTTTTAAAATGGCATAAAGTGGAAGTTTGTGCTGGTTAATTTGTAAGGGAGTTGTGAATTATGTTTTGATTGACCTTATGAACTTGTGTTAGTTTACTATAAAGTGGCATTTGGACATTTTGTTTACTAAAACGCTCAAATTGTCATTCTTAAAACACATTTTTAAGATGGTTTATATGCTGTTTGTCTGCAGTACATCTGACTTTCAAGGGGGCATGCATATTAGGGTGTATTTTGGGCTGGATTAGGGCAGATATATGATTTGGACATTTTTCTGCAATAATGGAACATTATAAAAAAATATCCTGTGCAAAACATGGACATTTGAGGCTAGACCTGTTTCAGTAACAAATAAATGGCAAAAAGGTGGCCAAATAGACCAGATGACCACTGGAGGCATGAAGGCATGGCCTTCCCTTATTCCCCCAGAGGTCACTGTCCCCCTTCCCAGCCTCCCAAAATGTGACTGAAATAATATATACCAGTCTGAATAACAGCTTCAGATGTTATGGTCAGTCCTATTAGAGACGCAGGAAAGTCCCTGGAGTAGCCTAGTGGTCTGTGAGTGGACTGCAGAGAAAGGGACCCAGGCTTATATCCCAGTCTAACTATTACACTTGTGGTGGAAAGTGTGAGCCCTCTAAAATTCATCCAAAATGTACCAACACATATGTGACACCTGCAGGCATAAGGGCTATTGTGGTGGTATACAGTGGGTACAGTAGGTTTTGGGGGTTATGGTGAGATGTGTATCTGGGACCTTATATGTGAAGTTCACTGCAAAGCTCCATAGGGTGCCCCACTGCTCTGCTGGGATGTCTATGTGGCCAGACTGCTAAGAATGCTGTCCCCTCCTATTCCTCAATTGCTGTTTTTTTTGTGCGTTTTTCATTTGGACTTTTTTTTAAAGTAATAGTTACATTTGAAAAGAAGCTCTGGAATGAGAGGGCATAGGATGAAGTTAAGAGGTGATAGGCTCAGGAGTAATCTAAGATAATATTTTTTACAGAAAGAGTGGTAGAAGTATGAAACAGTTTTCTGGAAGAGGTTGTGGAGACAGAGACTTGTCTGAATTCAAGAAAGCCTGGGATAGGCATGTGGGATCTCTTAGAGCAGGCCTGCACAACTCAAAAATGATCCAGGGCCGCAACAAAGTCAGAAAATGTAGCGAGGGCCGCAGGCAGTGGCCATGGCTCGAGGCACCCACAAGTGCGCGGATGTTGCCGTGATGACATAACGCGCATGCAGAGGCCTTCCAGATGGGCCCTGAGACACCAGTAGGTGCCAGCAGGGAAGAGGGCGGTAGAGAAGGAGAGGCACTGACGCTGGATGATTGCTTACAGCAGTGTTCTCAACTACTTCAAGGTAAGTACCCGCAACTCAGACCTCCCAAGCTCCACCCATCCCTAAACCCATCCACACTTTGCTCCATATCCTGCCCCCTTTACTAATTGCAATGCAATTTTTTCCTTTCATTTTTCAATAGACACATAGCAGATATAAATTCTCAAAACTAGCACATTACAATCACTAAATTGAAAATAAAATCATTTTTCCTACCTTTGTTGTCTGGTGATTTAATTCGTTTCTGGTTGGACTTCCTTCGGACTGTGCATCCAACATTTCTTTCACAATCCAGCACCATCCCCTTTGGGTCCAGGTCTCGCTCTCTCTTTTCCCTCTCTTACACCCTCCCCAGATCCAGTGTCAGTTCTCCTTTGTACCTACCACCACCTTTGTTCCTCTCTCTCCCTCCTCTGTTATGATCTTGCATTTCTCTGTTATTCCTCAGGGTCTCTCCTCCTCTGTGCACTTCCCTTAATCCGGCATCTGCCTCCTGTCTTTCTCCTTTGGTCCAGGCCTCTCTCTCTCTGACTTTCTTCTGCTTACAAACCCCCCCCCCCCCCATGTCAAGCATTTGTTCTCCTTTCATCCAGGTCTTTCTTTGCCCCTCTCTCTCTCTGTCTCCTTCCTTCTTCCCTCCCTCCTTAGTCCAGAATCTTTCCACCTTTTTGCAGTCTCTTTCGCTCTCTTCCTTCTAGACACCCCCTAGTCCAACATCTGCACTCCTCTCCTCTGCCTCCCCTTTGGCATCTCTTCCTCTTTCTTCCATTCTCCCCACTCCATATCCGCAGCCTGACTTCTCTCCCTCATTCTCAAATGCTCTATCTCCGCGTCCTACCTGCTTCTCTGAAGTTTCCAACAACACCCAAAACTTTGTTTCTCCAATGTCCCATTCCCTCTTTCCATATTCTGCGTCCCACCCTGCCAGAAATAGGAAGTTGTGGCAGAGGGAGTGAAACATAGCCGCTGGAAAGCTTCGGAGCTGGTTCCTGGCAACAGAGAGATGCCAGATGGAGGGGGAAGGGTGTTCGGTTTGTGTTTGATGGGAAAGAGGGGAAATGCTGAGTCAGGAGGGGGTTGGAGATGAGATGAGATGAGTTTGGGTTGGGTTTTTGTTTGAGAAGAGGTGGAAGATGCAAGATCAGGGAGTGAGAGCTGTATCGGGCATGGGCTGCAGTGAGAGCCGTTTCGGGCCACATGCGGCCCGAGGCCGTATGTTGTGCAGGGCTGTCTTAGAAAGAGGAAGAGATAATGATTACTGCATTTGGGCAGACTAGATGAGCTATTTGGCCTTTATCTGCCATCATGTTTCTAAAAGAACATAAGAATAGCAATACTGGGACAGACCACTGGTCCATCTAGCCTAGTACCCTGTTTCCACAGTGGCCAATCAAGGTCACATGTACCTGGCAAAAACCTAAATAGTAGTAAATTCTATGCTACCAATCCCAGGGCATGCATTGGCTTTCCCCATGTCTTTCTCAATAACAGACTATGGACTTTCCCTCCAGGAACTTGTCCAAACCATTCTCTGAGTGAAAAAATATTTCCTCCTATTGGTTTTAAAAGTGTTTCCCTATAACTTCATCAAGTGTTCCCTAGTCTTTGTAATTTTTCATGGAGTAAAAAAATCGATTTACTTGTACCCATTCTACATCACTCATGATTTTGTAAATGCACTAAGGAGAAACACATCTAGGAAGGTAAAATATAGAAATAAAACAAAAACATAAAGGAAAAAAATAATACCTTTTTATTGGACTAACTTAGGCCTCCTTTTATCAAGCTGCAGTAGAGTGTTTTAACGTAGGCTGGTGAGGTAAAATCTCCGATGCTCATAGAAATTGAATGGTCTGTGGGGAATTTACCTCGCTGGTCTGCATTAAAACGCTCTACCACGTCTTTATAAAAAGGGCCTTTTTTCCCACAAAAATTGTTTATTCATATTTTACGTAAAAAGACAACTGATAACACAAAGGAAAATGCAAAAGTCAAATACAACCATAAGTCATGAAATCTCTCATAGACACGTACAATCTAGCTACGAACAAAAATCACCCCGCAAAATAAGGAACCATGAACAATGCTAGAACCCCCCAGACCAGAACAGCCCCACCCTAACCTCCCCTCAATCTAACCCCCACCCCCACCCCAGCCCCCTTCCCTCCTAACCCAATTCTAGTGGAGTGAGGAAGCCCGCCAAGCAACATAACCAGATCATACTTTCCGGTTGGGCTCATAAAAAGGGCCTTTAATGTAGTTTATGATTATCTTTCGAAGGTAATCCCTCTTCCTCAGATCAGTTTAAAAAATACTCAAAAAATAAGAATGAGAAAACAAAAGTCTTGATTCTATAAGACTTCACGTCCCATAAATCAGAGCTTGTTGGAAGTGCCTTTTGTGACTTGGATTGGCCTCCACGAAGACAGGATATTTTGGGCTAGATGGCCCATTGGTCTGACCCAGTAAGGCTATTCGTATGTTCTTAGGTTGTACATTGGCTTCCAGAAGTTATTATTTATTAGCACATGCACAAGCACTTTATGACACCAGCTGCTTATTAAATGACCATCGGAGAAGCAGTAACCCCCACAAAGATAAGTTTATTTTATAGTAAATGGATGTTGGATTGTTATATGGTGTTGCAGACATTAATAGTGCCATGATGGTCTGATGGCAATTGGTGTTGTGTGTCTTTACACAAGAACACTAAGGGGTTGTGGGTCTGAGCACTATTTAAATTATTAATTAATTATTTTAAATTGTGATATGAATATTGTTATTTAAGTTATTATCACAATTGAAAAAAAATATATATATCCCTATATTTATTTACTTAGGTTCTAATACCCATAAGCTACTTAGGATAAGTGTTTTTCAATTTTGCATAGCGGGATAGTAAAGTTTTTGCCCATTTCTCTTGGCACAGTAGCTCAAACTCTTCTAGACTGCGGTCTTCAAATCTTACTATAGATTTTCTATTGGATTCAAATACTCTTGAATTAAGAATTTTGCTGTCTTTATTGTTACTATTATTTTGTTTGAAGTACATTTGCAGCAAGGGTCTAAACATGCGAAATATGAAGCTGCTGAAAAAAACCCTCCAGAGATCTTCCCAGCATTCATGCCTGTAACAGCATCACAGTGACTCCAGATCACAATGCACCCCGAAGCGCCTGCAAAACACAAGTAGTAGGAGCTGTACCATGTCATCTCATTGTTTAGGGTTCTGAGGGGTATGGGCATGTTGAAAGGACGATTGCTTCACTTGATAGGGGAAAGATAGGTTGCATGGGTGCTGTGGGGGTGGGTGGTATTTATGTTCAGCCCTAGGTTACCATCTCATGCATCTGATGAGGATCTTCCTGGCGCCCGTGCCTATAACAGCACCACAATGACTCTAGATCACGATGCACCTCAAAGTGCCTGCAAGACACAATTTATTTATTTAAAATTTTTCTATATCGCTTAAAAATTACACGGTTCACATGAGGTAAAACAAACATAATAATTATGACAAACTAAAATCTGAAAATCAACAGGGGAGAACTATCTTTTCTTTTCCAAAAAACTGTTAAGTCATAAGAATGCAGTGACAAACAATTGGGTTTTTAGCTGTTTCTTGAATTGAAACCTATCAATACATTGTCGCAACTTACCCACCAAAGCATTCCATATCTTAACACCAGCTAGGCAGAATGTCATTCAAGTTTTATTAAAATTTGATAAAATTGCTTATCAAGATTTCTAAGTGAGTTACAATAGAAAGATTTTGGGGTTAAAAATTTACAATATGGATAACAAAACTAAATTTGGACATTTGACTAATGGGAAATGCAAGGTTGGAGGGTATAAGAACATAAGAATAGCCTTACTGGGTCAGACCAATGGTCCATCAAGCCCAGTAGCCCATTCTCACGTTGGCCAATCCAGGTCACTAGTAACTGGTCAAAACCCAAGGTGTAGCAATATTCCATGCTACCAATACAGGGGAAGCAGTGGCTTCCCCCTTGTCTTTCTCAATAACAGACTATGGACTTTTCCTCCAGGAATTTGTTCAAACCTTTATTAAAACCAGGTACGCTATCCGCTCTTACCACATCCTCTGGCAACACATTCCAGAGCTTAACTATTCTCTGAGTGAAAAATTTTTTCCTACTTTTGGTTTTAAAAGTATTTCCGTGTAACTTCATTGAGTGTCCCCTAGTCTTTGTAATTTTTGATGGAGAGAAAAATTGATCCACTTGTACTCGTTCTACTCCACTCAGGATTTTGTAGACTTCAATCATACCTCCCCTCAGCCGTCTCTTTTCCAAGCAAAAGGAAAGGAGAACATTTAAGGAAAGAACAAAAGGACTGGGGCAAGACAGTGTTTCCTTGATAGTTGATGGACAGAGTCTAGAATTGAAGGTTGTCATAGTGTAAATTCTTCTTTAAACAAATGACTCTTAAGTAAACCCTTAAAGCGGTTGAGATTTTTTTCGGTATTCAGATTGGTGGGAAGCAAATTCCAATATTGCGGAGCAACAACAGAGAAGATGTCCAGGCTTTTGGTACTAATTATTCTTAATGATGGAATAGTCAGTAATCCAAGATTAACTGATTTAAGTGTTCGGGATGGTTCATAGGGAATGAGAAGTTTATCAATGAATTGGGGGGGTCTTTGTTATTAATGTTTTAAATGTTAATAGTGAAATTTTATAAGAAATGCTGTATTTTATTGGGAGCCAGTGAGCCTTTTCCAGCAAAAGGGTAACATGGTCATATTTTTTTAGAATTTGTAATGATTTTTATGGCTGCATTTTGTATTATTTGAAGTCGCTTGATTTCTTTTTGAGTAATTCCAATGAGTAATGAGTAAACTATTGTAGTAGTCTAATTTGGAGATCACCAATGTATAGTAACCTTGCTTCCTTGTGGGAGAATAGGATCAGGTGATAGACCTTCTTGGCTTCACATCCATGAATGTTTTTTGGGAAATGGTGTGCAATGCTCCTCACATGGCCTGGGACATATGGCAATAGGCTGCTTACAGGGAGGGCAAGGGGGGAAATGGCCAACATGGTTCAGGTGGGTTGTTAGCTGGGGTGGGCCTGGGGCCCAAGAGTGGTCTTTGTGTAGAGCATTTGCACTGTTGGTTATAGGTGGGAATGGTCATTGGGTACAGGTAGGTATGGTTTAGCTGGTTCACTGTACAGTATTTTAGTGAGCTAGCCCCAAGATTGTTCTATATAGATGTAGGGCAGACGCGGGGAAGGGATCTTACATCTATAGGGCCTCTTATGTTAGCAGGACACAGTTGAGACAACCATGTGAGCTCCTCATATCTTATTCTGTGGATTGTGCTTTGCACAGTGGTGGGTTTTCCTTTGTTAGGACATGAGCAAGTTCTATGTACTGGAGTCACACCCTCCCTGTGTCTGGCGATTGAACATAAGTGTAGCTGTGATCCTTGGGGGCACAGTTTCACATTCACCTGTGCAGACTGCTCCTGATAGTTCCATGCCCCCTCATGGACACACTGAGGGGGGGGGGGGAAGCTGTTGGTAATGTTTAAATATGTGCTTCCTTTGGCAGAGGCACAGGAATACCAGGGCCTCAGTCTCCTGGGGTGGGTAATTGTACTCCCTCCTGATACATATGTTTCTATCTCTTGTACTTATCTCTCCTGCCTCTATCTCTCTTTCTCTCTCCCTCTTCCTCTATCTCTTTCTCCTTTCCTACTCTCTCCTCTGCCTCCACTACTTCTCCTCCTCTCTGTAACTCTTAACTCCCACAAAGAACTCTTTCTCCACGTGAGGTGATGAACTGGTGCAGATAGATGGCTGTGATGAGTATGGGAGTGTTCTGAACAATTCTATATCTAGCTGCCCACACTAGGATTACTATATGGCTCCAGAAAAAAGAGGACAGATTGAGACATCTGGGTTTTACTTCTATTGCTTTCAATGGAAGTAATGCCTGAATGTTTCAATCTGTCCTTTTTCTGGATAACATAATATATACTATTCCACTCAATCCAGGAGGTGCATCTACAGTGTTATATTCAGAAAAAGGCCTCAAAATTGGAGCCTACGTACAGTCTTGTCATAGACTGGAAAGTCAGTGTAGTTTTTAGTGCTCCATGCTCCTTTTTCTGGAGTCATATAGTAATCCTACTGTGGGCAGCTAGTTATAGAATTGTTCAGAACACTCCCATACTCTTAAGTAAACCTTTCAATGGAAGTAAAACCCATATGTTTCAATCTGTCCTCCTTTTTCTGGAGCCATATGGTAACCCTTGCCCACAATTACTTGTGTCTTGCTTATACAAATGCTGAGAAAATAGCACTTAGGGGATTGCTCTAGGCTGCCAGAGCAGGACTTTTTCAGCTGAAGAAGTTTGGAGATCCTCGCCAGCTTTAACAAGGGTGTCACAATTTTGAGTGGGCCTGAGCTGAAAGTGGACGGGCTCAGGCCTACCCTTGGCTACACCACTGGGAAAAACCAACAGAAACTATTAAGAGCCTGACAAAGAAGAAATAGTTCGATTTTGGAAGAAGCTGTGTAGAACTGTAATAAAGATAACAAGTTACATAGTTATGTGAAAACTAAAGTTAGAAAATGAATGGGAGGTCTAGTTATAATGCTCTTAGATTAGTTGGAAAAAGAGTAAAGAAGGTCAAGAATCAGACAGCACCTGGAAAAAAAACCCAGTTGCATGATTTCTGGCTCAAACGTGATCAGTTTGCATCCAAGAACAGCTAAGAGTTCAGCAACATATTGCAAGGAGGGCAGATTGAAAGATGGTTGACAACTGGGAAGACCTACCTCCTGTAAAGAGATCCAGCAAAAGGGACAGGGTCTGCCAACAATGTTCAAACTGCTGACAAGAATAATAACAGCCATCGTCCAGGTCCATTCGGAAAGAAGCTATGTGCTTCCAGTGCAACAAAAAGGAAACTGTCAAAACACCAGAGGCACGAAAGATCAATGCTGACTGATAAAATGATCTTGGAAAAATGCACACACTGAAAAATGAACTAGAATGTAGCTTGGATTGATTACAAGAAGGCCTTTGACTCATTGCCACACAGTTGGATTTTGAAATGCCTGGAAATAACCAGAGTGAATGAAAATGTCATAAATTATGCGCAGAAGGCAATGAGTCAGTGGAAAACAGAACCGACAGTTGGCAGTAAAGAAGGGGGTCAGCTGAACATCAAGAGGGGAATATTGCAGGGGGACTCAAAGTCTTTCACCATTCTTGTTTGTGATCACCATGATTCCATTGAGAAAGACAACTTTAGGCTACCAGACTGGAAAGACATCGTCAAAAATTTCACATCTACTGTACATGAACAATTTTAAACTCTTTGGAAAATCACAAATGAAGATAGTGCCATGGAATTTGGATTAGACAAGTGTGACATCCTATGGAAAAATGGTAGACATTAAGGGGTAAATTCTCTATTAGTACGTCTAACATAGGTGTGCTTTAGACGTCCGGCAAACTCAAGTGTCAATCAAACGCTACTTAGGCGTGCGGTAGACGTCTCTAGAACCGCTTGGCGCAAGATAGACGCAGGTTTCTGAAACGTCATTAAGACGTCTCCAATGGACCCGTGATAGACGTGGGTACGGTTGTTTTTTTTTTTTAGATTATACTTTTTTTATACTCTTTATTATCACTCATTCAGCATTGTAAGTATAGGATGATGAAAAAGATAACCAAAACACAGTATACCATTTTGTAAACTATATATTAGTTGATCTAGCAATATCAGTGAGGTAGGGAATGGCAGACAGAGAACACTGCTGTGTTGTATCTTTTTCCTCTAGGATATCAAAATTGTACAGTTTACCATTAATACAAGGAAAAAAAATATGTTATGTTTCAAAGGAGAACTAGAAGATGAAACGTACCGAGTGGGTGTTGAACTTACATTATCAGTATGGAAGGTGGGAACCGGTAGATGTAAGCTACACAGAAAGCTATACAGGAATGTCATACTCACCTCCTATTAGAAGTGGAAAGGATAGGACTTTGAACACCATATAAACTTCGTTTAAGTTCCACAAAGACTGGCAGGAAAGGCACCCTAAGTCATCCAATAAGCTTTCTCTCGATTTCCCAGAGACATTATTTCAGAGAGGATAGTTTAGAAGTGATATCTTGCTCGAAAGAACACTCTCCTGGTCTTAAAACATTGCAACAATCAGCTCATTCTTCAGAACAAAGGTAAATCCCATAACTTACACTGGCCCAACTTAGAAACAGAATCAAAACACAGATTAGACCTGAATGTGGCTTCTAGTTCACAGGAAGAGGAAGTAGCAAGCAGCACAATGCTGACCTCATTGTGACATAGCACAGTTACTTACCGTAACAGGTGTTATCCAGGGACAGCAGGCATATATTCTCACATGTGGGTGACGTCATCTACGGAGCCCCAGCGCGGACAGCTTTTCAAGCAAACTTGCTAGAAGTTTCAAGTTTGCACACTGCACCACGCATGTGCCTGCTTCCTTGCCCACTAGAGGGCGCGTTCCACCTCGTGGTCCTCAGTTCCATCACTAGCAAAGAAGCCATCCCCGGGGAGGCGGGTGGGTTGTGAGAATATATGCCTGCTGTCCCTGGATAACACCTGTTACGGTAAGTAACTGTGCTTTATCCCAGGACAAGCAGGCATGATATTCTCACATGTGGGTGACCTCCAAGCCAACCAAAAAAGGGCAGGTGGGAGGATGGCAATTTATGAAAACAGATTACGTAACACCGACTGGCCAAACCGGCCATCGCTTCTGGACAAAGTGTCCAGGCAATAGTGGGAGGTGAACGTATGAACCGAAGACCAAGTGGCAGCTTTACAAATGTCCTCCATAGGAGTAGATCGGAGGAAGGCAACCGAAGCTGCCATCGCTCTGACCCTATGCCCCGTAACACGCCCCGAGAGCGGGAGACCAGCCTGAGCGTAGCAAAAAGAAATGCAAGCAGCCACCCAGTTGGACAAGGTGCGCTTGGAAACCGGATGTCCCAGACGATTAGGATCAAAGGACAAAAATAATTGAGGAACCTTCCGATGAGACTTGGTACGTTGGAGATAAAAAGCCAACGCCCTCTTACAGTCAAGAGAATGGAGCGCCGTCTCGCCAGGATGGGAGTGGGGCTTAGGAAAAAACACAGGAAGGACAATGGACTGGTTCAAGTGGAAATCCGATACAATCTTTGGCAAAAATTTCGGATTCGTGCGCAAAACCACCTTATCATGATGAAAGACCGTGAAAGGTGGATCCGCAACCAAAGCTTGCAACTCACTAACTCTCCGAGCCGATGTGAGAGCAATCAGAAAAACCACCTTCCAAGTAAGGAATTTGAGAAGAGACATGTCCATAGGCTCAAAGGGAGGTTTCATCAGTTGAGCCAAGACAACATTCAAATCCCAAACAACAGGAGGAGGCTTCAGAGGGGGACAAACATTGATTAGCCCCTTCATGAACCGTTGCACCATAGGGTGAAGCGAAAGAGCACGACCATCCAAGTGCCGGTGAAAAGCTGAAATGGCACTGAGATGTACCCTGACAGATGTCGTCTTCAGACCTGAATTAGACAAATGTAACAAGTAGTCTAAAACCGAAGACAGCGGGACCGAATCAGGATGCAGCTGACGCGAGGAACACCAAGATGAAAATCTGGTCCACTTCTGGGAATAACAAAGCCTGGTCGATACCTTCCGCGAGGCTTCCAAAACTTCCCTCACCGGCTGAGAAACCTGGATCGAAGTTAAGGGGAAAGGAACCAAGCAGTCAGGTGCAAGGACTGAAGATTGGGATGCAACAGCGAACCCCGACTCTGAGATAGCAGAGAGGGAAACACAGGCAGAAGCAGAGGTTCCCTGACACTGAGTTGAAGAAGCAGGGAGAACCAATGCTGACGAGGCCACCGAGGCGCAATGAGAATCATCGTGGCGGTGGATGACTTGAGACGCACCAACGTTCTCATGATCAAGGGAAAAGGAGGAAACGCATACAGGAACCTCCCCCCCCAGTCCAGGAGGAAGGCATCCGCCTCCAGACGGTCCGGGGAGTACATCCGTGAACAATAAAGAGGTAGTTTGCGAGTCTCCGAGGAGGCAAACAGGTCCACTTGCGGAGTCCCCCAGCGGTCGAAGACCTCGCGCAGGACTCTGGAGTGGAGAGACCACTCGTGCGGCTGAAGAAGCCGACTGAGCTTGTCTGCCAAGCAGTTTTGGTCTCCCTGGATATAGACCGCCTGTAGGAAGATGTTTCGGGAGATTGCCCACTCCCAAAGGCGAAGTGCCTCCCTGCAGAGGGGCCAAGAGCCCGTCCCACCTTGCTTGTTGACATAGTACATCGCTACCTGGTTGTCCGTGCGAACTAGGACTACCTGATCGCGAAGGAGGTGGTCGAACGCACGAACCGCCATGTAAATGGCTCGAAGTTCCAGCACATTGATGTGACATCGACGGTCCTCCGACGACCACAGACCTTGGGTCCGTAGCCCGTCCAGATGGGCCCCCCACGCATACTCCGAAGAGTCCGTGGTCAGGACCTTGTGAAAGGGAGGGGCCAGAAACAGCAACCCCCCGGAAAGATTGGAACAGTCGGTCCACCAACGGAGCGATCGTTTCAAAGAAGGAGTGACCGTAATGAGACGGGACACCGGATCGCAATCCTGACGCCACTGGGAGGCCAGGGTCCACTGAGAGATTCTCAGGTGCAGTCTGGCAAACGGGGTGACGTGGACCGTCGATGCCATGTGGCCCAGAAGCATCATCATGCGCTGGGCCGATACCACCTGAAGCTGCGAGACCCACCGCCCCAGCCGAACCAAGGCCGCCAAGCGAGGCTGCGGGAGGTACGCACGCCTGCGCACAGTGTCCAGCACTGTGCCTATAAATTGAAGGGACTGGGCCGGCTGTAACTGTGACTTGGGGAAATTCACCTCGAATCCCAGTCGTTGAAGGAAGGCGATAGACTGTCGGGTCGCTGAGATAACCCCCTCCCTGGTCGTGCTTTTGATTAGCCAATCGTCCAGGTAGGGGAAAACTTGAAGCCCACGATTTCTCAGGGCCGCCGCGACCACGACCATGCACTTCGTGAAGACTCGAGGGGACGAGGCCAGGCCGAAAGGCAGGACCCTGTACTGAAGGTGCAAGTCCCCCACCTGGAACCTCAAAAACTTCCGGAAGGCAGGATGCACCGGAACATGAGTATATGCCTCCTTCAGGTCGAGGGAGCACATCCAGTCCCCTTCCTCCAAGAGAGGGTATAGAACCGGAAGAGACAGCATTCGAAACTTCTCCCGGACCAGGAATTTGTTGAGCTTCCTGAGGTCCAGTATAGGGCGCAGGTCCCCGGATTTTTTCGGGACCAGGAAGTAGCGGGAGTAAAACCCGGTCCCCCGCTGATCTGCGAGAACCGGTTCGACCGCCCGAAGCTGCAACAGGGCCCGGGCCTCGGCCAGCAGGATGGGAAGCTGGCCCCGATTGCAAGTGGAAGGTCCCGGCGGCATATCGGGTGGCACAGACAACAAATTGAGAGAGTAGCCCTCGGAGACGATCCGGAGCACCCAGGCGTCTGATGTTATTTCGGTCCAGGCTGGGTAAAAGGACCGAAGACGCCCCCCTATAGGCAGGGGTTCCTGAGCGGTCGCGGAGGGGGACCTGCCCCATCCGCCCAGCCCGTCAAAAAGAAGGCGCGGGCTTTGAAGGGCCCTGCGCCGGGGCTTGCGTTTGTCCCCCTCTGCCCCTCTGAGCCTGGCGTCTAGGTGGCGGTCTGGAAAAAGCCGGAGTAGACTTTTGGGGGTACCGCCTCGGGGGAGGGCGGAAGGGTTTCTGCGGCGGGGGTCTAGGCTTGGGCCGGACCAAGGAGGCCAACGAGCGCTCCTGCTCAGACAACCTCTTGGTCGCCGCCTCTAATGACTCGTCAAACAATTCGGACCCCACACAAGGCAAATCTGCAAGGCGGTCCTGCAGGTTTGGGTCCATGTCGAGGGTGCGAAGCCAGGCCAGACGGCGCATGGCCACCGCGAAGGCCGACACCCTCGAAACCAGCTCAAATGCGTCGTACAAGGCGTGAAACAGGTACAACCGCAGTTGAGACAGGTTGGACATGAATGTATCAAAACCTGCCCTCTGGGAGTCCGGTAGGGAGTCACGAAACTGAGGGAGGTCCTTCACCATACCCCGGAGATAGGAGGAAAAAGTGAAGGCATAATTTAACACCCTGGTGGCCATCAGGGAATTGGAATAAAGGCGACGGCCAAACTTGTCCAGGGTCCGGCCTTCCCTACCAGGTGGAACCGCCGCAGAAACCCGGGAAGGTTGTGACTTCTTAAGGGCAGATTCCACCAGCAAAGACTGGTGAGAGAGCTGCGCCTTGTCGAACCCCTTAGCCGGCACCGTCCTGTATTTGCCTTCCATCTTGGACGGGACGGACGTGACTGTAAGAGGGTTTGACAAATTTTTTAACCAAGTCTGCAGGAGTACCCTATTGTATGGGAGCCGAGGAGCCTCCCTAGGCGGAGTTGGAAGGTCCTGCTCCTCAAGGAACTCCTTGGAATACTGGGATCCCACCGAGAGGTCCAACCCGAGAGCCTTGGCCATGTCCTGCACAAAAACCGAAAATGAGGACGGTCTAGCAGGCGGGGAAGGAGATCTCGACTTCCTCGCCGAGGAAACAGGAGAGGCCTCGTGCGAATAATACAAGGGATCTCTCCCTGACCCCGAGCCCCACGATGTCTTCTCCACAGGCCTCGAGGGGGTAGGAGAATGCGTCCGCCTCGACAAGGCCCGGGGCGAGGACCCCGGGGTCCGGGGAACGAGAGCCCCCTCCCGTTTCCTCGGCGAGGAAGAGCGGGACACCCCACGCGCCGGGGAGCGGAGAAGCTTCGGATTGTCCATGCGCAACTCCGACACCCGCAACGCCCCGCCCCCGATCGGGGAAGACCGACCGCGCCCTCGAGGAGAACCCCGTGAGCGCTTCGGCTTCCTCGGTCGGCGCCTCGACCGAGTCCGAGTCGAGGGCGAAGACCCCCGGGAGGACCTCGAGGAAGACGACGAGGAAATGCGGCGTACCCGACGCATCCTGTCCCGGGGCCGCACGCTACGCTCCGGCTGATCCCCCGAGGTCGATGGTAAGACCGAGGCCGAGGCGGGCGGAGCCTCGACAGCCGAGACCGAGGCCGGAGGAGCCCCGGTCCCCGAGGTCGAGGGAGCCCCGACACCCGAGGCCGAGGTCGCCGAAGCCGAGGCCACCGAGGCAACCGCCGCCGGGGTCGAAGCCCGTTGCAGCTGTTCCAGGGCCCCCGACAGCTCCGATGAGATGAGCGCTCTGAGGAGGTCCTGGAAAGCCGGGATCCCGACGAAAGTCGGGAGGTCCGAATCCGGGGCATGCTCCCTGGAGGGCGACCTCGGTCTCGAGTGTTCCCTCGGGGCGTGCGCGGGTGGAGCCCGAGGCGGGGCCGAGGACGACCCACCCGCCTTGGTCGAAGCAGAGGACGGCTTCTTTGCAGACCCTGTAGGGGATGGAAAGGAGGACTTACCCGAGGTAGTCTTCGTTCCCGAGGTCGACTTGGAAGTCGAAGGGCGAGGAGAGGCCGAGGGCCCCGAGGTCGTCGAGGCCGAGGTCGAGGCCGGGGCCGAAGCCGAGGCCGACGTCGAGGCCTTCACCACGGGGTCCGCCACAAATAACTCTGCCATTCTGGCCCTCCTGCGACGGAGAGCCCTGGGCTGAAAGGTGGAACAGCGATCGCACGAGGTGGTAGGGTGTTCCGGGCCCAGACAAATGATGCACCACCGGTGGGGGTCTGTAATGGAGAGCAGCCTCTCGCACCGGCTGCACTTTTTGAAACCCGTCACAGGACGGGACATCAACGACGAAACTGGCCGGGAACGATCGACGTCCCGCGGCCACGGCTTCCGGGAGCCCCCGGAGCCCAACGAGAAGAAAAAAATATATATTTTTTTTTTTTGAAAAGAAAAGAATAAAGACACGACAAAGAAAATCGAAAAGCACAGCGCCTAAGAAATCAGACGCGGTGTCAGGAAGCAGGCGACAAAAAAGTTTTTGGAGCTCACAATCCACAGGCTTACTGGCTCCGCGGAAAAAAATGAACTGAGGACCACGAGGTGGAACGCGCCCTCTAGTGGGCAAGGAAGCAGGCACATGCGTGGTGCAGTGTGCAAACTTGAAACTTCTAGCAAGTTTGCTTGAAAAGCTGTCCGCGCTGGGGCTCCGTAGATGACGTCACCCACATGTGAGAATATCATGCCTGCTTGTCCTGGGATAACATCAAGGTGCACCTGGAAGGTAGATATGCCACAAGTAAAAGACAAGCCGGGAGTTGAACTCACAACCTACAGATGATCAATATAGTGCTTTTACTCACTGACCTACACCTGTGTCTCTGGTTCCTCTGTCATAGCATACCTTAGTGATGTGCTAAAGTATACTCTACTTAGCTATCATATCACAGTCAGTTGAGGCAAAAGACTGGTAGCTCAATGGTGTAAAGCACCGTTGTCACGGATGCAACACCCATATTCTTAAGTATGGTTCAATAAATGTAATACAGAGTCAAAATTATGCTGTTTATTTTATCAAACCCAAGCTCAACTTTGTAATGTATTGTGTATAGTCTCGCTAATGTGTTTGTGATGAAAATGAGATGCGATAGGTGTATATCCTATATAATAAAACCCTAGCCGCGCATGCGCACATACCTGCGTGCTTCTGTGATCTCTGCTCTGTGATCAGTAGGTCTGTGGCCAGCAGGAGTGCAGATGCAGCAGCCAGGCGACTCCCCCCTCCCGCCCTCACTCACCACCAAAACCACCACCGCCAAAGCCTCCTCCTTCTGCCCAGCCAGGAGGAGGGCTCCGAGTCGCTGAAGACTGTCCCAGATCAGCTTACACAGTCCCTAAAAAATTAACCTTTTCATCTGAGGCGCGAGGCTGCGGTGACCTTCCTCCCCCAGCTCACTAAGGTTTCATCTTAAGAAATTCAAATGCATTGTTGAAAATGCAAGTGACTATTCTCTGTCATCCTAGACACCCCTGCAACACCCCAATAACACACTCCTGCAGCATAAACCCCTCATGTTATAATCAAGTAAAAGACAAGCCGGGAGTTGAACTCACAACCTATGGATGATTGGTACAGCGCGTTTACTCACTGAGCTACCTAACTGTAGCCCTAACCCTAACCATAAAGTAGCATCTGACGTCATAGAAGCCGTTAGAATTTTGAAATCGTTTTGGACGTTCATTGGGTGTTCTCAGATCAAATACACCTGTAGATACTTGCAATGATTACCCCTTGTCAAAGCTTGTACCTAAAGCCATTTCTGGAGACTCTCATTCCCAAGTCCCCAACATAGCTCAGTGCTTAAAAGCACTGCATGTATCTTCCAAAGGTCAGGGGTTCAAGTCCTGATTAAGGTTACCAAAGACATAATATTCTTTTTATTTTCCACCCACCCAAACATGCATAGCTAAGCTAAAATATGTGAACCTCACTTCCCAATCTTCATTTATTTAATTTATAACTTGTCATTGTGTTTGGGGGAGGTGAAGTTTCATTAGGTTTACATGGTAAGCTTCTAAGCGTTCTGCTATACTTTTTTGTATAACAGCGATATCGGCGTGCTTTAGGATGTAATCAACAGTGTTGATGTAGCGCGGCGTGGCCACTGCAAGCACCCCCAAGCGGCACAAAAACGTCATCGCGTTTTTTTGCGTTGTGATGTCATAGAACCACCCGTTCTTCATACGCAGTTATTTCTCCTAAAATGGCTGCCAGGAGACAGCCAAACTTGTCTACCCAGGACTCCAGGCTGCTGGCCAGGCTCGGACATCCTAAGCAGTGATGAGAGCACATTAACCAGGCGATCCACAAATGTCATCTTGCTGTCAGAGGAAAGGTTTCCTCTCATCACTGCTTAGGATGTCCAAGCCATGGTAAGTTGAAAATAGGTTTGCCTGGAAAGGGATATGTGCACCTTACAAATGGCAAAGTCCACCATGTAGACCCTGTTATAAGAGCTAATAGGAAAAAACTAGGACCTTATTAAAATGAGCAAAGGTGGGAGTTAAACCAGGGAGTTTCAGAGGTCAGAGCTCAGAACAGGAGCATTACCGTGTTGAGCTAGAAATGCTTTCTTGTGCTTATAGCAGTTTGGATTTGCTTATACCGCTTCTTATAGGCAGTTAATTCTGCTAGGAGACAAAACACTGCAGTTGTATATTATTGTTTCTTCACCATTTCAGAAATGTATACTTTACCATGATAAAAACTAACAAAGTATGCCATGTTTAAAAGGAGAAATATAAGATGAGTTGAACTCAAATTCTTAGCATGGAAGGGGGAAAAGTTTATTTTTCTGCTACACAGCAAAGTTGTACAGTAATGTTATATTCAACTCCTATAAGAAGTTGAAAGCATCATCAAGGTGCACCTGGAAGGCAGATATGCCACAAGTAAAATACAGGCTGGGGTTTGAACCCTCAAAGCCTGGAGGATTGGTAGAGTGCCTTTCCTCACTGACCTACAGCAACTTTTGCTCCAATGTCTCTGGCTCCCTTGTCATATCATATCTTAGTGAAGTGCTAAGGGAAAAGGAGTTTAGCTATAATGTCATAGTAGGCTGAGACAAAAGAGTGGTAGCTCAATGGTTAAAAGCGCTGCTTTCACTGAGCCCCAAACCCATATTCCAAGTGTGCTTGAATACATGTGAGGTGGAGCTCCATTTTTCTCACACGCTAATCTTCATTCTAAGCACTGTACTAATGGATATATGACTGTAAGTAATCTGTTCCGTTTAGGCGTCATACCCGGAAAAGTGGTGTTTTTTTACCCTTACCGATCAGCGTCATTTGTGCTGCAATTCTTTAATACATATTTGATATTTGTTTTCTACTTGAAAACCTTCCAAATCTTTAGGCATTCCTTTGCTTAAACTTATTTGAGTTCATCCTGATATGATAGCTAATAAGCATAGACAGCTCAGTCAAGTATGATATGAAAGGGTGGTGAGATGGACCTAAGTAGAAGCAGCTGTAGCTCTATGTGTTAGGAGCCAGCCTGTGCTCCTGACATCCAGAGGTTGTGAGTTCTACACCCAGCACATCTTTTAATTGTGGCATACTACTTTGAAGGTGCAGATTGATGAGGTCACAATGAGGTCAGTTTTGTGCAACTGAAGACCTCCATTTTGCAATGAGGGAAGCTTGAATGTTAAGGTATGTATCTGTTTATTCTCTTTTTAAGTGCTGATAATGTGTGCTGTTTTTTCTTTGCTTTCAAAAGAGAGCCGATTGCAGTGCTGTTTGTTGAGAAAAAAAAGGGGGTTGTAAAAGCCATGTGTAAATTATATTATTGTTTGGGCAGAAATGTGGTTTGTTATCCATGCAATATAATGTGTTCCATTGACATTATATTTATTAGGACAGAGAAAAGATGAAAATTACCTATTCAAAGTCACTATTGGAATTATTGATGAAAAACACAGCGAACGTCTGCCTCGCGTCTAACAAAGAGCCGCAATTAAGAAAGTTGAAACGGCATTGAAATCCAAGTTAGACCAGGGTTTCTTACGTCTACATAATACACGATATTTAGACGCAGGCGTTCGCTCAAGTAGCGCCTATCTAGCGTCCCCATTTGGCACGCCCATGGAACGCTCACGGAACGCCCACGTCCAGAGCTGGAGACGGAACTATGTTTTCTGTAGACGTCAGTCCGTCAACTACCTCTTAGGGACGTCTATGTGTCGTTTATTTCCCAATTAACATTAATTAAGACCCTTAATTCCGTAATTATTCACTTACATCTGACGTCCAAAGCACGCCTAAGTTAAACGCAGTAATAGAGAATTTACCCCTAAAGGCATAGAAATGCCCATAATAAGATAATCAAGGGATTGTACAGTGAAGGAGCCTACAAATATCTGGGCTTTCTAAAGGCAGATAACATCAAACCTGTCGTGGTAAATAATACAATCACCAAAGAATATATCAGAAAAGTTAGGAAAATCTTGAAGGCTAAATTCAATGGTGGAATTATCATCAATATCTGGACCATACTTGTCATTAGATACAGTATGTGGATTACAACTTAGAATCAAGCAGAGCTAGAAACTTTGGTTTGAGAAATGTTAAAAATTATGATCATTAACCAGACTCTGTTCTCCCTCAGTGATGTTAACAAGCTTTATTTTCCTCACAGTATTTGCAGAAGAGGACTACTACAGGTACCACAAACAATGGAAGAGGAGAAACGATGCTTGTCTGCCTACATTGATGATAGTGAAAAGAATGAACTAGATCTAGTAAATTATAAGAACATAAAAGTTGCCATAAAGGTCCATCAAGCCCAGTATCCTATTTCCAACAGTGGCCAATCCAGATCACAAGTACCTGGTGAGATCCTAAACAGTAAAACAGATTTGGTGGGTTTTGGTGAGCTTATAATTTTTTTTAATGATATGAAATATATTGATTTATGTTGAACAATTTTTATTGATGACACCATAGAAAACAGCAAAAAAGCAGCATCCAATACAATCCAAAGTTCGTCATCCATTTTTTCTCCAAAACCTCCTCTCCCCCCGCCATACCCACACCCCTCCTCCCCTATAAAACAAATCAAAGTGCAAAGGACCAAGGCAAACAAGGACCCTGGCTAGAGCCAGAAAATAGCCCAAAGACACCAACGGAACAAAACAAGAAAAAGTGTGTCACACAGCATGATTCCGGCCACATGGGTAGTAGCAGTGGAAGCCTACACAATTGGGTTAGCTACAGCAACCTAATCCTCACCCCTCCCTCTAAACCATGGGAAAAGAAAAGAAGATGGATTCCAAGATCCTGGATTCATATGAGTCCTGGATAAGCTATAAGGCGGGCTCTAAAAGTAGCCACCAAGCCTTATATAGTGTTTGGTGAGCTTATACTTAACACCATAGATGTTGTGATTAGAATTTTGAAGTAACAGCCAATGGAGCTCTTTCAGCAAAAATGTGATCCTTATCATTTTTTTTATATATATACTAATGAAAAGAAGAGAAAAAAGAGAGAAGGTATATACAGATACAGAGGGGCATAATCGAAAGGGACGTCTAAGTCCGTTTGCGTCCAACTCGTAAGTCGTCCAAAGTAAAAAACAGCCTAAGACATATTTTCGAAAAATACATCCAAAATTTTTTTCCTTTTGAAAATTGTCTAATTATACGTCTTGCAGATCTGATTGTCCAAGTCGCTAAAGCGTCCATCTTTATACCACATTTCCGTCCAACTTTTTGGCCAAGTCCAAAATGCCTAGAACAAGCCCTGTTGGACATGGAAGGGGTCTGCAAAGTGATGAACTGCACACGCAGACATACCACCTAAATAGGGTACCTTACAGGACACTGCTGTGAACTTCACAAAAAGGGTGCCATGTCTTCTCCTCACTACAGCTCCCTTATAGGTAATGGTGAGCCCCTCAAACCACCTCCAGAATCCCCTAGACCCACTTATCTACCACCCCAATAGCCCTTATGTCTGCAGGAGCCACTTATATGCCAGTACAAAAGGGTTTTGGGGGTGTATAGGGGGAGTGCACATGTTTAAGTATCAATGCAGTGATTACAGGGGCTTATGGGCATGGGTCCTCCTCTCTATAGGTCCCTAACCCACCCCCAAGATGACTTAAGCCGCCTCTGTGCTGGATGACTAGGCTTTCCTATGCCAGGCGGCCAGGTGATGATGGTCTGGAGGCTGAATTTTAAAGGTGTGATTAATATTTTTATGGGGGTGGGGGGGGGGGTTGGTGATCACTGGGGTAGTGTGTGAGGGTCTGTTTTATGTGTTTGCAGTGCTTATCTATTGACTTTAGGTGGGTTTTTGTGACTTAGACCATGTTTTAGATGGTCTAAGTCACAATGTCCAAGTTCCGTCGATCGTGTGCTGTATAACTTTCAGTTATACATGCTGTACGACTAAATCTAAGCTGGCCCATGTCCCGCCCTCGACACTCCTCCTGAAATGCCCCGTTTAGCTTTGGTCGTCCAGCGGCACTATGAAGGCCTAGGTCATTTAGAAATACGTCCAAAACCCGTTTTTAGTATTGGCACTTGGACATATTTGGAAAATGTTCGTCCAAGTGCCGACTTAGGCCGGTTTTTGGACTTTTTTCTCTTTTGATTATAAGCCCCACAGTGTATATTACTTATAATAATTTATTTAATTTATTTCATTATTGTTTTGAGTGTATTTTCTCAAAAGCTAAAAATCTATTGCACATATCCATAACATGATCAAAAATTAACACTTAACTTATTGAAATCCAAATGGCTTGCACCTTAATAAAGCCCTTTTGAAGTCCTCAAGTGCATATGTCCATATCAAGATCAAACAGACATTAAACGGATAGTAATCCAAAAGCTTGCATCTTGTTAGATTCCTTTGGAAATCCAAGGTTCCATTGAAATCTAATCAAAAGTTAATTGGAAGTCCAACGGCAACTCTACCATTTCACAAGTTAATTGCTTCATCAGGGACGAGTTGTTGAAAGTGATAATCACGCATAATGTGCAAATTGCCAGTAAACTTTATACTCTTCAGTATTATAGTTAAATCGTAAGTTGGACTCATGGAGAGAAGTTGGTTGGGGGAGGGAAGGAGGACCGGAGAAGAAGAAGCAGCATGCAGAAGGAAGAGAGATAGAAATGTTGGACTGGTGGAAAGGAGGGAGAAATATTGGACTGGGAGGGGTCCAGAAAGGAGGAAGGGAGAGAGAAATGTTACACTGGGGGGGGTGGAGAGATGACTAAAGGAAGGGAGAGATACCAGATCAGGGAATGGAAGGGAAGGATGGGAGTCTGGTAGCGCTATAGAAATAATAATAGTAGTAATAATAGTAGAGAGAGATGCCAGATTATGTGAAGGAGAGGAAAGACATGCCAGACTGGGAAGGGGGGAAAGGAAGGAGAGAGATGTTGGACCACTGGGAGGAGGGAGGGAAGGAGAGAGATGTCGGACTACTAGGAGGAAAGGAGAGAGATGTTGGACTACTGGGGGGGGGAGGAAGGAAGGAGTGAGATGTCAGACCATGGAAAAGGAGAGGGAAGGAGAGAGAGATAGGAAGGGAAGGGAAGACATGGAAAAGTAGATTTTGAGAAGAAAGCAGAAAAATGGAATGCTAAATTAATGCCAAAGATAGATGCAATCTGTTAGAAATGATATTGGTCCACATTTCTAACGGGATACTTCAACATTTGGACTGATATTAAGGACACTAGAGCATAGCCATATATTTTTGGGCTTTAAAAAGATAGATGCAAGGCAGAAATTGAAGAAGGAGAGAAAAACAGTCAATGGATAAGAAGGCACTGGAAACATAGTTAAAAGCACAGAAAAATAAAGTCACCAGACAACAAAGGTTATGATTTTATTTTCAATAGAGTGACTGAAATGTGTCAGTTCTGAGAATTTATATCTGCTGTGTTTATTGTGTGTTTATGAAAAGTAAATGGAAAAAATTGCATTACAATTAGTAAAGGGGGTGGGATCTAGGGCAGAACTTGGGTGGGCCTAGGGCGGAGCTTGGGAGGTCTGTGGTTGGGGTAATCAATTGATATTTGTTAGACTTAGCTTGAAGTAGTTGAGAAACACTGCTGTAGGCAATCAGCCAGTGCCAGCACCTCTCCTTCTCTCCAGTCCTCTTCCCTGCTGGCACCCCCTACTAGTGTCTCAGGGCCCGTCTGGAGGGCCTCTGCGAATGCATGGATGCAGTGGCGTACCAAGGGGGGGGCAGTCCACCCCGGTTGCACGCTCCAAGAGGGTGCACAGCTGGCCTGATCCGGAACTAGAGAATGACACGGTGGCTGTTACCCGCGGCTAGCCCCGATAACCTGCCAAATGGTGAGGAAACACCTGTATCCACCATGGCTACGGGGACAGTTAAGGGAGGGAATGCGTGTGGTCTCCTATCACGTTCCCTCCCTCTTTACTGCCTCCGCTGAGTTGAAACAGCTCCCTTTCTCCCTCCCTGCCCCTTACCTTCGTGGCCGCGAGTCTAAATTGCCTTCTTACAGCAGCCAGAGCGTTGAAGCTGCGTGTGGCTGCCGTAAAAGTCATCTCTGAAGCAACCGGAAGTTGCATCAGAGACGACCTTTACAACAGTCATATGCAACTACAACGCTCTGGCTGTTGTAAGAAGGCAGTTTAGATATCGCCGGCCACAGGTAAAGGGCAGGGAGGTTTGTCGCACTGGGCCTGTTATCCGGGGAGAGGGGGTGAAAACGCCATAAAGGTAAGGGGCAGGGAGGAGGAAATGTGGGGTGAAGAGGAAAAGATGCTGAAGGGAAGCAGGGAAGCAGGACTCTAGAGCAGACTACCTGGCCAAATCAAAAGCCGTCAAAACAGCAGTCAGGGAGGCTAAATTCCTCATGGAGGAGTCTCTAGCAAAGAACATCCAGAAGGGAGATAAATCCTTCTTCAGGTATATCAGTGATAGAAGAAAAAACTCAGGCGGGATTGTACGTCTTAGGAAACCAGACGGAGACTATGTGGAAAAGGATTCGGAAAAAGCCCAACTATTAAATGAATACTTCTGCTCAGTCTTCACCCGAGAAGCGCCAGGGCTCGGCCCTCAGCTACAGACAAGGGTTGGCTCAGTTGACCCGTTTAGTAACTTTGAGTTTACGCCCAGCAGTGTCTACGGTGAGCTGTCAAAGCTCAAGGTTAACAAAGCAATGGGGCCGGACAACCTGCACCCCAGGGTGCTTAGGGAGCTGAGTGATGTCTTGGCGGAGCCACTGTCCGCGCTCTTCAACCTCTCCCTTAGTACAGGCAGCGTCCCGTTGGACTGGAGGACGGCTAACGTCATTCCACTCCACAAGAAAGGCTCAAAGATGGAGACAGCAAACTACGGACCAGTGAGTCTAACATCGATAGTGAGCAAACTAATGGAAACTCTAATCAAACACCAATTAGATAAGATCCTGGATGAGGAGAATCTACGGGATCCCCGACAACATGGATTTACTAAGGGGAGATCCTGCCAATCCAACCTGATCAGCTTCTTTGACTGGGTAACGGGGAAACTGGATATTGGGGAGTCCCTGGACATCGTGTACCTGGACTTTAGCAAAGCATTCGATAGCGTACCACACCGCAGGTTACTGAGCAAGATGAGTTCTATAGGATTAGGTAACACATTGACGAAATGGGTTGGGAGCTGGCTTGGAGGTAGGCTCCAAAGGGTGGTGGTGAATGGCACCCCCTCCGAAATGACGGAGGTGATTAGTGGAGTACCACAGGGCTCAGTCTTGGGCCCAATCCTATTCAACATCTTTATAAGAGACTTGGCAGAAGGGCTTCGAGGTAAAATAACATTATTCGCCGATGACACCAAACTGAGTAATGTAGTGGGCAAATGCACAACAGACGAAGATTCAGTGCCCGACAACATGATGCACGACCTACTCCTACTGGAGCGATGGTCTAGGACATGGCAACTCAACTTCAATGCCAAAAAATGCAAAGTTATGCACCTGGGCAGCCAGAATCCATGCAAGTCTTATACCCTTAATGGCGAGATCCTAGCAAAAACGGTAGCAGAACGAGACTTGGGGGTAATCGTCAGTGAGGACATGAAGTCTGCCAATCAAGTGGAGCAGGCTTCGTCCAAGGCAAGACAAATCATGGGCTGCATACGAAGGGGTTTCGTCAGTCATAAGGCGGAAGTCATTATGCCATTGTATAGATCCATGGTGAGGCCCCACCTGGAATACTGTGTGCAATTCTGGAGGCCGCATTATCACAAGGATGTGCTGAGACTGGAGTCGGTGCAAAGAATGGCCACCCGGATGGTCTCGGGACTCAAGGATCTACCATACGAAAAACGGCTTGACAAATTACAGCTATACTCGCTCGAGGAGCGCAGAGAGAGGGGGGACATGATTGAGACGTTCAAGTATCTTACGGGCCGCATCGAGGCGGAGGAAGATATCTTCTTTTTCAAGGGTCCCACGACAACAAGAGGGCATCCGTTGAAAATCAGGGGCGGGAAACTACGAGGTGACACCAGGAAATTCTTTTTCACTGAAAGAGTGGTTGATCGCTGGAATAGTCTTCCACTACAGGTGATTGAGGCCAGCAGCGTGCCTGATTTTAAGGCCAAATGGGATCGGCACATGGGATCTATTCACAGGGCAAAGGTAGGGGAGGGACATTAAGGTGGGCAGACTAGATGGGCCGTGGGCCCTTATCTGCCGTCTATTTCTATGTTTCTATGTAAGGGAAATGGGTAAAACAGAGTGGGGAGAAGGACGCTGAAAGCACATGGGGAAGACAGAGGGGGGGAGAAGGAAGCTGAAAGCACATGGGGAAGACAGAGGGGGGGGGAGAAGGACGCTGAAAGCACATGGGGAAGACAGAGGGGGGAGAAGGACGGTGAAAGGACATGGGGAAGACAGATGGGGAGAAGGACGCTGAAAGCACATGAGGATGACAGGTGGGGAGAAGGACGCTGAAAGCATATTGGGAAGACAAAGGGGGAGAAGGACGTTGAAAGCACATGAAGATGACAGGGGGAGGAGAAGGACGCTGAAAGGACATAGGGAAGATGGGGGGGAGAAGGACGCTGAAAGGACATGGGGAAGACAGCAGGGGGAGAAGGACGCTGAAAGGACATGGGGAAGACAGGGGGGGAGAAGATGCTGAAGGGAAATGGGAACAGAGAGTGGGGAGAAGATGCTGAAGGGAAATGAGGAACAGAGAGTGGGGAGAAGATGCTGCAGGGAAATGGGGAAGAATGGGGAGAAGATGCTGAAGGGAAATGGGGAAGAGAGAGTGGGGATAAGGACGCTGAAAGGACATGGGGAAGACAGGGGGGAGAAGGACGCTGAAAGGACATGGGGAAGACAAAGTGAGAAGAAGGACGCCGAAACAAAAATGGGGAAGAGAGAGTGGGGAGAAGATGCTAGCAGGGAAGAAGACAGAGATGCCAGACTATGGGGGGAACGGAGGGAAGAAGAGTGCCAGACCAATTTGGAAGGGGGGAGAAAGGGAGAGGCATAGTAACAGAAATGGAAGACGCAGAGAGAAGAGAGACAGTGGATGGAAGGAATTGAATGAGAAGATGAGGAAAGCAGAAACCAGACAACAAAGGTAGAAAAAAAAAATTCTATTTCTTTTTTTTTTGCTTCAGGATAAAGTAGTATATTAGTTGTGTTGATAAAAATTTATAAACAAAGCCCTGCCAGCTGAACATCTCTTTCTCCAGTTCAGCAGCCAAAACTTTGATTTATAAGGAAGGAATAAGCTAAATATTGCAGTACTGAGGCTTGTATGGATGCTGCGGGGATGGGGCGGTGAATGGGATGGCTTTGACGGTGACGGGGCAGTGAATGGGATGGCGGTGATGGGGCTGTGAAGGGTGGTATGGAAACATGGTGAAGGGTGAGAAAGGGGGTCAGAGTGTTATGGCAGGGTGTGGAGGGTGAGAAAGGAGGGTCAGGGTGGTATGGAATCATGGTGAAGGGTGAGAAAGGGGGTCAGGGTGTTATGGAAGGGTATGGAGGGTGAGAAAGGGGGGTCAGGGTGGTATGGAATCATGGTGAAGGGTGAGAAAGGGGGTCAGGATGGTATGGAATCATGATGAAGGGTGAGAAAAGGGGTCAGGGTGATATGGAAGCGTGGTGGAGGGAGAGAAAGGGGCAGATGCTGATGGAATTGTGGGAAGAGACATAAGGGAGAAGGATACTGCATGGAATTGAGTTGTAGGGAGAGAAAGGGGGCAGATGTTGATGGAAGTGGGAGATGGGAGAGGAGAGAGTGAAATGCCAGACCATGGGGGTGTGGGAGAGGGAAGAAAAGGAGAGGAGAGAAATGCCAGACCACTGGAGGAGGGAAGGGAAGAAGATGGATGCCAGACCAATGGGGGTGATGGGAGAGATGGAAAGGGGAGGCATAATGTTTCTGGAAGGGGAATAGAAAGAGAGAAGATGCCATATAAAGGGGCAGAGAGAGGGTAGACAGTTAATGAAAGGAAGAGAATGACAAAAAGATGAGGAAAGTAGAAACCAGAGAAGACAAGGTAGAAAAAAATTATATTTATTTATTTTTTGCTTTAGGTGAGATGCATCGCTGTTTCTGTGATGTTGCATTGTATGCAGAGTCCAGCTTCTTGATGCTTCAGTTTAACCTTTGTCTACATATTTTTATTCTATCTCCCCATTTACAAAACTGTAGAGCATTTTTTAGCATTGGCATCTGAGCTGTTACCACCGTGGCTAAAAACCACACTACAGTTTTGTAAAAGGGGGAGGGGTTAGTTTGTGATTACATACTAGGCGAAGGTGTTTTCTGTGTTCTGTGTGTTCAAAAAGACACGATTTTCTGTTAGGATTGATTGTGTAGGATTGATCTGTACTAGTCTGGCTTGTTTAGTTTTACAATGGGTTTATTGATGTTCTTCCCATTGCAGTATGTAAGATGCTGCCTTTTCCTAGGTATTCATGTGTGATGTGTGGATTGTTACTAAAAATCATGTTTTTCATACAGATGGGGGGGTGTCAAAAAATGATGGGCCCCGGGTGTCACATATGCTAGTTACGCCACTGCACAGATGTCAACATGATGATGTCATGCATGCATGTGATGTCATCATGGCGCTGTCCACGCACTTCTTGGTGGCTCGAGCCATGGCCACTACCTGTAGTGTACCCCGGCTTGAGAAAGTTTGAGAGACACCGGGTTATCAGATAGAAAACAGAGGGTAGGGTTAAATGGCCATTTTTCTCAGTGGAGTACGGTAAACAGTGGAGTGCCGCAGGGATCTGGTCTGGGACCGGTGATATTTAACTTATTTATAAATGATCTAGAATCTGGATTGACGAGTGAGATGATTAAATTTGCAGATGGTACTAAACTATTCAAAGTTGTTAAAATGCATGCAGACTGTGAAAAATTGCAGACAGACCTTAGGAAATTGGAAGACTGGGAGTCCAATGGCAGATGAAATTTAATGTGGACAAATGCAAAGTGATGCACATTGGGAAGAATAACCTAAATTATAGTTACCAGATGCATCAGTCCACTTTGGGGGTCAGTGCCCAGGAAAAAGATCTGGGTGCCATTGTAGATCATATGCTGAAACCTGCTCAATGTGCAGCAGCAATCAAAAAAACAAACAAGATGCTAGGAATTATTAAAAAAGGGATGGTAAACAAGACTAAGAATGCTATAATGCTTCTGTATAGGTCCATGGTGCAACCTCACCGTGCATTTTGCATTCAATTCTGGTAGCCTTATCTCAAAAAAAGATATAGTAGAAATAGAAAAGGTTCAAAGAAGAGTGACCAAGATGAATAAAGAGGATGGAACCCCTCTCGTACTAAAGAGGTTAGGGCTTTTCAGCTTGGAAAAGAGATGGCTGAGGGGAGATATGATTGAAGTCTATAAAATCTTGAGTGGTGTAAAATGGGTACAAGTGGATTGATTTTTTTACTCCATCAAAAATGACAAGGACTAGGGGACACTTGATAAAATTACAGGGAAATACTTTTAAAACCAAAAGAAGGAAATATTTTTTTCATTCAAGAGAACCGTTAAGCTCTGGAATGCATTGCCGTGGGATGTAGTAAGAGTGGTTAATGTAGCTGGTTTTAAAAAAGGTTTGGACAAGTTCTTGGAGGAAAAGTCCATATTCTGCTGATGAGAGATATGGGAGAAGCCACTGTTTGCCCTGGATCGGTAGCATGGAATGTTGCTACTATTTTGGTTTTTGCCAGGTACTTGTGAAATGGATTGACCAGCATGAAGATGGGATACTAGGCTAGATGTACCATTGGTCTGGTATTCTTATGTTAGGGCTTAACATGCCTTTAATACACATTAAGGAAAAATAGCATACACTAAATTCTAAATTCCATTTTATACCCGTGGTCTTTTAGCATCTAACGAGGGCTAATTTCCTTAATGTACCTTAAGTTGCGTCAAACCCTCGTGCTGCTTGATGAATTCCCACTTGGCTCTAATTTTCAGTACTAGGCTGAAAATACTAGGCAATTGAATGGTAGGCCTAAATTTATGAACTTAACTTTTAAGCTCCTAAATTACGTTGAATTTTCAGCTTAAAATAGGGCAAAAATGTAGGAAGCTAACTTAGGAGCATAAATATATGACTTCAGCTTTTTCTAAATATTGGGCCCAAAGTATTTTAGATGGGATTAAAATAGTTAACTGTTAGAACATACTCTTTCGTGTGCTCAGTTTCTTGGTGCACTACAGTATAGGAGTTGAAAACTGCTTAACCTCTGTGGATCTGGAAATAGACAGCCTGCTTATTAGACATGCTCCACACCCCTTTGCTGCTCCAGTTTTCAGGTGAAACAACTGTGCTGCAGAAACATGCTTTGACCTATTTCCCTTGAGTCTCCCACAGAGGAGCAGAGACTTGGCTAAATACTTCTAGGCTGAGCCTGTCCTCCAGGGTACGGGTGTGCTGTCATGACTGCCTTATCCAAATGCATGTGTACATGGGCGGATGTAGTTGGAGGATGGGGCAAGAGATGAGAAAGACCTGCAGAAAGAAGACTTTCAAACAACTGAGCCACCTGCCTGAAAAAGTGTTTTCTCACTAACCTTTGAAAATAGAGTTTGCAGTGTTTATTATCCATGAACGCAGAAACTCTAACTTAAGTAACAAAACTCTAGTGGGACAGGATATCTATGCAAACATGATGGAGAAGCTGGTGCTGCAGATTAGAGAATGACACAGGGACAAATTTTTCCCCGTCCCCGCAGGAACTCAATTTCCCCATCCCGTTCCCATAAGTTTTGTTGCAGTCCCTGTCCCTGCCCCATTCCTGTAAGCTCTGCCTTAACTGCACAAGCCTCGAATACTTATGATTTTAAAGTGTTTGAGGCTTGTGCAGATGAGGACGGAGCTTAGGCATTGGTGGAATGAGGCATTATGGCATCACAATCTGAGCTCTAGAATGTTGCTACTTATGATTTTAAAGTGTTTAAGACTTGTGCAGATGAGGACAGAGCTTGCAGAGATGGGGCAGGTACAGGAAAAGAATTCACCAGGACGGTATGGGAAAATTAGTTTCCACGGGGACGGTGAAAAATTTGTCCCCCGTGTCATTCTCTACCGTAGATGTCACCAAATGAAGAAGTAGAAGCAGCACAAAATGATGTCACACGAAAGTTCAAAGTTGATGTCAGAAAGATTATTAGCAGCACCTTTATCCTCATCTTAATACATGTCCGAAAATGTCTATTTAGGTCCAATATGTGACCATCTCTGAGAAAAGGTGAGTAAAGTACAGATCCAAAATGTTGAGAATGGCTGATTTTTCATGTCATGGATCTATAAGCAGTCTGAAAAAGTTCCATACTTGAACTTCTATTAAAAAAAATTCACATAAAAGAAAAGGGTTTGGACTCTTGACGTACAAATTATTTGCTCAAACAGAATTTATTAAAACCTAACCTAATTTTTTTTTTTTTGTTTGTTTCTGGTGACTTTAGGCACCTTTACTAAGAGATGGTCACATATGGTTTTTTGGAATTAATTGTTGTGCAATAGACATGTCCTCTTTATTGTGTCTTGTGTTCTGGTTTGTCTTTATGAGTTTTATATACAGTATATGTGTTTCACTGATATTTTGGTTGTAAGGCAGTATATTAAATTTTGTGAAATAAATAAATAAATAATGAAAGCACCCAATCACTGTTAAACAGCTTCTACTTCTTCACTAGGATTTACAATTGTCAAATCAACATCCAAAACAAGGGTGAAATTATCAGTATTCATTATATAATTCATGAGACAATTGCTTTTGGAACATAATAACATAAGAATTGCTGCTGCTGGGTCAGACCAGTGGTCCATCTTGCCCAGCTGTCTGCTCACGCGGTGGCCCTCAGGTCAAAGACCATGCTCTAAATGAGTCCATGCTCACCTGCGTACGTTCCAGTTTAGCAGGAACTTGTCCATCTTTGACTTGAATCCCTGAAGGGTGTTTTCCCCTATAACAGACTCTGGAAGAGCATTCCAGTTGTCTACCATTCTTTGGATGAAGAAGAACTTCCTTACGTTTGTACGGAATCTATCCCCTTTCAGCTTTAGAGTGCCCTCTCGTTCTTCCTACCTTGGAGAGGGTGAACAATCTGTCTTTATCTACTAAGTCTATTCCCTTCAATATCTTGAACGTTTCGATCATGTCCCCTCTCAGTCTCCTCTTTTCAAGGGAGAAGAGGCCCAGTTTCTCCAATCTCTCACTGTACGGCAACTCCTCCAGCTCCTTAACCATTTTAGTCATTCTTCTCTGGACCCTTTCGAGTAGTACTGTGTCCTTCTTCAAGTACGGCGACCAGCGCTGGACGCAGTACTCCAGGTGAGGATGCACCATGGCTCGGTACAGCGGCATGATAACCTTTTCCAATCTGTTTGTGATCCCCTTCTTTATCATTCCTAGCATTCTGTTTGCCCTTTTCACCGCCACCACACATTGCGCGGACAGCTTCATCGACTTATCGATCAGAACTCCCAAATCTCTTTCCTGGGAGGTCTCTCCAAGTACCACTCCAGACATCCTGTATTCGTGCATGAGATTTTTGTTACCGACATGCATCACTTTACACTTATCCACGTTGAACCTCATTTGCCATGTCGATGCCCATTTCTCGAGCTTGGTTATGTCACGTTGCATAAACATCTAATTTTTTTCTGGAAAATGGCAATCTAATTTAAAGGGCCATCAATTAAGGGACAAACTGGCACTTCTTAGTGATTGCTGGCTCTTTCTTCTCTATTATACGCATAGATTCATACAAATTAGTTATATAGGCATGTTTATAATCCAGACATGTCAAACTCTGGCTCGTGGGGTGATTAAATTTGGCCTGCAACCTGGGCTAAGATTTGGCCAAGATTTGGCCTGCCATTCCTTCCCGCGACAGAGAGAATGCGTGAGGACACGTGAATGGCTGGGGCACTCTTCCTTATTGGCCCTTGTGCTTGTCCATCACCACTGCAACAGATGCCAGATTGGTGGGAGTGAGCGTGCTCCATTTTCCTCCCTCCAGCGTCTTGGACTGATGATGTGGTATGTCGGGTGGGAGAAAGTGACGACTTTCCTCTGCAGGCAATAGTGGTTTTTAGCGCCGGGAGCCGTGCTGAATGCTATGTACAGCTCCTGGCGCTAAAAACTGCTAGCGAACTTTAGTAAAAGGGGGGAGAACCTTAGTTTCCCCCTTTTACTAAAGTTTGCTAGCAGTTTTTTAGCACTGGGAGCAGTGTGCAGTGGTTTAATAAACAGGGGCACTGTGAAGAGAGAAAATGGCATTGGACAGCAAAAAAAGTTTTCATGAATGGTGACTTTAGTTTCAAGGACAAGACAACTGTTGTTTGGAAATACTGTGGTAAGGATTTTAAATACCATTGAAACCTCATTACAGTGGTTGGGGGATTTGGGGTGCTAGTACTGGGGGGGACTGGGGAGGAGAGGTGAAGGTAAAAGGAAGTTTTCTCTGTAGAGAAGACAGTGGGAGCGATCTGGGTAGAGGAGAATTGAATGAGGGAGGGGGAAAAAGAAAGGAGAGGACAAATGAGTGAGCTGTTTGGAGAGTGATGAGTTGGAGAGAGTCAGGAATTGGGGGACAGATGAGTAAACAGTGCTTTACAGTTGTTGCAGTTGCTATGTGTAGGTATGGTGAGCTGGGGCAGGAACAGGAGCAAGAGCAGGATGTGACATCACTAAGGGATCCTTTTACTAAGCTGCAATAGCATTTTTAGCACGCGCAGAATTTTAGCGCGCACTAAACCCATGCTAGGCGGCTAGAACTAACACCAGTTCAATGCTGGCGTTAGCATCTAGCGCACGTGGCAATTCTAAGCGCGCTAAAACCGCTATCGCAGCTTAGTAAAAGGAGCATGAAAGAAAGAGGGAGGGAAGGGAAAAATGATTTAAATAATGACCAGGTTCTAATCCTATACTTCTACTACTAAGACTAAGGGGTTCTTTTATTAAGGTGTGCATATAGTGCGCGCTAAATCAGTTAGTGTACCTTAATAAAAGGACCCCTAAGTATCTTAATTAAAAATTCAGCCTGTGACTTAGCCTATGTTTTAGATTTCAGCCCCTTATGAAATTGAGATTGACACCCCTGTTATAATCTATTTGCAAATATAGGGCTGCTTTTATTAAATAGCACTAGAGGTTTTTAGCGTGGGTCAGTGATGCCCATGGAATTCCTATGAACGTCGGAGCATTTACCTTGCCAGCCTGCGCTAAAATCCTCTAGTGCCATTTAGTAAAACCCAGTAATAATCACTCCTATGATCATTGAAAAAAACTTCACTAGAAAGAAACGGACCTTTGGTGCCTTTATTTGAAAACAGAAAAGAAGAAAGAAAGAAAGTAGATTCTGGCAAATTCAGGATTTGCCCAAGAGTATCCAATGCCCTAGGCCGGTGTATTGTAAACTGTGTGCCGCGGCACACCAGTGTGCCTCCTGAGATTTCAGGTGTGCTGCGACACACTGGCGAGGAAGAGTCGTTCACGCCAGCTGACTGCCTATAGGACGTGCCTCTTGCGTCCTATAGGAAGTCAGACGGCGCACTCTCCTCTCTCCTCCTCTCCACGCAAGTCCCAGATCCCTCCACTGAAGTGGGTCGCAGCCAGATGGTCCTCCGAGCATGCGCGTGACACCAACGCATCGACATCTGCACACTTCCTGGTGCCTTCCAAGCCAGGGCACTGGATTTAGTGTGCCACCAGCTGGAAAGTTTGCGAGACACTGTGCTAGGCAAACCATCATCAATGCTGCCCCACCTAGCTCCCACTTCCACCATTGGGATGGCTCAAGACCCTACCCCTATTGTCCAGCATCTCTTCTTCCTCTCCCTACCACCCTCCCCCAGATGCTTTTACACAAATGTGATATGTTATAATGTCTTTATCATTTTATACAGCATTAGCACTTTAAATAACAACAAGCATAATGGGGCATTTCCCAATAACTAATGCATGTTAACGCCATTAATGCACATTATTTACTACCACAAAGTCTATTGTATGCAATGGGTCCTGCAGTAAATAACACAAATTAATTGTTAGCACACACTTGGTCCCTTTCACTAAAGCAGAGGCAACAGTGGTCTTAGTGCACCTCTTATGTGAGTCTTTCCCATGCACTAAGGCCATGTTTGCCATAGCTGGAAAAAGGCTGATTTTCCCATTTTCTGAATTAATGGCCACACACTAATTAGTGTGCAACCATTTAAAAAAAATTTATCTGCTATCTATTTTGTTGGCAGTAAGGGTCCCTGCGCTGACCCCGTGCTAATCAATTAGCATGCGGCAATGCCTCACATCTATTCTCCACCCTGTACCATGCTCCTTTCAAGGAAATTAAAATTTTTTTTTTGCATGCATTGTGTGTGTACAACTTGGCCATTTTACTGTGAGACGCCAGCACACGTCTTGTAGAAAGCATTTTTAACATGTGGTAAGCATGAGCTAGCACCTACCACAGTTTAGTAAAAAGACCTCACTGCTAGTGAATGATCCCCTTGTTATTTAATGAAAATTTTCATTATTTATAATTTTCATTACTGATAAGGTTTACAGTTTTTTTCCATTTGATATACAGCTATAGTAGAAATACTGACATGGCAGTTTAAAACTACTGTATCTTAAAATAGATACGAAAGAGTGAGAATTAAAACATTAAAAAAATTACAATTACAATCCATTTAAAAGTAGAAAAATAAAACAGAAAATCTGTTTATTATTCCAGGCCCCAGTTGTCTCCACCAGTCTGTGTCTACTGGCTTGCATCTTCAAATAAAAAGATCTTTAAACCTTCTGAAATGCTCAGTATGTGCGAGAGCTTCACTCTAAATATTGTGGCAACCTGTTCCAGAGTGATGGACCTACTAGACTAAAACTGGAATTACGAGTTGAGTCATAACCTATATGACAAAATTTGGGAATTGTCAGCAAATTCTGCTGGGAGGAGCATAATTCATGTGATGTAGAGTATGGAATGAGATATGGTGACATGAAAGAGGGACCTAATACAGTATATGCAAGGATTAGCATGTTGTGTGCAGTCCTAAGGGAAACTGGGAGCCAATGTTCTCTTTTTAACAGTGCAGTGACAAGGTCCTGTTTTCTGGCTCCTGAGATTTTTTTTTCACAGCTCTGTTCTAGAGGTTCTGAAGATGGCTGAGATCAAACAGACTTTGAGCAGGGAATTAAAGTAATCAAAATGGTTTATAACTGTAGAAATAAATAATCAATGTTGTTAGTGCCTTCCTAGAGAGTAGCAATTTCACTGAATCAGACGTAACTTAAAGAAACATTTGTTGACGCATGAAGGGACATAATCAAAAGAAACATCTAAGTTCGATTCGGATTGTATGGTGCTAGACACCTAAAATCGGCAGTGGTAAAATGTCCATTCTCGAAAAATACATCTAGAATTTTTTTTTTTTAATCGTCTATCTGGATGTCCAGGTCATTGATTGTCCAGACCGCCAGTATGTCTATCTTTATACCACATTTTTGACCAAAAATTTGTCTAAGTCCCAAATGCCCAGAACAAGACCATTTTGGATGTGGGAGGGACTAGCATTGTGATGAACTGGCCACCCAGACATGGCAACAGAGTAGTGGAGACCTTACAGGGCACCGCTGTGAACTTCACAAAATGGGTGCCACATAAACATCTCACCAGAATTCCTTTATAGGATATGGTGAGTACCCCAAAACACCCCTAAAATACACTATACCCACCTGTCTACAACCCCAAAAGCCCTTATGGCTGTAGGTGGCACCTATATGACAGTACAGTAGTGTTTGGGGGTTTTGTGGTGGCCTCACATTTTCCACCATGAATGTAGTGGGTTAGAGTGGCTTATGGGCCTGGGTCCTCCTCTCTGTGGTTCACTAGCCCACCTCCCAGGCTACTTAAAACACTTTTATGCAGCTCTACTAGGCTTTCCTATGCCAGGTGCTGATGTTCTGGAGATAGGTATGTAAGTTTTTGTTCTGATATTTGTGGCAGTGTGAGGGGGTCAGTGATCACTGCGGGAGTGTGTTGGAGTCTTTACATTGTCGCTGCAGTGGTTATCTGGTTATTTTGGATACATTTTTGGCACTTATACCTGCTTTTACATTGTCTAACTCACTACGTATAAGTTTCATCCAGGAAGTCTCGTGAAATATTCAATTATCCCTAAAGGACGACTAAGTCTAGGTTGGCCCACATCTCGCCCAAATAAGTTGTTATTAACGATTTATACTTGCTTGCACAATTTGGCCTCAAAATGTTTAATTGAGAGTATTTTGCCACATGTCCTGTCTCATCAACTATGGTCTGCTGGGTTGGTAGAATTACATATTCCATCTGTTAAGGACCTTAGACTGGCAGTGTCCAGTGATAGCATATTTTGTTGTATGGGCCCAAGAGAATGGAATAAGCTACTCTTAGACATAAGTCAACAGCATAATTTGCAAAGTTTTAAGTGATTACTTAAACAGCATCTTTTTTTATCAGATGAAATATGGAGCATGATTTTGAAGCATGTATTGAAAGTGGAGTGCTGGTTGCCTGCATCGTTGGTTATAAGTAGTGTGTGTTGTATTGTATTATTTGATATTAATTTATATGTATGTATTTTTTTGTAACTCGCCCTGGGTAAGGGCGGGATATAAATAAATAAACTATAAACCATAAATACTGCCCTAACCACTCCTCCAGATATGCCCCTTTTAGCTCTGGACACACAGTGGCATTCAGAGGCCTAAAAAGTCCCTGGATACGTCCGGAAAGTCATTTTAACTATCAGCACTTGAACGACCTGTCTTTTAGGACGGGTTTATAGATGTGTTCAAGTTTAAATTATGAACCCCATAAGATATATATGGTCTAAACAAAGGAAAGTTCATCATCTAAGATTACTTCTAAGATCTTAAGAATTGAGATCCAAGTATAGTGGTACCTCGGAATCCGAATGTCCCAGAACTCGAACAACTTGGAATCCAAACTTTTTTCTGTAGTAAATTTTCTCTTGGAATCCGAATTCCCTGCACATTGTATATGTGTGTTTGTGTCCCAGAATCTGAATGCTGCTTTGGAATATTTGAAAATATTTTACCTTAAAATCCAGTGTATTTCCTGTTAAAATTTGAGTTTGTGGGACCCAGGAACAGTTAATCCAGTTTCTATTATTTTCAATGAGAAAAATTGTCTTGGAACTCGAACGGGGTTCTGGAACAGATTAAGTTCGGATTCCAAGGTATCACTGTAACTAAGGAGCCACACAGAAGTATTGAAGAAGTCAGAGTATCTGTCTGCTTTCTATTAAAAATAATTCCTCTAGTTTTCTCAGGGTTCAATTTCATTTTGTTCTGTGCTAGGTCTGATTTAACTTGATCTTCCAAAGAGGATATTTATGACTGTCTAATTCAAGTGATGGGTTAAAAAAATTGTGATATCTGAACGTAGAACTATCCAGGTTAAAAAGGCATTACTGTGGGACACACTCAGGGATCGATGCTGTTTAGCACGTGAGCCCTTTCCATCTAGAAAATAGGTGGCAGTAAGGTACTAAGGTCATATACTAATTTAGAAATTAGTCCATGGCTATTAATTCATAAAAAGAAAAATGTGTCCATTTTACATCTGTGCTAAAAGTGTCCTTGTCATGTGGCCCCTTTTTAGCGGAGCTTAGTAAAAGGGCCCAATAGTCATAAAAGAATAGTCTCTCTGATCCACTGGAGCTTATGCAAGAAGTACAATTTGGAATCAGCAAATACTGGTATAACCACCATGTAGAAAAAGTCAACACTTTATGGGATTTTTGAAATGAAACAGACCAACAAAATTACTGTGATTTTCATCAATATTGAGGTACCAGGAAACACAAGAATTAAAGACAAAGAACTGGAAAAATTTATGAAACATCTAAATCTGACAATAGATATGGCAAGACTCTTTTGTTGTAGGAGCCTTAGGAAGGATTACACCAAGGCTGGACAAATTTCTACAAAAAGCTTGAAATTTCAGATTTGACAGCAGTAAACGTACAAAATACAGTGTGTTGGGTTCAAATTACACCTTGCAACAATATCTGGATAATTCCTAAGCATCTGGTGGAAGCTTGTATTCTCCATATATGTTATGTCCCCTATATAATATTAATAATAATAATTAATATTATTATAAAGTGGTTCTTAAACCTGTCCTGCAGACTCCCAGCCAGTTCGATTTTCAAGATATTCCTAATGAATATGGATAAGACAGATTTGCATATAATAAATGTGACAGGCATGTATATCATCCTCATGCATATTCATTAGGGATATCTTGAAAACCCGACTATCACAATAGATTTGAGTTGAAATAAATAAATATGCAAAGAGGTATTACTGAAGAAATTTGAAGAAATTCACCCAAGTTATATCAGAATTTTAAATAACTTGAATAAATTTCTTCAAAAAGGTAAATAAATTCTAAAAAAACCCACAAATAAACTAGTTTGCAATATACCCTCCCTTTTACAAAAGCATAGTGCGTTTTTTAGCACCGGCCATAGCAGTAACAGCTCCAATGCTCATTCAATTCCTATGAGCATAGGAGCTGTTACCACCACAGCTGGTGCAAAAAACTGTGCTAAGCTTTTGTAAAAAAAAAAAAAAAAAAAAAGGGGGGGGATCATTTTATATTCGTGGTGGCTCTATCACAGCTCTCAACTCCAGCACAGCATCCATCTCTCATTTGCATAGAAACATACTGTAGAAACATGAAGGCAGATAAAGACCATATGGCCTATCTAGTTTGCCTAACCATTCCATCTACTATCCCCTACTACCACTACTTATCATTTCTATAGTGCTACTAGACATATGCAGTGCTGTACATCAAAACACAGACAGTCCATGCTCAAATGAGTTTACAATCTAGTCAAGCCAAACAAACTGGACAAGAAGGTACAACTATACACAGTGCTCAGGTGAGGGAATTACAGAGGGGAATGATAAGACAGATATTGATGCTTAGCCCCTTAGAGATCCAATGTACTTGTCCCAAGTTTTCCTGAATTCAGATACACTTTTTGTCTCCACCACCTCCACCAGGAGGCCATTCCACGTATTCACTACCCTTTCCATGAAAAAGTATTTTCTGAGGTTACTTTTGAGTTTATCCTCTTCCACCTTCATCCTCTGTCCCTTTCAACTGAAAGAGACTTGCATCATGCATATTTATGCCATGTAGGTATTTAAACATCTCAAACATATCTCCCCTCTTCTGCTTTTCCTTCATAGTACACATATTGAGATCTTTAAGTTTGTCCCCGTACGCCTTATGACAAATACTACTGACCATTTTAGTAGCTTTCCTCTGGACCAGCTCTATCCTGATTATATCTTTTTGAAGGTATGGTCTGCAGAATTGACACAATATTTTAAATGAGGTCTCACCAGAGTCTTATACAGGGGTATCAATACCCCCTTTTTCCTTCTGTCCATTCCTCTCCTTATACACCCTGCATCTTTCTAGCTTTCACTGTCACCTTTTCATCCTGTTCGGCCACCTTAATACTATCACATACTATTTTATTTATTTATTTAATTTATTTATTCAGTTTTTTAGCCCATCTTCCCAAAGGAGCCCAGAACGTGTTACAAATTACATTCATAATAATCGAGACAGGACAGAGATGAAATAATTTACATAAATTACAATATAGACATGACAATAAAACATCACACCCACGTTCTGCTCTAGACTAACTAGCAATCTGTGTTAAAAACTGAAATTGGCACCTCCCTCCTTCAATAATGGCTGCTCTGGAACATCATCCCTGAAGGTGGTAACAGTTCTCTCTCTCCCTCTACCAACTATCCCCTTCTCTCACCTCTTCTTCCTCTCCCCACTCTCTTCCCAGCACATGTGTACACATATATGTATGCTTTAGGAAGGCTGGAAAAGTGGATGTGAGGAGAGGGATTCCTGTGTTCACTGAATCTTTCAAAGTTCAGAAATTCAGCAAGAAGGCCGTCAATGTCATAGCAACAGGAAAACTGTCTGTACATTATATAGATTCCTCCCACTGCCAAAAGTAGAGAGCTACTATTGGCCTTTTTGAAAGATTCAGAGTTTTTTTTCAGTATGAGAACAATGAAAAGGGAGAGGCAGAAAACAGTGTGTGTGGGAAGGGAAGTGAGCAGTTTGTAGCAGGAAGAAGCAGCATGTCTCTCACTGGTTAATAGTTTTGTGGGAACTGGCAGAGAATTTCTCTAAGTAGCTGGCTACTAGTGCTGCCTGATTTGCTGATTTGAATCAATTAATCAATTCACTTCAGTGAATCGATTTAAATTGATTCGTTGTCAGAAAAATCAGACTCACCAATTCAGTGACCAACAACCCTCCACCCCTGGTGAGACCTGACATACCTCTGGTCATCCTAAAGCAGCAGCGGCCGTGGCCGGCTAGCAGACCTCTGAATAGGCTGCTCATGGCCTGCCCCTCTGGTGTCTTTCCTCTGCTATGCCACTGATAATGTCACTGATGATGCAACAGAGGGAAGCTCTGGTAGGGCAGGCCTCATGCAGCCTGTAAACAGCACTGCTTCTGCTGATCGGCTAGCTACCGCTGCTGCTGCTTTGAAGGAATGTCATATCTCACGGTGGTGATGGGGGGTCAGTTGGGAGGTGCTGCACAGAGGGATAGGAGGGATGGAAACCTGCTGCACATGGGTGAGAAAGAAAGAATTGTTAGACATGGGGTAGAGGAGAGGAAGGAAGAAATGCAACAAAGAGGTAGAAAGGGGTGAGGGAGAAATCCTGCATATGGTGGAGGGGAAGGAGAGAGTGGCATAGCAAGTGTGAGAGGCATCCGGGAAAGTGGCACCCCTCCCCCACCCTCATCTCCCCCTCCCTCCTTCCCCAATCCAGCCTGCCATGCATGCCCCCCTTCCCTTCCCCGTACCTCTAGTTGAAGTTGCTGCTCACAGTGGTCAAGAACGTGCTCCTCGCGACTCTGTCGGGATGGGATCCATTTCACCATAGATAACTGACTTTCTCAAAGGTTCTCATTAGCTGGTATAATATTAATGCAATCGAACACGACACTTTCTCTACATGCTGCTAGCCCAATTCCTGCGCAGGCCATCTACGGCGAAACGGGTCGCATTGTGCCAGGGCTTTGTGTATGTTATTTGGTGGGATGGTTGATAATTTATGCCCTACCGTGTCCCACAATATGTAAAAGATCCCTTAAATAAATATACCCTCCCTTTTACAAAACCGCAGAAGAGTTTTTTTGCGCCGGCTGGCATGCTGAATGCTTTGCGCTACTCTGACGCTCATAGGAATTCTATGACCGTTGGAGCAGCGCAGCATGCTGGCCAGCACTAAAATCCTCTGGCGCAGTTTTGTATAAGGGGGGTTGTCATTTTTTGCTGTGGTAAGCACCAGTGGCTTAGTGAGGGGAGGAGGTGCCAAGGGCGGTGGTGCCCCCCACACCCTCCTCTCCCTCCTTCCGCACCCCCCTCTACATTCTCACTCTCCCTTCCCCCACTACCTCTGTAAATCTTTGCCAACACGACTGGGTTCTCCAGCAAGCTGCTTGTGCAAGCATTGGGTTCCCTATGATGTTACTTCCTGGCCCCGTGACCTGGAAGTGATTCAGAGGGCAACCAGGCTGACACGAACAACAGGCAGGAGAAGTTGCGTGCGCTGGCGAAGATCCACAGAGGTACGGGGTGGGGGGGAGGGATGGCGTCCCTATCGAGATGGCACCTGGGGCAATCCACCCCTCCGACCCCCCTCATTACATCACTGGTAAGCACCCATTAGTGCTTACCGCAGCTTTGAAAAAGGTCCCTTAAATAAATATACCCCCCCCCCCCTTTTACAAAACCGCATAAGAATTTTTTTGTGCTGACTGGTGTGCTGAATGCTTTGCGCTGCTCTGACGCTCATAGGAACTCTATGACCATTGGAGCAGCACAGCATGCTGGCCGGCACTAAAATCCTCTTGTGAGGTTTTGTATAAGGGGGGATAGACATTAACATCCTAGCCTTAAGATGTGAATGAACATCTTTGCCCACACCTTATGCCATCTATTAAAATGTTTTATTGTGTATTATGCTAATATTGTAATGTAGCATATACTATGCCATATTTTGTATTGTAATTTGAATATTTTTACTGTTGTAATTGTCTTTTGCTTATATTTGACTTATTCTTGCTGTACATCGCCTTGAGTGAATTACTTCAAAAAGGCAGCTCTGAGAAAGTACATGCCAAATCGTGAGTTATGTTCAAAATTGACAAGGAGATTGTCCTTTGAATATACCCATGATGTACACTATAAAAAAAACCTGGATAGCAGCAATCTCTGTAGCTTGTTATGGAATTCTATGAAAGATTCATTAAGATTATGTTCTGATTCTAAATCCTTAAAAAATTTCTAAAAACTCATCTATTTGTCAGAGCTTTCATAAATAAGGAGATGTCTGTATTTTCCTGCAAAAACCAACCCCCCTCCTTTACAAAGCTGCGCTAGTGTTTTTAGCGCCAGCCACTGCGGTAACAGCTACAACACTCATAGAATTCCTATGATTGTCCAAGCGGTTACCGCCCTGGATGGCGCTAAAAACGCTAGCTTTGTAAAGGGTTTGATGTATTTTTATTCTTTAATTGTTTAGAGAGGTAGAATGTGTATATTTTATGTACCATATATATTCAAATATAAGTAGATCAGAATATAAGTCGAGACTCCCTTCCCCCCCAAAAGATGGGAAAATAATAATAATAATAATAATAAAAAAAAAATAATGGTTGACTCGAATATAAGTCGGGCAGCTTAATATTCAAGTGCCCTGTCAGGCTCTGTCCCAAACCCCCACCCTGCCAGGCACTGCACCCAGCCCCCTTCCCTCCCTCCCCTGCCAGGCACTACATCCAGCTCCCTTCCTGCCAGGCACTGCACTCAGCACCCTTCCCTCCCTCCCGCTGAATGGCTTCCTTACTTCTAGAGCGTTAAGCAGAAATACGCAATGTTGTACAGAGTCATGAAGGAGACAGTCCCTGCTTGAAAAAGCTTACAATCTAAACAGAGAAGACTTAAATAGGATGCCAGCCCACCCTGGTAGGGTGGGGGGGATATACTTGAGATGGTGAGCAGTGGAGAGCAGGGTTGTGGCTTTCTGCACTGATTTCTGAATGGGTAGAAGCAGGGACTACAAATCCCAGAATGCTTTGGGATGACTGGCCAAGTAATCTCCCTCCTGGAACTAGGTCCATCCAATTAAGCTGCTGCTTTTGGGGGAGGGGAAGGAGGGGTGTCTCTCTGATGTATGACTGCGGGTCCATGAGCTCCCCCATGACCAGGCTAGCATCCAGCGCTTCCTACCTGTCCGGAAAAGTTGGCTCGTTTGGGCGCATAAATCCATCACATCAATAAAGTTGAGTGAATCTGTGTGTGAGGGGAGGGGTTATCATCCTCTCGCTTTCCCAATGAGTCTGTCCAATTGGCAGGGGGCCTGGGCAAAGAGTCTCGACCTTTGTCCAATGGCAAGAGACTGGGGGCGGTGCAGCTCGTTTTTTGTCTGATAGCGAATGGAGGGGGGTGGAAGTAAGAAGGGACTAGGGGGCGGGGAGGCTCGTTCTTTGGAAACCTCGTGCAATTAGTGCTGACCAATAGGAGAGGCGGACGGTGGGAGGCACGATCAACATTTCCTCTTCAGTTACTAATCAGAGGCTGTAGCCATTGGTGGGCCGCGTACTTAGCTGGTTGTGTGGTGTGGGGCAGGGCGGAAGCGTTCTCTTGGCTTTTCAGCCAGGTTTCCTGCTTGTTTCCCACCCTGGAGTGATATTGCAGTGGCTATGGAGAGCCAATGGCAGCCAGAAAGCCTCGTTCTGATGCGTCCAATGAAGCTGTGCGAGGTACCTGCAACGACATAGGGAGGGGAGCAGGGTGCAGAGCCCAGTGGTTGCCTGCAATAATTCTGGGAGGGGGTGTTGGTTCGAATATAAACCAGGACCCTGGGCCAATTTTGGCCCCAAAATCCTGGTTTATATTTGAATATATACGGTATGTCATTTTAAATTATGTATTTGAATATTGTAACCACTTGGTTGATAAGCAGAATAGAAATTGTTAAAATAAATAAATCCTAAAATATAAATAAATATAAAAATTTGTTAGAAAAAGTTTTGCAATGCCAATTCTGTTTGAGTGGGCATACTATTTTCATTCAGATATTTAGTGCTGAGGTAGTTTACAAAAGATGACATCAGGAGAGAATTAAAAACCAAGTTATTCAGAAAATTTGTCAAGTCAAACTAACCTTCTCTATATCCCCGAACCCTAATGCTTCTTCTAATTATTTATCTTGTAATCTCACTGGGTATGCCCAGACCAATTCTTTTGTAATCCGCCTAGAACCAAAAGGTATTGGCGGAATAGAAGACTAATGTAATGTAATTTGGATAGGAACAGCCTGACTACATCATTAACCTAATTCTAGCCAGCTGGTACGTATTATCTAAGCTATTGTTAGGTAGTCTAGCTATTTCTGGCCTGTTTGATGAATCACTGTATCAAACACTTGGCAGAATATCTTTCCAGAACATGTTTCTCTTGTTTCAGTGACATATTCCTAATATAGAAGTTTTTAAAACTGATATAGGATTTTTAAAATGATGTTATATTGTGAAAATGTTTCATCCTTATTAAATTTTTGCATTCAAGATTAAACATTTCAATGCACAATAATTTCATATATAAATTATGTTTATACTTTAATAATATACCTCAATTTCTGGTACATAGGAACCTATGTATTAAAATGCATTAGCTAATACCCAGGTATTAGGGTTGATAATACAAATATAAGGGGAATCTTTAAAAGTCCTTGTCTTTGACAAATGAGGTATGTGTCTTTTCAGATGTAACTGCAATTTTAGAAAAGAAGGGTAGTGGGGTTTTTTTTTAACTTAAATATTTATTGTAGTTTAAACAGATATACCAAAGTGTCTGGATGCAAGGACCACTGATTGAAGTTAGTTAATTTGGGGGGGAGGATGGGGGGAAGATGGTTAGAGGATAGTAGGTGAGAAAGTGAGTGGGAGGGATATTTGTTTAAGCTTGTTTAGGAAGGGTTGAAAGCATGTGCTTAATTCCATTACATTTCATGGGAAAACATAGGGCTCCTTTTACTAAGCTACGTTAGGGCTTTAACGCGCGGAATAGTGCGCGCTACAAAGCCCCGGGCACTAGACACTAACGCCACCATTGAGCTGGCGTTAGTTCTAGCCACATAGCGCGGGGTTAGCGTGCGCTAATCCGCTGCTTGCGCTAAATACGCTAGTGCACCTTAGTAAAAGGAGCCCATAGTTCAATAAATACGGATATGGATGGAAATGTATAGTGGTTTTTCTGACTTTACTGGGAGGTTTCTATGGTTTGGTGATTTAATAAAGAAGGGAGGGTCCAGAAGTTTCTGCTTTCTTCCAGCTGTCTATTTTGGATCAGTGTATGCGTGTCAGGGACTCTAAAAGAGGGAGTGGAGGATGGAGCAGCCATGAAGGGCTTGAGGCAAGAACCTGGTGTTAATCTCTAGTGAAAAGGTGTATTCTCCATGTGTCCTGTTCTAGTAGAGAGTGAGAGAGGTGAGTTTGCATTCAGGAGCTGAACTGATGAGTGTCTTTCTACAGCTGAAGAGGTTCTTTTTTTTAATAATATCTTTATTAAAGCTTCCACACAGTCATGACGTAAGAACTGGGCCCATCAGATATAACAAAACAGGAAGAAAAGAATAACAACAGGGGAAGCAGAAACCCGAGGTACAGCTATATGATGGGAGGGATGTTATTGAGTGAGAGTACCCAAGAAAGGGATTTGGGGGTAATTGTGGACAAAACAATGAAGCCGACGGCACAGTGCTCAGCGGCCGCTAAGAGAGCGAATAGAATGCTAGGTATAATCAAGAAGGGTATTACAACCAGAACGAAAGAAGTTATCCTGCCGTTGTATCGTGCGATGGTGCGTTCACATTTGGAGTACTGCATCCAATATTGGTCGCCATACCTTAAGAAGGATATGGCGATACTCGAGAGGTTTCAGAGGAGAGCGACACGTTTGATAAAGGGTATGGAAAACCTTTCATACTCTGAGAGATTAGAGAAACTGGGGCTCTTTTCCCTTGAGAAGAGGAGAATTAAAGGGGATATGATAGAGACTTACAAGATCATGAAGGGCATAGAGAAAGTAAAGAGGGACAGATTCTTCAAACTTTCGAAAACTACAAGAACGAGAAGAAAAGTTGAAAGGGGACAAATTCAAAACCAATGCTAGGAAGTTTTTCTTCACCCAATGGGTGGTGGACACCTGGAATGCTCTTCCAGAGGGCGTGATAGGACAGACTATGGTATTAGGGTTCAAGAAGGGACTGGACAATTTTCTGAAGGAAAAGGGGATAGAGGGATATAGATAGAGGACTACTACACAGGTCCTGAACCTGTTGGGCCGCCGCGTGAGCGGACTGCTGGGCACGATGGACCTCTGGTCTGACCCAGCAGAGGCACTTCTTATGTTCTTATGAATCCAAAACAGTCCAATAAGGAAGAGGTTCTGCATCTATAGGGTGGCAGCTCAAGCCTTGGATAGTGTGACATTGAGTTATCCTTCTCTTTTTTTTTTAAATCTTTATTCATTTTAATAACCAACATCAAGTGCAACAGTTTATCAAACAGTTTACAAAATAAACAGCACCTAATTCCATCAATTAATGTAAGTTCATATCCCTTCCCCATCCCCCACCCATTCATACAGTATAAAGACAATCAAGAGTAATACAAATGACCAAGATAAACAAATTATAATTTAAAAATAAATTAAGTACATATTCCTCCACCCACCCTTCCTGGATGTGTACAATCAACGGGCAAAACTAACAATCAATCTTTACAAAATTTTTGTCAATGGGTCCCAAACCTTAAATTTCTTATAATGTTCCAATTGTATTGCACTTGTATGTTCAAATTTATAAGCTTGGCACAAGGATTGCCACCAAAACTATAGTTTAATCTGTCCCAATTTTCCCAATTTTTCCAAAATAAGCTGCATGGCAACTCCCATCATGATGAAAAGTAATCTATTATTATATGAAGTTATGGGACTCTTGTCCATCAAAAACTTACCAAACAGCACTGTATCATATGTCAGTGCCAATGGAACTTCCAATATTTTATTGATTTGACCCCAAATGGATCGCCAAAATTTAAGTATCAAGGGACAAAAGAAGAGCAGATGATCCAGTGGTCCTATATCGAAATGACAGTGCCTGCATCTTAGAACTATCTAATTTTTGTAATCTAACAGGAGTCCAAAAACTTCTATGCAACAAAAAAAAACTATGTTTGTCTCATAGATGCTGACACCGTACATCTCATCCTCCAAGTCCAAATCTGTGACCATTGAGTAGCAGAAATTTGTTGCATTGTCTCAATGCTCCACATGTCTTTTAGACTAGTTTTTAGTTTTTTATTCAAAAATTCAGATATTAATTTATACCACTTGGCTGCCTGATGCCCCAGAAAATCTGTCTGGAAGCACAGACCCGGTAAGCTATACTGAGTTTTTAAGTTATGCCAATCAGGGAATCCCTTCTGAATTTCCTGCTTTAACTGCAACCACTTATATACTTGAGACTTAGCAATACCAAATGTTTGTTGCAGTCGTGAAAAGTCAAGCAGCTTCCCATCTGATAACACATCATCCAGTGTGTGAATGCCCGCCTGCAGCCAGTGCTTCCAGAGGATCTTAGACTTGCCAATTTGAATCTTGGAGTTTAATCACAAGGACTGACAAGTGGATTGATGAATCGGAATAGGTATTAGGTTATTAATAAATTTTAACGTTTGCATGTGGAGAATAAAATTCTATTGTCTTTATAAATCCTAGGTAACTTGATACTTAAAATGTGACACAATCACAATGGGAACAGAAGTTGCCATTCCAGAATTACCAGTCCGGAAGATATTCCATGAGATCAGGAAGGATCCAATACATACCCTGACGCAGTATATAGGCCTGATAGTACCTATAAAAATTTGGGAAGTTTACCCCACCCGCCGCAATTGGTTTTTGTAAAGATACTAAAGCAATTCTCGCAGTTTTATCCAGTCAAATAAATTTAGGGGTCCTTTTATAAGCCGCGCTAGTGGGGTTAGCGCATCGGACATTTCATCACACGCTAACTCCCGCAGCTGGCTAAAATGCAGGAGTTAGCGGCTAGTGCGGCAGGAGGTTTAAAGCGCTGTATTACGCGCATTAAACCCCTACCGCAGCTTGATGAAAGGACCCCTTAGTAACGATACTATTTAATTTCTTATAAAAGGACCCCTGAAAATAAACTGGCAACATACCCATTTGGTGGAAAGGTGAGTGGAGTTTGCTGTAATCCTGATGGCATTCTGTGCTCAGGCTGGTCTCTATGGATTGCTTGGTCGTTGTTTTGCGGCAGGAAGTGTTGTGAAGGGAGGACGGAGCCAAAGGTCGAAAGCTGCAGATGCTTCAGATTGCTAAACTGCCTTATAAACGGGCTGCCTGCTGTCATGCATTCGAAAAGGAATGGGTGGAGTGTTCCAGTGGTATTGGAAGGATCAGAGCAGCCAAGGAGTGCAAAATAGAGCCTGAGGATTTTTACGAGTGCATGCACAGAGTTAAAATGTTTAAGCGTATGGCTGAAATTCATGTACAGAAAGAAAAACTGTTGAAAGAAGGGAAGTACACACCCTGTGATTACAGCAAGGACAAGAACACTCCTTGAGTATCCTACCAAGTTATATAAGTTTGTTATTAGCATATAGATGGTGTCCTAGCACCCCAACAAGTTGAAGAATATAACTTATTGGTCTTAATTTTTAATTAATTAATTTTTGGGTCTAGCAATGTTTAGGTTGTTTTTTTTTTTTTTAAATAAAAGAAATAGTTGAATTTACTTTGTTTTAGGATGTTATCCTCTTTAGATACAGAGGAGAAAGACAATTTTCCAGCTGGATATTGGTACCTGTAAGGCAGGGGTGTCCAATGTCAGTCCTCGAGGGCCGCAATCCAGTCGGGTTTTCAGGATTTCCCCAATGAATATGCATGAGATCTATGTGCATGCACTGCTTTCAATGCATATTCATTGGGGAAATCCTGAAAATCCGACTGGACTGCGGCCCTCGAGGACCGACATTGGACACCCCTGCTGTAAGGGAAACTCCTAAGGAAAGAGCAGGAAAAGGGTAGCTGAAAGTAGGGTTACCAAATAGCTCCAGAAAAAAAAAAGAAGTAAAACCTGGATGTCTCATTCTGTCCTCCTTTTCATGGACCCATATGGTAACCCTAGCTGAAAGGAATTTTGGAGTCAGATAAATCTCAGTGTTTGCTGGATGAACTTTGGAGGTGCCTTGTGCTTTTTTATGGACATAACATCTACTGTTTGTCAATTAATTGTACTGTGCAAGAGAGATCAATGTAACAGGAGGAATTTAAAGCACTTACAGGGAAGAAGCAGAAGGGAAATGCTAGTTGCTGCTCAGAGGCTGGGCACAGAGCCTGTGAGCTGTAGGGAGATCAGAGAGATGAGGGACAGAGAGTCTGAAGCAGGAAGCATGGGGGAAGCTGCATATAATAGCAGCTCTTTCATTAAGAGCTCTGGCCAGAACTATTACTGTGAGTTACAGGAAAGCAGAGAACTTAAGGCAGCACAACTTATTGGTGTAGAAATGGTTTGAAGCTGCTGGGTGAGGGTTTCTGTCAGCTCTTGAGTTTGTGTATGTGGAAGGAGTGCATTTTTTGAAATAATATTTCCTATAACTGTTGGATTTCATGAGAAATGCTGCAAATTAAACCTGCTTATGGGCTGTTGAGCTGAGGTGTGTGATGAGAAGGCTGTTGAGAAGATTTCTAAATTAAGTTTGGAGTTACATTTCAAAGGAAAATTAATAAAAACTTTTAAAGTGTGTTTCAGAAATTAAACTGGATTTTTGTGAGTCCTGTTGCTAAAAAGAAATGCTAAGTACTTGGAAATAGAGAATTTTAATCCCTTCCAAATATGGAAGTGTAAGGATGTCTCAGTCACTATCAAACAAGAATGATCACTCCAATTATGTTCCCAATCGTGATATATGGCTGCGAAACATAGACACTCACTAAAGCATATAGAAGAAAAATTGACGCCTTCGATCTGTGGTGCTGGAGAAGACTTCTACGAATCCCATGGACAGTTAGAATAAACGTAAAGTTGTCCCTGGAAGGCAAGATTACCAGACAGAAACTGACCTATTTTGGACATGTGATGAGGGTAAATTCACTAGAAAAAGAGGTGCTACTTGGAATGGTCAGTGGTAAAAGGAAGCAGAGAAGACCAAAGGCCTGTTGGCTGACTACCATCAAGAATGGCATGGAAATGAACATCAAACAATTGAAAGAAGTGGTGGAAAAGAGGGAAGCATGGCGAGAACTGGCATACAGAGTATCCAAGGATCAGACACTACTGAATGGATAGTACATATATACATACAATCCCTTCACTGTGTAAGACCACTGATTCAACTCAGATTGCCTAATATTATTGGTGTTTAAAGCAAATGGTTTTTATTTAATTTGGTATTCAACTGCTTCCTACTGCAGTATTGGAGTGCATTCCTGCAGACTTGTCTGATTGCTAATCTGCTGAATCCTTGGTCAGTGTACACAGTTGTATGAAGTTTGGAGAATCTGAAACTATTTTTTGAAAGCAAAATGTTCTGGGAACTGAAGATCTAAAGCAGGGGGTGCCCAAAAGGTTGATTGCGATCGACAAGTAGATTGCAAAGGCAACACGAGTCAACTGCGGAGCCCATCACATTCTGCCTGCTTCCCAACACCATAAAGAGGATGCTGAAGCGCCAGGCCGACCAACCTTCTTCACCTGACATCAAGTCTGACGTCGGAAAGGAAGTTCCGGGCCAGCCAATCGCTTCCTGGCTGGCCCATTACTTCCTCTCCGACGTTAGAATTGACGTCGGGTAGGGAAGACTGGTCCCAGCGCTTCTGCGTCCTCTTTACGGTGTGGAAGCAGGGAGAGCTCAGAACGCGGTGGCTTGTTCCCCAATGGCGGCGGTGGTGGTGGCCTGTTCCCTGATGGCGGCGGTGTTGGCTTGGGGAAGGGTAGGGAGAAAGAAAGAAAGGGGGGGCAGGTAGACAGAAAGAAAAGGAAAGAGAAAGACAGAAAGAAGGGGGTAGGGAGACAAAAGAAAGGGGGAATGGAGAGAGAAAGGGAGACATAAAGAAAGGGGGCATGGAGAGAGAAAGACAGACAGATAGAAAGAAAGGGGGGCAGGGAGACAGAAAGAAAGACCGACAGAAAGAAAGAAAGGGGAGGGTGTAGGGAGAGAGGAAGAAAAAGTTGGGGGAGGGAATGAAGTCTGGAGGAAAAGAAGCATACAGGAGGCTAAAAAAAGGGAAGAAATATTAGATGCACAGTCAGAAGAATAAAGTGCAACCAGAGACTCATGAAATCACCAGATAACAAAGGTAGGAAAAATGATTTTATTTTCAATTTAGTGATCAAAATATGTCCGTTTTGAGAATTTATATCTGCTGTCTATATTTTACACTATGATCCCCTTTTACTAAACCGCAATAGCAGTTTTTAGCGCAGGGAGCTTATGAGCATCGAGAGCAGCGCAGGGCATTCAGCGCAGCTCCCTGCGCTAAAAACCGCTATCGCGGTTTAGTAAAAAGGGAGGGGGTATATTTGTATAGTTGTTACTGAGGTGATATTGCATAAAGTCATCTGCCTTGACCTCTTTGAAAACTCCTGAAATATAAATTATAATTAACATTTTCTCTGCGTACAGTGTGCTTTGTGTTTTTTAAAATTTTATTGTTGGTAGATCATTTTGACTTGGTCATTTTAAAAGTAGCTCACAAGTCCAAAAAGTGTGGGTACCCCTAGTCTAAAGCCTTAAGAGTGATTTCTTGTCTTGGAGTTCTAGGAAGTTCTGTAGAGTAAAGCAGTTTCCAGTTAGTATTCTTGAAATATGCTGGCAGTCTCTGGGTGACAGGACTGTGATGTAGTTACTGAAGAGTTTCATTATTTTCTAATCAAAGACTTGGATATTCAGATAAAGTTGAGGTGGCTCACAGAGTGTGTGAACATGTGTGTTTGAACTCTGTGAGCTGATTTCATATCAGAAGCATTTTTTTGTAGGGGGGGGAGATTTCTGGGAGGGTCAGCTTAGGGCTAAAAGAATTATCTATTCTTTTGCACATGTAGTTAGAAATACATGGCATTAACCTAAGAAGACACTGACTGTAGCCTGCATTCATCTAGGGAGGTTAGGGTTTTGCTTCCTACATTGTAGGCATCTGTTGTGTGTCTATGTAGACACATAGAGGCACTTGGCGTGGGCATGGTTTTCCCAAGAAGCAGCCTTGGGCATCAGTTATTGTCCCTACGTTTCTCTATAGACACAACTCAGATGCATTAAATATAGGCTTATAAAATGCTGGCCTATATTTAAGGCGTCTGTCAGAAAAACTAGCTGTGATTCTCCAAAGGACACCGATGCGTGATTGACACACTTTCGGTGGCTGCTTTATTGAACTTTAGGACTTAGAAGAGTCACCTAGTCAAAACTTACATTTGTTTCTGGATATCCTGGAACAAAGTTGTTATTAAGTTGAAAGGGATGACATGTTTGTTTGAGGTTTGTTATCACTAACTATAATGGTGTCATCGATGTAAACTTGATCACACTTGAATGGTAAGTTATTTAATTAATCTTGTTTAAACAACATCTGATAATAACAGTTGTTGGACATACTTATTTAGTTTTCTTTCACCCTCAATTGTCATTGTTTTTTTTTTAGCTGCAACAAATAAATACAAATATTTAAATAAGGACATAAGAATTGCCATACTGGGACAGACAGAAGGTCCTTCAAAACCAGTATCCCTTTCAGAGGGGTTCTGACCCGGAAGTCGTTCTCACAAGCTGCCGACAGCTGCCCCAAATCTTTCCCTCTGTGGAAATCTGCCCTGTCAGAAATGGGAAGTTGCGTCAGAGGCGATAGCAGCCGAGGGAAAGCGGGGCAGCCGCCGACAGCTTGTGAGAATAGCTGCCGTGTCGGGACCCTCTGAAAAGAAACATTTGGATAGTGGCTACCAAAGGGAGGGGGAGAGAAGCTGTCTGCCCCGGGTGCAGCCCCTAAGCAGGTGCTTCAAAGCCTGGCTTAATGAACTTCTTCGGGCAGCAGCAGTGTTCACAATTCGCTACTGTTTTTGGCTTCGGGCTTTCCTCTCTGCCGGATCCTGGCTACATCCTGTTCTGTGAAGGCAGGACCCGACAGGGAAGAAGGCTTGAAGCTGACATGAGCAGCGAGTTGTGAATGCTGCACTGCCGACCGGGGACAGAGTGACAGAAGGAGAGAAGGAAGCAGAGGGGGAGAGAATTGCTGCACCCAACTGGAGAGAGGGAGGGAGAAGGAGGATGAGTAAGGGAGGGAGGGAGGGAAAAGAAGGAATAAAAATGATGCCCTTTTTCCTTCACTATCTACCTATCCCATCTCTCTTCCCTCCTGTCCTTCCCCCCCATGATTCATCATTTCATCTCCTCTCTGTTCCCTCCCCATCAGGGTGCAACATTGCTCCCGCTCTCTTTCCCACTGTTCTATCCTCTTCTCACCCTATGATCCAGCCTCCCTCCTGCCCTCATCCAACATTTCCCCTTCTCTCACTCCTTCTCATCCCCTGTTCCAACATATTTCTTGTTCTTCCCAACTGCCCTTCCATCTAGCATCTTCCCCTCCCCAGGCCTGCCTGTCCACCCCTGGGTTCAATATCTCTGCCATTCTCTTTTCTCCCAGGGGGTGTAGCCATGGTGGGAGGAGCTGGGGACCCAGGCCCTCCATTCTTGGCTCAAGCTCCCCTAGTGGCAATGCATATACTGTCTGGCATCCCCCCCCCATTTCACAAACTATGCAGTCCAGTATCTCTCTCCTTTCTCTCCTCTTGCTGACCCAGAAGCTTTCCATCTGCACGATGGACTGTGCAGAAAGGGAAAGACATGCCAGACAGTGGGGAGGATGGAAAGGAGAGAAACAATGGATCAGAGGAGGTGGGAGAGGGAAAAAATGCATCTCTGCCTGCCAGGAGGGGGTGGAGGGTAGAGGAATGTGTTGACCCCACAGTCCATCCCTTCCCCCCTCCAAATTTAAGGGCTGCCTAAGCCCTTGTAATCCCTTCCTCCCATTGTCTATCATCCATCTCTCCCTCCTTCTCTCTCTCTCTCCCACCCCCATTTCATAAATTTTTTTATCTGGTCCCCCACCCACCACCTGTGGCCTACATTTTCCCATCTCTCTCATCCCTCCTCACCCCTGGGCTGACTTAAAACACTTCCAGGAGGCCCCATGGGCCAGACATTTATTTCTGTTCAGTCTTTCTCCCTCACTTCCCCTCACCTTCCCGATCTCCTTTGAACATCCAAATGCAGTGGCATACCTAGTATATTTGACACCTAGGGCTCTTCTTTTTTTTTTAACACCCCCCTCCTGTATATACAAAAATATGTTTTTTAGTAATAATCCATGAGTCACACAAGGGTGCACCTAGGAAAAGGCAGAATCATAAACACCGCAGTGAGAATTAGAATATCAATACACCCATTGTAAAACTAAACAAGCCAGATTAATACAGATCGATCCTACACAGTCAGTGCTAAAAGAAAACAATGCCCTTTTCATACATACAGAACCACAGATACACCCTCATCCAGTATGGAATAAGTAATCACAAACTAAAAATAGAAATATGTAGACAAAAGTTAAACTGAATCGCGTAGAAGCAGACTCTGCATACAGTGAAAGTTTCAAGTTTTTATTAAAATTTGATATCACTTGTACAACTTCTAAGCGATTTACAGATAAAATAAACACCACAGAAACAGACACATGACCCTAATACTGTGCAAAATATAAAGATAATAAATATAAATGTGAACAAACTGACAAATAACAATCACCACTTTACAAATTAACAAATAGAAATGAAACAAAAATTGAAAATAAGAAAATACCACTCTCGAAGAGGTGGGCTTTTAAGTTGGACTTGAACACTGCCAGCGACAGAGTATGCTGTAGGTATTCAGGCAGTTTGTTCCAGGCATACAGCGCAGTAAGATAGAAGGAATGGAGTCTGGAGTTGGCAGAGGAGAAGGGCATAGATAGGAGGGACTTATCAGCTGAGAGGAGCTCATTGGGACATAGGGGGGAGATAAGTGAAGAGAGATAGTGAGGGGCAGCTGAGTGAATACATCTTAAGTCAGCAAGAGGAGTTTGAATTGTATTCAGAAATGGATGGGAAGCAACTTTAGGAGAGAGGTAACGTGAGTATAGAAGCTCTCACGGAATATGAGTCGTGCAGCTGAATTCTGGACAGATAGAAGGGGAGAAAGATGGTAGAGCAGAAGACCTGAGAGTAGCGAGTTGCAGTAATCTAAGCGTGAGGTGATGAGGGCATGAGGGGAGAGAAAGGACATGCTGGATAGAATGGGATAGAGGGTAGAGTTAGTAAAAGACTGGGGAATAAGAGGAAATATGAAAAATTAATAGCTACTAATACAAATAATATTACCACCTTTAATAAGACATGGCGGAAAGTACTGGACTATTGCAACATTTCTAACATTTGATGTGTACATTTTCTGTCTTATGATACAGTTAACTATTCTATCGCTTATCTTCTCATATCACAGACCCTGGATTCTGCTGTAACTCTTTCTCATACTGCAAGAATGAAAATGTCCTTCTTGTTCTTTATTGGTTGTCTTTTTGTATTATGTTTATTGAAAATTCTAATAAACATTATTGAACTAAAAAAAAAATAAAAATTTTTAACAATTTTCTTAAAAAAAAAAAAAAAGAAATTTTTCTTAGTGCAGCTGGAAGATCATTCCAAGATAGAAGTGATAAACTAGACCGCACTGCCTCTAATGTAGATGATAATGACAAAGATAATGTTGAAGTATTCTCCGTTATATGGAAGTCAAGTGTTTTAGAGAAAGATTCTCTCGATCAATATCTGCAGACCCAATCAAAAGATATCAGTAGTATTGCAGCCTGGTCTGATTTGAGAGAACTTTTTTTGATCAGACTGAGCAACCCACTTTCTCCAAGTGTAATTGTTGAACACCCTTTTAGCTGTGCTGGTTTAATACTGACTCACAAGCACAACTGAGTGGCAGTAATTTTCAAAATTTAGTTTTACTATAAGCAAAGAGGATTGAAATGTAGAGCAATAAAGTTGTTGGGATAAAAACATTGCATTCATAATTGCTTATGCTTATACTTTTTATGTTTATTTAAGTCTCCTATCCCTGCCAGTGCCAGTTTCAAAATGGTTTTAGTGACCCCTAATGGTACTACTGCTAGGGGTCAAGGTGCGATGTTCAACCTAGGCTGCATTATTCAATTTGCATAATAATGAAGTATTTTGCATTTCATTATTATATATCCCGTGGTAACATATTAACATGCACATTATGAGTTACTGAGCTTTGTAATGTGCATTAAGGTGCAAATAATGTGTGTTAGAGCCAAATAACAGCTTAATAACTACCCCTCAGTGTTGCAGCTAACAAATCAAAATAAATTATATGAGACTGCTCATAATTACTGCATAAGAGGATTTTATAGTTCTCCATCAACCATATTATAGCATAATATAAAATAAAAGTAGGCCACCAGAAAGAGCTGCATTATTAAAGCAAGACAGGCAAATGCAATAGTTGTTGGCTGGGTTTATTGTAAGAATATCCTTGAATAGTATTTTCAGGCATCACAGATTTTTTCTTGTAGAGCACTTTTTGTACATACACCTGAGATTTCTTACCAGCTATAGCTAAAAGCTGGTTACCTGCTCAGCAGTGATTAACTAAGCTCACGGTAAAAGCTAAGGCGATTCAAACTGCTACATCTACTTAAATCTATCAAAAAAAAGTATTCTAAGATTCCAGCTAATCCAGAATACTGCAGCCAAACTGATCTTCTCAAAACGCAAGTCTGACCATGCCTCCCCACTCCTTGCCAAACTTCATTGGCTCCCAATAATCTCCAGAATCCATTTCAAATGTTCCTGCCTGGCTTTCAAGATCATTCACGGAATCCTGCCTCCTCTTATCCCACTGTCTTTCAACTCCTCCAGTCCCGACTCCTCCAGAACTGCCCAAAGGCTTAAACTAGCCTTCCCCTCTCCACGCGGCATCCACTATTCAGGCAAACTGGGAAAATCCCTTCTCTTCAAAATCACAGGTCTTTGGAACGACCTCACCACCCCGCTGCGGAACCTGAGCTCCCTTCAGTTATTCCGCAAACAACTGAAAACCTGGCTTTTCAGCAAATTTTAGCTCTATCCTTCCCCCCTTTCTCTCCCCCCTTCTATACATAAGTTCATGTAATCCTTTTTCTTCTTCTCTACCCACTATTTTAAGTTCTTGTAAACCGTGTCGAGCTCCATTCTCATGGAGATGATGCAGTATATAAATTTAAGGTTTAGATTAGATTAGATTAGATTACATGGACGGAATCTTAGGGCTCCTTTTACAAAGGTGCGCTTGCATTTTTAGCGCACGCACCGGATTAGCACGTGCTACCCGAAAAACTACTGCCTGCTCAAGAGCTAGCACGCATGGCAATTTAGCGTGCGCTATTCCGCGCATTAAGGCCGTAATGCACCTTTGTAAAAGGAGCCCTTAAAGTATTGTGTGCATATTGATAGCGTCTCTGAGCAAAATAGCAACTGTCTGTCATTTGCCTGGGGACATGCTATGAGACATGCAGAATATTTTAGCAATTTCTGCAATTCTGTTATTTTCCTAAAGAGAGCACACTATCAAATATTTCCAAGTTTCCAAGTTTATTAAGTATTTGATTAATCGCTTATTCCAAATTCTAAGCGATGTACAAAATACTAAAATATTAAATTACAGTAATCGAAGGGAAACAAACTATATAAATATGACTGACACGACAAACGAGATACAGAAGGAATGGGAAGGGAAGGAAATACAAATTTAAAAATAGCAAAGAAGACATGAAAAGGAAAAAAACAATAGGGAAGAGGAGAGCAGTGCGCATCAGAGAGTTTAAAAGCCAGGGTACAATTGAAGCGCCTGATCTAATCCAAATTTCAGGTTTGTAGGCCAAATTTAATTTTATTAGTTGTCGAATGCATCTTTAAAAAGAAAGCATTTTAGCTTGCTCTTGAATCTATCCAAATTAAGTTCTTCTCGCACATGAATTGGAAGTAAGTTCCACATTTGGAGAGCAGTAACGGAAAAAATAGATTGCCACCGTGTGTTTATAGTTTTAAGAGAAGGAACATTCAAGAGATGTTGGTCAATAGATCTGAGTAATCTAGAGGAAGTATAGGGAATTACATAGTAACATAATAACAAAGTAGATGACGGCAGATAAAGACCCGAATGATCCATCCAGTGTGCCCAACCTGATTCAATTTAAATTTAATTTTTTCTTCTTAGTTATTTCTGGGCAAGAATTCAAAGCTTTACCCTGTACTGTGCTTGGGTTCCAACTGCCGAAATCTCTGTTAAGACTTACTCCAGCCCATCTAAACCCTCCCAGCCATTGAAGCCCTCCCCAGCCCATCCTCCACCAAACGGCCATATACAGACACAGACCGTGCAAGTCTGCCCAGTACTGGCCTTACTTCAATATTTAATATTATTTTCTGATTCTAAATCCTCTGTGTTCATCCCATGCTTCTTTGAACTCAGTCACAGTTTTACTCTCCACCACCTCTCTCGGGAGCGCATTCCAGGCATCCACTAAGCTCTTCTTCCTTCTACTGATTACACCTCTCTTTATACAGCCCAGCATCCTTCTGGCAGCAGCTGTCACACTGATTTTTCGCCTTTAGATCTTCGGACACTATCACCCCAAGGTCCCTCTCCCCGTCCGTGCATATCAGCTTCTCTCCTCCCAGCATATACAGTTCTTCCTATTATTAATCCCCAAATGTATTACTCTGCATTTCTTTGCATTGAATTTTAGTTGCCAGGCATTAGACCATTCCTCTAACTTTTGCAGATCCTTTTTCATATTTTCCACTTCCTCTTCGGTGTCTACTCTGTTACATATCTTGGTATAATCTGCAAAAAGGCACACTTTTCCTTCTAACCCTTCAGCAATGTCACTCACAAACATATTGAACAGGATTGGCTCCAGCACCGAACCCTGAGGGACTCCACTACTCACCTTTCCTTCCTTCGAGGGACTTCCATTAACTACCACCCTCTGGCGTCTGTCCGACAGCCAGTTTCTGACCCAGTTCACCACTTTGGGTCCTAACTTCAGCCCTTCAAGTTTGTTCAACAGCCTCCTATGAGGAACTGTATCAAAGGCTTTGCTGAAATCCAAGTAAATTACATCTAGCATATGTCCTCGATCCAGCTCTCTGGTCATCCAATCAAAAAATTCAATCAGATTCGTTTGGCACGATTTACCTTTTGTAAAGCCATGTTGCCTCGGATCCTGTAACCCATTAGATTCAAGGAAGTACACTATCCTTTCTTTCAGCAACACTTCCATTATTTTTCCAACAACTGAAGTGAGGCTCACCGGCCTGTAGTTTCCTGCTTCATCCCTGTGACCACTTTTGTGAATAGGGACCACATCCGCTCTCCTCCAATCCCCAGGAATCACCTCCGTCTCTAGAGAAGTGTTTAATAGGACTCGCCAGAACCTCTCTGAGCTCCCTTAGTATCCTGGGATGGATCCCGTCTGGTCCCATCGCTTTGTCCACCTTCAGTTTTTCAAGTTGCTCATAAACACCCTCTTCCGTGAACGGCGCAGAATCTACTCCATTTTCTCGTGTAACTTTGCCAGACAATCTCGGTCCTTCTCCAGGATTTTCTTCTGTGAACACAGAACAGAAGTATTTGTTTAGCACATTCGCTTTCTCCTCATCACTCTCCACATATTGGTTCCTAGCATTTTTTAGCCTAGCAATTCCATTTTTCATCTTCCTCCTTTCACTAATATATCAGAAAAAAAATTTGTCTCCCTTTTTTACATTTTTAACCATTTGTTCTTCCACCTGACGTATCTCTCTCTTGGCTTCTTTCAGTTTCACCCTGTAGTCCTTTCTGCTTTCCTCTTGGGTTTTTTAATATTTCACGAACGCCAACTCTTTTGCCTTTATTTTCTCAGCCACTAGGTTGGAGAACCATATCGGCTTCCTTTTTCTCTTGTTTTTATTGATTTTCTTCACATAAAGGTCCGTAGCCATTTTTATCGCTCCTTTCAGCTTAGACCACTGCCTTTCCACTTCTCTTATGTCCTCCCATCCTAACAGCTCTTTCTTCAGGTATTCTCCCATTGCATTAAAGTCCTAATTAATAATCTATGAATGAAAGCAGGTGTTTTATAAAGAAGGGATTTGAAAGTCAATATACTTAATTTGTATGATATTCGGTGAACAACCGGAAGCCAATGCGCTTCCTTGAGTAGAGGAGTCACATGATCAAATTTTTTAGCATTCATTAGGAGTTTGATTGAAGCATTCTGAACAATCTGCAAACGATGAATTTCTTTTAAGGCAATTCCTTTAAACAACGCATTGCAATAATCAATTTTTGAAATCACTAACGAATGAATTAATATGTTTAGTGATTTGGGGTATAAAAATTTAGACACAAACCGAATTTGCTGTAATCTAAAGAAAGTAGATCTAACAATATGATTAATGTGTTCATGGAAGGTAAGTTTGCTATCGAAAATAACCCCGAGGATCTTAATGCTACAGGTCGACTGCAGGATAGAACCTTTAATAGTAATGGGAAACTGGAGTTTGAGACCTTCTTTCTAAGGGAAGAGCATAGCATTTGATTTGTTGACATTCAGGGCTAATCTATTTGGCTCAAGCCATTGACGAATAAACATTATGTCATAAGTTTTAGAAACAAGATCTGTTTCTTTCTTCTCATACTTTCCTTGCCATTGTCCATCCAAGAGGGGATGTTTTCTGAGTTTAAAAAAATTGAAGTCTATTTCTTTGTCATACCTTCTTTGCTAATCTCAGTTTAAAAGGGGTATTTTCAAAGTATAAGAAATGAGGTCTGTTGTTTCTTTTTAATACTATCCCTTTCATTCTTAGTTTTGTTATTATGGTTGTGATATGATCTTGCACCCCTTCCCAATGGCATACCCAAGGGGGGTATGGGAGGGGCGATCTGCCCCGAGTATACGTCCTAAGGGGGTGCCCTGGCGGCCCACCGGGTCCAAAACCATCCTCCCTACTCTGCCGCTGCTGCTGTCCTGAACCAATACTACTGCAACGTACTTCTCTCAGACCTCCTGGCACCCATCTCTCACCTCTTCATTCCGTTCAAAATTCTGCTGCACGACTCATATTCCATGAGAGCTGCTATTCTCATATTACCCCTCTCCTCAAGTCACTTCATTGGCTCCCCATCCATATCCGAATACAGTTTAAACTCCTCTTGTTGACTTACAAGTGCATTTGCTTTGAAGACCCCCCAATATCTCTCTTCACTTATCTCCCCCTATGCTCCTCCCCGTGATCTCCGTTCATTGGGCAAGCCCTCTTATCTGTACCCTTCTCTTCCACTGCCAACTCCAGACTCCATCCCTTTCTTGCCTGGAACATGCTACCTAAATCAATATGTTATGCTCCATCCCTAGCAGCATTCAAATCCAAGTTAAAAGCCCACTTTTTTAAAATATGTTTTCAACTCTTAAATCCCACTCACTGCTTTCAGATACCTATACCCACTGTATCATTTCCTCTACCATAATCTTCCCAACCCTGAAATGTCCTGTCTAAATTAGATTGTAAGCTCTTCTCTATTGTATGTTAAAATATACAGCGCTGCATACGCCTTTCAGCACTACACTTCTCCCTCCGTATTTGCGGTTTCAGCATTCGCGGTTTCGATTATTCATGGTTTTTAGCTTGCTGGCTCCTCCCCTCAAATTACATCAGCTCGCATAGAGAAATCGCTGATTCCAAGCATTTACAGAAAAAAATCGCTGATTCCCAACACTTTCTTCACCGTGTTTTGCCTCTCCTTCAGGAACAGACCAGGTCTCCCACCAAGTTAATCGCGGTTTCACTATATTCACGATGGTTTTTAATAGAAAACAGCAAATAACATATGAAAAAATTATTCACGTTTTTTTCTGTATTTGCGGTTCTGTTAATTCCCTATCATAGCGAATACGGAGGGAGAAGTGTATAGAAATAATAAATAGTAGTAGTAGTCTGGCTTGTATAGTTTTACAATGGGTGCATTGATGTTCTACTGCTCACTGCAGTATGTAAGATGTTGTTTTTTCCTAGGTACACTCTTGTGCGATATGTGGATTGTCACTAAAAATGATGGGCCCCCAGGAAGTTGGCCAGGCTGAGAACTTTCCAGCACCTCCTTGTATCTGATGTCATAGAGCTGTCTTGTATAAAATGAAAGGCAAAAGAAAAATAGACAAAAATAAAAATTCAAGGTCTGAGTCAGAAAACAATCATGATTGACGATGGAAGGAAAACATCTGTATCTGATTATCATAAAGAAGCAAAGACCACCAAAACAAAAGAACTCCATGTGCTAACAAGTGACGGTATTCTGTTTTTCTTCTGTTCTCTTCAATGCACTCCTCCCATCTGCCTTTAAAAACCATATAACCCCCCCAGATATATTTATTTATTCATTCCAACCGTTCTCCCAAGGGAGTTCAAAACAGTTTACATGCATTTGTTCAAAGCCAATGCAAAATGTCTGGTGGAAGCAGTTCAAGCAGGGAGTATGATTTCTGCTTTCGTATGTTTATGTTGGCCACAAAGCAATTTTAGCATTTGATTCTTTTCCTCTCCTTCAGCATTATCTCGACTGAATATTAATAAAAGTTGAAACTAAAACTGAATTAGTAAGTCCACCTGCAGGTAAATATACTGCTCCTCACCCAAAGAGGAAGAAAGTTCATAGTTCATAGTTAAGCGTGATAAGGGGTCCCAATCCTGCCTGTTGCTTTACATATGGTGGACTTCTCAGGTTACAGTTCACTGTACTCTTTCCATGGGCCAGTTTTCAAAAGCTTTATTTCCCATTCTGTTAGGGGTATGAATGAAAAAAATACTCCTCATTTTGCTTTACTCTTTCATGTCATTGTTTCCCCCCTCCTATACAAAGCCATGCTACATTTTTAGCACCGGCCGCAGCAGTAGCAGCTCGGACGCTCATAGAATTCCTATGAGCTTCCGAGCTGTTACCGTGGTGGCTGGCGTTGAAAACTCTAGCACACCTTTGTAAAGGAGGGGGGTTATTTGTTAATCACAGCTTGAAAAACATGTGATGTGACATTCAAGATATTGGAGAATTTATTCAATAAATCAATAATCATAACTACCCATATGACATCATAACTAATTACCCAAGAGCAGCTTCAGTCTTCCCCCAATATGTCTCCCCCAGCTTCATTACCCTAAAATGCTAGAACAAATAATATGGTTTTTATTTATTTATTTGATTAAAAGATTTACAATATAGCCTGGACAATCCTTAGTAGCTTATAAAAAAACAAACATAGGGCCTCTTTTTATGAAGCTGTTTAGTGCAGGTCATTGCAGTAACTGCCCCGAAACCCATAGGATTTAAAGGGCTTTGGGCTGTGGCTTTGTAAAAAGGTTGTGGTGGTGGGGGCTAATTAATAAAATATACCAAAATAAACAAATAACACAACTTTAGTTTGTTCCTGTAAACCAGTATCTCGCATACTTTCCGGCCAGCGGCACACTAAATCCAGTCACCCGGAAGTGCGCAGAGGCCCATCTGACCACAACCCGCTTCGGTGAAGGGATATGGGAGATGCGGGGAGAGGGGGAGAGACGCCAGCCAGGAGGAGAGTCATCTGCGCCAGCTGACTTCCTACAGGATGTACCTCTCACCGCAAGAGGAATGTCCTGTAGGCAGTCAGCCAGCATGGATGACTTTCCTCCTTGCCAGTGTGTCGTGGCACACCTGAAATCTCAGGAGGCACACTGGTGTGCCGAGGCACACCGTTTGCAATACACTGCTGTAAACAAACAAATCCCTTTCTATCTGCATCTCAACTAACACCTCATTCCACCATGTTGGCTCAGCTACAGAAAAGGCTTTGCTCCTAATCCACACTAAGGCCTAGATTCTGTAAACTGCGCCTAACTTTAGGCGTGGTTTAGACGTCCGATTTAAGTGGATAATGAGCCATTTAAGGGTCTTAACAAGCGTTAATTGGGACTTAGACGAAGGTAGGCATCAGATAGGCGTTCTCAGAACATAGACGTGAGATAGATGCAAGTTTAGGTAAAACTCGTATCTAAGTTTGTAGACAAGGGCGTAACGTGAGTGTGGCTAAGGATAGGTACCACATAGACGCTACTTAGGTGTCAGACCGCGTCTAAAATGTAGGCGAAGGAAAAGCTGGTCTACGTGTAGTTTTTGCTTCATTTCAATGCAGTTTCAGCTTTCGTAGCGGGAGACTTCCTATAGATGCAAGTTAGGTGTGCTTTCCGCTTCCGCAATGATATTTCCTATAGTGAGTTTCAATATGGTTTTTTTTTCTTCTTTCTCCCTCCTAATAGATTTAATAAGCTACCATATCAATAGAGCACATCAATATAAGCATATTGCATGCAAAACATAGTACTTTTCTGTCCAAACAGTAATATGATTTATTCATTACACCACCTTTGGCTTTGCTGCTTAAAAAGAACCCCCTTTTTTCTCAACAAACAGTGCTGCAATTAGCTCTTTCTTGAGAGCAAAGAAAGAACATGAAAAACATATCATTATTGCACACATTACTTCATTTCTCAGCGCTTAAAAAGAGAAATACCAGAGACAGACCTTAACATGCATTTTCCCTCATTCCAAAATGGAGCGCTTCAGCTTCACAAAGCTGACCTCATTGTGAGATCATTAAGCTGCACCTTCAAGGTATTATGCCACAATTAAAAGATGCGCTGGGTGTTGAACTCACAACCGCTGTATGCAGCACAGGATTTTAACCCATAGAGCTACATCAGCTTTTATTCAGGTGAATCTCACTGCCCTTACATATCATAGTTGACTGACCTGCCTATGTATCATCTGAATAGCTATCATATCACAATCACCACAAAGAAAGCATTTGTGGATCACCAAGTTAATGTGCCTTGTCTATCTTCTCAAGTACCCTGGTTCAAATCCCACCTTCGCTCATTTTAACAGCTTCCTATTAGCTGTCATAAGAGGGTCTAGATCAGGGGTAGGGAACTCTGGTCCTCGAGAGCCGTATTCCAGTCGGGTTTTCAGGATTTCCCCAATGAATATGCATGAGATCTATTTGCATGCACTACTTTCAATGCATATTCATTGAGGAAATCCTGAAAACCCGACTGAAATACGGCTCTCAAGGACTGGAGTTCCCTACCCCTGGTCTAGATGGTGGACTTTGCTGTTTTTAGCAGCACATTTCTCTTTCCAGGCAAACTTATTTTTAACTTCCCATGGCTAGGACATCCTAAGCTGTCATGGGAGGAAACTTCTCTTTTGCCAGAAAGATGCCATTTGTGGCTCACCAGGTTAATGTGCCTTGTTGCACCTTGTCCATCTTCTGAAGTTCCCTGGTTCAAATCCCATCCTCATTTTAACAACATCCTAACAGCTCTCATAAGTGGTGGACTTTGCTGTTTTTCATCAGCATTCTGCAGTTTGCAGGCACAGGTGCATCAGATACATTCATCTTCTCTCTGCTACAAGACATTGTGGTAGGAATGGATTTCCTTCTATGCAATATCTGCACAGGGCAACAGATAGAAGAGTTTACTAAAACTTCAGAGGGCTTGGACAGGTATTGAAGGAAGGTACATGTTTTTGAGATGTACCCTAGAGACATTCTGGTTGGTATATTCAGCTTTGCTGGTTGTGGTTTCATGCTTGAGGAGTGTGTGTTGGGGTGGGGGAGAGGGTTTAGGATGAGAGAGAACAGGCTGCTTTAGACATCTGAGAATTGCTGCACATCATTTTAAAGATCAACTCAAATATGTTTAAGCAAAGGAATGGCCAAAGAGTTTGAAGGTTTTCTGGTAGAAAAATGAACATCAAATATTTGCTAACCGCACTTAAGACTTGAACCCCTGACATGTGGAAGATTAAAAACAGTGCCTTAAGGCATAGAGCTATAGAGGGAACTTTGTTTAGAATTTGGTAACAGACTAAGCAGAAGACAAATGGCTTCTAGTAAAAGCTTTGAGAAGTGAAGGAATTGATTAAAAGTCAGTACAGATGTGTTTACCCAAACCACACCTAAAGCACAACCAATCAGATTTTAAAGTTCTCTGGCGGGAAGTCTAAATGGTGCCTATGACATCAGGCGCTACTTAGGCATCCTTAGTATAAGAAGGTCCATCAGAGCAATGTTTTCTCTTTTACGACTCCTATTCTGTGTTATTACTTATGCTGATTTCTGAGACCTTACCTTTCTTAATTATCTTTTAACCTTTTCTCTCCTTATATGTAATTTGTAATTTATTTCTTATATACCGCTACATCCGTTAGGTTCTAAGCGGTTTACAGAAAATATACATTAAAATTATAAGTAAGAAAGGTACTTAGAAATTCCCTTACTGTCCTGAAGGCTCACAATCTAACTAAAGTACCTGGAGAGTAATAAAGAAGTGAAAAGTAGAGATAGGGGAAAAATAAGAAAATAAACATTCTAACAAGACTACATTGATCTAAAATACTTTGGAAGGATGAAGAGAGGAGAGAAAGGAATAGATGCAGAAGGAGGAACCATTGAACAAAATAATTCTGGAGAAATTTAAATGATAGAAATAGAACAAAACAAAAACAAGTGGCAAAACAATGAATAAGATTAAAAATAATTCATAAACTGGAAAAAAAAGAAAAATAAAAACATTGTCTTCAATCCACGGTTTCAGCTTCAGTGATGAAGTGGAGCAAGTAAGTTTTGGAGGAACGATGACATTCTCAGAAAAAGGACTTCTTCAGGTATCTGCCACAACTCTCCACTTCCAAGGACCATTAGCAGCTATAGTAATTTGCAATTTTGATATTTGTCTAACCTTTTTCATCTTTCCAAGAACAAATCTAGGTGATAATGATATATTGCTAGCTACTTAGCTGTCTTTATTAGATAAAAGCTCAGGCAGAACTGATTTGTTCTTTTGGACTTGCATTCTGCTTATGGTGATTCTCCATTAACTTTTTCTTCCCCTGATATCTGCCATTTTTCTCTCCATTCCACAGAGTCATTAGCAGGTGTGAGAATGTGATAATAAAATTTGGTTCCAGGAGTCTTGGCTGAAACCCCCCCCCCCATGCTATTTGAAACTTTGGTGACAGCAAAAAGACTATGCAAGTTACATGAATATGTGGAACCCATAGCAGTGCTTTTCGTCATAGAGCTAAAGGTAAATCTTTTAAGAGTCCTAATTGTTAGGTATCCTTATAATAAAAAAGGAACAGTGTATTTTTTATTTTTTTTTTGCTTCTGAGACTGGTGTGTGGCATATTCTCCCAAGGCTTCTGTTTATTTTTTCCACAGATGTATGTCTTAACTTTTCCCCCCTTTATCTCCTGATTTGAGACCAGAGCAGGTCTGTTCAAACTGGGTTCAGCACAGCTTGCACCTGGACAAAGCTCAAATCCCAAAACAGAAAGAATAGGTGAGAATGATGTACTGCAACCTTTCTTTGCCCTTGTGATAAATTATCTACATTTTTAGAATACTAACATGTTTCACACTTTTTTTCCTTCAGAAGGGTGTACTTATAGAAGATTTTCAGAGAAAACAGTCAGTTGGTGAGTTTTTTACAAAGGTGTTCTAAATCCATGTAGGCGCTACTAATGCGTGCATAGGATAACATGTACGCATTAAGTTTTACCACGCTCTGAAGCTGCACTGTGTGCTAAAGGTTAACGCGTGCATGTTATCCTAGGAAACACATTAGTAGTTAGCGCATGCATGGATTTAGTGCACCTTTGTAAAAGATAACCTAAAACTCACTAATCAACTCTTAATTTGTCTCAATCCATCTTCCTTTTTCTTCAGCCTGCCTTACCAATTCTACCACAGTAACAACTTGGACCTATGAGTGCCTTACTTTGCATACCTGTCATCCATCTCATCGAACTGCAGTTGCCTGATATTACACTTGCATGCTGCTTTCCTGGACTGTGCAATAAACATTTTATACCATTTTTCACCTTGTGCTTATTTATATTGAGTAGCAGCCAGGCATTAGTGTTTCCTTAATACACACCACTTCAGCTACTTGGTCATATTGACCTTTGTCTTATCTAGTGTTCCATGAGGCTCAGGCTGCAAAGGGGAGGGTGGGGGTAGCTGGTATGTCTCCTGCCTCACAGCCTGCAACCAGCATAATATTTGAGAACATGAGATTAGATGAGAGGCGGAGAGGATGAACTAGGTGCCTTAACTTGGTGGCTTCTTTCAATCAGTTTCCTACCCTGACAGCTTGAGATATGCTGAACTGCAGCCGATTTGGCATGCTTCGGGCGCTCAGTTACGGAGCCGCAAGCATGCCGATGCTACTGCCCAAAGGGCGCCTAAACAGCACAGTATAATTCAATTAGAATTGCTATGATTTTATGGTTGATTCTGTAGCACAGCGGTTAGAATGAAGGTTGGGGTGTGAGCCTGGTCTGGGTTTGACGCCCTCATGTCTTTCAGCTGACAAAATGCTCATTTTAATAAAAATGACAAGCTACACACCAATCACATCTAATTTTCATCCACAATCTATTCCAAAAGTTCAGTTTGCATTTGATAAAAACAGCAGTATTTGAATCCACGTCACATTTATCAAACCCGACTTAAGATTCAGGCTTTTGGGACAATGAAAGCAATGCTTTAAGCCATTGAGCTACCAGTCTTTTGTCTCAGCTAGCTGTGAGATGATAGCTAAGCAGATTTTACCTTAGCAGATCACTAAGCGAAATATGACAGGGGAGTCAGAGAAGCTGGAGTGCTGTAGTTCAATGAGTAAAAGCGCTGTACTGATTTTCCAGAGGTTGTGAGTTCAACTCCTAGCCCACCTTGAAGATGTCACAATGAGGTCATCATTGTGCTAGTGCATACTTCCATTTGTAATGAACTAGAAGCCACATTCAGGTCTGTTCTGTGTTTTATTCTGTTTGTAAGCTTGGCCAATTGAAATTATGGGATTTCCCTTTGGTTTGAAGAATGAGTTGATTGTAGCTATGTTTCATGAGAAAGAGAGTGTTATTTAGAGCAAGGAATGACTTCTAAAAACCTCTCTCAAAAAACGTCTTTGGGATGCCCAGAGAAAGCTGATTGGATGACCTAGACTGGCTATCCTACTAAAGTCTTTCTGGAGCTTAAATTACAGCTATAAGAAGCCTATATGGTGCTCAACTTTCCACTTCTTATAGGAGTTAATGATACCATTGCTATACAAGTTTCTGTGTAGCATAAGACTAATGCTTCCTCCCCCTTCCATGCTGCTAATTCTAGTTCAACTCCCACTCAATCAAAAATAAATCTTAGGCATATTTTGTTACTTTTTTGGTTTTTATACTGTTGGAAGTATACAATTCTGAAATCATGAATAAAAAAGATATAACAGGGCAGTGTTCTGTCTCCTAGCAGAATTAACTGCCATTCACTACCTATAAGGAGTAGTCTAATCAAATCAGAATTGCTATTATTGTATGGTTCATTGACTAGCACAGTGGATTAGCGTGAAGGTTAGCATGTCACATTTTTTTCAATATGCACACTGATGTTCCCAGAACAACTCCCACTGAAACTAATATATTATAAATATCCTTTTAAACATGGTATACTGTGTTTTTATTATCCTTTTAATTATGGTATACTTTGGGTTAATTGTGTTAAAGCTTACAGTCCTGAAATAATGATCAGCAAAATCAGTAAAAAAAACCCCACCTTTTTATATATAACATCATAGGGACATCTATATGAGGGTGTCTATATGGGGATGTCTATATGAGGTTTTAGGAAGCCACGTCTAATATGTGCTGGACGCAGTTCGGACGTTTATATGATGCCTAAGTAGCACCTAAGTGACGTTGATTGGCACTTGCACTTTAAGGACGTCTAAACCACACCTAAAGTTAGATACACCTTACAGAATCTAGGCCTGAATGTTCTATTTTCAGGGAAGGAATGAAAGCAAGGGCTATGCTGGAAATTATTTAGTCACCTTACCCAGAAGAAAACCCAGAGCTAATACATACCCAACCTAAAACATCAATAAGACCTTGAATTTAATTTCTGACAGTTCAGGCAACCAATGAAGCTCTTGTAAAATGGGAGAAACATAAACATCAATAATAATAATTCCCTTAGCGCTTGCGCACTTCTAACCTGGTGGCTCCATGTGTCCGTAGCTCTGTGGTCGGCAGAGAAATTATAATAGAAAAAAAAGTTGGTAAAGTGCGTGAGCGCGCGTGTGCGTGGTGCTTACAATGCGCAAGGTGCACGCGTTCCATTTTCTTCTCCCAGCAGCGGTTATTATGTGCCGGTTGCCGTGGTTGCCATTTGATTTAAAAAAAAGGTAGGTGGGAGAAGGCACGCAATCCCCGTAAGACCCTAATATTCCCCCGACATCCCCGACCTCCACCGACATCCCCCTGACATCTCCACACACACGATGCCAAACAGACAGGACTGACAGAAAAGGTGGCAGTGAAAGACACAGAAGGACAGGGAGCCAAACAGACGGGACATTGACAGACTAACAGAAAAGGTGCTCTGGGGGAGGAAAAACAGAAGGGGACCACGGAGAGACAGTCAGAGAGAGGGAAAGGGGTCTGCTATGGGGGGAGGGGTGTGCTGGGGGGCAGACAGTTTTGCTCTGGGGGGGGGAATACAGAAGGGGACCAAGGAGAGACAGTCAGGGAGGCAGACGGGGCCAGAGAGAGAGACAGACAGAAAGAAAGACAGACAGACAGCAGCCAAGGAGAGAGAGACAAAGAAAAAAAGACATACAGTCAGCCAGCGTCCAAAGAGAGAGAGAAAAAGGGGGAAAAAAAAACAGCGGACAAGGAGAGAGAGAGAGAAAGAAAGAATGACAGAAAGAAGTACAGACAGACAGACAGTAGCCAAGGAGAGAGAGAGAAAGAAAGAATGACAGACAGAGGGCCAGAGAGACAGAGAGACAGCCAGCATCCAAGGAGAGAGAGAGAGACAGAAAGAAAAAAACAAAACAAAACAGACTAACAGCGGCCAAGGAGAGAGAGAGAAAGAAAGAATGACAGACAGAAAGAAAGACAAACAGACAGGGGGCCAGGGAGAGACACAGACATAAAAACGACAGACAGACATACAGCATCCAAGGAGAGAGAGAGACAAAGAAAAAAAACAAAACAGACAGACATCTATTCTAGCACCCGTTAATGTAACGGGCTTAAACACTAGTAGTAACATAAGGATATAAGAATAGCCTTACTGGCTCAGACCAATGGTTCATCTAGACCATGTCTTCATGGTGGCCAATCCAGGTCTCTAGTACCTGGCAAAAACCCAACTATTAGCAACATTACATGCTTCTGATCCAGGACAAGCAGTGGCTCCCCTAGTTCTGTCTCAAAAACAGACTATGGACTTTTCCTCCAGGAATTTGTCCAAACCTTTCTTAAAACCAGCTACGCTATCTGCTCTTATCACAACCTCTGGCAATACGTTCCAGAGCTTAACTATTATCTGAGTGAAAAAATATTTCCTCCTATTGAGTTTAAAAAGTATTTCCCTGTAACTTCATCGAGTGTCCCCCTAGTCTCTGTAATTTTTGATAGAGTAAAAAATCAATCCACTTGTACCTGTTCTACACCACTCAGGATTTTGTATACTTCAGTCTTATCTCCCCTCAGCTGTCTCATTTCCAAACAAATAAAGAACTGAATGGTCCATCCAGTCTTCCTTTTTTTACCGTTACTGTTTTGGTTTGGTTTTTAGTTTGAGGTTTTGATTTTGGTTTGTTTGTTTTTTTTGGGGGGGGGGAGGTAATATTATTAAGCTGCTAGTTTAATGAGTTTAGCTGTCTGGAATCTGCTGGATAGCCAGCATACATTCCAACTTTAAAAGAGATTAACAAGCTTTAATTGCTGCAGGTCTGTTATGGGGCAATTTCTACAACATAGGCATTCACATTAACTTGCCCATTACATATATAATAATCAGATTTATATACATATATCTATACCCTTATGCATAAATTTCAAAATTTCACCTTTAGCACTATTCTGCAAATATCCTCTAAATGTGTAAAGTGCATATTTATAAGGTGGGCATTGCATATATGGAGCATGAGTGAGGGTCACAATTGCATACATTATAGAATGCTATAGTTTATGTGCATATCTTCTGCATTTAGGCACTAACATACCAGTTTTATGGTTGGTATAAGTTCTCTATGCACATATGCCTGGTTAGGCTAGTATTCTGTAATAAAAAGTTGGTGCCTATATTCCTATGTGAGTTATGGCCCTACCAGGCACTTTGGCCTGGATTCTGTAACCAACACCATTGTCAGTGGCCACCTTATTAGCAGCCACCGGATACAGAATCGCACCTCTGGCAAAGGTAGGTGCTAGGAAAAGTAAGCCAGGGTTTTCCTTCTTGTGATGTGAATTAGAGAATGACATGGGGATCATTTACCGTGGTAAACCGTGGTCACCACAGCAAATCCGCAGTAATGGGGACATTTGCAACTGGTTTACCGCAGGAATGGGGGACAAGACCTTTCACTGCCTGCAGGAACGGGGACAAGACCTTTCTTTCACCATGGTGAAAAGTCTTGCTCCTGTGGTAAAAAAAATTGCACCTGTGTCAGCTCCTCTTGCACCTATTTTACCTTCAGGAGCCAGCCATGCCACGATGAAGACAGAAGGAACCCAAAAACCAAAGCCCGAGACCAATGTGATTTGAAGAATAAAATTACCAGACAACAAAAGATAGAAAAAATAAATTTATTTTATATTTTGTGATTAGAATATTTCAGATTTGAAATATGTATCCTGCTAGAGCTGGTATTAGATATAACAGGGGACCGCAAAGCCCAGGCTGTGCTTCTTTAACTTCCAGATGGCTTAGGGCAATTGTCCTAGTTGCACTCCCCTAACACTATTCTTGCCATGTATGACTGAAGTATTCTGTTAGCTTGATTTTTCTATGTAGCATTCTGTAGTAATTTGGTTTGTTTAGTTTTCACAATAGTGGAGGGGATATTTGTGAAAGGGAGGGGAGACGGGGGTTTTGTTGATCCTTGCTCTGTATTATTTGTGTTTATAAAATGACAATTGTACAGAAAAGTCTCTTTTTATACTTTAATATAATAAGTTCAGTATAAAATCATAACTATTCGAGGCTTCTGCGGGTGGGATCTGACAGTTTGCAGGGAAGGGATGGGGATAGCTCGTGGGGACGGGACAGGGACGGGGACGAGCTCACAGGGATGGGGTGGGAACGGTGATAAATTTTTTCCCCGTGTCATTCTCTAATGTGAATCATGCCTCTGTAGGTACTTTAAGCCACCTAATGTCACGTCCGGTGGTAGCCACATCCAGAGTAGCATTAGGTAGCCTGGAGCACCTACTGAGGTGCGATTCTGGAGCTGATATTTTAGTCGCCAGTAGGCATCTTGAAACTCGGTTAAAAAATCATTTCAATAGCGTTTTTTTTAAACTGAGTTTGGGTGCAATTTAGGGAATGTGGGCCTTTGTGAGCATCTAAATGTAGGCTGTTATAGAATTGTTCTCTATATATAGTAGGGACAATTCACTAACCACTTTAAAATTATCCAGAATAGTAAATAAACCTGTTGAAGTATTTTCTTTTTTTCTTGCAAGGAAACAGGCAGTTCAGTTTAATTTAGTTGAAAGCTGCTGTGCCATGGATTAATGCATGTGATCACTGGCAGATTCTATGTCTTGCTGATCTCAAAGGAAAAAAGTTCCTAATGTTTAATCCTATATAATAAAAACCTACCTCGCGCATGCGCACTCCTATCTGCCTGCTTCCATGATCCGTAGGTCTGTGACCACAGGAGTGCGCATGCGCGAGTCCCCAGCCTTACTTCCCAGCACCTACCACTCACCGGCAGGACTGGATGCCAGCGCTGGACTCCCTGTTCTCCGTGTCGGCTCTTCTCACCAGCCACACCAGCATCGGAGAAGGCTTCCGATGCTGGCGGGATCGAGAGGAGCCGCAGCGACACCTCGTGGGGCAGGAAGGGAAGCCCAAAACACTCCAGCCGCAAAGGGATGCCGCGGTCCTGACTCCAAACCAGCTGATTCCAGCAGCGTGTGCAGCATTCTACACACGCTGCTTCTGGGCCTTTTACTGCCCTGATTTGCTCTGCCGCATCTCTGATGATGTCATCAGGGACATGCCAGAGTAAATCAGAGCAGTAAAAGGCCCCGAAGCAGCGTGTGTAAAGTGCTGCACATGCTGCTGGAATCGGCAGGTTTGTCAGACCGCGGGAAGGGAAGGGTGGAGGCGGCAAAGGACTAAAGGAGCAGGGAAGATCGAGGGAAGGGAAAGGGGGGGGGTAAGGAAAACGCTGCTGCTGCACTGGGAAGTGGGGTGGGGTGGGAGGGAATGCTGCTGCTGCTGTGACTGCTGCACAGGGAAGGGGGGATCTAAATGCTGCTGTACAGGGAAGTAGTGGAGGGGGAGGGAATGCTGCTTCACAGGGACATGGAGGGGGAGGGAATGCTGCTGTGGCTGCTGCACAGGGAAGTGGTGGGGGGGGAGAGACAGATAGAAAGAAAGCCAGACAGCGAGAAGAAGGGAGACAGAAAGAAAAAAAGAAAGGCACAGGGGCAGAGAGAGACACAGAAAGACAGACAGACAAAGGGGGCCAGGAAGAGAGACAGACAGAAAGAAAGACAGCGGGAGGGAGAGAGACACAGAAAGAAAGACAGACAGACAGACATATATTCTAGCACCCGTTAATGTAACGGGCTAAAATACTATATATATACTGTATATTCGCACAACACGTTATAACCATATGTATCAAAGGAGACAATTAGGCAGGTGTTTGTTTGTTTTTTTGCCTCAGGCAAACCAGCATGACAGGAAGTAAACACGTCTACAACAGACTAATGAAACTAAAAACAAGCAGTATTTAGGAAGAGAGTAAAGTTATAAATGTTAAGGGCTCAGGTAACACAGTTTCACTGGAATTCACACTTTACAGAATGAAACCCAATATTGTTTCTTCACACCATCAACAACTTTGAGTGGCAATTGTTGCTGGCTTCCCAACAGTAATCTCTATTAAATGACCACTTCTTTATTAATTAATAGGCAGGTATCTTCTGTCATAGGCCTAACTTACTCTTTTTACCCTTATGCTCCCTCTCCATTTCTTTTAGCGGGTTAAAAGTGTGCCATGTAGGAAACATGACCTATCTTAAACTAGCCTTAGTTCAGGGTTACTCAGCATTTACAGAAAATGGTATATGGATGAAATTGTTTTAAATGCTACTCAAATCTGTAGCTGTAACAATTCATGATTTTTCTTGTTTTTTCAACTGGGGGATGGATTCAGAAAAAGGTGCTGAAAAAAATTGGCACGGAACAGCATTTTGTATACTGCTCTTTGGCACAGCCATCTGAGAGGTTCACAATCTAATCAAGTACTCTGTCTGTCCTAGTGGACTTGCAATTTAACCTGGAGTAATAGAGGGATAGGTGATTTGCCTGGGGTCACAAAGAGCGGTACTGGGAATGAATCCACAGGATACTGAGGCAGCAGCTCTAACCAGTAGGCTGCCAATTCCACACAGAATTTAATATAAAATAGCCATCCTCTCCTCCAAGTTTCAAAACACTAAAGAACCGGTCTTTATTCACAAACTTCTTATTCCACATGAACTTACAAGAGTTCAAAGATCTTCTCAGCATCTTCTTTATACACCATCCTTGAAAATCATTAGCACACGTTGGGCCACCTCATTTGCAACTATGGCCCCCCACAGTATGGAATTCCATATCACGTCATATCAGGGCGGAAAAAAGTTTAGACAAATTTAAGGGAAATCTAAAGTGTTACCTCTTCCAAGATGCATATGACTGCTAAACAGACTTGGATACAGCCAGAGTTGTTTAATAATCCTTCCCTATTGTGATTTATCTTTCATGTATTCTTTACTTTTAATTTGTAGTTCTCCCTACTTTCCTATTGTTTTATGTTTGTCAAGTATTGTTTAGTGGGTATTTATTTGTTTATTGTCTCCCCCCTTTTAATACAAATTGTAAAACGCTTAGAAGTCTTGATTTGCGTTTTATCAAAATTTTAATAAACACTCTGTTCTGGGATAAAAGCATGTAGTTCCAGGATATGTGTTCAACTTTGGGCGCTAGAAGTTACACCACATGAAACCAGGTGTAAATCACGGCATACAAGTTGGGTGTAGTTCTGTTTGCACTATTCTTTTAAAGCAACATGCAACAAACCACTACACTAATCAAAACATGCATGCCGGATTTCCCTGCAGCAACTCTCCTAAAGCTTCCCATCCAGAAACAGGAAGTTGCATCAGAGGGGGCGGATTGCAACAGAGGGAAAACTGTGGGGCATCTTGTGAAAATGTCTGCTGCACTGGGGCCCCTCCGATAAAGAAGATTTCTACTTTGAAAGGAGACCAAGAAGGGAGGGAGATAGCCAGAAGGGGAAGAGATGTCCGGACAACGGGGCCTGCTAGAGCTGTTTTAAGTTAGCCCAAGGTTGGGGAGGGGAGTGATGAAAGCAGGGGGAAATGCAGACCACAGATGGGTGAGGGACTAGAAAACAAATTGTGAAACAGATGGGGTGGAGTGGGGGAGAGAGTGAGAGATGATGGAAAATGAGAGGGAGGGAGGGAGGGATTTTATAGGAACATTAGGCAGCCCTCCAATTTTGGGATGGCAACACATTCTTCCTCCATCTCCCCCCGCCCCCATGCGGGTGGTCATGCATTTCTTTTCCTCTCCCACCTCCTATGATTCAGTGTCTTTACCACCTCCTCATGGTCTGGCATCTCTTTCCCTCTGCCCCACATGCTGCTGCTGCTGTAGTTCTCCTGTGTCAGCTCTTTCAAGGCATCCTCACCGCTTGCTAACCTGTGTGGTACAGAGAGAAAGTTTCTGGGTCGGCATGAGGCAAGGCTGCCTTGAAAGAGCTGATGCCAGAGAACTACAGCAGCAGCAGCATGTGGAGTATGGAGACGGGGAATGCCGGATTATGGGGAGGAGGGCAAGGAGAGAGATGTTGGACTGCAGAGGTTTTGGGTTGGGGGAATGCTGGACAGTATATACACTGCCGCTGGGATGTATATACATATGGTATATGTATATACACCCTCTGTTTCAGAGACTGAGTGGCCTCGCATCCTGACATAGCCAGGTTTTTGAAGGGAGCGCTTAGGTTACAGCCTCCAGTGAAAAAGCCATTCCTATCTTGGAATCTTAACATTGTTTTGAGAGGGCTCAGTAAGACTCCATTCAAGCGTTTGCAGAAAATGTCACTGCTGGATCTGACATTGAAGACAGTGTTCCTGGTAACCATTATCTCATCGAGAAGAGTCTCGGCGATTCAGACACTATCATACAGGGAGCCATTTCTCAGACTTACAGAAACAGGAGTCTTCCTTCGCACAGTCTCTTTGATTTTGCTGAAGGTGGCAGACTACCTGACCAAGTCAAAAGCCGTCAAAACAGCAGTCAGGGAGGCTAAATTCCACATGGAGGAATCTCTTGCTAAGAACATCCAGAAGGGAGATAAATCCTTCTTCAGATATATCAGTGACAGAAGTAAAAACTCAGGCGGGATTGTATGTCTTAGGAAACCAGACGGAGACTATGTGGAAAAGGATTTGGAAAAAGCCCAACTGTTAAATGAATACTTCTGCTCAGTTTTCACCAGAGAAGCACCGGGGCTTGGCCCTCAGCTACAGACAAGGGTTGACTCAATTGACCCGTTTAGTAACTTCGAGTTTACGCCCAGCAGTGTCTACGGTGAGCTGTCAAAGCTCAAGGTTAACAAGGCTATGGGGCCTGACAACCTACATCCCAGGGTGCTCTGGGAGTTGAGTGAGGTCTTGGCGGAGCCACTGTCTGCACTCTTCAACCTCTCCCTCAGTACAGGCAGTGTCCCGTTGGACTGGAAGACGGCTATCGTTATTCCACTCCACAAGAAAGGCTCCAAGATGGAGACGGCAAACTACAGACCGGTGAGTCTCACATCAATAGTGAGCAAACTAATGGAAACTCTAATCAAACGCCTGCATGAGGAGAATCTACGGGATCCCTGTCAACATGGATTTACTAAGGGGAGATCATGCCAATCCAACCTGATCAGCTTCTTTGACTGGGTGACGGGGAAGCTGGATGTTGGGGAGTCCCTGGACATCGTGTACCTGGACTTCAGCAAAGCATTCGATAGCATACCACACCGCAGGTTACTAAGCAAGATGAGTTCTATGGGTTTGGGCGATACATTGACGAAATGGGTTGGGAACTGACTTGGAGTTAGGCTACGAGGCTACTGATCAATGTTCTGATAACCAGACTGGCTGTGTGGTCCTTTAAACTAAGTGAAGAAACTGCACTAGCTGATTCATTTCCCAATGCGTATCCTATTTCAGAAATACAATCCTTCATGGGAGCAAAAGCTACAGGAATTTAAAAAAAAGAGCAATAAAAATAATTAAAAAAAAAAAATACACTCTTCATGCTAGGTTTATTGTGTCAAGGAAATTCTATTTGGTTTCCATAAAGTCATTTTTCGATGAGTGCTTTCCTTATCTGATTCAGTATATTAGCATGTCTTTATTTTTCTATCAGTGGTGATTGTACATTCCTTGCAAAGAAACCGAATGAATTAGAAGTACAGTCACCACTGATGGAAGCACAAACATATCCAAGTGCTAAATTATGATTCTTTTTAAAAAAATATTCCTTTTTTTGCTCAATTCTATAATCTAAGCGCCCACCTTTATGCACTCCTTGCATATGTAAATGTCTAGAATATTAGCACTTAAGCACATCTGTTTATACATACCCACAAAAGTGCCAGCGGGGCACCTAAGTGCTATTTTGCACATACCCGTGTAACTTACATAGTCTGTATGTGCGAGGGGGCATACACATGGGTGGAGCATGGGTGGGACTTCCACAGGTGGATAACTTACAGAATGCTGTAAATACATGTGTCCCTGCCACGTTTAGGCAACTGCACTTGTGCCAGCTCTATGACTTGTATAATTGCAAGTATCTAAATGCTAGGCCCTGTTATCAAGTTACATCAGTATTCTATAATGGAACCTGGGTACTCAGGCACCAATATAGAATAGGCTGTTACCAGTCATCCTCAGGGTGTCCAAATGGAGGCACCCAGTTGTTGAATGAGGAGAAAATTCTCTGCATGGCATCTAAAAAGATAGGCACCTAACACTTGTCAATCACACTTAGGTGTCTATTACAGAATTGAAATGTAGGCCAAGGTTTTAAAGGCCTACATTATAGGTGCCTAAGTCGTTTAGAGAATTGCGCCTAGTGTTCGGTTACTAGATTTTAGGCCCGTAAAATCCAGACATGTGGCTCCACCCCCAGGCCCTCTCAGTTCTACCCAGCCCCGCCCTGTTCTGCCCAAGTCATGCCCTGTTCTGCCCCAGCCCCGCCCCCATGAACCTCTTCTCAAGCTTGGAGCCGTGTTTGGAGGGCCTCCGAGCATGCACAGGTGTGATGTGATGTCACCATGTTGCATCCACGCATGCACTGATGACTTCCTGACATGGCCCTGAGCTCGAAGTTTTTCAAAACCCAGACAAAGTGCTGGGTTTTGAAAAGCCGTCCGGACACCTGGACAATCCTCTAAAATGAGGATATGTCCAGGTAAATCCTGATGTCTTTCTCTGTCCCTAAACACGCCAACTTTGGAGTTAGGCACCATGTGATAAGTACCTATCTTTTGTAGAGTCATGCCTAAGAAGATAGGTATCTATTACCCAATTCATTTTCTTTTTTTCAATTATGAGCTTCTTAAAGCTCATAATTGAAGTTAATTTACTCATTAAGTGATGTGCCTATCTTTAGGCACCTCTTATAGAATTTGCCTCCCCCCCCGAGTAGCTTCCCTATGAGCACACCCTCACTGATGCTGAGAGTAAACCATATTAGGGTAGGTGGAGTAAACCAGCTAGGTCAAGGGGGTAGGGCTTAGTCAGGGAGGAGGTTAAATGCCATATAGGAGAACAGAACAGTGATGTCCTGAGTGAAGGAATCCTCCCAGGATGTTCCTAGTAGCTGGGGAAGAGCTGGGGAAGACTAGTGACCCTCAGCAGATATTAATACACTGTGTTTGCCAGAAGCAGAGGCTTCAGTGATGCAGAACAAGTTTCCTTAGAACCTTAAGAAAGTGAACATAAGAATTGTCGCTCCTGGGTCAGACCAGTGGTCCATCATGCCCAGCAGTCCACTCACACGGTGGCTCTCTGGTCAAAGACCAACGCCCTAACTGAGACTAGCCATACCAGCGCACGTTCTTGTTCAGCAGGAACTTGTCTAACTTTGTCTTGAATCCCTGGAGGATGTTTCCCCCAATGACAGACTCCGGAAGAGCATTCCAGTTTTCTACCACTCTCTGGGTGAAGAAGAACTTCCTTACATAAGAACATAAGAACCTAAGCAATGCCTCTGCTTGGTCAGACCTGAGGTCCATTGTGCCCAGCAGTCCGCTCACGCGGCGGCCCAACAGGTCCAGGACCTGTGCAGTAATCCTCTATCTATACCCCTCTATCCCCTTTGTCCAATTGTCCAATCCTTTCTTGAACCCCAGTACCATACTCTGCCCTATTACGCTCTCTGGAAGCACATTCTAGGTGTCCACCACATGTTGGGTAAAGAAGAACTTCCTAGCATTCGTTTTTAATCTGTCCCCTTTCAACTTTTCTGAATGCCCTCTTGTTCTTTTATTATTCGAAAGTTTGAAGAATCTGTCCCTCTCTACTCTCTCTATGCCCTTCATGATCTTGTAAGTCTCTATCATATCCCCTCTAAGTCTCCTCTTCTCCAGGGAAAAGAGACCCAGTTTCTCCAATTTCTCAGCATATGAAAGGTTTTCCATCCCCTTTATCAGACGCGTCGCTCTCCTCTGAACCCTCTCGAGTAACGCCATGTCCTTCTTAAGGTACGGCGACCAATATTGGACGCAGTACTCCAGATGCGGACGCACCATCGCCCAATACAATGGCAGGATAACTTCTTTCGTTCTGGTTGTAATACCCTTCTTGATTATGCCTAGCATTCTGTTTGCCTTCTTAGTGGCCGCTGCGCACTGTGCAGTCGGCTTCATTGTCATGTTCACCATTACCCCCAAGTCCCTTTCTTGGGTACTCTCATTTAATAACATCCCTCCCATCGTATAGTTGTACCTCGGGTTTCTGTTTCCCACATGTAATACTTTACATTTCTCAACGTTGAACTTCATCAGCCATCTCGTCGCCCATTCCCCTAGTTTGTTCAAGTCCCTTTGTAATTCTTCGCAGTCCTCTTTAGTCCGATCTCCACTAAATAGTTTGGTGTTGTCCGCAAATTTTATTATTTCGCACTTCGTCCCTGTTTCTAGATCATTTATGGATATATTAAATAGCAGCAGCCCGAGCACCGAGCCCTGCGGGACCCCACTCGTGACCCTCCTCCAGTCCGAGTAGTGGCCCTTCACTCTTACCTTCTGTTTCCTACCCGTCAACCAGTTTCTGATCCATCTATGTACATCTCCTTCCACCCCATGTGCGAAATCTATCCCCTTTCAACCTTAGAGAGTGCCCTCTCGTTCTCCCTACCTTGGAGAGGGTGATCAATCTGTCCTTATCTACTAAGTCTATCCCTTTCAGTACCTTGAATGTTTCGATCATGTCTCCTCTCAATCTCCTCTGTTCGAGGGAGAAGAGGCCCAGTTTCTCTAATCTTACGCTCTACAGCAGCTCCTCCAACCCCTTAACCATCTTAGTCGCTCTTCTTTGGACCCTTTCGAGTAGTACCATTTCCTTCTTCATGTACGGCGACCAGTGCTGTACGCAGTACTCCAGGTGAGGGTGCACCATGGCCCGGTACAGCGGCATGATAACCTTCTCTGATCTGTTCGTGATCCCCTTCTTTATCATTCCTAGCATTCTGTTCGCCCTTTTCGCCGCCGCCACACATTGTGTGGAAGGCTTCATCGATTTGTCGATCAGAACTCCCAAGTCCCTTTCCTGAGAGGTATCTCCAAGTACCGCCCTGGACATCCTGTATTCGTGCATGAGATTTTTGTTGCCGACATGCATCACTTTACACTTATTCATGTTGAACCTCATCTGCCATGTCAATGCCCATTCCTGGAGCCTGATTATGTCACGTTGCAGATCTTCGCAATCCCCCTGCATCTTCACTACTCTGAATAACTTTGAATTGTCCGCAAATTTAATCACCTCGCTCGTCGTACCTATGTCGTGAATATTGGCTAAACCTGTGAAGCAGTGGCAGAGATGGAGTAGAGCAGGCCTGCCTAAGCGGTCCTCAAGATCTACTGGCAGGCCAGGTTTTCAGGATCTCCTCAATGAATATGCATGAGAGAGATTTGCCTGCACTGCCTTCTTGGGATGCAAATCTCTCTCATGCATATTCATTGTGAATATCCTGAAAACCTGGTCTGCCAGTAGATCTTAAGGACCGGACTTGGGCAGCCCTGGAGTAGAGGAATCTTGGCGTTAAGGAGAGGTCAGTAGCTTACCCTGAATTGTGGAGCCTGTTAGGGACAGGGCAGCAAAGCTCCAAGTGATTGATTGATTAGAGTATCCAACCTGTGGAGAGAACAGACTTGGAGATTCCATCCTTTGAACTTAATAAAGCTGTCACAGCCGTTGTGTGTGGCTGTATCCTTGATATTTCCAACCCTTCCCTCCCCATGTGGACTGCCTGGGTAATATAAGTGACTCTTGCTGGCCTCAGGACTGGACATGAGCCTCCAACTAATTGCACAATGTGTCCCTGATGAGATGGTAGGGATGCCACTATAGCGGAAGCTGCTTTTTCCAGCACACTGCTTTTATAGCTTGCCCAGATAGGAATACCAGATTTCCTCCTTAAAAAAAAGAGAACATGTGACCCTTTCTGCCCCAGTCACAACCTGTTCCGTCCCCAGTCCAGTCCAGTCCCATCCCACCTGTACACAAACCTTGTCTCTTTTTCCCTGAGCTTGGGACTGTGTCTGGAGAGCCTCCAAGCTTGCGTGGATGCGATGATGTTGCATGCATGCGCATATGCTTGTGATGTCATTACATCACATCTGCACATGGCTTGGAGGCCCTCCAGATGCCGCCCTGAGCTTGAGGCTTTCCAAAACTGGGATAAACTGCCGAGTTTTGGAAATCTGTCCGGATACCTGGACAGTCCTCTAAAAAGAGGACATGTCCAGGTTTTCCTGGTCATCTAATAACCCTATACCAGGGCAGTTGACCTCACTGAATGGAAATCCCAAATCTAGATTACTAGGCTGACCTGTTTTGGGGGTTTCAAATACTTTGCTCACATGCAATATGTGACAATAATAGAACATGACCTAACTTTCCTGGGTTCATTGGTCTGTGATTAGGTGCTGAAGAAAAAAAAGTATGTGAATCCCAAGTATAATAATGAGAATTATAAGTGCTTACCATAATACATTTGTTTAATTCCAACCAGTCTTATATAATGAAAAAGGTTAAAATTAAATTATTCCAAGTTCCTTGAGATAGACTAATGAATAAAGCAGGGACGTAACAAGAAGTTCATTTTGGGTGGGGGCACAAGTGGACTGAAGGGACCAGGTATTCTGTTCTCTATCCCCAGTTATCACCGCTGCATACTTTTGCTGATGGAGATGCCAAACACCATCAACTAAAGAGGTCGCCTATGTGAATCCCCTGCCTGCGTTGCTGAGCAACACTCAAGTCAGCAGCACATTTTAGCCTCTGATGCTGGCACTCCTACACTTACTCAATTCAGTCGCTAAACAGAGCATGCTTGAGAATGCCTTCGTCGGAGGCTGACGTGCACCTGCTGACTTAAGCTCTGCTCTAGCAGTGCAGGCAGGAAGTCACAGAGACCTCCTCAGCTGGCAGGGCTTGGCATTCCCGCCAGTCATTAAAGCATAGGGAGCTTGAGTCAAAAGTGTGGGGGTCCAAACCTCTGAGGCCCCCCTGTGGCTATGCCACTGGTATAAAGTAGAAACAATGCGCCTGATATTCAGTGCTATTTAACTGGGTAAGAGAGGCTCCTGCCTGGTTGAACTGGACATATCTGGATTTTAGCAGCACACAACTGGATATGCTGGGGTATCCTGGGGGCGGAGTCTGGATGGATCTGGGAGTTACCCAGCATTGCCAATATTCAGTAGCATGCCCGGACAACTTTTCAATAGTAGTTCAAAGTGAGTTCTATTCAGGTACTTTCCTTAGTACAATTAACTGGCTAATTAGAATCAAGATGTTTAAATAATTGAATAACAAGTAAACTAACTTGCAGAATAAATCTGCACAATTAAGTTTCAGCTTCCTGTCCTATAGAAAGGTCCAAAAGTTTGATCTTCCCCATAAAAGTTGGTGGGAACACATCATACCGTGATGAAAAGAAATTCCAGAGGATGTGTCTGGACAGCGTTAGAAGATGATTAGTAAATATTCAGTGGTTTGGTCACCCACTGTCAGATCATTTCAAATAGTATGAGTTGAAAGACTGCTATAATTTTACTCAGGACTGATTGACACCAGTGAGGAGGCAGGCGAGTCACAGCTCAAGGGATGCCCATGTGAAACGAGTCACCACCGAGGTCCTAAAATAGCTGTTGGAGTTATGAGGGGCCACTGAACAGTTCTCAACCCAATCAACAAAGCTGGGGCAGTTTTCCACCTTTTTTCATCCGTTGGAAAAATACAGAACAAAAAAAAAAAAAAAAAAGGAAAATTGCTGGACTAAGTGTACCAGTGTATAGCTCTCGATGGAGACTGCACCGACTTTGTTGGTTGGGCTGAGAACATTTCAGCAGCCCCTCCTATTTCCTGAGTGCTGGACTTCCAAGCCCAATAATGTCATAGGGTGATTGAAGCTAGAATTTACTAATAACTCAATCATTGTTAAAAGTCACATTCTTTCCACCCCACCCCATCTTCTGCAGTACTCCATAATGATGAATTGTCTCGTATGTTGCCTCTGGGTTCCCTTTCTCTAATTCCAAGAACAACTTAGACCTGGGTGGAATCATGACTTATAATCAAGGGTGATGTTTATTCAAAATGACATCTTTCTTTGGACAACAAGTATAAAAGTCACACTGAACGGTCACATGAGTGATCAAGAAAAGGTTCTTCCAACCTCTTGAATTCTCACAATTTTTTTTATGCTGTAGTTAGCATGAGAAGTGTTATGGCCACATTTTTTTAGTGAAGCAATCAAGAGAAACAAACAGTATCTAAAAGGGCAGGTCATGTAATTTTAATAGAATACTTTCTTTTGAGAACAGCAGTTACTGCATTGTAATTAAATTAGAACACTATCTTTGGAGAAAAGCAATTACCCCTTCTCCAGAGATAAGCCTGCCTAATGCAGTTACCCTAATGGGAATAGCTTGCTTACAGGTTGAAAGAAACCAGTTTTTCAGGTGCAAAGCAGAAAAATTGTGAATACGATACAAAGCGTCGTTATGCTTATTCTACTTTTTCTTTTTTTAAAGGTAGAAATATGCAAATGAGCCTAAAGAGGTAAAAACTGGGAACAATACTTGTAACACTATGGTGCAGGTCACTGAAATCAATCTACAGACCTCCTCCCTCCTCCACCCCAGGTTTTCAGGATATTCTTAAAAAATATACATGAGATACCTAAATGCATTACCTACACTGAGATGTATGTGCAAACAATGGAACCAGTGCACGCAACTCTCTCAGGTATATGGAATACCTGATTGGCTGCTGCAGGTGGGAGAGGGGTGGAGGGGAATGGAGTGATGAGGACCAGATTACAGATTGCGCACCTCTGTTTAAGATAATGGTTTAAGGAGGACTTTGGCTAATTCTAACTTTTTTTTTTTTTTTGTTTTAATCTCTCGTATGTCAGAAGAAGCCTGTAGAAAAGGGGCACAGCAAATGTTGGATGTAGGGCTCTGTGCCCATTGGCACCCTTAGTAGGGGGACGCAGGGCAGGATTAACCAATAGGCCAAGTAGGCATGTGCCCAGGGCCTGAAATGGTCAGGGGGGGGGGCCCAATGAAAGAGGGCATCAACATTGTTTTTTTCCAAACGGCGATGGGCCCCTCCAGCATCGATTGGCAATGCAGGATCCCCCGATCGGCAAAGCGGGCCCCACCCCAATTGGCAACGCGGCCCACCCCCATCGACGGAGAGTAAGACAAGCAAGCAACGCGGGTAAGAAAGGCAACGGGAACTGTAATTGTGCAAATGGTGCTGCTTCCCTCTGACGCAGCTTCCTGCTTCCGCCTGGGTGCATGGTGGGGTAGGGTGGGGCAGGGGGCCCAGTGTACTTGTGTGCCTTGACGAATTAATCCTGCCCTGGGGGGAGGGTGTTCTCTTCGGGTCCTTCCTTCCCTCCATGAGCTCAGGTCCTCCCCTTACTTAACTTTTGCACTGTTGAAGCAAAGGAAGGAATGGTGGCAGCCCTTTGCACTCCTCCTGCAGGGCTTCCTCTTTCTAAAGAAATTTGTACAAGGGGCGATGCTACTGGGGCTGTAAGCATATATCATTTCTCAAATGGTTTACTTATCTTACTTTCATTGCAGTTAGAAATATACATGTTGCAAAACAATTCATTTTACAGGGCTAAATATTTAATGCATTTATTAAATTTCTTATTCATAGTACTTTTTTTCCAGAAAGAAAGGTACTGGTAATCAAATGCAGGACTGTCCTTAAAGGATGGGAAAATTAGGGCAAGTGCTCCCACACTAATCCCCAATTCTTGCAACTGGCTGCAAACTCAATCAAAAAGAAGCAGAACATAGGAACGACAATGGATGAATTTATGAAGGGACCTGAAATGGGCTGTGTTTTGGGGGATTTGTTTGCATTGGTGGGGGAGGGGGGGTCACAAATGTAAGAAGGAAAACACATTTGGTCCTCATTCCTGCTTCTTGAATCACCATAAAGCAGTACAGACCTGGAATTGAATCACAATATCAAAAACAAAGTTAAACTTCTGAAGTGAAGACTCATTTCTTTCAATAGCGTTTGGCAGAGAGGGGGAGGTTGTGCATGGGGCTGGGTTTCTCCTCCTTTTCTAACTTAATTCAAGAAAGCATGGGAGAGGCATGTGGGATCTCTTAGGGAGAGTAGAAGATAGTGGATGCTTTGGACTTGCTGTCATGTTTCTAAATGGAATGGTCATAAGAACATAAGAAGCGCCATCCCCGGAACAGATCCTAGGTCCATCAAGTCTGACGATCCACACACGCGGAGGCCCCACCAGGTGTATCCTGGCATAGTTTTGGTCCCCATATCGCTCTAAGCTTCTCGTAAAGAGAAGTGCATCTAGCTTACCCTTACCCATGTCACTTCATGCCACTCGTAAGGAGATGTACATCTAACTTACCCTTAAATCTTAGAACGGTGGATTCCGCAATTACCTCCTCTGGGAGAGCAATCTAAGGTGTCCACCACTCGTTGCGTGAAGCAGAACTTCCTGATATTTGTCTTGAACTTGTCCCCCCTTAGCTTCAGCCCATGTCCTCTTGTCTGTGCCACATTGGACATTGTAAATAACGTCTTTTTCCTGCTCTATTTTGTTGATTCCTTTCAGTATTTTGAATGTCTCGATCATATCCCCTCGTAGTCTCCTTTTCTCAAGGGAGAACAACCCCAGTCTCAGCTATTTCATTAAAATTAATGGATGGTGGAGATCTCTTTCTGTCATGAGTGGGAGATGAGTCTGATAGTAAGCCAGTTGATTCCTCTCCATAGCCTAGAGGAGAAGAGTATGGTGCAGTGGTTAAAACTACAGCCTCAGCACCCTGGGGTTGTGGGTTCAAACCCACACTGCACCTTGTGACCCTGGGCAAGTCACTTAATCCCCCCATTGCCTCATGTACACTAGATAGATTGTGAGTCCACTGGGACAGACAGGGAAACATGCTCGAGTACCTGAATAAACTCATGTAAACTGTTCTGAGCTCTCTGGGGAGAACTGTATAGAAAATTAAATAAATACATCAGGGTTATAATCAGTGGTAAAGAGAGACCAGGACCAACCCAACTGGCAAATAAAATAATTATCAGACAAGAAAAGAGCACTCAGAAATTCACTTTTAGAGAATGAAATGTATCAGCATTAAGAACATGTGTTTATTATTCTTTTTTGGGGAGGAAAAACATTTGTTTCTCTTTCTTCAGTGTTCTGCTTGCTCACACAGACTAGTTTCTTAGGTTTTCCATTTCAGTTTCTTTTGTCTGCATATCTGTTTCCAATTTGCAGACCCTTATTCTTCACTAGGTCATGATGTGTGTTTTTCATGTGTAACTACAGTGAGGAATTCTGTTACCATATCAAGGAACCTAGAGCAGTCCAGCTTCTCATGCTTTCCCAGCTGAAAGTCTAATGGTGCACTTGCAGTGCTGACTTACATAGATAAGGATGATGGAGCTTGAGTTCTTGGACGTGGTGCTGGTATGGAATCATAAGCTTCTGAGTGACTATTTGCAAGGTTTAGCAGAAGTTGAATATTTTTTTTTTTTTGTACAGGTATACCAATGAACTTCCGGCAACGGATGGTCTGGCACCTCCTTTAATCTGACGGCAAACAGCATCTGCAACCGGCTGCTCCCGTCGGTCTCGACTCTCCCTCTGACATGACTTCCTGGTCCTGTGACCTGGAAGTGACATTAGAAGGACAGCTGAGACTGGTGGGAGCAGCTGGTTACAGATGCTGCTCACCACTGGCGAAGATTTAAAGAGGTATGGAGAGGGGGAGGTAGAGAAGAGGAGAGGTGCCGGGGTTAGAGGCATTCTAAAGGTCATCACTATTGCTTTGGCAAAATGGTTAATCCAGTAAAGGTCCGGAACTGGGGGCAAATCTGTATATTGCATTCTAGAGTAAAATATTTTTACTTCTGCTCTGCATACAGTGTTGGGAGAGTTTTGGTGGATTGAGAAGGGTCCATACTAATAATTAATTATACCATTATGTTATACCAGGATTTCTATTCTGCAATAACCTTGTCAATTCAGGGTGGATACCAAAATAACAAGAAGGACTAATTCATCTAAGAATTATAACATAAAACAACTTTAAAAGAAGGAACACTAACATTTTTCCTAATATTCAGGTAATGGTTACAAGAGTGAGTGTGTGGTGCAGTGGTTAGAGCTACAGCCTTGGCACCCTGAATTTGTGGGTTCAAATCCCACACTACTCCTTGTGACCCTGGGTGTCACTTAAGGCTAGATTCGCGAAACCTTCCAATCATGTACCGACGAGCGCAAAACCAGTTTTACTGGTTTTGTGATCGTTCCCCGACCCGATTCACTAAACTGCTGCCCGATCAATCTCCTCTCCGATCGGATCCACCCATGCAAATTAGTCAAACCCCATTTGTTTTGGCCAATCAGGGACTTCCTTAGGATCCTCCCTAAGAAAGTCCCTGATTGGCTCAGGTGCCTCAGGCTCCCCCCCAAGGGAGATGCCTGAGGCACCTAAGCCACTCAGGGCCTTAGGCCCCTCCCCGTGAAACATTTTTCTTCATCCATATCTTATCAGATGTAGATATTTGGAATACATTACCTTTTTCTTTAAGATCTTTTCCACATATCCTACAATTCTATGCTCATTACAAATTATTCAGGTACTCAAGCATTCCCTAACTGTCCTGGTAGGCTCCCACTCTTAAGATATGGATGAAGAAAAATGTTTCATAGATTTTATTTTATGTTTGAAAACATAATAAAAGCTGATTTTGAATATTATGTCTAGTGTTAGGATCATGGAGAAATGTTACTAGATTTATCATGTATGAGGGAATCTCCCCGACTAGAATTTTAAAAACAGCAGTATATAGTTTAAATTGTACCCTAGCTATAACGGGCAGCCAATGTAGTTTAATGTAAAACCTTTTAACCAATTCATACTTATGCAATCCAAAAACCACTCTAATTGCTTTATTCTGAATGTTTTGCAACTCCATTAAGCAAAGTCTTAGTGTAAACTGTCAGAGTGAGATTGCAGTAATCAAATCTAGACAAATAAAGCAATTGAACAAAAACTCTTGTTTCAGTTGAGAATTTTTTTTTATTTTTATAACTCTGCTTTCTAGGTATAAAGATTTCTTTACTGCTGCACGTACATGATATTGTAGTTAATAGATTATCCATTTTGACTCAATATTTTAGAAGTCTAGTGAGAAAGTATTACCTTCAATGTTAACCTGGAATCTACCTTGTGTCATTATTGGGTCCTAACCACAGGATTTTGGTTTTCTCCGTTAACTTTGAGATGATGGACTAAGATCCAATTCTCAATAAGTCTACTGCACTCACACATATGTTCTAGGATTTCTGACCAGGTTTGAGACAGCAGTTAAATGACAGTAATATCATCAACATAAATAAAATATAATACTTCTAGATGGTTTAATGCTCTACCAAGAGATTGCATGAATAGGTTAAAAAGTAAAGGAGAGAAAAGGGAGCCCTGAGGTACTTCACAGAACGTCATTCACCTTTCAAAAAAGATTTACCGTATTTTTTGCTCCATAAGACGCACCCTAGATTTAAAGAAGGAAAACAAGAAAAAAACCCCATTCTGAACCAAATTCTCCCTGCCAGGCTCTGCATCCAACCCCACTCCTTGCCAGGCTCTGCACCCTTTTCCCCCCCTCCCTGCCAGACTCTGTACCCTGTCCCCACTCTGGTGGTCTAGTGGTAGGCTGGGACAGGGTAAGCCGGGACAGGGCTGGCAGGGATAGGGCACAGGGCAGGGGCAGGCAGGCAGGCAGGGCCCTCCCTCCCTCTCCCTTAATTCCACCTGCAGTGCACGAACTTTCAGCCTCCTGCCCTTTCCTTCAGCCGATTCCTGAGCTGCAGGGCCCTGCCTCGGCTAACTCCCTCCTGCCCTTTCCTCAAGCTGACTCCCGCGGCACAGAACAAGGCAGGAAGCAAAATGCCTTCTGTACTGCATCAGAGTCAAAGAGGTGCAGAAAGCACGTTCAAGCGTTTTGCTTCCGGCCTTGTCCTGCACCACGAGAGTCAGCTGGAGGAAAGGGCAGGAGGGAGTCAGCCAAAGAAAGGGCCCTGAAGAGAGACATTGCTGCTTTGCCGGCTCTTTCCCAAACCCGATGTCTGCGGGAGTCCTCGTGTTTCAAGCAGGGCAGTGGTGGTATTTAACCTCTGCACCATCAGAGGTCCTTCTCCTTTTTTTACAGTGCCACCAGAGCTGAAAACTTTTTTATGCTGCCTTCCCCTGCCGGTGCCAAAAACAGGGATCTGAAGAGACATGCTTTAGCAACTCTGCCTCCGTGTCAGCGTGGAGCGGCGCTGAGGGTAAGCTTGTAGATAGCGGTGCCTACATAGAGGGAGTCAGCCGGAGGAAAGGCAGGAGGCTGAAAGCTCCTGCCCTACAGCGCTGGACCGCTGAAGGAATTAAGGTCAGGGGCGGGTATTCGCTCTATAAGACATACTCTTATTTCCAACCAATTTTTTTTTTTGGGGGGGGGGGGAGTGCGTCTTATAGAGCGAAAAATATGGTATATCTTTCTTAACCACATAAAATCGGTTAGTACAAAACTTGGAATCATTGGATTCCAACTAGGTGAAAGATTCCTACTATTAGATCCAAGTCAACAAGGTCAAATGCATTGGAAGGCTTAAACTGTATTACTATTGCACACTGCCTTTCATACAATAATTGTTTCCCATATGTCAAGATCCCGGGAACCCACTACAGTTTCTGTATTATGAGTCTTTTTGAATCTTGCCTGAGGATGTAAAAGATTGTGTTAAGTGTACCTTCAGTTGTTCTGGAACAAATCCCTCCATTATGAACAGGGGGATGGAGGTGTCAGGATGATAATTGCTCACCTCAGATAAACTCGTTTTTATATTCTTTGAGATGGGGGTAAGAATAATGTCACCCCCAGAAATAGGAAAACATTCCAGCATTGAAATGGAGATTTAGCCAATGTGTTAAAAACATTGGACCAATCTCAAGACAATTATGTGTTCACCAATGGACACATCTGTTACAAAGCTGCCGTGATGATGATTCCTGCATGGTAAATGCAATGCAGCCCATTCAATTCCTATGGACTCTCACATTTACCTGGACTCACTACCCTGGCTTTGTAAAAGGGGCCCAGTCTATAATAAAATCTAGTGAACTGCACATTGAAAAAATTTTATAATATGAAAAGGAGATTATGTACTTACCCTGGTAAGATCTTTGCCAGTAGATAGGTGAGACATTCTAGACCAGACATGGGCAACTCCGGTCCTCAAGGGCCGGAATCTAATTGGGTTTTCAGGATTTCCCCCATGAATATGCATTGAAAGCAGTGCATGCAAATAGATCTCATGCATATTCATGGAGGAAATCCTAAAAACCTGATTGGATTCCGGCCCTCGAGGACCGGAGTTGCCCATGTCTGTTCTAGACCACAGGGTTATTTCTCTTTACCCGTATGGACTGCAGAAGAGAACCATTCCAGGTTTTCCACTCTGCCTCTAGAGCAGTGGTTCCCAACCCTGTCCTGGAGGACCACCAGGCCAATCGGGTTTTCAGGTTAGCCCTAATGAATATGCATGGAGCAGATTTGCATGCCTCTTACTTCCATTATATGCAAATCTCTCTCATGCATATTCATTAGGGTTATGCTGAAAACCCGATTGGCCTGGTGGTCCTCCAAAACAGGGTTGGGAACCACTGCTCTAGAATGTCCACCAGCCAGTCAGGTTTTTGAGATAACCCTAATGAATATGCATGAGAGAAATTTGCATATAATTGAGGTGACAGGCATGCAAATCTGCTCCATGCATATTCATTAGGGCTATCCTGAAAACCTGACTGGCTGGTGGTCCTCCAGGGCAGGGTTGGGAACCACTGGTCTAGAATGTCTCACCTATTGCACTGGAAGATACACTTATCTCGGATGAACAGAAGAGCAAGAATTCTTTGGTGCAGAGAAACAGTCATAGTCCTGTGGAAAATGCACCCAGCAAAGGCACATGCACAGCATAAAAATGATTCATTTTTGCTGCACGCCTGGCTATAGGTACTCCTGATCTGCTCACATAACTCAAGTTTATTTAAAAATTTGATTAAATTGCACATCACATTTTAAAGCGATGTGCAATTAAAAAAAAAAAAAAAAATTTCAGGTACCAATAACACTTAAATCACACTAGATATGGACAATACCAGGCATACATAAGGTAGGCAGGTAGAACTACAATAAATTAAAGAAAAAGAGAAACATAGGTTAGAACAATAGGGAAGATACGGAAACATAGAAGGTTAGAAAAAGAGAGATCTTATTTCAAGAAAAATGATTTGTTATTTTGTGGACAATGAGTGCAAGCTCAGTTGTGGTGAGAGCCACTCAATTGCACTGCAAAATGTTTCATCAAATAAAGACTAGATTTCTTTCCTTAGATGCTTTTTTTTTTTAAATTCCCATGCAAACATTTAGATAAACATGAGTGTGTAGATCATATTTTGTTTGATCTTGTATAACTGGAACAATTCTTGGTTAACTGACAAGCTTAACCTTCTATTGCTTAAAGTGCAATGTACTGACCACCACCTAAAGTCTAATGCATAGCAAGAATTTCTTTACTCTCCCCCAATTTTCTTTGTCTTATGGAGCTGCTTTTCTGGAATATAGTTTTTGTATTTATTTCTGCTTTGAAGGAACATTATTGTAATTTCTGTATTTACCTTATTGACTTCTGAATGTATTTTCAAATCTTCACAAAATAAAAAACTATAAAAACTTCAGCGTAAGTTGTCCTCATATGGTTCTCTAAAACTGAAATGCCATCTAGTGGCAATATCTGTAAAAGACACATAAGCCTACAATATACAAATCTGAACTCAAGTAAACACATTTTATTTTCAATTTAAATTGTATTTCTTTATTGCATTCTAGTTTTCTGATCTGTCTCCGCAAACAAACTCTGCATACTTTTCTGCCATCTCTGTGGCAAATAAAAAATATATTAAACTTCTTTACTGTACATTTCCCAAAAGTTCCTGTAACTTTTGTAATTTTATTAAACAATTTCAAACAGGAAAGAAAATATAATAATGTCTTCCTCTTTGCAAGAAAGTTATTTTTCATCTATAGCAGCAACATAATTTTATTTACAAGGGTTCAAACACACCAAAGTAGTGTGTACAAACAATAAAACAAACTTGTGAAATTTTTAATACATCAAGCCGCATGTTTGTATAAAGGCTTTTATCCCATTGTGAATCTGAGTAAAATGCTGGTGTCCACTTCTCTGTGCACTGATAGGATTCAAGCTGGTGTTCTCTTTTTCACCTTCAGATGACATGCTTTTGTGTGAGAAGCCTACCCATCTTCTGTCCATCACACCCAGTTCTGCTTTCAGTGTGCATTTCACAGTAAACATTTTCCCCAATTAACAATCTTTGAAGTATGCCACTTCAAAACCTTGGCTCAACAGCTACAGTTCAAGGTTGTAATATGACCATTAATCAAGCACCATGGCAGACAATGCATTGAGGTCTCTCATGTAAGGATGTGCAGTTAATATCTGACTAATTTTTTGTCTCTGCTGTGCTTCAGGAAATATTTTTAGCAGTTCTTCTTTTAACTTTGATGTTTCCAAAAAAGACCTTGGAGGAGGAACAGTCAGGCCACGCTGTATATTAGGAGTCCATTGAGATTTAGTTTCACTTTGTGGTGGTCTTACTCCAGGATGATGGTCAAGGTTGGCTGCTATTGCTGCTGGCATGTTAGAGAAAGATCTCATTGGATTTAATGTTTCTCCCATCTGGTGAAAATGTGATGGTGGAAAATTTCTACAAAATAGATTTAAAAAAATGTAGGTTTCAGAAATATGGTTGAAGAATACTCTTGTTTCACAGAAGCTAAATAATGTGGGTTGATTTTAAACAGTTATGCATTGGCCGGATGTTTAATCACCTTGATAAAATGGGCATATAGAACCAATTAGCATGCAAATGCATTCACACCTGCTCTGAAGGTGTAAATCTGTACATGTACATACACATTTTAGAAAATATTCACATACATCACATCACCACCCAAACTACAGTATGCATAATACTTAGGGCAGCAGAGAACCATGGAAGTCAGGGTTCAAATACCACCTGTGTATGCCCTAGAGCAGGGGTCCTCAACCCAGGCCTCAGGAAATACCTACCAGTCAGGTTTTCAGGCTACCCATAATGAATATACCAGAGATAGATTTGCACAGAATGGAGGTACTGCATGTAAATTTCTCATGCATATTCATTGTGGGTAGCCTGAAAACCTGACTGGTAGGTGTGCCATGAGGACTAGGATGAGAACCCCTACCCTGGAGGAAAGGAGGGACAGGGAGCTACAATGCAAACATCAATGAAAAAAGCATTTTTTTTTTCAATAGAGGAAATCAGGAAATATTTTTTCACAGAAAAGGTGGTCAGTGCCTCCTGGTGGAGGTGGTGGGAATAAAAACAGTGACAGAATTTTAAAAAAGGTATGGAATAAAGAGGAACCCTATATAGCAAAGGGGATGTAATCAAAGCAAAACTTAAATACTTGCAAACTTCAGAAAATGCATGGGGGGGGGGGGGGAAGAAGTGAAATCTACAGAAGGTAGAGGGTACAACCCTATACAAAGAGATAGAGAGGTATGGTCTGCATGAAGTGGCAGGTACAAGCCTAAACAAAGGCATATAAGGGTTTAACATGCAGGAGAGCACCGGCATGGCTCTATCAGCTTACTGGGCAGATTAAATGGACCATACTGGTCTTTGGGCTAGATTAACTAACCTGCCCGAATCGGAATTCATTTCAGATTCGGGCAGGTCCAACTAATTCACAAATCAGTCGTATTCAAATGGGGGCGATCGGAGGAACACCCCATTTGTGAGCAGGGATTGCACATGCAGACCCTGACAGTAGTGACAGGAGAAGCAGCCTCCTGTCACTGCTGTCAAGGCTCTGCCCTGATCTCTTCTGCCTGCCCTGCTCTGCCTGCCTGCCTGCCTGATCTCTCTTGCCTGCTCGCCATACTCTCCTGCTCTCTGCTGCCGTTCCCCACAGTGCAAGCCCGTGGGAGGAACCTGGGAGGAGCCTCAGCCAATCGGACTACGGGAACTCACGGCAGCCATTTCCTATTGGCGATCTGCACGGGGCAGGAGCATAGGAATATCGTTCCTGCCCCGAAAGCCAGCCAGGTAAGGCCGGCACAGGCTGCCCAGCCTAGAGAGGAACGATTTTCACTCTGCCCAGCCCGACATCGAAGCACCCGCACTAGCCCCTGGAAACACGCAACACGCACAGAAGGAGGCGATTGGGTAAAGTCTGAGGGTGGGTCAGAGCCGGCACAAAGTTATTCGAGATTTTTCACACTTCACGGTCCAGCTCTGCCCCTAACCCCCACGAACACCAGGTAAAGTCTGGGGGTGGGTCAGAGCTGGCACAAAGTTATTTAAGATTTTTCACACTTCGCGGTCCAGCTCTGCCCCTAACCCCCGCAAATACCGAGGGAGAAGTGTATCAGTTTGAGGGAGTCAGGGATTCTCCCTCGTGAATGATACTATTATATATCAATGGGCAGCAGAGGGCGCTGGTTCACTGAGCTGGCAGTTAGGCTATTCTCCAGGAGGTGGCGCTAACAGGTCATGCCCGACTTAGAGGGTTGGGAATCAGGCAGAGAGCAGTATACAGTATCTGTTTCATTTTGGAATTCATTCAGAGAGGTCCCAGAAGGAAGAGACTTCCCTGAGCTCAGGAAGCTCAGTAAGATAAAACTTTTCCCTAGCTATGGACCGAGAGGAGCTCTGGGAAAGAATGGAGAGAGAGTCTGTTCAGAGAAGAGAAGATTCTTGGTAGCATGGCTAAGGTAAGCCCCTAAAATATTGGAGTGAAGACTTGTATTTCAAGAGCTAGACAGAGTTAAAACTGTGCTAAAGAGACTTTTGGCTGACCCCTGTGTTTGGGGGGGGGCAGCTGGTGTTTCTGTTCAGAATCTTTAATTCTTGTTGGTTGGAAAGTCTAACTATTCCTCAACCCTGTGAAATAATAGAATCAGTTTACAGTGCAAATAAACTGCTTTGGTTATCAGCAAAGTGTATTCTGGCTCTGTGTGCAGCGATTTTACTGGAATTCCTGTTCAGGCCATCACAATCGGTCACTGAGTACTCAGTTAACTTTATAAAATTGTGGGTAGGTTTACATGTTTAAGAGCCCTTCTTCGTGTATGAAACATATTTTAATGTTTTATAAAATTATCCCAGTGTGTTTCAGTACAGGAAAGCACTATACAAATCATGATAATAAAAAGATGATTGTTGGACTTCTACCCACTACAGCTCAATCTAGTCTGCCAAACCTAATTAGTCAAAAGAAAAAGCCTTTATGCTATGAAATGAATATTTCCAACATTTAACCTCCCCCCCCCAAAAAAAAAAAAGAAGAAGAAGCTCCTGGACCACCACAAGCTAGCAACTCGTAGTAGTAATAGTAATAAACAGTTTTTCTTGTTCTTTTGGGATCATTTTCAGCCATTTGTTCCATTTAAGCATGCTGTGGAATGCCTTGTGCGTTTTGTCTCATCTACCTGCCTCCTCCTCCACTCCCCCAATTGCACACACACCAGAAATGTATGTAACACAGAGCTATGCATGTAAATCTGAAAGTTATGCAAATAAATTGATCAAGGTCATGGACACACACAATTCTGATATGTCTTTGTACCCTATAGGAGTAACTTGGTGGATAGAGCAAAAGGCTAAGAACCTACAAATTCAGGGTACAAATCATGATACTGTCACTCCTTGTGACCCTAGACAAGCCACTTTACCCTCCACCGTCTCAGCTACTAACTTAGGGGTTCTTTTACTAAGAGGCGCTAAAGGATTAGCACATGATAAATACGTGTACTGCACAGCCCATTGGGTTTCTATGGGCTGCATGGCATTTAGCACATGCTAATCAGTAGCACGCCTTAGTAAAAGGACCCTTTAAATTGTAAGTCCACTTGGATTAGGTATTAACTGCAATTAATCATGCAGTTAAAAGATCAATAAAAGAAGGAAGCAGAGAAAACTAACAATACCACACAACACCATAAAGGTAGCAGATATACACTGCAAAATTTGACATTCCAAAGCAAAATTGAGAATAAAATGTGTCTACCTCTGCTTGGCCATAAAAAAAAAAAATTGCGTTGCTCACATACTATGCTTTCTACTTCTCTCTTTTCAGCTTTTCTAAATTCTGTTTCCAGGGTCTCTTGTCTATTTGTGATTTCTTTTCTCTCCTCCTTCACTTTCTCCCCTTCAGGCAACTAAGCAATCCCCAACGTTGTCTAGAGATCTCCAACTTATTCCTCTGTCTTTCACTAAACCTAGTCTCTCTTCCCTCAATAGCATCTCTCTAGTCTCTGTATGTCCAGCATCCTACTGTCTCCTTATCGCCCAGTGTCCAGCATATTTCCCCCCATCTTCTCCACCCCCCATACACTTGAAACATAATGGCACAGAAAGGCCAAATGGCCCATCCACAACATCTATTATCTCATCCTCTCCCTAAGAGATACCACATGCCTGTCTCATGCTATCTTGAATTCAGATACAGTCTTCATCTCCACCAGCTATTCCATGCATGGGAGACTATTCCACGCATCCACCACCCTTTCTGTAAAGAAGTATTTTCTTACATTACTCCTGACTTCATCCTATGCCCTCTCCTTTCAGAGTTTTCCTTCATTTGAAAAACATTCACCTCCTGTAAATTAACACCATGGAGTTATTTAAACATCTCTATCTTATCCCCTCTCTCCCATCATTCCTCCAGAGTATACGTATTAAGGTCTCTAAGTCTGTCCCCATATGATTTATGACAAAGGCCACTAATCAGATCCCTGTGGCACTCCACTAACAACATCCTTATCCAATGAGCAAACTCATTTACCACTACCTTTGTCTCCTTCCACTTAACCAGCTTTTAATTAATCCAGTTTGTCACTTTAAGGCCCATACTGCATACATTCAGTTTATTTATCAATCGCCTATGCGGCACCCTGTCTAAAGCTTTGCTAAAGTCTAAGTACACTACATCTAGCGCCCCTCCCATATCCAACTGTTTGGTCACCCAAAAAAATCAATCATATTCATCTGACAAAAACTGCCTCTCATAAAATTATGCTGCCTCAGGTCTTGCAGTCCATTTGATTCTAGAAATATCACTATCCTTATCCTCCACTTAAGCATTTTTATTAGTTTACTCACTACTAGGACAGACTAACTGGCCTCCAATTTCCAACCTCCTCCTTATTTCCGCTCTTGTGCAGAAGGATCACATCTGCTCTATTGTAGTCTTCTAAGACCACACCAGACTCTAAGGAAGCATTAAAAAGATGAGACAATGGAGCTGTCAGAACCTCTCTGAGTTCCTTGTTGTATCCCGTCAGGTCCCAATGCTTTGTCTACTTTTAATTTAGTTAGCTCCTCACAAACAAAGTCTTCTGAGAATCTTTCCCAGTCTACTACACATTCATTCCCATTTGCGTTAAGCAGTTGAGCCTTATCCTTATCAGTTTCTGCATATTTGTCCCCTTCACTCTTGAGCCTCACTATGCCATTTTGACACTTCTTACTATCACTTACATATCTAAAAACTGTTTTATCCCCTAATTTTACCTTATCGGCTATATTTTCTTCCATTTGCATCTTTATTTTTCTGACAGTTTTTCCCGCTTCTTGTAGCTTTTCCACATATTTTTGTCTGTCTTCCTCTTTCTACGATGTCTTGTAATTTATGAAAGCTACTTTTTTTCTCTCACCTTTACAGCTCTTCTTTTCCTTTTACCTTTATATACTTTCACTTTATATACTTTCCTTTTACCTTTATATACTTTCTAAAGATTTGTCACCTTTAGAACAACATCTTTCACTTTCACTCACTGCTTTTCTACTTCGTTCAGCTGCTCCCATCTAAATACTCCTTGAGGTATCCCCCCCCATCTTGACAAATTTAGTTCTTGTGAAGTTTAGAACCTTCAAACTTGAATAGGTTCTCTAATTATGCATTTTAATATTGAACTTCCCCATTCTGTGATCACTAGATGCCAAATAATCACCCACTGTAATCTCAGAAACATTTGTAAGCACCAAGTCCAAAATAATTCTATCCCACGTGGGTTCTGTTACAAATTGCCTGTAGTGAATCTATGATCTCCTTGCTTCTAGATGACCCTGCAACTGGGATGGTCCAATCAACTTCTGGCATATTAGAATCACCTGTCCTAACTTTGTTGGTTGGGCTGAGAATTTTTCAGTAGCGCCTTGTATATTTTCCATTCCATGTTTCCAGATTAACCCACAGTGCTTCTTTTTTACCCCATATGTCTTACAGTGCTTCTTTTTTACCCCATATGTCTTGCGGTTTCTGTCACTTTAAAATTATTCTTAACATATAACGCCACTCCTCTGCCCTTTTTACCTACCCTATTCCTCCTGAATAGATTATAGCCAAGTCTCTGTAATTGCCACTAAATCCAATTCAGCTTCAACCATTACCGCCTCTATATCTGGAATTTTGTTTCCCATAATACAGGCACTGGTATACAAAGTTTTCTAGCTATCACTCTTTTGTATTATTTCAATAATGATATTAGATGCCTTATATCTCTGCGAGTTATTAATTACCTTGGGGTATTTCACACCCGTCCCCATAAATTTAGTTTAAAGCACTCTTCAGTACGTTAGCCAATCTGTTAATAAAGACCCTTCATCCCTTCTTTGACAGATGAACACCATCTCTGCTGAGCAGGTCTTGGAAAATCGTTCCATGATCTAAGAAACCAAAGCAGTCATGTCAACAGCATCCACACAGCCACACATTCAGCTCCAGGATGCAAGTTTCTCTCATTTGTCCTTTACCTAAGACAGGAAGGATTGATGAGAACATTGCCTGTGCACCTAATTTCTTCACCCTCTGTCCTAAGGCTATGAAGTTGCTTTTGATGCATTCAGTGGAATGCCTAGCAGTATCATTTGTGCCAACATGGATGAATAGCATAGGATAATGGCCCTTAAGCTTGATGAGTCTCGGCAAATGTTCCGCTACATCTCGAATCTTTGCACCAAGCAGACAGCACACCTCCTTTGACATTGTCGCTGCTGCTCCAGTGGCTCCCTCTGATCTGTCCCATCCCCCTTTCTGATGCAATTTATTATTTCCTCAGGGGAGCAGGTAGGGGGAGGGAAGTTGCAGGGTGAGGTGCCGATTCTACCACTGACAGGAGTGGGGCAATTAAAATTAATATTGAAAAAAAGAGGCTGGGAAGTAATAGATACCATCCAAACAAAACAAAACTCCCACCAGAAATATTTAGAACTACCAAGCACACAAGCTACCAGAGCAGTGCTGCTTTCATAGCAAAATTAAAGAAAAAGCCTCAGGTGGGGGTAACCCTCTCCACCATCCATCCATCATAGGCAGAAGAAACTTTCGTTGCTATAAGTAAGCACCCTCTGCAAAATATACTTATGTTTCAATCCAAAACAAGAGGAACAACGTGTTTCTAATCTGCGCACAAAAAAGTAGCACATGTTCCTCTTGTTTTGGATTGAAACATAAGTATATTTTGCAGAGGGTGCTTACTTATAGCATCGAAAGTTTATTCTGCCTATGATGGATGGATGGTGGAGAGGGTTACCCCCATCTATATTACTGCTACTATTAATTATTTCTATAGCGCTACCAGACACACGAAGCGATGTACAGAGTCACAAAGAGTAAGAAAACAGTCTCTACTCGACAGAGCTTACAATATAAACAATTAATTAATTAAAATACAGCAAATGAAATTTTTTAATCACAACTAATAAATGTGTTGATTGCATCATTAACTGCGATTAACATGTAGCTCTAAAAATAAAACCTGCATGTGACTTATCTTGAGCTCAGATTATGAAAAAAGAATGAATAAATCAAATCTAAAATTCAAATCCAAATTCTATTTTTTTAGAATGTGAAATGTAAGCCCTGTAAATTAAGAAAAAAAAAAATAATTAAAAATCTAAGTACCATACCTAATAGGATGTTGATTGCAAAGAAAGACTTCCAGTCTGGGCCCATATCTTCCCAGTGGATCATCAGGAATCATGAAAATGTCACCAGCAAAAGTATACTGTAGTAACCTATAGTGTTTAAAAAAGATTAACAGATTATCTAAATAGGAGATATGGCAAAAATATATTTTTGATTAAGAACACAAGGTCGGGCCGATGCTCCCCTAAGGATTGGCTGTTTGTTTGCAAATTTTTTTAATGTGAGCAAGAAGTTCTAAAAACCTACAATATTCCAGATTTGCAATCTAGCACACAATCCAGGTCACAAGTGCCTAGCAAATAAAAAAAAGTCGATCTGTTTCTTATAGCTCATATGTAGGGATGAGCGCAATGGCCTCCCAAAGTCTACTTGCTAATATTTTTATAGACCTTTTCTGGTTTTCATGGTTTGCCTTCTTGTTTTTGTGTTGTTTGACAGGTTATACAACCATTCTCAATTTAAACATTTTACCCCACTCATGATTTAAGTGGGTAACGTTTCCTAACCTTTTGTCTCCTTACCCATCCTTTTTCATTTATTTTGGAATTGTATTTAATCCTATTTTCTTTAACCCCCCTCCTTCTCAATTGCATTTTTATGTCATAATTGTTTTTAATGTCCTGTTTATTGGATTTTTTTATTTTTTCTATTTTTAATCTTTGTAAATCGCATTGGATTTGGATATTGCGATTATATCAAATATCTTAAATAAACTTGAAACTTTGAATGATTATATTATGTTGAATGATTTGTTAAAAAATAGAAAGTCAAGAGCAAACTTACACCCCCTTTACAAAACTGCACAAGAGGTTTTTAATGATGGCCAGCATGCTGCTCTGTGCTGCTCCGATGGCCTTATGTCGGAGCAGCACAGAGCTTTCAAAGCATTGGCCAGCGCTAAAAACCTCTTGTGTGGTTTTGTAAAAAAAATAAAAAAAGGGGGGGAGGCTTTATCATAGGAAGGCTTCATGCTGAAGTATAGGGGTAAATTATGACCCCTTAGGTAGGAAAGGACAAACAATTAGGTCTTTTACCTCTAAATGGAGCCTTCCTATGATAAAATTAAGATTGCTCTCAAGACTTATGTTGAATGATTTCTTTTAAAAAATTGAAAGCCGATTCATCTATCTTGGAGAAAGTGACCATGGTTGTAATTATCCAGAGCACAGATCAGATATGATCATTTTGACTGCCTTTTCTCTCCATTGAACAACTGTAACCATCTTTCTTCCTATTGATTTTTATGTTGTAAACCAGTGTCTTGCAAACTGTCTGGCCGGCGGCATACTAAATCCAGTGCCCTGGCTGGAAGGCATCTGTAAGTGTGTGGACGTCGACGTGATGAACATCTGGATGCGACCCGCTTTGGTGGAGGCATCCGGGAAGTATGTTTATCCGTGCGTACATGTTTATGATAGTGATATATATATGTGTGTGTCAATTTTTGCTTATTTAAAATTATGTATAAAAACGTATAGAGCTCTTTTCTGAAATGTTAAATCATAATAGAAAAAGAGACTTCACACACATTTAAGAGAAGAAAACAAGAAATAAACTGCATTAACCCATTCGTGCCAATATATCCTCCACTCCTCCTTTAGGCTGAATATTAAAAGACAATGAAAGAAATGAGTCTCAAAAAAAAAAATAAATAAAAAAAAATCTTTAAAGCTTTTCAAGTCCATTTCAGCATAAATTGGTTTGGGAAGTCTTTTCCAGAGCATTGGAGCTAGCTCCCCAAGATATGCTCGAGTGTATAGATGCCCATCGTGTATTAGAGACATGTGTCAGAACCATTCTATGGTCTTGCAGAGATCTAAGAACCCTGGAAGGGGACGGTTTATGGGTGATATCATCGATAGTTAGGTGCTAGCGACTCGTGCTCGAGTCCTAGCGACTTGATAAATTACAGATCTAAAAAGAAATCTGTTTTGTTCTAGTCCGGTAAGATCCTCCAGCATAATTCCAATGGTTGTTTTCAACATGTCCATCCATTTGATTACAGGTTGCCCTCTTCGCCTGGTTCCTTCAGTCTTCCCAAATATGATATCCTTCTCCACTGATCTTTCTCTTCTGACAGTATGACCAAAATAAGATAGTCATAACTTCATCATTTGTACTCTGAGCAACATAGCCGGTTTGATCTCTTCCAGAATCGATTTATTAGTTGTTCTAGCGATCCACAGCATGCATAAAATCCTTCTCTAACACCAAAGCTCAAATAAGTCAATCTTTCTGTCTTTGTTTCTGTAGTGTCCAGCTTTTGCATCTGGACACTACAGAACAATGAGAAAACGAGTGTGGACAAGTCTAATCTTCATTTGGAGTGTTATTTCCTTGCCTTTGATTACTTTGTCAAGAACCTTCATTAAAGAGCAACCAAGTGCTATTCTGAAGATTATTTCTTCCCTGCTAGTTGCTTCTTTGTTTAGGAAAGATGGCAGGGTAGATGTGAATTGCTTGTTCACTCTTTTCAAAAACACTAGGACTAGGGGGCATGCAATGATGCTAGTAAGTAGCAGATTTAAAACAATCTGAAGAAATATTTCTTCACTCAACGTGTAATTAAACTCTGGAATTTGTTGCGAGAGAATGTGGTAAAATCAGTAAAGCGGGGTTTAAAAAAGGTTTGGATAATTTCCAAAAAGGGAAGTCCATAAGCCATTATTGAGATGGCTTGGGGAAATCCATTTCTTATTCCTAGGATAAGCAACATAATAATCTGTTTTACTACTCAGGATCTAGTTAGGTATTTGGGACCTGGGTTGGCCACTATTGGAAACAGGATACTGGGCTTTATGGATCTTTGGTTTGTCCCAGTATGGCAATTCTTATGATTTTATGAGGCAGAACGAACTAACAAACTTATTGTTTGTTTTAAACTGATATAGGATGATTTAACAAAGAGGCAATAATATAGGCAATCACATGTGAAGCAGAGACTTGCTCCTAAGTATTGCATAGCAAAAAGGAATGCACCTAAGCTTTCTACCATAGTCTGTGAAGACAAGAGATATGTCCTATAACAAAGAGTAAGGGAACAATCTAACTAGAGAAACCCCCAATCATACACTTCAATCACCTTTCTTTAATAATTTCTCTCCAAACTGGTGATTCAATCACAAATTCCTTGAAATTATCATTAGTTACAATGACTCCACCAGTTTTTTCAGCAAGATGCAATAGAAATCTGCAAGAAAACAGGCAAACACAATTGGTTAGTTTTAGATGCAGGTTTTCAATTTCATTATTCATTTATTTTAAAAAAAGGTATGTTTACAATGGACACCATAGACTAGACTGCTATTTTGTATTATATACGAAACAGAAAACTGAAGATCTGATAAAAACAAGAAGATAAAGGCAGCAAAGTATGAAAAGAAGTAAAACTCTTTGGTTGCCGTCACAATTGTAATTAAATATTCTGTCTCCGATACAAACCCATAAGGGTCTCAGCTATCTTAAGACAGGGATCCACACTCGAATGCCCAGAAGCCAATGGCAGCTCCAAATCAACCCTAAATGTGAATCCTGGAATCTTTTCCTACCTTCTCCAGAGGCCTATTGCCATATATTAAAAAGTTTCTTTCATTTACATTATCTTGTTTGTAAATGTTATATGCATATATATATTATATCTTTTAATGTCCCCTGATGAAGGCATAATTTTATGCCGAAACCTGGATCCTTGTTGGGACTTTACTTTATTAAATAATACACTGATACCATTTGGTTTTAAGGACATCTCTCTTGTAAAATATTGAAGTGCCAGAAGCACTTGTTTGACAAACAGTAAAAGCCACTGTCTTAAGACATAATACAATGATGAAAACCTCAGCATACAACCTTTCTTGGACTGAATGATCTATTTAGAATAAACAAAAGGGTTTAAAAAAAAAAACAAAAACTAAATTAGAGTTAGAAAAACATAGCCTTAACCATGTTTTCTCAGGAATAAAGGTCAAATAAAAATATATAATCTAATACATGAAACATGCTTAAACTTGTAATAAAATTTCCTGGAGCCTCTTGTCTGTCTTCTTTGTGTATCTTCCTTGTTGATTCTTTTCTGTTTTTCTCCCATGTGCCATCATATTTTTGGTGTTTTTTTCACCCATTTGTACAGATTGCACTCCACTTTTATATGCCAATTCATAACAGGCAGTATATACAAGTTTGCTTTAAACATTAAACTATTATGTACAAGGCAGAATAAGTTTAGTAATGCTATAGAAATGATAACCAGTAGTAACAGACACATGTAATGAAAACGATACAGAATTATATTGTAGGATTTCTCTCTCTCTGAAGCACTATTTTACAATTGTATGTTAGAAACAGCATTCACTATCTCCTTCTCTCTCTAAGAGACCCCAGTTTTTGTCTGTACCATTGTGACTGTATTAAGCAATTCTAGTTGTAGTTCCCAGCCTGTACCACAGCATCTGTGTTTTCTGATAAATAGCTAAGAATGCTGTCAAAATGTTTTTGATCAGGCCAGTCGCACATCAATGCTGAATGAAAGAACCAAGTTACATTTCATCTGGAAAAACGAAAGGGCAGAGCATAACATGGCATAGCTCTCACAGATCTTCAGAAGTTTAAGAAAATGCTTAAGACTACACTCTGTGGAAGCATTTCGATGAATGACGATTCTAGATTATAATGGTTTCTGTATAGGCATACAATTGAATGCTGTAAATAATTGTTCTTTTTGAACAATTTGAAATGTTTGTGGTTTGTATAAATTTTGTGTTTTGTATGGTTTTTCCTTGTAAAACCACTTAGGAATAGGCGGTTAAGAAATCTTAAATAAATAAAATAACACTCCATTTGCATATCACAAACACTTTGCAGTTCTATGTGGTTAACATAAATAATAATAATAATTACAGTTTATATACCACAATACCGTGAAGTTCTATGCGGTTTACAAAAGATTAGAGAAGGTACAGAATAATTGGACTTGAGAGCGGAAAGAGTGAGTGAGTAAGGGGGAGAACAGGTCAGTTGTCTAGGTATTTCAGGAACAGGCATGTTTTTAGACGCTTCCTAAATTCTTCATAAGTAGTGAGCGAGAGCAATTGCTCTAGGTCTTTACCCCATAGGGCCGCTTGGTGTGAGAGAAGGTGTTCGTGGTATTTTTTCAGTTTGCAACCTCTAACTGGTGGGGAAACGAAGTTTGAATGTGTGCTTCTCTTGCGTTTGTTGGTAGAGAAGCAGAAAAGGTCCGATATGTATTTGGGGGCTAGTCCATATAATACTTTGAAACAGAGGCAGGCGAATTTAAACTTTACGCGTGCTTCCATCGACAGCCAGTGAGAATTGTGCATTAACAGAGAATGACAAAATCTACCATAAAATACTATATTGCCTTATTGCACTGTTCTGTTAAAGCATGTTAATGTTGCCGGTACCAAAGTAAGACAATAAAACTCCACACACTACCTGTCATCATGTGAAGCAATTCGGGTTCCCAGTACTGTTCTTGCAGGAGTGAATGACAGGATTCCTAAATTCTGAAGCTCTGTTAAGAAATGCTGCTCTATAAGACAAATGAATAAACATTCAGTGATCAACTTCATGAAACAGATTTTTATTCTGTTCCGGGTTATGGCTTCCCTAACTCATCCTTAAATGACTACAAGAACTCATTACAATACTGAGAACAGGTGAACTCTCATGGAAGAATTCAGTCTCAAGACACTGGCACAGCAGGGTTTACAACGGGTGAAGTATGTTTATATTCAGAACTCATGTATGAAAATTGCCAGCAATTACTGAAAAACATACAAACATGCCACTTATACATGTTAAAAGAAAGACATACACCCCCCACCCTTTCTTTATTTTATTATTCTATTTTAAAATGTTATACTTTATATTTTTAGCATTGTAAACCAACCAGATACATGTCAATGGTTGGTATATCAAAATATTAATAAACTTGGAACAAGTTATTCTAAGAAAGCTTAAAATACAGAAGGTATTATTGAATTCCCATACATCATGTCTTAAGCAAATACATTTTATTTATTTGGTTAGTTTTATATCCCATCCTCCCCAATGAGCTCAGAACGGGTTACAATGTTGACATACATAGGGCTCCTTTTACTAAGCTGCGATAGCGTTTTTAGGCACGCAGAATTTAAGCGCATGCTAAACCCACGCTACATGCCTAGAACTAACGCCAGCTCAATGCTGGCGTTAGCGTCTAGCACGCATGGCAATACAGCACGCGCTAAGCCCACTATCGCAGCTTAGTAAAAGGAGCCCATAATCCATAGACATTCGCTATTCACATTAGTACACAGAGGAACTGTGTACCGGATATTAATGAAAGAATAAACCAAAACATGGACATCAGTGTCTGACTTGCCTGTGATATTTGGGTCACGTTTTGTCCTCCACTGTGGAACAAATACCGTAATGTTTCTGTGGCCATTCCGCCAAAAGAATGCAACAGCTATTGCAATTCCTCGACAAGAAAAAAACTTATTCAGGCCATGACTGCAAAAATTAAAAACAAAGATTGTTAAAACATTTTTTTCAAAAAAAATTGAAGTACCGTATATACTTGAATATAAAATGAGGTAACCTTTTTTTCTCCTAAGAAGGGGAAAAAAAGATTAACTTGAATATAAACCAAGGGAGTGAGAATGGAAAGCCAGGACTTAGTAGCTGAGCCAAGATTAGAACCAAACCCCTTATCCCATTCCAAACTCCACCCATCTCTCCTGTAACCTCTTCCTGCTAATGACATGCTATTCCTTTGGGACAATACAGTATAATGAACCCACTTAGTCCAACACTATTGCCTCCCATAAGCTGTGACAAGATAATGGTGTTACTCTATTCTCTTTTAATTTGAGGTCTCTGCATTTTAGAGCTGCCAAAGAGAAGTAATTTTAAAAGATATTTTTCGGACTATGGCATCAAATATTGGCTCAATCCCCTCCTGCTCCCCTATATCTTTCCAGTAAAATAACATTAATTCTGGCGACTACAGGACTGGAGGAGAAGGGCAAAATATGGCTATTGTCTACCCTTTATCTTGAAAGCGGGAGGGACCAATAGGTAGGCCTGCAGGAGGCCTGGAACAGGTCTGGGAAAGAGGGGGGGGGGCAGGCGGGCACCGACTCAAATAAAAATTGAGACCCCCCATTTTTTGGTCCAAAAATCTAGGTTTATATTTGAGTATATACAGTAATACAATAAAAGAAAAATAAATTAGAGGGAGTTATGTTCAAACTTGGCGGTCAGTGTTATTTTTTTTTTTGTATTTCAAATGCCAGCCAACCACACTATTTCAGTCCCACTACACATATAGGCCTGGATTCTCTAACCAGTGCTGTTGTCAGTGGCCGCCAATCGTGTCAATCAAGAGAAAGCACCGTTTAGAGAATTGCGCCTCTGGCAAAAGGTAGGTGCTGGAAATGTAGGCCAGGGTTTTCCAGGTCTACATTTCCAGCGCCTACCTTTGAGGTGAATAGCGCCTCCGCAGGCGCTTTATGGCACCCTAATGCCACTTCCAGTATTGGCCACACCTACAGTGGTGTTAGGCACCATAAAGCACCTATGGAGGCGCGATTCCAGTGCTGGTTTTTTAGGTGCCAGTAGATGCCTTGAAAATCAGTTTAAAATGTCATTTAAAAAGCATTTTTCACAGAGCTTGGCCACCTACTGGCGCCTTAAAAACCAGCACCATTTAGAGAATTTGGGCCATAGTTATTAGGGATGTGCAGGCAAAGAACATTTGTTTTGTTTAGTTTCCTGTGTCAGTTGCATTTTTATAATAAGTTTCATTTTACTTTGTTTTGCTTTTATATATTTTTGTTAAGAGGTGCCTTTGGCTACGACTGCTGCCCAAGAAATCCCCGAGCTGTGAGGTGCCCAGAATGAGTTCCCCCATCCCAGAAGACTGGCATCCGTCATCACCATCTCTCAGATGAAGATGCTAAGTTCATTCCGTGATTGAGACTGTCTGGGATGAGCCACAACGCCATGCTGGCTCTGGCCTCCGAGGTCCAACAGAGATGGACATCGTAGTTCAGGGAAACCAGAGACAACTGTGATAGGATAGATCGCTGCAATGGCCTTATGTGAGCATGTGCCCAAGGGACCATTTCCAGGGACCCAGCCATGGATCCGAGAATCTGAGCATAATCTCTGGTACACGGTCATGGGTTCATCAATAACCGATGAACCTGAGACCAAAGATTGACCCTTCTGGCCTCTTGGAGGTACACAAATCCACTGGCCATATCGAACACTGCTCCCAGATACTCCAGGCGGTTCTTGGTGGAGTTTACTACCTAGCTGAGAGACTAAAGAACTGATACCACTCTGTCCGTGGCCTGACGATCCTCTAAAGACAAGTCTGCTTGGATCAGCCAGTCGTCCAGGCTGTAAGACCAATGCAGGAGGGGTTTTCCATGAGAATCGGACCCTGATGTAGAAGATCTGGTGCAATTGGAATGTCTTCCTTGCATAAGAACACCGCCATCACCACCATGACCTTCATAAAAGTCCTGGGGGGCCATAGACAGACTGAAGGGCAATGCAATGAATTGGAAGTGCTGTTCCAACACTGCAAAATGAAGAAAGCAATGATGGGGAGGCCAGTAAAGGTCCAGTGAAGTACGGAACTTCCCTGGTTGCATGGTGGCAATTACGGTCCACAGAATTTCCATCCTGAAACTTTGAGACACAATATCTCACGAGCTATGTTTCCAAAAAAACTGAAACTTAGCTACCCTGCACAACTTTTGGAGCTCTATTCAGTGCTACCAATAATAATTTTTGTCGAGCACTGAGTGAATGGCTGAATTACAGTAAACTTGGCCGAAAAAATTAGTGCTCCAAAAAAAGTCAAAGTTTGACATTACTTAGCTCCCACAATAATTGAGTAATAAATGCGAAATTTGACGCATAATGTCTCAGTACAACGTTGTTTTCAAAAGTACAATTTCAACCTCCAAGCTCTATCCATTAGTTTACAAATTAAGTGTAAAGTTGCTAATTTGTGTAAAAAGGCCAAAAATAGGGTATTTTCAGCCTGCTTTTACAGAAAAATACCTTTTAGAAATTCTTTCAAATCAGTCTCATTAGAAAGAGCATATTTCAAACCCCCTAGAAAAGTGGACTTCATTTTTCAGAATGTCATTGTCGTACTGTATTTCATTGTGGTATGGGGTCAAACAAATGGCTATATCTCCACAAATATTCCACAGGCGAAACTAAAACTTTACCAAAGTTCGTTTGAGACATGGTGGACTCTGCATATGAAGTTTCATCAAAATCCGTGATGGTCATGCAGGGCACTTTCCAAGAATCTGATCACTTGACATGGAATGACCCTGATAAGAATCCTCCCTAGTGCTGAGAATCCTGCCAGTGCTGAGTTCTGATTGCGGTACCAAAGACACCACTCCAGTATCATCTTTCAGAGATAGGAGAGTGGACAGAACTGCTTCCAGCTTGGCTGGAGACTGGAAACTGGACTCTACAAAGAAATCTGGGATTGGGGAGGCAAACTCCAACTTGTAACCCTTGCGAATCATATCTAGGACCAACTGGTCTGTTGTAATCTTGACCCATTCCCCGTAAAAGAGAGACAACCATCCTACTATGTGCAGTGGCTGAGGGAGAGGGGAGCTTTGGTTGGAACTTGGGCCTATGAAGGGAATGAAATCTACCTGGGTGGTACTTTTTGGCCTCCTGGAACTTAGTTCTGCTGTAGCTTGTTGGCCTGGCCCCCACGGCCGATCTTCCAGTAGACGCTGAGGCTTTATGTTGCCTAGGTCTTTAACCAGCTTTTCCAAATCTTCACAAAAGAGGAGCTTTCCCCTAAAGGGAAGCTTAACCAATCACTACTTCGAAGCAGTGTTAGCTGCCCAGTAACAAGGTCACAGGGAACACTGAGCTGTGACAACCAAAAACCATCTGCTTGGCTGATGCCAAATAGGCAAACTCCTGATTCAATACACAGGAAGAGAGGTAGCTGAGAGGACTCCAGTTCCTCCACAGACTCTGCAGTCTAATGAACCCAAGGCATGCTCTTGTAGTATAAGAGCTGCAGACTGCTGCTTGCAGGGATAAGGCCACTACTTCAAAGGAAAGGTTCAGGGTGGACTAATGCTTCTTATCCTGAACATCTTTCAGGGCGACACTGCCCTTCACAGGGAGAGTAGTCTTCTTAGTGACAGCAGCTATCAGTGTGTCCACCTTAGGCCATCATAGCTTCTTCAGCTCCTCAGGAGAGAGAAGGTAGAGCTGACCCATGGCCCTGGCTACCTTGAGGCTAGGTCTGGCATATCCCACTGTATGGCAATCAATTCCCGCATTGCTCAGGCACCGGGAAGGTGTTTCTGGACTCACCACGCCTGATAACATCTCCAAGCCTTAGCGTAGGTAGCCACCAAGGACTTCTTCCTGCTGTGGAGAAGAGTGGCAACAACAGTCAATGAATAGCCCCTACGGCTGAATGCTCAAAAGCCAGGCTATAAGATCAAAGCAGTCTGGATCATTTGTGAGGAGACGAGGATGACAAGGAAGCTGAAGCTCCTGATGCTGCTGCAGCCAAACCATAGGCTGGCAACAATTTCTTAGCCAAGTAAACCTGATACATCATGTTAATAAATTCAGGAGAAATCCCATCATCCAAATGCAGAAGCCGCTTCCTGCGGACCCTTCTTGGAACTCTCAGAGGACTTGTAAGATTTGGCCGTTGAATTGCATTTTTTGTTTTGCTGGGAAGGCAATTGTGTACTCCTTGGGGCCTGTTGTTGACATTTTCCCATGCCCATGGGCAGGAACAGCGACAGGACCCCCTTCAGAGGTCGAGGGTACTTGGATGGATGAAATTCTGTGTCCCTCCCCCGCCGCAGAGTATGTGGAATACGGCCATACACCAGACAGCCATCTGCCACAAACAAGGCATGAATCTGAAGTATCCTGCCTTGGGAACTCCGAGTGGTTTTCTTGCAAAAATGAAGCTTATAAAGGAAAAAAATAACTTTAAATTCCAATTAAGAAAACTCCAAGATGACTACCATGCAATTTTCAAAACAAAATAGCTCAGGAAAAGCACAGGAACCCGCCAAAAAGTGGTGATTTTAAGGCTTGGGGTGGGGAGTAGGGCTAACTCCCAAACTGCCCAAAAACCACTTTTTTAGGACCCCCCAAATCTCTGTGACAGACTGTCAGCCCTGTACTTACAGTGCCATCCTGTGTGCTGGAAGGCTGCAAAAGAAGCCGAATCAGCTTACAGGGAGATCTTTTGCCTCAACAAGCCTTGCAAACTTGACTGCTGGTCTTCTGAATGCCGCACTGGCCCAAGTCCTGTGGCCAGGGACCTCCACCACCAGAATACACCATACGCACGACCTGGCAGATGGGTGCAGTCGGCCCCGATCTTAGACAGACCTCCACGGAGCCACACTGCCTGCACTCAAACCCACTAGCGGACAAACCTGGGTGATCCAACTCCCAAGGAACAGTTCAATCCAAAAGTGCAGGCAGTCCAGCGGGTGCACAGCCAGGCAGCCAACCCCCTGGAAACAGACTTTCCCCACAGTCTGTGATCTCCCGCAGCTAGAGCTGTCCCCGTGGGGAACCTCTGTAGCACAAGGGCAGAATTCACGAACAAAAACACTGAATTTAAAGAAAATAAACACAGACAGAGAAGACAAGCTCCTACAATCTGACTTGTAGAAAAGAAACTGGACAGTGCTGAGGTAAGAGGGGAGGGGCTCAAGACTGTATGATGAGGCTTACTACAAGCTCTGGTGAGTATAGAAAATAACCCACTAGTCTAGGAATCGAGTGGGATTTGTACATGAATTGTGTACTTTTCCACACAAGTGCTAGATAGGTACCTAAGTGCTATTCTCTAAGGGCATTCATCAGAGTAGTGAAGACACAGGAGGATTGTAAGACCTGCAACGAGAAATGAGCCGCGACATGGCAAATGAGGTTTAACGTGGATAAGTGTAAGGTGATGCATGTGGGTAACAAAAATCTTATACACGAATACAGGATGTCTGGTGCGATACTTGGAGAGACCCCCCAGGAAAGAGACTTGGGAGTATTGGTCGACAAGTTGATGAAGCCGTCCGTGCAATGTGCGGCGGTGGCGAAAAGGGCGAACAGAATGCTAGGAATGATTAAGAAAGGGATCACGAACAGATCGCCTTTACCTGGAATACTGCTTCTAGCACTGGTCGCCGTACATAAAGAAGGACACAGTGAAACTCGAAAGGGTCCAGAGTAGAGCGATTAAAATGGTTAAGGGGCTGGAGGAGAGATTAGAGAAACTGGGCCTCTTCTCCCTTGAAAAGAGGAGACTGAGAGGGGACATGATCGAAACATTCAAGATAATGAAGGGAATAGACTTAGTAGATAGACAGGTTGTTCACCCTCTCCAAGGTAGAGAGAATGAGAGGGCACTCTCTAAAGTTAAAAGGGGATAGATTCCGTACAAACGTAAGGAAGTTCTTCTTCACCCAGAGAGTGGTAGAACTGGAACGCTCTTCCGGAGGCTGTTATAGGTGAAAACACCCTCTAGTAATTCAAGACAAAGTTAGACAAGTTCCTGTTGAACCAGAACATACGCAGGTAAGGCTAGTCTCAGTTAGGTTCGGCGTGGGCGGACTGCTGGGCACGATGGACCGCTGGTCTGACCCAGCAGCTGCAATTCTTATGTGACTTTATGTGCTGTCACTGATATTATTTCCCTTATAAAATCTACTCAAAAACAAACAAACCAAAGCAAGTACAAAAATCCAGGGGATCTTTATAACCATTGGAAGTTTTTAGTTTGTGCAATAAAATACATAGATAAAAAGAACTTCCTCTCTACCACAAACTGTTGACACATTAAGAGTCAAAGTGCCATCCATCCCATAGGTATATAATGGGCCACACAGCATTTTACATATGCTAAATCCATTAGCAGGCCTTAGTGAAAAGACCCCAAAATGTTCTGTTGTTCAAACTCACGTCAAAAAGCATTTAATAAACTGAAGACATTCTAAAAAACATACACACAGGACTAACATTTCAAGAAAATATTGCAAGTCCTTCCTGATTCATGGCAATTCTAGGGAGACAGAACTCTACAAGTATAACAAATCATGAGGTAATATGAGATCATCTCTCATGGTTTCAAACAAAAATAAAGTACTATATAATTAATCCAGCTTCCATTCCTAGTAAGTTGGTTAAGGTGCTACAAACAGCTAAGTGCTATTACATTTACACCGTACTCTTAGATGAGCACACTGGCACATCACAGAAGTAACTAACATTTTAAAATTACATTAAATTCAAGGTGGTAACTATTACATCAGCATCATGAGGTGGCCAATTTACTTGTCTCAGTCATGACTAAGAGGCATGTTGTAACAACCAGGTATAACACACACACCCTTCAATCTCAATGTTTAGTCAAAAATCCTTATCACAAGGACTAGCTTTGAAACTCAGTAATGATTGTAAAAGGTCAAACAAAATGATTCACAATAGTGACTTGCATTTTACACGATGAACTTCCTCATTCTTGGAAATATTTCCTCATATAGAGTACATCTTAAAGAAGTACTGTATTACACTAAAGACATGTCTGTACTTTACCTAGTTAATGGCATAATTACATGCTGCTTTTAGGACTTTCCCACAAAATTTGACTGAATGCAAGATAGTCATATGATAAAAGTATTGATACGTAACATTTTCTAACATTATATACAGCTTTCTGATCCTCTCTGTACAGTTTAGTTAAACTGTAAGCATTTTTTTTTTTTTTGGGGGGGGGGATGTTAAGAAAAATCATGAGATGAAAAAATAATCATCTGAAACTTTGGCAGACTTTGTTCTAAGAAATACTCAGAAGAAGAGATTGCATACATGTAAATGTATAAAAGTTTGACTACTCAGAAAAATAACATCCATGAAGTGAAGAAATTACCTAGTGGTTAGAGCAGTGGAGCAAGAACTAGTATAGTCCTCTCTTGGGCAAATCATTTCATCCTTCATTGTCACAGGCATAAGCTTAGATTTTAAGCCCTCTGGGGTAGAGAAATTTACCTGAATGTAACTTACACTGAACTTGAATTTAGAAACTTGAGTAATTAAACCGAAAAACTCAAATCCAAGAGAAGTGTTTAATGGAGAGAAGCAGTTTTCGCTATTTAGGTAATAAGACCACTAGTTGCTAGAAATGAACAACAGAGCACAAAGAAAACAAAAAGGAAAAATCCTAAAACAGAAAGACAATAAGCACAATAGCGCCACTCCAAAAAAAAGCTAGCAAAAACAAATCCCCACCCCGACTCTGAAATCTATGGCTAGTCCTTAAATTTTCTACATATTTTTCCATCCCTGTTTTGGCTTATAGTATGACTTTTTACTGCAATGTGGTACATTTTGAACTTATCACATATCAGATGCACACATTAACACAAAGTAAGTGCAAAACCTGTACATTAAGGGCCTGATTCTGTATAGGACGCCTGGTCTCAGCAGCCGCCTAAACGGCTTTTGAGAACCGCACAAGGGTGTCCTATATAGAATCACGATAGGCCCGATTCTGTATAGGACACCCAGTCTCAGCAGCCGCCTAAGCAGTTTTTGAGAATGGCACACAGATGACCTATACAGAATCGCCACCCCAGTTGTCTAACTGGGTCCATGTCACAGATGTGGATTAGAGAATCGCGTTGACACTGTGCTAATCGCGGCAAGGGGATCTCTCTGCTTCGATCAGCTGAGCGACAGCAGCAGGGAACCCTCGAATCCCACCACAAGTCGGCAGGCAAGTAGGATGCCCACTGCCACCAACCCTGAACCCCCCCACCCCCCACCTACAATCGGGATTCCATTTATAGAATATGGCCCTAACTGTTGAGAGTGTTCTAAGCATATTCCCATATATGAGTTACCATATAGTGATTGTATTCAGTTAGAGTGGATGCACTAAACTGCAACAGTGACACTGCATGATAGGTATGGTGTGTTAACTGCAATGCAAAGTCCTTGTTATTCCCTCTCTGTTTCCTGCCCCCTACTAGGCTATGCAGTTAACATGTTATTTGGTGAATGTTATCATACCCGCCCACTAACAGCATATGCTGAGTCACATGCCAAGTATTTAGCATGCTTTAGTAAAGGAGACCCTTCATTTGGACATATGCCGATTCCTCATCTGAGTGAAACGGAGACATGATCAAAATAATTATGTCAAATGCATAAGCTTTTTGCAAGAGTAAAGAAATATATGCATGCAGTCAACATACATAAATGGAGCAGAAAGTCCCAAACATGCCATGTACACTAGAGATTGTTCAAAAGCTCTTGCCCCATTTCTTCTTGCCATTAATTTTATCCTGTTGGTAGCAATTTCAAGCCTAGAAGGATCTAGAAACCTGGGATTTATGACCATAAGTGTCTGCACATTCAATTGCCTGCATTGGTGTAAGATATGCATATACATTATTTTTCAGACCTGGGGACGCTAAAGTATTCTCAAAAGTAAAAGTATGCTTTCATTTCCGCTTTGAAAATTATACCAAGAAAAAGTACCCACACATATTTACACCTACTAATAGATACTACTTCTAAGTAAAAATATGTAGATGCTTCGGAAAATCTGAAGTATGCATATAGTTCCAAATTTCAGCCTAACTCTACTCCCATGAGGTAGGTAAATGCATGGTGTGAAACAACAACAACATTGCTGCTCTTCTTCCCTCCAATTTTATCTTCAATGTAATTATTTTTGTAGCCCTAATTTCCAATGTATTAGTATTGTAAACCACGAAATACTCACTTACAAGCAGTATATCAAATGTAATAAATCTAATCCAATCCAAAAATCTGTACATGGGTAAAGCATTATTTTATCAGCAGAAATGGCTGTTATTATCTATTTAACGCACAATTCTGAAGAGTATTTTTTAAATGTTGATAAATATGCAAGTCCAAAAATTCAAAAATATCACTCCAAAACAAAAGCATCACACAAGCCAAGAAAGCTAGCTTATTACTTAAGCAAAAGAAAAGCCTCAGACAAACGGGGAGGTGTACCCACCACACTCTTCAACCAAAGCATCATAGGCAAAAAACTTTCGCACTAGTTTAAAGTTAGCAGGTGGGAGCAAAAAAATAGCCGAGAATGATTAATGGTAAAAACCACTGAACACAAACAGGCCAGGCCGACGATCGTTTCGTGGCCAGCAACAATTGCTTCAGGGCCTTAGCGCCAAATCCAGGCTATCCTATAACACAAAACACAAACCCAAAAGGGAAATGAAATTGCTCACCTGCTAAAAGTTGATAAAGAGCAAAAGCTCATCCAACTACTTACTATACGCAGATCCTAACTGCTACTTTCAACCACAACTTTCAAAGCACTGTTGTGGGGTTTATAACCATGTCCAGCCCTGTCAGGAGAAAGATCACTTGGACTATACTTCCCTCCATTCCTTCCTGTTTTTTGTGGTTGTATACAGATAAATATGCCAGTACATTAGGGAAGCTGGGACAATTTTCTCTGACTTATACTCTGTGAGTGCTCTGCCACTATCTGCAGAAGGTCTATCTAAAATATTGTGCATGTCAATTCAGGAGTTCCTAAGAAAAAAATTTCCGCATCCCTATCATTTAGTAAAGAACATCTGAAATATACAAAATACCATTGCAAAGAAAGAGACACCTTCTAACTCACATATAGAAGGAAGAACAGAGGAGCAGAGTCACAGGAGGAGCTAAAAAGATGGACAAGATGCCTTCAACACCAAACTTGCGAGTATTTTATTTAAAAATCTATGTCCTGCATATCCAACAATTCTATGCAGGTAACAAAAAAAATGCAGAATAAAAGCACAAGAAAAAATACAATTTAAGAACATAACAAAAAAAACAAAACACTACTACACATTAATCATACAAACTCTTAAAAGACAAACATCAAATTTCAGTACAGTAAAACCTTCGATTGCAAGACAAGCAAAACATTTGATTAAATTTTAACTTGATATACAAGCAACGTCTTGCAATACAAGTACATACAGTATACACACATCACAACTGAGCCGATGGTTCTTCTCTCTGACACTGAAAGAGTGTAGTGACTGTTATAAATGAGCAAAGTCTTGCAATAAGAGTACATACAGTATACACGTGTCACATCATCACAACTGAGCCAATGGTTCATCTCTCTCCAACGCTGCAGGAGTGTACTGACTGTGCTAAATGAGCGAGGTCTTGCAATGCAAGTACATATAGTATTTTGTATTAAAGTTTCTGGGTTGTGGAATGAATTGTCTGAGTTTCCATTATTTCCTATGGGGAAATTCACTTTGATATACGAGTGCTTTGGATTACAAGCATGCTTCAGGAACGAATTATGCTCGCAAACCAAGGTTTGACTGTATATTTTAACATTATGAGAACTGCCCCCCCCAACCAAATAACTTATCACAATAAAAACAAGTCCTAATAACAAGATCATGAATACCTCCTTGAGATTAAGTGACTTTGGAAGATCACACTAATTCTCAGGTTAAAAAAATGTTTTTACACTCTATGGAAACTTCGCACCATTAAACACTATTTTGATTTCTTCTCCTTTCGACTGCTGGTTCAATCTTTGATCTTAAGTACCTTAGACTATTGCAATATTATATACTTGGGATCTTTTAAGAAAACCATCAAATGACTGAGAATTGTCCAGAATGCTGCTGTCCGTCTCTTTTATAGTCTCAAGAAATCAGATCATGTAAGCTCGTATTACAAAAAACTACACTGGCTACCTGTGGAGGCAAGAATCATCTTTAAGTTTGCTTGCTTTTGCTTCAAAACCATAAAAGGTTCATCCTCAATTACCTGTCTCATCACTTCGAATTTCCAGGCACAACTTGTACATGTAGTGCTTTCCTGTTTGCTTTTCCATCCTTGAAAGGTTGTATCTTCAAGAGATTTCTTGATAAAACATTATCATTCCAAGCAGGCAAATGGAATGTTTGTTTAACAAAACTTTATTTCAAACGTACTTTCTTATCAAACTTTTAGAAAGCCAATCAAAACCTACCTCTTTGCTAAATTTCTCTGACCCCATTTATGCCTTGATGTATTCCTAAAACACTTCCAGTCAAATCTGATTAACCTTAACATGCTAATGTAATCTCAAAGGTTTTTTCTGTAATATCGCTGTCTGTATACAGATTCTTTCTCTGTAAACCGTTCTGAACTGTTTGTGGTATTGCAGTATATAAAAATAAAGTTATTATTAGGTATCAGTACCCAAACTCATTTCACAAAAGTACGTTCAAACAATACAGTTTTTAACTTCTTCCTGAGCTGCAAAACACTTGATGCTTGCCTCACTTCCAATGGCAACGCATTCCAACAAATCGGTCCCTGCATCGTCAACACATTCTTACGATTCCCTGATAACTTCAGCATACTGAGAGGTGGCACATTTTATCCATGGATTGTAATGTATGAATTGGTTGACTCACTAGTCAAGACTTGCATGCCTTTTGCACTAGAACACTGGTTGTAAATTTGAAGCTTAATAAATAAAAATAAGATAATGCTGTTTCGTCATGCACGCTTGCCTAACCATTTTGCCAAAGTCATGTCATACTATGTTAGTCATGCTTTGCAATACTGTTTGCCGTACTATGTTTTGCCGAACTATGCTTGCCATGCTATGTCTCACCATACCATGTTTTATCATATTATGTTTATACCATGCTGTCAACTTTGTTTTGCCAGACAATATTTGCCATGCTATCTTTTACCATACTATGTCTGAAAGTGTGAAGCAGTGGTTATAGCTGCAGCCTCAGCATCCTGAAGTTTTGGGTTCAAACCCATGCTGCTCCTTTTGACTCTGGGCAGGTCCTAATCCTCCTATTACCCCAGGTACATGAGCCCAACGGAACAAACAGGGAAAAAAGTCTTGAGTACCTGAATAAATTCATGTAAATCGTTCTGAGCTCCCCTGGGAGAATGGTATAGAAAATTGAATAAATAAATAAATGAACTACAGGAAAACATTTTTAAGGATGTCTTGACACTTTTATGAATTCAGTTCATACAAACTAAGGTTTCCCCCTTTTACAAAACCACGATAGAGTTTTCTACTGCAGGCCAGTGAGGTAAATGCTCCATTGCTCATAGAATTCCTATGAACATCAGAGCATTTAACTTTCCGGCCTGCGATAGAAACCTCTACCGCAGGTTTGTAAAAGCTAGCGTTAGTGGTTCAATATCCAACCAATATAAATCATCAGCCTGTGATATGTTTGGACACTACTTGCCAATATTAAAAAAAAAACTTGCTTGTGTGCAAGAAAACCCCCAGAATCATTTCCGTCTCTTGCTGTGCAAGACAACCCCCCCAACATATGAGTAAGTAGCTATTCAAACTTATTTGATATATACAGTAGATATTGTTGGCATTCTTACATAAATTGATAAGTAATATTTCAGCACCTGCAAAAAAAAGACCAAACAAAAAAACCCAACCCAGTATCATGTTAGCTGAGCACTGATAACCTTAGGCCAACAGTAATATTCACATGTCTAGAGTACACATTCATGTGCAAATAACAATTCAAGTAAAATTTCTATTTGCACATGTACATCCCTGGGAGGAAGCAATTTTTTTTTTTTGAAGGGAAGTGCTTTGGGTGTAGACACAAAATAGTTATGTGTATTCCTCATTGTAAAAAAGGAAGCAAATCTCAATTTCCTTATCAGTGTTTGTACTACTCCAAGTCACACTCACATGCAATCTGCTTGTTTAGATGTAGAGGGGCATTTTCAATAGGACTTCTAAGTCTGAGTTTGGATGTTTGAGGAAAGACATCTAGAAATCCAGCAGAGAAAACATCCACTCTCAAAACAGCAAAACATCTATCTTTTTTTCTTTCAGAATGACCTATGTAGTCAGTTTTGTACTTAGTACGTCTTATCATTTTTGGCCATTCTAAAAAAACAAACACGTCCACATGAAAAATGCACAAAAGCAATCTTTTCGGATGTTCAAGCAGCCAGCATTCTTAGCAAACTGTTCACAGACAGCTGACCATTCTTGACCACAGCAGAAGGATTACTGCATAGAATGTCATATTAAAAGTCCCAGGTACAGATAGATGTCACTATAACTTGCTTATATTGTATGGTGAGCCCACCAAAGCTCACCCAAAACTTACTGTACTCGCCTGTACACCATAACAGTAGCCCTTATACCTGCAAGTGTCATCTTAATGTTAGGTACAGTAGGGTTTAGAGGGCTCATCATACAATATGAATAAGTTATAGTGACATTTGTCTGGGACTTTTAATGTGACTGTAACCCTTAGAGAGCCCTTCTGCTTCTGCTATGGAGATGTAGGAGGGGATGCTGAAAAGTTCTCAGTACCAACCAACTTCTTAAATCTGACATTATTTTGCCACTGTATTTTTATTTAATTAAAAAATTTATAGACCGCCTAGAACTAAGCAGTTTACAGAGGAACATACACAATAGCTGAAGAGAGTGTTAGTTTAGTTTTGCAAAATGCCAATCTGCAAACTCTAATGAAATAAACTAAACATACTAGTGGCAAAATAACATCAGGTTTAGGAAGTTGGTTGGGCTGAGAACTTTTCAGCACCCCGTCATATGTGAGCAATGTGAATCTGTCGTACAGGCTGGAAAATACGGGTGTTTTTTTCACATCTTTGGGTGGTGGGAGGGGATCGATGACTACTGAGAGAGTAAGAGGAGGGGGGTGGGTTCATGTCTTATTCGTTTTTACATCTCAGAGGAACCCCAGCAAAACTCACGCTTTTTTTGCTTTTCTGTCAGCTAATGGTTGCAAATTTAAAAAATATCACGAGCGTTTATTTTCTTTTCAAGCAGCTACACATGATAAGGATTTCAGGCATTTGTTCTTCCCATCTCATTCTTACCTTCATTTTAAAAGGCAATTAAAAACTCACCTTTTTAATAAGTTTATAGGTAATTAGTATTTATCTTGTAATTAATATTTCTCATGTACTCTTTATAGGTAATTCGTTTTTCTCATGTACTCTATTAATCTTTTGTGAACCATATTGAACTTTCTGGTTTTGTGGTCAAGAAATTGGCTTATTGTATTGTATTGTAATCTCTTCAGTGATCATCTGTTCAGTTTGGGCACCTTTTAAGCTTTTAGATGCTTTTAAAACAGGTCTAGCTCCAAACATCTAAAAAAAACATTTTGTTAAAGGTTTGATTATGCCTGCCGAGCGTCCAAAACACACCTCTAACATGTCCCCTTAAGACACTGGAGACAAAACGAACTGAAAGATGTCTAGAAAGTCTGTTTAGAGAATGCCCATTTGGACATTTTGACTAGTAAGTCATCCAAGTGCTGGTTTATGCTATCTTTTGGATGTCTATCATTTTTGAAAATGAGCCCCTTAGGGTCTAAAGTATGGGGCAGGTGCAAAAGGAAAAACCCCAAAACCATTAGCAACCTCCCCTCCGCCTGTGAACAAATTAATCCTCCACCCTCCTTCACTTCATGCACTCTCCCCATGGCTCTTGCTTTGCTCATTTGGTGCCTGGGTTCAAAACAGTACCTCTGTCCCCCTAGCAAGGATCTTGTGATACTATTGCTAAGGCTTAAGTTACCAAATAACAATGTGCCACCCACACTAGGCACAAAGGAGGTTTCCCATAAGGGGGAACAAATGTAACTTGATTGCACCACCAACCCCTTTAACAGAATAGACCTGACTTGAGGCCCTCCATCTGTGCTGCTGTAGCCAGGAATCCATTGTATTCCTGGGTATGGCAATGCTAATGGATAAGAACATAAGAAGTTGCCTCCACTGGGTCAGACCAGAGGTACATCCTGCCCAGCGGTCCGCTCCCGCGGCGGCCCATCAGGTCCGCGACCTGTGAAGTGGTTACTGACCAATTCAATAACCTACCTCAAGTTCTATCTGTACCCCTCTATCCCCTTATCCTCCAGGAACCTATCCAAACCTTCCTTGAACCCCTGTACAGAGTTCTGGCTTATCACCTCCTCCGGAAGCTTGTTCCATGTGTCCACCACCCTCTGGGTAAAAAAGAACTTCCTAGCATTTGTTCTAAACCTGTCCCCTTTCAATTTCTCCGAGTGACCCCTAGTGCTTGTGGCTCCCCACAGTTTGAAGAATCTGTCCTTATTCACTTTCTCTATGCCCTTTAGGATTTTGAAGGTTTCTATCATGTCCCCTCTAAGTCTCCTCTTCTCCAGAGAGAACAGCCCCAGCTTTTTTAACCTGTCAGCGTATGAGAAATTTTCCATACCTTTTATCAGTTTAGTCGCCCTCCTCTGCACTCCCTCGAGTACCGCCATATCCTTTTTGAGGTACGGCGACCAGTATTGAACACAGTACTCCAGGTGCGGGCGCACCATTGCGCGATACAGCGGCATGATGACTTCCTTTGTCCTGGTTGTGATACCTTTTTTGATGATGCCCAGCATTCTATTTGCTTTCTTTGAGGCTGTCGCACACTGTGCCGATGGTTTCAGTGATGTGTCAACCATAACTCCCAGATCCCTTTCAAGGTTACTCACCCCTAGCCGTGTTCCCCCCATTTTGTAGCTGAACATCGGGTTCTTTTTCCCTACATGCATGACTTTGCATTTCTCTACGTTAAAACTCATTTGCCACTTATTTGCCCAGTCTACCAGTCTCGTTAGGTCCCTTTGCAGGTTTTCACAGTCTTCTGTGTTCCTAACCCTGCTGCAGAGTTTGGTGTCATCAGCAAATTTGATAACCTCACATTTTGTCCCGGTCTCCAGATCATCAATAAATATATTAAACAATAGAGGTCCCAGCACCGACCCCTGTGGAACTCCGCTCGTGACCCATTGCCAGTCTGAATATTGGCCCTTTATTCCAACCCTCTGTTTCCTGCCTGCCAACCAGTGTTTGATCCATCGGTAGATATCTCCTTGCACCCCGTGGTTCCACAGCTTTTTTAATAGCCGTTCGTGAGGTACCTTGTCGAAGGTGTGTGGAAAGTTCTTTGTCAAGCATTTTATTTACTTTTTTAAAAAATTGCTACTTCTGGTGGATGTGTCAGCAAATATCTGTTTATTTGCTGACTACATTCAGACTTAGGCAATTTTATTAATTCACAGTCAGACACTCGCTGGAGCTGATATAATTAAGAATGCAATGAAACTATTTTACATTTTTTGTGCAGATTTTTTTTTTACTTGTCTATTATATCTGAATGACTCGGGCACAGAAAGGAAGGTCTAGGATAATTCAATGTGGCCGTTTTGGCGACGAATCATGGCATAAAATGAACAGCACAATGAATCATTGCTTTCCCACCCCTACCTCAAAATTCTTCCCTCCCAATCTCTTCACCAGCTGTGGTAGATTCAGTGCTTGGGGGGGGCGATGTCTCCTTCAAATTCTTCCCTGTTGTGTGCTGTACTGAGGCAGGTGGCGTCGCCAGAGGCCTTGTTTTGGGAGTGCAATAGAAAGCAACTGTACCCGGTCACGGGGGGTAGTTATCCTTTTACCCAGGGTCTTGAGTCAGTGATGGCACCGTGTAATGGCTGCGTTGTGGGGGGAAGGAGGAGTTAATGTGCTTCCACTAAGGAAGAGGATTCCACAATTTTCTGCCCAGGGCCAGTTTGTCTTACAGTTTAACTCGGACGATTCAGTGCATCTACGATGAAATGTCCTGTGATGAAAACAGCCATGATGAATTGTCCCATTCTGTCGATAGGAAGGGTAACATTAAAAAAAAGTCACCGGTGGTCTGAATTGGAACTGATCTCTTTCTCTCCCCCAACCCAACAAAAACACCACTGCCCCTAAATTAAAAAAAAAAAAAAAGTTCCCAGTAGTCTAATGGCCCCCTCCTTCCCTCTGGTTCCAATATTTTTTAAAAAAAGATATCCTTGGTGTCTAGTGGCTACCCCCCCCATAAAGCTGCCCAGATGTGTGCCTCGAAAGATACAGGAGTGATGTCTAGACAGTCCTGCCTCTGGTGCCTCCATCTTGAAAAAGAGTGACACCTGGACCTGTACAATACATCCTGGGATGCAATGGGGGGGGGGGGGGGGGTCAGTCTGCTATATAAGAGAAAAATTTCCTTACATGGCAGGCTGAACCTGCATGATATACTATAAATGGCCTGACATACCATTTTTCATAATGGTGGCATTAGAGGCAGACATATGTCTCTAAGGGTTTACGGAGGATTTGGGCTTGGGGATGCTGCTAGAAGCCAGATTTTAAAAAAAAATTAAAACACTGGGGGGTAGGGGGGATCAGGGGACTGCTAGATTACCAGGGATGTTTAAAATTGGGGGGCCAGGGGTCACCGACTACTGCAGCATTTTAGTTACTTGGGGAAAGGGGCTGCTATACTACCAGGGAACATAGAAAATTACAGGGGTTTGGGTCAACGGCTCCTCCTAACCCAGGGGTAGGCAATTCCAGTCCTCAAGAGCCAAAGCCAGAGCCAGGTCAGATTTTCAGGATATCCACAATGAATATGTATGAGATGGATTTGCATGCACTGCCTCCTTGAGATGCAAATCTATCTCATGCATATTTATTGTAGTTATTCTGAAAACCTGACCTGGCTCTGGCTCTTGAGGACCGGAATTGCCTACCCCTGTCCTAACCAGTCTATGCCACTTCAGATCTGGCAGTAGATTTCTTGTGCTTCAGACATCAGTGTGCAGTGTGAGGCATGGCCTAGGGGTAGAGCTGCTGCCCCTGCACCGAGGTAACTGTCTGCACCGAGGTAACTGCCCCAACGATTTGGAACTCTCTTCCTTTATACTTAAGACTCGAACAGGATTTGCAAAAATTTAAGAAAAGTTTAAAGTGCCTTCTTTTTAAAGAAGCCTTTAACTGAAAGTTCACTTTCACGGTAAAATCTTATTGTTTCCAACCTCCCTTAAATCAAGACTACTAATAGCTCTCTCTATTGATCTTTCTTCTGTCACCAATACTTTTCCTCATACCCCCTAATGTACTTCCCTTTTATGTACTTTTTCTTTAAAAATTGTATTTCTTCCCCACTTTCCTACTGTTTCTAGTGGTTTTTAAAAGTAGTTACCCTTGTATGTTTGATTAATATACTATGTATAAGTGATTTCTTTAAATCTTATTTTATCTTTTGTACAACGCTTTGTAATTTGGAAAAGCGTTCAATCAAATAATATGAATAAACTTGAAACTTGAGGTTTTGGGATCGAATCCCAGGGCTGGACCTTGTGACCCTGCGCAAGTCACTTCATCCTCCATTGCCCCAGGTACAAATTAAGTACCTGTATATATTTAAACTACAAAAAGCCAGTATACAAGTCCCAATCCCTTTCCCCTTCTGTATTGCTGCAGATTAGTTGAACAGCCTATTTATCATGTATTTTACTATGTTCTGTTACTATGTTATTTGGATTGTTGAACCCCTTTCTGTAACTGTGTGCTGCAACCCTTGATAGCTTTCTGCATCAGCCCTGAAATATTGCTTTGTATTTAGCTGACCTCATGTGTCAGTCCAGCTTTTTTTTAATTTTTATAAACAGTCCCATTTTGTAATGCTAATACATTATCTGCATTTGCATGAAGGGATGAAGAGCAAAAGATATTTTTTCTGGTAAACAAAACATCTTTTCAAAGAACAACAAAGTTGCATAAACTCTGCATACATGTGTTGATTAACTGTACCTTGTTTATGTTGATAAAACTATAACCTTGTTCATGTGAAGTGATTGACAGCTAGACTGGATTGGAAACCAATCTATATTGGAAATGTATCACTCATTGATTTATTTTCTCTAACTATAGTAACAGTCATTTATGAGAACTACTGCAGTGTACAGTAACTTGATAATCTCAAGTTTAGCAACCTTTCTTTCAGGCTGGCAAAGTTGAGTCATATTTTGTCCTGTGTGATGTTGAAACTACAGGTGCTTTCAGAACAGGAGTTCTTCCTTTGTCTTTTTTCCCTCAGTACACTGTGCAAAGTAAAAAAAAAAACTAATTTCCTGTATGTGTGAATACTGCATAAGTTAGAGCTTTAAACAAAACTAAGTTCTGTTTTTGCAGACCTTGCATTTTGGTTTGACATCAACCAGTCAACTGCCTTCTCTCTTCATACCTTCAATTAAATTATTTTCTAGGCTAGAAGCACTTAAGATAAAGATCATCTTATTGAAAAAAAGATTATTTCCATAGACAGAAAACAGAAAAGCCCTAACTTGCAGGCAGATAAGGAGGTGGATAACCATGGCCTCAACTTGTCCTAAAGAATATGATTCAGGAAGTATTTACCTCATTGCAACATTGCTGCCATCAACTATGATGTGTTTCAAATTAGTTCTCCCAGGTTCATTCTTTAACTCTAGTTGATAAGGAATTTTTAGAGAAGTAAGAAACCTTTGAACCCCAGTCACTGAAACATCAATATGGTTATTGAGTATTTTTCCACTATTTACATCAAAACCTGGAGCTGGCAAAGGAAGTTTTTGAACAGAGTTTTTGCTACACGATGCAGGTTGACTTGAAGGGGAATGCTCTCTTCGAATGCAACAAAGAGGATTTTTGTTTTGCTGAACATGGCCTTCAGTGGATTTTTGTTGCATTATTAATGTTTCAGTCATTACTGGTTTATGCGGAGGAGGAGGATCAGAACTACCTCTAGCTATGAAATCACAGTCTTTCAACACATCCTTGTCAAGCACTAATTCCTGCACACTGTAACCAGACAACGAACCTCCATCAGTGTCTAGATCCTCAGTTGAGCTGGAACTGTGGTCTGGCTGAGAGCATTTTAAATGTGTTTCATTTTTGCAGTCTTTTGAAGCTACTATAGATATCGAAGATGCTTTTCTTCCCTCAGTTCTGGCTGGCATACACTGGGAATCTGCTGTTTGCTGCAGATTCTTATCTTTTCTTTCCTTCACTGGCTTGTCCAGCTGACACTCACTTCTTTTCCCATTTGCAACTGCAGTGTCTTTTCTTAATTGACAAATATTTTTCTTTACACCACTATTCAACTGGACAGCACAGCGATCACTATTGCAAGATGTTAACTTTGGCTGTAACTTTGTATGTTCCTTTTCAATTTCCTCAAGGAGTTTCAATGGTTCCTCTGATTGTCCCATCTCTCCAATTACTTTTACTACAATTTCCTGAGAATATCCCATGGTTCTAAAAAAGTCAACAAGAATTTTGTATTCCATTTCCTCATTTACTTCATCATCATCATCATCCTCACGTATGAGTATAATTGAATCACTCTGATTAACGGAATCATCTGACAAATCAATAATGTCACTTGCAGATGTGGTGCTGTTGGGGATTGGGGATCTGCTCCCTTGAACTCTTTCTAATGAAAACTGTTTCTTCACAAGTCTGTCTTCTGTTTCAGAAATTCTTCTTTTGCAGGATGATCTTTCTTTGGAGGAAGTCAAGTCCTGAGGTGGAGTTGTACCTTTTATAGGAATAAAATGTTGCTCAGATGACTCAGAAAGCACACTATTCATTTGCTTTGTAAGTTCAGTTACAGGTGTCCCAGCTTGCTTCCTAGATTCTTCCAAAAACGTTATGTCTTCTGTATTACTGTTAGTTTTCTCTAATTGTCTGTGCTTTACATTTGGCACGTTAGAAGTTTGACGGCCAAGAATAGCTTCAGTTTCCAAACATCTATCATCTTGTACAAGATTTAGTAACTCTTCTTTTAATGCGCTGGGTAAAAGTAGCAAGTCCATGGTATATTTGTCTGCATGTCTTTCAACAAAGTGCTTAAATTTTTTCTTTACTTCAGATTCCTTAGGACTAGGAAGACTTTCATTGTTCTCAAAGAGCATTACAAATTGTTGTATGCGACTCTGAGCCATAACTACAGCTGCTATGTCACCTTTAATACCAAGGACTCCAGTTTCCAGTACAGACACATCAGCACAGGTAGCCTGAATGAGGCTACTGAGAAATAACCGCTGGGCGCCAACAAATATACAATGCATGTTCTTTGGATAATGCTCTTTTTTTCCCATGCCAGGTTCACATAATCCCTTAACATACTCCTGAAATTAGAAAAGAAACACCTGGTAAGAACACTTCATTTGTTTATAATTACTTCCCTACATATACTTAGGGCTCCTTTTACGAAGGAGGCGGTAGCGGCTAGCGTGCTATTCGGTGCGTTAAGGCCCTAGTGCGCCTTCGTAAAAGGAGCCCTTACATGCATACTATTTGATTCATCGTCCTTCTGATGCAATAAAAATCAAAGCAATTTACATAATTGTCCAGCAATATAAAAAAGCATACAATCACAAAATCAGGAACTACAAAATAGCTATGCCAGAGCAATTAACTACCATTTAAAACCAAACAGTTGATCCATATCATTAAGAGACTGCACACAATGCCAAAAAGTCCAGCATAAAAAAAAAAAATAGCTCATGTCCCTTCTTCAAAATGTGATCCCATCTGAAAGTACTGAGGAAGGAGAAATCAAATGTGATCACATCTGAAGGTGCTGAAGAAGGGGAATCTACAATTAAGGTGCTAAAAAATGAAAAAAAAAGCCAATTCATTCATATAATCCAGTTTAGCCCACAATAATGATGGAATAACAAGACCATTCTGGTCCTGTGACCACAGAATGCAATCTGGACTAGAGGGGATCAGCAAATTTGTTCAGTAATGAAATAATCCTATGCAGAAGTTTCTATTCTGTCCAAGGAATCTTGGGGCATCAAAACGAAAGCAGCATGTGAAAAAACATTAAAAAATAAATAAATAAAAAAATCAGAACCTAGAAAAGTGATTACAGGCAGTACCCGGGTTAAGAACAGGTTCCGTTTTTTTAAACCATTCTTAAGTTGAATTTGTAAGTAACTCAGATCCTAGTATTCTTCCCATCTTCTACACCTCCTTAAGGTCCCTCTTACATTCCTTTCCATCCATCCCACTGTTCCCTCTACACCACATCAAACATCTCTCTCTTCCCCATGCATTTCTACCTCACTCTTCTCCCACCACCATGTCCAACAAGTCTCTCTCCCTCCCTATGCCCAACAATTCTCCTCTTTCTTCATCTCCCCATGTGCACCATCTCTCTTTCCCTCTTACTCAAGATACCCAATTCTCCTTCCTATTCCCCCCCCACCTCAGTATCTCTTTCCCCCCTCCCTTTCTTCCATCCTTTGGCTCATGCTCCCCTCCCTCCATTCTGTGTCCCAAGTTCATGCCTCCTCCCTTCTTCCTTCCATCCTTTGCCTGAGTCCCAGCATGCCCCTCTCCCTCCCTGCTGTGTCCCAACGTGCCCTTCTCTCTTCCTCCATCCATTCTGTGCCCCAAGTACATGCCTCCCCTCTGGCGGGTGTTCACCTTCTTCTGGCCGGCTCCCTCCTCTCCTTCCAGCCACAGTTGTTTCTCTGCACAACGCCGCGGGCAGCGACTCCTATGTGCGTCCATGGCTGAGTCAAAAGCCTTCCCTCTGACTAAATGTGGAGCCTTGCATCATGTAACTAGTTTGGATTCCTCTTGCCTATATGCTTCACTTTGCACTTGCTCACATTAAATATCATCTGCAACTTGGATGCTCAGTCTCATATGTTCCTCTTGCAATTTTTCACAATTCTCTTGTGATTTAACACTTAAATGAACTTTGAATAGCTTTGTGTCATCTTACTTGTAATTCTTGTTTTTAAATCATTTATAAATATGTTAAAAAGTAGCAGTCCCAGCACAGTCCCCTGGTGAACCTCACCATTGACCCTTCTCCACTGATAATATTGACCATTTAACTCTACTCTCTGTTTTCTATCTTTTAACTAGTTCTTAATCCACAACAGGACATGTGCCTCCTATCCCATAACTTTCTAATTTCCATTTGACAAAGAGGTAGCCTTCTAAAATCCAGATACACAATTAGGGGCATAATCAAAACTTAAAAACATCTAAAAAAGCGCTTAAATAAGCACTTGGTCGTCTTAATCACCAGGATGTCCAAGTGCCAATTTTCAAAACAGTTTTTTTGGAGGTCTAGCGGGACTTCTTAGTCGCTGTGCATCCAGGGGCATATTAGGAGGCATACGATGGGCATGCTATGAGTGGGTTAGGGGCAGCTTAATTTTGGGACATTTTGTGGCAATAATCAAACCATTCGCAGGACATCATAGACAGAACTTAGACATTTTCACCTAGACCTAAGTGCCACAAAGGTCCCAAACTGACCAGATGGAGGTAAGTAAGCATGACCCCCCCAGCACTCCCCCAGTACTCACTAACCACCTCCAACTCCCCAAATTTCTGAAAATAAACAGTACATACCTATCTCTAGAACAGTAGCAGCTTCTATGGGAATGCCTAGTAGAGTAGCACACAGGTGTCTTAAGTAATCTAGTGGGTGGGCTAGTGAACCATAGAGAGAAGGACCCAGACCCATAAACCCCTCTAACCACAAAATTTATGATAAAGTGTGAGGTCACCAAAATCCTACTCTATTGCCATCTAGGTGCCACCTGCGGCCATTAGGGCTATTGGGGTGTTAGACAGGTGGGTACTGTAGGCATTAGGGAAGTTTTGAGGGGTCACCCTAAATTATAAAAGGGATTATAGTGAAATGTACTTGTGACATCCATTTTGTTATGTTCACAGGAATGCCTTTTAAGATTCCCCACTGCTCTACTGGGATGTCTATGTGGCCATGGCATTAGAATGCTAGTCCCTCCCACATCTAAATGGTGTCCATTTCTAACCAGGACGATTTTTTGGTCGAAAATGGGGTATAAAAAGTTAGGTATCTTAGTGGCTTAGACATCCAAGTAGACGATTTTGGAAAAAAAAATTTGGGATGTCTAGTGGTTTGGCTTTTGAAAATGGACCTTTTGTGGGAAACACCCAAATTAGACTTAAGACTGCCTTTACAAAAATGCTCCTCTACATGTATTATATGAAAACTAGCTCACCTTTATCCACATATTTATTTAACCTTTCAAATAAATGTAGCAGATTGGTGAGGCAAGATTTCCCTTGATTAAATCCATGTTGACTTTGCTCCATTAATCCATGCCTATGTATATAATTGTAACCCCCCCTTTTCTTAGCCAAGGTGCTGTGGATTCTATTCAGTAGAAACATAGAAGCATAGAAAGATGACGGCAGAAAAGGGCTACAGCCCATCAAGTCTGCCCACTCTACTGACCAACCCCATTAAGTCTGAGTGCATATGACTTAGTTCCTTAGCTCGACCTTCGTAGGGATCCCACATGGATGTCCCATTTATTCTTAAAGTCGAGCACGCTGGTGGCCTTGATCACCTGCACCGGAAGTTTGTTCCAATGATCCACCACCCTTTCTGTGAAGAAGTACTTCCTGGTGTCACTGCTAAATTTCCCTCCTCTAAGTTTAAGCGGGTGCCCCCTTGTGACCGAGGGTCCCTTGGAAACGAATATGTCGTCTTCCAGCTCTACACGACCTGTAACATATTTAAATGTCTCAATCATGTCACCCCTTTCCCTGCGTTCCTCTAGAGTATAGAGCTGCAATTTGCCCAGTCTTTCTTCGTATGAGAGACCCTTGAGTCCGGAGACCATTCTAGTGGCCATCCGCTGGACCGACTCAGCTCGAAGTACATCTTTACGGTAATGTGGCCTCCAGAATTGCACACAGTATTCCAGATGAGGTCTCACCATGGCTCTGTAAAGTGGCATTATGACTTCAGGTTTGCGGCTGACGAAGCTTTTCTTGATACATCTCATCATTTGCTTTGCCTTGGATGAGGCCTTCTCTACTTGTTAGGCAGCCTTCATGTCTGCACTGATGATTACTCCCAAGTCCCGTTCTTCTGAAGTCCTAGCTAGTGCTTCTACATTCAAGGTGTATGTTCTGCATGGATTTCTGTTGCCGAGATGCATGACCTTACACTTCTTAGCGTTGAAGCCCAGCTGCCATGTCGAGGACCAGTTTTCCAACGTGATCAGATCCTGCGTCATACTATCCTTGAGATTGCTTTCACTTACTATGTTACACAGTTTGGTGTCGTCGGCGAACAGTGCTACTTTACCCTGAAGCCCCCGGGTCAAGTCCCTTATGAATATGTTGAAAAGGGATGGTCCCAGGACCGATCCCTGCGGCACTCCGCTAATCACCTCCGATGTCTCAGAGAGGGTGCCGTTGACCACCACCCTCTGAAGTCTTCCACTCAGCTAATCATTGACCCATGCAGTTAGTTTCTCACCCAACCCCATCGATTTCATCTTGTTTAATAGTCTACGGTCCGGGACACTGTCGAAAGCTTTACTGAAATCCAAGTATACTATGTCCAGAGACTCTCCCGAGTCTAGTTTTCCTGTCACCCAGTCAAAGAAGCTGATGAGATTGGATTGGCATGACCTGCCCCTAGTGAATCCATCAGATTCACTAGGGGTAGGGATCCCTCAGATTACCCTCATCCAATATCATGTCTAATTTGCCTTTAAGTAGAGTTTCCATGAGTTTACACACTATTGATGTGAGACTCACTGGCCTGTAATTCGCAGCCTCTGCTCTGCAACCTTTTTTGTGCAGAGGAACAACGTTGACTGTTTTCCAGTCCAGGGGGACTCTCCCTATACTTAGGGAGAGATTGAAGAGCATGGCTAACGGTTTCGCCAGAACATCGCATAGCTCTCTGAGCACTCTTGGATGCAAATTGTCTGGTCCCATGGCTTTGTTCACCTTGAGTCTCGACAGTTCTCTGTAAACATCAGCTGGTGTGAACTCAAAATTCTGGAATGGGTCTTCTATGCTTTGCTTTGCTTCCAGCCGTGGCCCGTGCCCTGGTGAAGACTGAACAGAAGTAATCATTCAGCAGTTTGGCCTTATCGGAATCTGTTTCCACGTAGTTCCCTTCTGGCATTCTAAGGCGTACTATCCCGTTTGCGTTTTTTTTTCTGTCGCTAATGTACCTGAAGAAGAATTTGTCCTCTTTCTTAATGTTCTTCGCTAGAGTTTCTTCCATTCAAAGTTTGGCCTCCCTGACTGCTGTTTTGACCGCTGCAGACTTTGCCCTGTATACAATGTTTGCTTCTTTTTCCCCCGTGCGTTTGTATACGAGAAATGCTCTTTTCTTCTCTTTGACGAGGTACGAGACCTCATCAGTGAACCATTGGGGTTTCTTTTTTCTTTGCTGTTTGGTTACCGATTTTATGTAGCGTTTAGTTGCCTCATGAAGGGTCGATTTCAAGGTAGACCACATAGTTTCCACATTATCAGTTACTTCTTGAACCTGCAGCGTCTGATGGACGAAATCTCCCATGCGTGCAAAGTCAGTGCCTCGGAAATTGAGCACTCTTGTTTTTGTTTGTGACCTAGGGAAGCCTTTCTTAAGGTTAAACCATACCATGTTATGGTCACTGGTGGCTAGCTTTTCTCCCACCGAGACCTCCGAGATGCTTTCCCCGTTCGTAAGTACCAGGTCCAGGATGGCCTGGGCCATAGTGGGCTCTAGTACCATTTGTTTGAGCCTTACTCCCTTCATGGACGTTAATATCCTCCTGCTATCACAGGTTGTTGCTGAGAGTGTGTTCCAGTCTACATCAGGCATGTTGAAGTAGTCGTGGTATTCGAGTGGCTCAACCCCAACACCCAGCCAGAAAACGAGGAAGCTCAGAAAAAAATAACACTAGCCACTCTTAAATCAGAATATTATGTAGAACCTGGCTAGAACTAAATGTGTGTTGAAAATCAGATTATGTGTTACAAATCTTTTAAAAAAGTGTAAATTATCAGAAAGACTCCTTTTGATAAAGTGCATTTATAAGTTTATTGCACTTAACCAATAAATATTAAAATCAATTAAAAACAGTTTAAAACTCCCAATAACTTATAAAGTGTTGATGTATGCCTAACTGGATCCAGTGTCTTTATACACTAAGAGGCAAATTCTTTAAATGGCGTCCCGATTGTAGGCGGCGGTAGCCGTCCTACCGCTGTCTAACCATCCAATTGGGATGCAAGTTTAAAAAAAAAAAAAAAAAAAAAACATCCCAAGGCAAGCTGCCTACATTGTAGGCATATTCGCGAGCCTAAGGAGGTGTGTAGGGCTGCCTAAGCTCGCCTAAGGCTAGGTGTGGTTTCGCCCAGAAGTGGCCTTAGGCGAGCTTAGGTGGCCCTAGGCATCTACCTACATTTCAGATAGATGCAGCCGCTGAACTTATTGCGGCAAGGGAATCTCCTTGCTGCAATCAGTTCAGCGGCCACGGCAGGGAACCCGGCCCCCTCCCAGAAAAGACTACCGACAGGATGGATGCCCAGTCCCTCCTGCCGAACCCCCTCTCCCAAAGATCATTGGCAGGAGGGATGCCCAGTCCCTCCTGCCAGAACATCCCCCCTAAAGGGCATAACCCTGACCCCTCCCCTCAAAGTGCATAGTACCTTTTTTAAGTTGGCTGGCTGGAAGGATGCTTCCTCCCTCTGGCCGGCAAGCCCACCTCCGCTGAATGGTGGGCCTGCCCCTTCCTGGTGCACTGTGGGAAGCAACAGGGAGGAACCTTAGGCTCTGATTGGCCCAGGCACTGAAGGCCCCTCCCATAGGAGGGACCTTAGGCACCTGGGCCAACCTGAATCTTAGGCCTCTCTCCCAATGCATTCTGGGATGCGCTGGGAGTGGTCTTCCAATTGATCAGCTACATTAGGCCACCCTCTATGGGATCCCAGAATGCACTAGGAGAGAGGCCTAAGATTCCGGTTGCCAAATAAATGTTTCTCAGTTTTATAGGAACTATGCTTTAAAGATTAATTTGTATCCAAATGTTTTCTATCAAACAATCTAAACCCACCTTCTAAATGCGTGACTCATGTTGCAAACATGGGGCCCTTATTTTCCCCCCCCCTTACTCTCCTGAACCTCCATGCCTCTTTCCACCAATTAAAATATTTAAACTGGTTGGTGGTGCAGTAGATTTAAACTCCAGGATCTTTTTTCAAGAGCTTTGGGCTGCCTTTCCCTCTGACATGCATGTGTGTGTGTGATGTCACGTATTACATCACCACACAGTCACCACACTTGTGGCAACATTTTTGACCTAGCCCTAGGTCTCAGCAAAGGCCTGGGCTTTTCCCGACGGGCCCAGCTCTCTCCTCCGGCCCTGCCTTTTGGATCCATTCTGTCTCTAGTAACACTCTGGTTACATTATCACTATCTCACTTTTGCTATCGACCACCTCCATTAGCAGGCTGTTCCATGCATTCACCACCCTTTTGTGAAAAGTATTTTCTGAGGTTTCTTCTAAATCTATCCCCTTTCAATTTCATTTTATGCCTCCTCATTCCACAGTTTTCTTTCTATTGATATGCTATAACCCAATGACAAAATGATGCTACTTAGCCACCCTGAAAATTTTAAAAAAGAACAAAGAAAAATCCAAGAAATCTGCTAATCTTAATTTTTCTGATTAGCAAACAGAAAACCACAACCTGAAAAAATATAAAAATATAAATATAAACTATCTACCTAAAACAGACTTGTTTATCATAGACTTTTCTGATCCCAGTACAAAAAGAATCAACTAGCTTGATAACCAAAAAAATTGCAAGCAATACAAGTGACATCTTATTCTCAGCAGTTTTAGCCAAATGAAGCACTAAATGTGAAACACCCCCCCACCCTGAAGGAAGTGGATTTACCAATTACTGCTAATGTCTGAGTAATACTCACTTATCAGAAAATAAGAGGAAGTATAGTTAATTGTAACTTTATAGAATGACTTTCATGTCTGCATTTAGGAGCTGTATGCAAATTACTCACATGTGATAATTATAATACTGATTTGGGGATTTTAGTCCACCTTTTAATGACGCCCACGATGTCAAATGACTTTCCGAAGCTTTCCGTTAAAGTGCATATCAAAGTTTCTGGTAAATCTATTCCACTTATGTATTTATATTTAAAATATGTTATCATTTTAGTCAGCATTTTTGAACACAACAGATGATCCAAACCCTTATTGATAAAGGACCACTAATTAAAATTGCATCTTTTCTGGCAATAAAAGATGCACATTTACAGCAACTATGGGGTCCTTTTATCAAGCTGCGCTAGCGGGGTTAGCGAGTCGGACATTTCATCACGCGCTAATCCCCGCGGCCGGCTAAAAAACTAATACTTGCTCAATGCAGGCGTTAGCAGCTAGCACAGCAGGTGGTTTAACACGCGGTATTATGCGCGTTAAACCCCTACCGCAGCTTGATAAAAGGACCTCTATGTTTCCTCTTTTGATGTCTCATTCCATGCTTAATCCTCAACAATTTATTCTGTCCTCCTATTTTTATATCTTTCCATTAAAATTCATTATGGTGGAAATGACAACACAACGGCAGCTTTCAAAACTTATCATTATTTTTCTTTCAAAATTAAATAAAAGAATTCAGTGGTACAGAAAAATCTCAGTTCTTATAAAATAGTGACTTGCTATTTCACCATTATCTTGATCACATTGTTTATTTAATTTTAAGGCTATATTTCTTACATAAACTAAAACTACAAAATTATAGACAATAAAGACTACAGTACTACTGTATATCTGTTCTAATCTGATCATTGTGACAAAGAGATAAGTGGCTCCCAGTCTGTACCAGCAGTTGTTTCAGATACACCACATATTCCCACCCTCACCATATGAAGCAGGGGGATAAGAATAGCCTTACTGGGTCAAACCAATGGTCTATTAAGCCCAGTAGCCCATCACTGGTACAAACAGGATGCTCCCAGAGTGAAAGCAGGAGCTTGACCAGATATTCTGCTGTATACACTGTTAAGGACCTCTTTTATTTATTTGGTAGACTTATAATAAAGCAATGGGAACATCTAGATGTAAATGTTGTTGGCAAGCCTACATTTTGGTTGTGCTGTGAAAATCAGTTCATGACAACCATCCCATTACTAGGGGCACAGTGGCACACGATTTAACAACATATGTATCATATGAAAACATAATTTTGGAGTAGTGAGATTCAACCCACTATTAAACTGGGATTAAAAAAACTTCAATTAGGCAATCTCCCTATCATTTCAATGGTATAAATTAGAAACGTGAGAGAGCAAGAACATTTTTTTTTCAACAAAGGAAAAGCAAGGATAATGATAACAAAACTGTGCCACTAGAGTAGGAACCAACATGTCAGTTATCAGGGGTGCAAAACATAATACACAATAAAGGATCTTGCCCAATATTAGAGGTACCCAGCACGCACTGACATGTCCACGAGTGACCCACAGCACTTGCTCGAGCTCATTACCACTAGCAAAGGTAACTGCACCTGTTGGGTACCACTACAGATTTTCAGCTCATCGGGGAGGTTGTCTGAAGAAGTGGAATTCTTCTATTCTGTAAAAACGTAACCACTTTTCCTCCAAGCTTCCATCCTGCTACATTTCAGTAGCACCCTGCTTCTACGCCTTATCTATTCCCTCACCCTTTAGCCTTTGACAGGCCTTCAGATACTCTACCTTGGCCTTGCGAACCGCCTCCTTCGTCCCTTTCAGTTTCAGCCAAATCCACTCCGAGCTTTGGCTGCTGCCGCTACTCACAGGAAACTGTTCGAGGACTCCGAGCACCGTGAAGACCACCTGGAAAAGCGCCTCTATCTGCCTCTTGCTGCTTTCCAGATTCTGCCTCCTGCTGGCTGGCACCGCGAACTCATCCTCCATCGCCCTCCTGGAGCCACCGGCCACGCCGGACATGCTGTGGGTGGCGGCGGCCTGCTCTGGGCCGCTCCGGGCGCCCCAACGCTCACGGTTCGGCTACCACAGCGCCGCCGTGCTCCCGCCTACTGCTTCCGCCGGGTCTCTGCCCGGCCATGGCTCTCCTCTGCCTCACTTGTATATATCAAAAGAAAACAAGCGCGGAAAGTCCCGGTGCGTCATCACAGAGCGACGTAAACAAGGCCAAGGCACGCTACGTGGCCTTTGACTTTACGTTAGGGAACATGACGCTCGTAGGCTCCGTCGGACTCACCCTGGAATGGTTGGCATCCGGAACGTTAGGGTGTGTGGCGTAATATTAGAGTTTCTTACTAAACCAGTGGTCTCAAACGCAAACCCTTTGCAGGGCTGCATTTTGGATTTGTAGGTACTTGGAGAACCGCAGAAAAAAATAATTGGATCCTTTCCAGATAAGCCCCGCCAAAAAGTTAACCCCCGCCACCCAAAAAAGATTATAAAAAAAGAGGCGCGATCTGCTGTATAAAGTAAAGTGGGGGGGGGGGGGTTCCCCCCCCCGCCCCCCCCCCCCGTCGGAGCCCTTAAAAAAATGGCCGACAGTTTATCCTATTTTTTATAATGTTAAGTTTCATATCCTCTTTTTTATAATCTTTTTTGGGTGCTCCAACGGGGGGGTGGGGGGTGGGCGTGGGGGGGAATCCCCCCCCCCACTTTACTTTATACACATCAGCGTTGTGCTGAGAACTGCGTGCGCTGGCAAAAGGTGGCGAGGCTTAACTTTTGGCGCGTGCACTTTTTCCATTAGTGGCGGGGCTTATCTGGAAAAGATCCAAATAGTTAATATCTTATTAAAGAAATGACAACTTTGCATGAGGTAAGTACCTACAAATCCAAAATGTGGATAATCTGAAATTATCAGAAACAATTAAGGAAAGATATATGAACTATAGTTTATAAATCTTTCCTTAATTGCTTCTGATAATTTCAGCAATACACAGCTGAAAGCAGTGCAAGATGCAGAAAGTGAAAAACTATCAAAGTATCAACTGCAAGAGACAAGATTTTGGACCAACTATTTTGAGGCTCTCGATATTATAAAGAATGATTCTTTATGGGCAATTTGTGCCTTAAGTGTCCGGCGGTTGGGTCCGCAACCATCTTCAGCTCTCACCTCCTCCAGCACCGGACACACGCATAAGCTGCACTGCCTCCAATGGTTAACCTTATGTTCTGCTATGACCTCATGCAAGCGCTTTCCTGCATCTGCACGCGATTGTGAGGTGGAGTGGAAAGGACAATTGCATACAGATATAGGTGAGGTTACAGCAGTCGGGCGGGCAACGTTCCAGAATGCGACCGCCGGACATTTAAGGCAAAAGTTTTCCATAAAGAACCATTCTTTATAATACTGAGGGCCTCAAAATAGTACCTGGCAGGCTGCGAGTTTGAGACCACTGCACTAAACGTACCAATGTCGGTTCATACATTGTGTTTCTTTTGGCTGCTGTGCTTACTGTTCTTATGCTCTTTGTGCACTGATATTATCCATTGTGTTACTTGATGGTTGGATGATTCCGGTTGCAATTGCTAATAAACATATATTTAAAAAAAACAACCCAAAACCACCTATAAATTAATTCAAACTTCAGGCACATGTCAGCCAGTGCAGGCATATGACCGACTGAAGGCTCTTGGGTGAACAAGTTTGTGTCTGAAGTGTTTAATGTATGAAATAAATAAAGTATGAAATGTATGAAATAAAACAAGTTTGGTGGTAATTTTATGGTCTTTTTTTTAAGGCTTAATTTACCATTCTGAAAACTGCAAAAAAACAAAATTTGCCTGGTCCCAAGGATTTCAGATAAAGGATCTTGTACCTATATAAGATTTCAGCATAAGATATATTTTTTTTATGCTGAAGACATCTTATTCATTTTTCTCAGTATCTCCAGACTTCTTCCCACTTCAGTCCTGCCTTCTTTCCCTTTCTAGTTGGCTCTAGTTGACCATAAATTGGTTCTAAACCCTCTGAAACAACTGCATGTTGGATTACTGGTTTTCATTCCATATCCATATGGACCTCAATTCTTTTCAGTATTATCAATTATTCCTGCTGATTCATCTCATTACTTTGGAGTGGTGATTGATTCCAATCTTTCTTTTGATAAACAGTTTCTCAAGTAGTCAAACGAGGCTATTATTGGCTTCGTTGTCTCCATTCTATCAATAGATTCATGGATTGTCCTTTCTTACACACTTGGAATCCTGCATTTATTATATCACACCATGATTACTACAATTTCCCTTTTATTAAACTATGATAGTGTGGCTCCCTGTGCTATTAACCGCTATCGTGGTTAAGTAAAAAAAAAAAAAAAAAAAGGGGGGGGGGAAGTTATACTGTGATATTTCTTCTTATCAATTATGGCACCTGCAAACTCTTCAAAATTTTGCAGTACAGTTTTTATGTGAAGCAAAAAATCATGACCGTGTTTCTGCTCATGCAGTTACATTGATTGCTGGTTAAGTATTGTTCTTAAATCTATGCATTGCACACAAATCTTTTCATTTAGGCTCACTACCTTTCCTTTTTTCTTTGATGATTCCTACACTTCATCTCATACCCCGTGTTCTATGGAAGCCTATCAGTTGGTTCATCCATAACCCAAATGGACTCATTATGAGCCAAGAAGAAATTTGGCTTTCTTTTTCCTAGCACCGTACTTATGGAATAATTTTCCATCACAGATTCTTTTAGAACTTTCTTTAACAAATCTAAAGACCTTTTAAAAACTTACTTTTTCAAGTCTGCTTTTGGAGCCCTTGGATTGTGATGACCAGTTGACCTGTATATTGATATAATTTGGCTTGTTCTTTTTATCTTATTTATAATTCTCTTGTTGTTTGAAAGTGTCTTTTCCTATTTTAAATGGATTTCTTTTCTATTTGCTTACCCTGGATTGGTAGCATGGAATGTTGCTACTCTTTGGGGCTCATAATCGAAAGAGAAAAATGTCCAAAAACCGGCCTAAGTTGGCACTTGGACGAACATTTCTCAAAAATGTCCAAGCGCCAAAAATAAAAACGGGTTTTGGACGTATTTCTAAACGATCTAGGCCTTCATAGTGCCGCTCAACGTCCAAAGCTAAACAGGGTGTTTCGGGCGGGAGTCGGGCGGGACGTGGGCCGGCTTAGACTTAGTTGTACAGCATGTATAATCGAAAGTTATACAGCCCACGATCAACGGAACTTGGACATTGTGACTTAGACCAGTGTTTTTCAACCTTTTTACACCCGTGGACCAGCAGAAATAAAAGAATTATTTTGTGGACTGGCAAACTACTAGGACTAAAATTTAAAAACCCCATTTCTGCCTCATCTCCGTGAGCTGGTCACCCCAGTAACTATAGAAAAATAGACAAATATAGTGCAAAATTTAGACAGCAGATATAAATTCTCAAAACTGACATGTTTTGATCACTAAATTAAAAATAAAATCATTTTTCCTACCTTTGCTGTCTGGTGACTTCATGAATCTCTGGTTGCGTTTCCTTCTGTCTGTGTATCCTTTCTTTTATTTCTTTCTGCACTCAGGCCCAAGAATTGTCCCTTTCTATTCCCTCCCTCTTTCCTTCCTATGTCCTTAGTGCCCCTGGTGCCTCCTTCCCATGTTCTTAGTGCTCCCAGTGCCTCCTTCCCATGTCCTTAGTGCCCCTTCCTGTCTTTAGTGCCCCCAGTGCATCCTTCCCATGTCTTTAGTGCCCCCAATGCCTCCTTCCCATTTCCTTAGTGCCCCTTCCTGTCTTTAGTGCCCCCAGTGCCCCTTTCTGTCTTTAGTGCCCCCAGTGCATCCTTTCTATGTCCCTCTCACTGCCTTCCACACTTTTGTCCCAACCCCACCCCCAAAGCCAGCCTCCCTGCCTGTCTACCTTTCTCCCTCCCTTCCTGGCCAAAGCCAGCCTGCTTGCCTGCCTGCCTACCTATCTATCTCCTTCCCTCCCTGCCACAAAAAAAAAAAAAAGCCTCCTTCCTTTCCCGGGTCAGCTTCTATCTTACCGCCCTGCTGCTAAAGCCGACAGGAAGTCTTCTTTCCAACGTCAATTCTGAGGACGTTCTGGGCCAGCCAATCGTCAGAATTGACGTCGGAAAGAAGACTTCCTGTTGGCTTTAGCAGCAGGGCGGTAAGATAGCAGCCGACCCGGGGAAAGGAAGGAGGGAGGCTTTTTTTTTTTTTGCGTGACAGGTAGGGACAGGAAATGATCGCCTGTAATGTCCCTGAGCATAGCTTTGGGACAACGGGACAGGAGGTCTGAAAATGGGACATATGGTCACCTTAATCTTGCCGGCCCTGTGCGGACCGGCAGAAATTTTCTGCAGACCGGCGGTTGAAGAACAGTGACTTAGACCATGTAAAAAATGGTCTAAGTTACAAAAACCCACCTTAACTTACCAGATAAGCACTGCAAACACATAACACAGACCCCTACATACTACCCCAGTGATCACTAACCCCCCCCCCACCCCCATAAAAATTTTATTCACAACTTTAAATTTCAGCCTCCAGACCATTATCACCTGGTAGCCGGGCATAGGAAAGCCTAGTCGTCCAGCCCAGAGGCAGCTTGTCGTCTTGGGGGTGGGTTAGGGACCCATAGAGAGGAGGACCCATGCCCATAAGCCCCTGTAATCACTGCATTGATACTTAAACATGTGCACTGCCCTATACACCCCCAAAACCCTTTTGTACTGGCATATAAGTGGCTCCTGCAGACATTAGGGCTATTGGGGTGGTAGATAAGTGGGTCTAGGGGATGCTGGAGGTGGTTTGAGGGGCTCACCGTCACCTATAAGGGAGCTGTAGTGAGGAGAAACCATGGCACCCTTTTTGTGAAGTTTACAGCAGTGCCCTGTAAGATACTCCACTATTTAGGTGGCATGTCTGGGTGTGCAGTCCATCACTTTGCAGACCCCTCCCACGTCCAACAGGGCTTGTTCTAGGCGTTTTGGACTTGGACGGAAAGTTGGACGGAAATGTGGTATAAAGATAGACGATTTAGTGGCTTGGACGATCAGATCGGCAGGACATATAATTAGACGATTTTCGAAAGTAAAATAAAGTTGGACGTATCTTTCGAAAATGTGTCTTAGGCACTTTTTAACTATGGACGACTTGCGAGATGGACGTAAACGGACTTAGACGTCCCTTTTGATTATGCCCTTCTTTGTGTCTGGCCAGGTACTCGTGACCTGGATTGGCCACCATGAGAATGGGCTACTGGACCTTTGATCTGACCCATTAAGCTATTCTTATGTTTGTATGACTAATTATTTTATTATTATAAACACTACTATAACCTGTGCTAAAAAATGGTAGTATATTAAGTAGTGTAAATAACAATAAACAATTTGGTATTTTCAAAAATACAAGTGCTATTTTATTCTCCTCTGCCCTGGCTCGCATAAATTACAGATGTAAAGTGCATGGGTGCTTTTAGCATGCAATACCACATACTATTTGAAGCAGTTACTTTAAAATTCACTACAAATCCCCACATTCTTGGCAATTTGTAGTCTGCTCACTGTTCTGTGCTTAAGGAGACAATGACCTAGGTAAACTGACAATGACAATGACCTAGGTAAGCTGGCCATTTGAAAATTGCTGTCTCTCAATCCAGCTAAAAGTATATTTGGGCTTCCCATAGTGCACGCAATTTTATTGGACTGAGACATATCTGGGGATTTGCTTTGGGCAAGATTAAAAAATAATGTACCCAAATTGTATTCCCAGCTGAAAGTTTACTTCCACAAGAAGCAGGGACAAATTTCTCTGTTAACCAATCAGTGAGACCTTTGTACTTATGTGGACAGTTTGAAAATTATCCCCAGTATTTAACAGATATTTAAAAATACGTTTTTTTGTTATAGTTAGAATACATTGTAGGTATGCTTACTTTTACATGAAAGGTTCAATACCGTTGTTTTGAAGGACATTTGTGAGTATTTTCCCTTCTCTGTAGTGAAGTTAAGCCATACTTATTTCCAGACTGTTGTTGGTGCCATCTTCTGGTCAAGTGCTGTCAGTGTGGCTTTAGTCACCAAATGAGTACCAAATAATTACACTTAGGTCAATCTATATAGCGGGAGCAAATCAGAAACACAAAATTTTCTTTATTCAACTTTTTAAAATATCTTTAACTATAATGTAGCTACAGACCAAAACCAATTTGTTTTACAGACCTCAGTAGTAATTTGTTTCACATGAGCAAAATTGATGGCTCAGGACTCACTCTTATCATCATTGGTCATTGCAACTTTTTTATTCATCTCAATAGCTTTTTAAAAAAAAAAATACCAATTATATTAATGACACTTATCTCTTATAGAAGATTTTTTGGCGATGGCCAAACAGGATGCTAGGAATTATTTTTTTAAAAAAGGGATGGCTAACAAGACTAAGAATGTTATACTGCCCCTCATAGCAGTGGAACGCTTTTTTGTTTTGGGGGGCCTGAAAGTTCTGCCCCAGACCCCGCCCCTATAATAATACTAATTATAATTCAATTTTTTTCATTCATTTTTCATATATACACACAATATAATCTTATTAACAACACATAATGGATAACCACAAAATTAAACTACACAAAGCACACATAAGAATTGCTGCTGCTGGGTCAGACCAGTGAGCCAGCAGTCTGCTCACACGGCGGCCCTCTGGTCAAAGACCAGTGCCCTAACTGAGACTAGCCCTACGAGCGTACGTTCTTGTTCAGCAGGAACTTGTCTAACTTTGTCTTGAATCCCTGGAGGGGGTTCTCCCCTATGACAGACTCCGGAAGAGCGTTCCAGTTTTCTACCACTCTCTGGATGAAGAAGAACTTCCTTATGTTCGTACGGAATCTATCCTCTTTCAATTTTAGAGAGTGCCCTCATTTATATATCTCGCAGATATGTGTTCACTATTAAAAAGAGCAGGCACACTGCTTTTGTGCTACACAAACACATGCACAGATAGCATATTTACCAAATGCGCTGATATATGATCAAAAAATGACTGTAGACTGCTCTACCGAGAAGTCACACATACATAAAGACAACTCATATCTGCTGGAAAATTTTCAATGTTACAGGTAGACACTCCTTTCTGTGCATCCCATGGAATGCTCATTTTAATACCAATGAGCTTGTTTAAATAGATCTGCATAGTGTTTTTGTTCACTACTTCCTTGAATGGGAAAAGCTGTGCTGAGATCCTTTGGGCCAGACTCTCTAAATGGCACCTATATTGACAATGTCTACAAAAATGAACGTGAATCACACTTAGGCACCTGAAAAAACGTAGATGCCTGCAATGTAGGCCAGCATTTTGTTGGCCTACATTGCAGATGTGCAAGTTCTTTAGTGAATCATGCCTAAATCCTACTCTGCCCTTGTTTTGCCTGACTGTATCCTATTAGAACAAATCAGCACAAAACCTTTTTACCTACTGTTAGAAGAAAAACAGTCTGACCCACTGTCTATTGTAAAACAGGATTACACACACTAGCTTCTTTTAAAAATGAGCATAGCATTTATTTACAAAGAAAAGAAATAACACGTCACCATGGGTAACTGCATCCTGCCTCTCACAGACTGGGAAGCCTTCAATGGCCAGGCAGAGGAGCTCAATCATGGGAGGAGCTGGGCGACCTGTTGGTCCTACAGCTGAACTTCTAGAATAACAACATTGAGAGGCTTTCTATATAGCAAAATTCACCCACAATGTTTACCTTCCAAACACACTCTGGATGGTAAATAATGTACGTTTCCAAAATATGAAAATGATACGTGTAAGGAGACACGATTCAGCGTGTCCCGTTTTGAAAGCTCACGATCAGAGGTTACACCCTGAGGCAGCATTATGTGAAACGTTGGCCACCGTTGGTGTTCCGACCAAGCTTTACAAATCAATACATTGAAAAAGATAAGTCTGAATCACTTTTGTACCTAATTTTTGACCACTTGTTATTTATTTGCATTGCATAACACAGAGCCTTACGAGGACCCTAACTGAGACTAGCCTTACCTGCATATGTTCTGGTTCAACAGGAACTTGTCTAACTTTGCCTTGAATCCCTGGAGGGTGTTTTCCTTTATGACAGACTCCGGAAGAGCATTCCAGCCTTCTACCACTCTCTGGGTGAAGAAGAACCTTTTTACGTTTGTACGGAATCTATCCCCTTTCAACTTTAGAGAGTGCCCTCTCGTTCTCCCTACCTTGGAGAGGGTGAACAACCTGTCCTTATCTACTAAGTCTATCCTCTTCAGTACCTTGAATGTTTTGATCATGTCCCCTCTCAATCTCCTCTGTTCGAGGGAGAAGAGGCCCAGTTTCTCTAATCTTTCACTGTACAGCAGCTCCTACAACCCCTTAACCATCTTAGTCGCTCTTGTCCGGACCCTTTCGAGTAGTACCATGTCCTTCTTCATGTATGGCGAACAGTGCTGTATGCTTCTAATCATTGCCTTATTTCCATTTCCTATTTATAAATTTTTATCAATACAGTTACAAGACTACTTGATTCTACAAAAAACAACCAAAAAAATTTATCTCTACCTTTTGTCGTTTCTGCTTTAATCATCTTCTCTTCATTCTTCTTTCTATGCAGCATTTGTCCTCTCTCCCTTCCATGCAACATCTACCATCTCTCTTTGCCCCTTCCACCCAGGCTCTGTCCTCTCTCTCTACCCTACCTACTATCCACCCACTCTCTCCCCCTTCCATCCACTATCCACCCTCTCTGCCCTTTCCATCCAGTGTCCACCCTCTCTCTCTCTTCCATACGGCATCTTCCCTCTTTCTATGTCCCTTCAATAAACTAAAAACTGTGCCCTTTCTCTCCTTTGTACATGATTCATTTCAGCTTCACCCCCTCTCCATTTTTCTATCTCCACCCTGTCCCCTAAGCTCTGGCATCTCTCTCTTCTTCTTTCCTTCCTTCCCACTGCACTCCATGGTCTGGAAAAAAAAAAGGAACCGACGTGGCTCACTATAGCTGTGAAGGAAGTGATCAGAGACAAGAAGACTTCGTTTAAGGAATGGAAAAGGTCAATAAAGGATGAAAACTGGAAAAAGCACAAACAACATTAAAGCAGGTGCCATAAGGTGGTAAGAGGGTCAAAAGAGACTACGAGGAAAAAATAGCCAAGGAGGCAAAAAAACTTCAAGCTGTTCTTTCGATATATTAAGAGGAAACGACCTGCGAAGGAAGCGGTGGGGCCGTTGGATGACCATGAAATAAAGGAAGTACTAAAGGAGGACAAAGCCATTACTGACAAACTGAACAAACGAAGAGGGAGTGGAAAATATGAAAAAGGATCTGCAAAAGTTAGAGGAATGGTCTAATGCCTGGCAACTAAAATTCAATGCAAAGAAATGCAGAGTAATGCATTTGGGGATTAATAATAGGAAGGAACCGTATATGCTGGGAGGAGAGAAGCTGATATGCACGGACGGAGAGAGGGACCTTGGGGTGATAGTGTCCGAAGATCTAAAGGCGAAAAAACAGTGTGATAAGGCAGTGGCTGCTGCCAGAAGGATTCTGGGCTGTATAAAGAGAGGCGTAGTCAGTAGAAGGAAGAAGGTGTTGATGCCCCTGTACAGGTCATTGGTGAGGCCCCACTTGGAGTATTGTGTTCAGTTTTGGAGACCGTATCTGGCGAAAGACGTAAGAAGACTTGAGGCGGTCCAGAGGAGGGCGACGAAAATGATAGGAGGCATGCGCCAGAAGACGTATGAGGAGAGACTGGAAGACCTAAATATGTATACCCTAGAGGAAAGGAGAGACAGGGGAGATATGATTCAGACGTTCAAATACTTAAAGGGTATTAACGTAGAACAAAATCTTTTCCAGAGAAAGGAAAATGGTAAAACCAGAGGACATAATTTGAGGTTGAGGGGTGGTAGATTCAGGGGCAATGTTAGGAAATTCTACTTTACGGAGAGGGTGGTGGATGCCTGGAATGCGCTCCCGAGAGAGGTGGTGGAGAGTAAAACTGTGACTGAGTTCAAAGAAGCGTGGGATGAACACAGAGGATTTAGAATCAGAAAATAATATTAAATATTGAACTAGGCCAGTAACTGGGCAGACTTGCACGGTCTGTGTCTGTGTATGGCCGTTTGGTGGAGGATGGGCTGGGGAGGGCTTCAATGGCTGGGAGGGTGTAGATGGGCTGGAGTGGGTCTTGACGGAGATTTTGGCAGTTGGAACTCAGGCACAGTACCGGGTAGAGCTTTGGATTCTCGCCCAGAAATAGCTAAGAAGGAAAAAAAAAAAAAATTTAAATTGAATCAGGTTGGGCAGACTGGATGGACCATTCGGGTCTTTATCTGCCGTCATCTACTATGTTACTATGTTATTTTTTGCATCTGTATTTACCGAAGAGGATATATACAACATACTGGAAGCCGACAGGCTATATGCAAGAAACGAAAATGGGAAACTGACAGGGTTGATGGTCAATCAAGAAGAGGTATGCAGGCAGATTGATAGGCTTAAAAATGATAAATCCCTGGGACCAGACGGTATTATCCTAGGATAATCAAGGAACTGAAAGGGGTTATAGCTGAACTGCTGCAACTAATGGCCAATCTGTCGATCAAATCAGGAAGGATTCCGGAAGACTGGAAAGTGGCGAATGTAACGCCGATCTTCAAGAAAGGTTTGAGGGGAGAACCAGGAAACTACAGACCAGTGAGTCTGACCTCGGTACCGGGAAAGATGGTAGAGGCGCAGATAAAGGACCGCATGATTGATCACCTTGATGGACACAATCTGATGACCAGCCAGCACGGCTTCAGCAAAGGAAGATCTTGCTTGATGAACTTACTGCACTTCTTCGAGGGAGTAAACAGGCAGATAGACAAGGGTGACACGGTTGACATTGTATATCTGGATTTTCAGAAGGCGTTCGACAAGGTCCCACATGAACAATTACTTTGAAAAATTGCGAGCCATGGAATTGAGGGTGAAATACGTGGATTAAAAACTGGTTGGCGGATAGGAAACAGAGAGTGGGGGTAAATGGACAATACTTGGATTGGAAAAGCGTCACAAGTGGAGTGCCGCAGGGTTCGGTGCTTGGACCCGTGCTCTTCAACATATTTGTAAACGACCTGGAAATTGGTATGACGAGCGAGGTGATTAAATTTGCAGATGATACAAAGTTATTCAGAGTAGTGAAGACACAGAAAGATTGCGAAGACCTTTAATTTATTTGCTTCTGTTGATATTACCAATATTCTTAGAAGGCTAATAGCTATTCTTACTGCTGTAGCAATTCAAACTATTTTGAAAACTTGGAAAAATACGTCCCTGCTATCTTTTCAATTTTGGGGGAACTCGGTTTGTTTAATTGGAAAATATGAGGTAGCCATAATGAAAAAGAGAGGCAAAGGGGCTAAATTTAGATTATTGTGGGCACCTATACAAGAGCTTGCAGATAATAGTTGAATTATAATGAGAGAATGGAGATATGAATGGATGGATTGATGCTAGTTTTTCACTCTCTGCAAATGGGATGGATGGGTGGGTAGGTGGGTAAAGAGAGTTTATTTCAAGGATTTTGTTTCTTAATATCCTAAGCTTTGTGTTGTGAGCAATTTGTTCAATTTGTTTCTCCTGCTTTATTGTATGTTACTATACAAAATTTCAATAAAATTTTGGAACAAAAAAAAAAAGAATTGCTTCCAATATCTGCTTGGAAGTAGGGCTATTTTTTCTCCTTTAAACAAAAAAAAGGGGTGGGGTGGGGTATTGGTATATTAAATATTGCCAAATGTAATATTTTAAATTCCAAAATATAAACTTTTCTGAGCCCTAGGATAAGCCTGTTTACTCAGCAGAGCCCAATGGGTTTTTCCTCCACATAATGAGCAATCCAGTCAACTACTGTATATAAATCTATGATTATTTCAAATGAGAAAACAAACAGATCTTCCAATTATAGACTGCATGATTAGGTTGTGCATCTAATATAAACTTGCTTGTTTATGCTGCCTGCATCTGCTTGTAAGATATTTTAAATATGTTTACTACAGTTCTTTAATTAGTTGCCAAACTCGGCAGGTGCACTGGCAAAGGCCACTGCTAAGACTGGGATGGATTCCAGGAGACAGATTTTGCTAATTTTTTTATACCACAAATATTTAACTGCATGGTTATGAAATATTTTTACATGGATGAAAAATATTTAGTCGGAGAGCCTTTGACTTTTAAATGGTTCTCTCTCATCCTGATATAAACGACTGGGTTAGGTCAAAAAAGCCTAGTTCCAAAAAACAGAATCACAAATAAACAGATAGAGGAACCAGTTCAAAAAATACTTTCCAATTACTTTCCAAGTATTTTTTGAACTGGTTCCTCTATCTGTTTATTTGTGTCTCTCTCATCCTGAACAGGGTCCTTGATCCTGAGGAAGACTAGTCTCTTTTCTTTGGAGATGTTAAGAACTGTCGGGCTGCAGAAAGATGACAAGTGAGGTTCCTGCTTTGTTACTATTATTCATTAGCTTTGTCCCTTCAAGAGGAGCTTTTTGCAGGGCGATACTGAAATGCTGTGTAAAAAATGACAAGCAAAACAGGTCTGAATACTCCAGCTGAAGTTCTTGCATCTATGATGACATTCCCAATATTGTAAGACTGGGAATACTCCAGCTGCAGTTCTTGCACCTATGATGACCTTCCTAATATTGTCAGGCTGAATATTATTGCAGATTTCCTACAGATAACATAATATAACAATATGCTTGTATACCATAGCTACCTCTCAGTTCTGTGCGGTTTACAGAGTAAAGATACTGTTCACAGTGAATTACAATCCATTAGTTAAAACATTTACCAAACAAGTATGTTTTTAACAATTTTCTAAATATCAGATAGGGGTTGGAACTTAATATAAAATTACCAAGATGTTTATCCCATATATTGGCCTGATAAGATAGAATTCTGCCAAAGAATCATTTGTAAACACATCCCATAATAGATGGAAAGTCAAATATCCAGGAATCCTGTGTAGGGCATTTTCTATTAAAAAATTCAAAGTGGTCAAGAAAATATCTAGATAAAAGACCATGTAAAGACTTAAAACATATATAACCAAACTTAAACAATATTCTCGCCTCAATTGGCAGCCAGTGCAATTTTTGGTAACATTTTGTCACAAGGTCAATTTTTTTCAGATATATTAAGGGGAAATGACCCGCAAAGGAAGCTATGGGGCCATTGGATGACCATGGAATAAAGGGAGTGCTAAAGGAGGACAAAGACTGAACACATTTTTGCATCTGTATTTACAGAAGAGGATATACACAATATACCGGAAGCAGACAGGCTATATGCAAGAAACAAAGACAGGGTTGACGGGAAACTGACAGGGTTGACGGTCAGTCTAGAAGAGGTATGCAGGCAGATTGATAGACTTAAAAACAATAAATCCCCGGGACCGGATGGCATCCATCTGAGGTTAATCAAGGAAATGAAAGGGGCTAGAGCTGAACTGCTCCAACTAATAGCCAATCTGTTGATCAAATCAGGAAGGATTCTGGAAGACTGGAAAGTGGTGAATGTTACGCCGATCTTCAAGAAAGGTACGAGGGGAGATCCGGGAAACTACAGACTGGTAAGTCTGACCTCGGTACCGGGAAAGATGGTAGAGGCGCTGATAAAGGACTGGATCATTGATCACCTTGACGCACACAATCTGATGAGGACCAGCCAGCACGGCTTCAGCAAAGGAAGATCTTGCTTGATGAACTTGCTTTACTTCTTCGACGGAGTAAACAGGCAGATAGACAAGGGTGACCCGGTCAACATTGTATATCTGGATTTTCAGAAGGCGTTCAACAAGGTCCCGCATGAACGATTACTTTGAAAAATTGCGAGCCATGGAATTGAGGGTGAAATATTCATGTGGATTAAAAACTGGCTGGCGGATAGGAAACAGAGAGTGGGGGGTAAATGGACAATACTTGGACTGGAAAAGCATCACAAGTGGAGTGCCGCAGGATTCGGTGCTTGGACCCATGCTCTTCAACATATTTATAAACGACCTGGAAATTGGTACAACGAGCGAGGTGATTAAATTTTCAGACGATACGAAGTTATTCAGAGTAGTGAAGACACAGAAGGATTGCGAAGACCTGCAATGTGACATAAACATGCTCGAGAAATGGGTTGCCACATGGCAAATGAGGTTTAACGTGGATAAGTGTAAGGTGATGCATGTCAGTAACAAAAATCTTATACACGAGTACAGGATGTCCGGTGCAGTAATCGGAGAGACCCCCCAGGAAACAGACTTGGGAGTACTGGTCGACAAGTTAATGAAGCCGTCTGTGCAATGTGCGGCGACGGTGAAAAGGGTGAACAGAATGCTAGGAATGATTAATAAGGGGATCACGAACAGATCGGAGAAGGTTATCATGCCATTGTACCAGGCCACGGTACACCCCCACCTGGAATACTGCGTCCAGCACTGGTCGCCGTACATGAAGAAGGACACAGTACTACTCGAAAGGGTCCAGAGAAGAGCGACTAAAATGGTTAAGGGGCTAGAAGAGTTGCCGTATAGTGAGAGGCTAGAGAAACTGGGCCTCTTCTCCCTTGAAAAGAGGAGATTGAGAGGGGACATGATTGAAACATTCAAGATAATAAAGGGAATAGACTTAATAGATAAAGACAGGTTGTTCACCTTCTCCAAGAATGAGAGGACACTCTCTAAAGTTAAAGGGGGATAGATTCCGTACAAACGTAAGGAAGTTCTTCTTTTCCCAGAGAGTGGGAGAAAACTGGAACGCTCATCCGGAGGCTGTTATAGGGGAAAACAACCTCCGGGGATTCGTGACAAAGTCTCAGTTAGGGCACTGGTCCTTGACATAAGGGCTGCCGCGGGAGCGGACTGCTGGGCATGATGGACCACTAGTCTGACCCAGCAGCAGCAATTCTTATGTTTTTACAGCTTGACAAATAAAGGATGTTACAGTAATCTAAAGTGTTTAGAATAAGTAGCTGTACCAATAGCCTAAAGGAAGAAAGATCAAAATATGGCTTAATTGTTCAAAGCTTCCATAACAGAAAATAACACTTTCTAACAAGACTGTTGATGTGAATATCAAATGATAAATTTCGATCAAAGTGGATTCCCAAAATTTTAATAACTGGTAGATTGGAATACATTATCCCGTTCAAATTTATGGAATCATCCTTGATCTTATTTGAAGGAGAAGCAAGGAAAAAGTTTGTTTTCTCCGGATTAAGTTTCAGTCTGAAATATTTCATCCTTGTTTCTACAGCTTCTAAAATAGTGAGTATTAATTGTAAAGTATCCTTTGAGAAAGCTACAATCGGAATTACTATTGTAATGTCATCTGCATAACTGTAGAACTTAACTCCTAGAGAGGAAAGCTTTTTTTTGAAAATCATTTCCCAAGGGGGCTAGATATAGGTTGAAAAGTGTGGGATCTAATGGGGAACCATGGAGCATCTCACATAGATTTTTCAATTTAGGAGAAAAAGAATAGTCAGAATGAACCTGGTAAGTATAACCCAAATCGCAGTTACCGGATGCTAGGGTCCACCTTGGGAGTTAGTGCTCAAGAAAGAAATCTGGGTGTCATTGTAGACAATTCAATGAAACCTTCCACCCAATGTGCAGTGGCTGCCAAAAAAGCAAACAAGATGCTAGGAATTATTAAAAAACGGATGGTTAACAAGACTAAAGATATTATAATGCCTCTGTATCGCTCCATGGTGCAATATAGGGACACTAGAAAAGGTTCAAAGAAGAGCGACCAAGATGATAAAGGGATGGAACTCCTTTCGTATGAGGAAAGCTTAACAAGGTTAGGGCTCTTCAGCTTGGAAATAAGAAGCCTGACAGGAGATATGATTGGAGTCTACAAAATCCTGAGTGGAGATGAACGGGTACAAGTGGATCGATTTTTCAATCTATCAAAAATTACAAAGACTAAGGGGACACTCAATGAAATTGCAGGGAAATATTTTTTCATTCGGAGAATAGTTAAGCTCTGGAATGCGTTGCTAGAAGTTGTGGTAAAAGCGGATAGCGTAGCTGGTTTTAAGAAAGGTTTGGACAAATTCCTGGAGGAAAAGTATATAGTCTGTTATTAAAACATGGGGGAAGCCTCTGCTTGCCCTGGATCTGTAGCATGGAATATTGCTACTCTTTGGGTTTTGGCCAGGTACTAGTGACCGTGAGAATGGGCTACTGGGCTTGATAGACCATTGGGCTGACCCAGTAAGGCTATTCTTATGTTCTTACCTGTCACAAGTACAATATTGCCAATATGGAATTACCAAGCTCTTTTGACAGTTTATCTCAGCTCTAGAATGAAGAGGTTGATGTCGATGTCTTGAGACTGGAAGCTAAAATGTTACCCAGTGGTGTAGCTGGGGAGGTTGGCGCTTGGCATCACTGCGCCATGCACCCCTTGCTCTTTCTTGCCCCCACGTAACCTCTTTTAAATGTTCACCAACACAAGCATCTGGCCTCAGCTCCCTTTCGATGTCATGTCCTGGTCCCATGACCCGAAGGTAACATCATAAGGGAGACAAGGCTGGCACGAGCAGCAGGTGGAAGATGTTGCTAAGCGTCGCCTCCCCAAGCAGTTGTCAAGGCAACAGTACAAAATATGTTTGTTTTGAGGTTAGTGTGCCCCTAGTTATGACTTTTAGCTAATATTCAGCTGCCATGTTTGGGATTCAGAAAAGTTGAAGGGGGACAGATTCAAAACGAATGCCAGGAAGTTCTTCTTTACCCAATGTGCGGTGGACACCTGGAATGCGCTTCCAGAGGACGTAATAGGGCAGAGTACAGTACAGGGGTTTAAGAAAGGATTGGACAATTTCCTGCTGTAAAAGGGGATAGAGGGGTATAGATAGAGGATTACTGCACAGGTCCTGGACCTATTGGGCCGCCACGTGAGCAGACTGCTGGGCACGATGGACCTCAGGTCTGACCCAGCGGAGGCATTGCTTATGTTCTTATGAAACCTAAATATTTCTCTCTCTGGTAACAGTGGTAGTAACACTATGTACTCTGCATGCTGTCCATACTATACTGTGTCACAAATCTCTGAAGCATTTCTATTATTCAGCTCCATCTTTTTATATATATCTATTAGTGTAAGAAGTGTCTAATACATATTAGTTATGCCCCCCCTTATATCCTTCTTAATACAATTAGCACAATCAATTTCACCCCCTTAACAATGCCTGATATTGGACTCAGGGGCAATGGCGTACCAAGAGATGGGTGGGGGGGAGTGGTTCACCCCGGATGCAGCCTATAAGGGTGCTGTGAGGGCCAGCGTTGTGATCTTCTTCCAGCTGGGTTCCGCCTGGCAGAGAGGAAAGCCTGAAGCTAGCAAAAACCGCAAGTTGTGAAGGCTGTACTGCTGACAGAGGGTGTGTGTGTATGTGTGTGTAACAAAGAGAGAAGGGGAGGGGGAGAAAAATGCTGCACTCTATTAGGGAGAAAAATGGAGGGAGGGAAGGAGAAGGAAGACCAGGGAAGGGAGAGAAGAGTAAAGAGTGATGCCAGACAATGGGGGCTGCGAGGGAGGAAAAGGAACGAAAGAAAGGAGATACCATACCACGAAGGGGGAGAGAAGGTTAGGAGACAGAGATGCCAGCCAGTGGGGTAGAATGGGAAGGAAGGAAAGAAAGGAGTAGAGCGTGATGCCAGAGCATAGGAGAGAGGGTGGAGACAGAAAGAGGAAAATGGAGAGGTGGTGAAACTGAAGTGAATCATGTACAAAGGAGAGAAGGGGCACAGGATAGAAAGTTTATAGAAGGGACATAGAAAGAGGGAAGATGCCTTATGGAAGACAGAGAGAGAGCAGTCAGTGGATGGAAGGGTCAGAGAGAGGACAGATGTATGAAGAGAGTGAAGAGAATATGATTAAAGCAGAAACAACAAAAAGATAGAAAAAAGATATTTTTTGTTGCTTTAGAATAAAGTAGTATTATAGCTATATTGATAAAAGTTTATAAACAGGTAATGGAAATAAGGCAATCTTTTTATTGGACTAAACCCTGTTCCTCAGGTCAGGACAGGATACCTTAACAGCAGCATACTGTACTAAACTGATAAAGAAGGATTTGGCCTTTGAGAGCTAATTGAAAAACGGATTAGTCCAATAAAATGGTATTTTCTTATTTCCTATTACAGTATTTGTTTTATTTCTGTTTGTTAATTTGTAAAGTGGTGATTGCTATTTCTCAGTTTTTTCAAATTTACATCTACCATCTTTATATTTTGTACAATATTAGGGTAGAATATTAGGGTGGAATTTATTAATTGAAATATGTTAGCTTTGGGAAATATTAATTGCAGATGTCTTTGTACTGTATTCAGTACAAAATATGGAGCCCCTTTTCAGGTTTTGTATTTTACAATGTGCCTGGTAGTGGAGAGCTTTCTGTTACTATTACTCAGATAGCAAGAAAATTAGGATTTTCTTGTTGTCTGACTTCCAAAGAGGGTGTGATTCCAATTTTTTTCTGGGAACCACATTCCACATACCTCCCGAGGAGGTCTCGCATACTCCTTGGGATATGTGTACTGCGTATTGGAAACTCTGTTATAGAATGTGCCAATCCATGCACAATTTAGGCGCAGGCATTTATGCCTGGTTTTCATTGGCATAAATGGTCATGCCTAAATGTTAGTCATGTGGACGCACACTACATGTATTCTATAAACCACACCTAACTTTGAAGGCAGTTTATAGAGTAGTACTAAGTGCAGATGTTTTCATCACTGATTTTTTTTTAGGTAACATTTATAGAATTTGGTCCATTCTGGATAACTTTAGGTTTCAAGGTTTATTAAAAATTTCTCATACCGCTTAATCCAAAATCCAAAGTGGTGTACAATAAAATAATATAGTCAGCGTACAATAATACAAAACAAAAGATTAAGAACAAAATATGTAACATTAGTGGGGTTAATTAGTAAAAACTAAAAACACGTACATCGGACGTACAAAAGTAAAAACAAGAGGGAAAAAAAGGGGAAGAACTATAATTTATAAAGGAAAGGACAAATAAGGAAAAAAACAATGGGGAGGAGGGTTTACTGATAACTGCCCTTATAAGGGGAAAATTTTTAATTTTGTTATGTATCAAAAGCATCTAAAAATAAGGAAGTTTTCAACTTTGCCTTAAAAGGACCTAACAAAATTTCTTCCCTTATGTAATTGGGAATGGAGTTCCAGAGGGAAGGTGCCATCACTGAAAAATTATTAGATCTCAGAGTATTGGTGTGTTTTATGGATGGAATATTAAGTAGATTTTGGGCTGTAGAGCGGAGAGATCTAGATGGGCTATATGGAATGAGGAATTTGTCAATGAATTCCGGCTAGTTATTTAAGTGGGTTTTAAAGGTTAAGAGAAGAATTTTGTAACTTATTCGGTGTTCGATGGGCAACCAGTGTACTTTTTGCAAGAGGGGAAAGAAGTGATCATATTTCTTTGCGTTAAAAAAATGATCTTTACAGCTGTGTCCAGCACAATCTGAAGTCGCCTTAGTTCTTTTTTTGTTATGCCTTTAAAAAGGGAATTACAATAGTCTAAACATGAAATAACAAGGGAATGGATTAGGATGTTCAGAGAGGCAGCATCCAGAAGCTTGGAGATAGAGCTGATCATTCTTAACCGGTGAAAACAGCGTTGAACCACTGTACTAATATGAAGGTGATAAGAAAATTTGCTATCTAAAGTGACGCCTAACAGTTTTAGAGAAGATACAGTTTTGATTGATAAAGAGTTAAATTTCAAAGGGGCCTGTATAGCTAATCCTTCTTTGAAAGGGAAGGTCATAACTTTTGACTTGTCAATATTTAGGGCTCCTTTTACTAAGGTGCGCTAACGTTTTTAGTGTGCGCTAACTGAAAAATACTAACGCAAGCTGTATGGAGGCATTAGTGTTTAGCGTGCGCAGCATTGTAGTGTGCGCTAAGTGCACGCTAAAACCACTAGTACACCTTAGTAAAAGGAACCCTTAATGATAACATGTTTGAATCCAACCAGAATTTAATTTTTTTGAGTTTTTGGTTAATGATGGTTACCTCACTTTGATTGCTTAGATCAATGGGATGAATAAGTTGTACATCGTCCGCATAAGCGAACATTGTAAACCCGATAGACTGACCTAGTGTTAAGAGGGGTGCCATAAAAATATTAGAGTAGAGGCGATAATATTGAACCCTGAGGGATGCCATGCTCGTTTTTGAAAGATTCAGAGATGATGTATTAAAGACTACTTTGGAAGTACGTTCTGCGAAAAAAGATGTACACTGTCTAAAACCTGGTCAGTAATACCAATATCTTGAAGATGTGTTAGGAGAAGTTTGTGATCAATCGTGTCAAAGGCTGAAGAGAAATCTAGAGAAATAAGTAAAACAGATTGATGGTGATCAAGATGATAGAGAATTTTTGTAGTCAGCCCTATGAACAAGAGTTCCATAGAATGATGTTGATGGAATCCTGTCTGGTTTGGGTGTAACACATTAGTCTTTGATAAAATCAGCAACTTGCCTAAAAATGATTTTTTTTCGGTCAGCTTGGATAGGAAAGGAACATTTGTTATAGGATGATAGTTAGAAACCTCTTGAGCACTGGTTTTGTGATCTTTGATTATTGGATAGATGATAGATTTTTTTCCAGGCGCAGGGCAATGTTCCAGAGGCTAAACTTGTCCTAACCAAGTCTAGGATACTTGGGCCAAAGGTAGAGAAAAAACATTTCAAGAGGAAAGGGGGAATTATTTCAGTATTGATTCCCTTAATGTTCAGCGAATTCAGTAAGTTTAATTAAAAGCAGGGTAACACATATATCATGATTGGTCTGTTTTGCAACAAATGAATTCTACTTATTGTAAATGGAAAGCATGGCATATTTTCCTTGCCTTTTATAGAAAAGGATCCCTTTTTCAAGCCAACAAAGCACTATCGAGATCAGAATGTTCCTCTAGGTGGCAGCCTCTCTCTGTTGCAACGCATCTGAAGCATTATCCTACAACATCATCTGAGCAGAATTTTCCTTTTGTTGATGGCATTAATCCTGAGGTTAAAGTTAGACTGTGGTGAGCAATAATAAAGTTAACCTCTGGCCTCATGCAGTACGATGCAATTTATCATTCCTAGAGCTCTTTCGTCAGTGCCATTAACCTCAGTTGTGCTGCAAATAAATTTAGACCATTGCACAAATTGGGCTCCATTTTCAGAAAGGGGCACAGAAAACAAATGAACAATTGGTTGAGTTACCCTCAGTTCCAGGTCATCTGCATCTGTTTAGTTTATCCTACATGCACAACTTGACTTAAGACAGGTACATAAAATTGTATAACCATACAAGGACAACTTAAAAAGTGAATGCTTGAAATATTGCACTGTGGTTTCTTTCCTTCTTACCTGCTGCTAGCAAAAAGCACTAATCCACTCTTCTATGGACCTCTCCAGATCCTTTCATAGCTTACTTGGAGTATAAAGAGGGCAGGAGCAATCCCCAGCTGCTCCTATGCCATTAATGCCATATATCAAAGTGGCACTGGACTTGGGTCAGTCTGAACCATTTTGAAATATAGCAGTGTGGGGCAGGAGCAACTGAGGATATGTGCATAAGCTGAGGAGGAAGCTGAGGAGGAGGCTGGGATATGGGAGAAAACATAATGACAGAGCTTTTATATTATACAGGTGGTAAGACACAAAATTAAGAAAAAAAAGAAGCAATCCCCTTGCACATCCCTACAGGAGGGAGAGAGGTTCATTCCTGCCATGGTATGTGCAAAACTAAATCCAATATAAAAGGTAACAAAACCTAATGCCAGGCAGTGGAAGAAACCTACAGAGCATCTAGCAATCACAAACATATGGAGAAAAAAGCCTCAAACTTAAGTGAAGGCATAAATAAACTTCTAGCTGCCTTAAATCTTATGAATAACATAAAAAAAACTCCAAACAGAACTTGCTCCATGTCTCAAAAAAGTCCAAACCACTAGACAGTGCAGAGGAAAGTTAGAATAAACACTTTTCTTTAGTCATATGTTCACAAAATCTTCAATTCTTCAAAAACTTCAATAGTTTTAAAAAATTTCACTGCTCCAACAGAAGAATGCATACAAGGGGGTGCTGAAAGGTTTTCAGCCCAACCAAGAAGATATTGATGTGGATATAGTTCAAGCAATGATCTGAAACAAAACATAGAATTTTGTTTCTGCAAATTGGCTCGTAGGGCTCCTTTTACGAAGGCACGTTAGCGGTTTAACGCGCGTAATAGCGCACGCTAAACTTCCGGATGCGCTAGCCCCTACCGCCTCCTCTTGAGCAGGCTGTAGTTTTTTGGCCAGCGCGGGGGTTACCGCGTGATGAAAAGTCACACGCGTTAAACCCACTAGTGCGGCTTCCTAAAAGGAGCCCTTAATGAAATATGATAACATTCTTTTCAGCTACAATAGTAAAATAATGCTCAGAATTTGGAAGTTTTGTTGGTTGGATTGAGAACTTTTCAGCACCCGCTTGTAATCCCAACAAGTCTCTTTTTTTTTTTTTAGACAGAACTGAAGGAGGATATCCCATATCTATAAATCTGGCTTTCAATTTCTCTGCCTGTATGGAAAAATCTAGAAAGCATTAAAAAGAGATGGAAAGAATATATGGAAAATTTATACAAATGAGGCAATGAGGATTACATTGGGGAAATAGAACTGGAAACTGAAATTGAAGAAGAACCAGATATTTTAAAAGAAGAAATCATAGCAGCGAATAAAGCTTTATCGAAAAACAAGTCACCTGGTATCGACGATATTCCAATTGAATTAATAAAGGCTCAGAAGGTGCTATCATGGTTCTCACTCAACTGTGCCAACAAAATACATGGCCAACCAATTGGAGAAGATCACTGTTCATACCTATGCCGAAGAAGGTGATGCCAAAGACTGTAACAATTACAGAACAATTGCATTAATTCCATACACCAGCAAAATATTGCTGAAAATAATACAACGAAGGCTCCAATCATATGTTGAGCAAGAACTACCCGAAGTTCAGGCTGGTTTTAGAAAAGGTAAAGGAAAAAGAGACATTATTGCTAATGTTAGATGAATATTGGAGAAGAGCAAAGAATACAAAAAATCCCTATACCTTTGTTTCATCGAATACAGCAAAGTTTTGACTGTGTGGATCACAATAAACTCTAGTGCAAATGGGAAGACCCAAAAACATAACTCAGCTGATAGAGACCCTATATGAAAATCAAGAAGCTGCAGTGGGAACTGAATACGGCAACACTGACTGGTTTCCAATAAAATGTGGTGTCAGGCAAGGATGCATCTTGTCACCTTACCTGTTCAACCTGTATGGTGAAACCATCTTCAGAAAAGCAAATTTGGAAGAAGAGAGTGTCTATTTCAAAGTTGGTGGCCGAAATATAAACAACATGCGCTATGTAGATGATACAACGCTCATCACTAGCAGCAAAGAAAACATGCTGTATCTACTGAGAAAAGTCAAAGCCAAAAGTCATAACATGGGATTAGAACTCAACATAAACAAGACGAAGATCATGAAGGAAAATGAAGATTTTGAGCTCGAAGGCGATAGAATAAAAGTTGTTTAGGATTTCAATCTCCTAGGCTCTTTTGTAAACAAAGAAGCAACTAGCAGGGAGGGAATACTCCACAGAATAGCACTTGGTCACTCTTCAATGAAAGCTCTCAACAAAGTATTCAAAGTCAAGGAGGTAACACTTCAAATAAAGATCAGACTTGGCCACACACTCATTTCCTCAGTGGTCAGTTACAGATGTGAAAGCTGGACACTGCAGAAACAAGACGGAAAGAACATTGATCTATTCCAGAATCAATTTATTAGTTCTTCTGGTGGTCCACGGCACACCTAAAATCCTTCTCTAGCAGCAAAGCTCAAATGAGTCAAACTGGCTATGTCACTCGAAGCAGAAATAATAAAGTGGCTGTCTTATTTTGGTCACATCATCAGAAGGGAGAGATCGCTGGAGAAGGACATCATGTTTGAAAAGATCAAAGGAACCAGGCAAAGAGGGCGACCTGCAATCAGATGGCTGGACATGTTGAAAACAACCATGGAGATGACGCTGGAGGACCTTTCCGGAATAGCAAAAAATTGATTTCTTTTTAGATCCGTAATTCATCAAGTTGCTAGGACTCAAGTACGAGTCAATGACACTTAACAACAACAACAATAGAAAAATCAGTAGTAGAATCACAGATCCGAGGATATTGTAAAAACTGAGTTACAGGCAGTCTAACCCATTTGGAGACAATGCCCTTGAGAGAGATGGTGATGATGATGGCATGGCAAGGAAAGCATGGGTGGTAACTGCTTGTTTCTCTCCCCCCTCCAGGTATTCACTAGAAGTAGTGGCTGGGAGCAGCAGCAGTTACAGCAGAAACTCCATTGCCCCTTCTCTCCTTCTTGGTACTGGGCTGCATGATGCAGTGGCGTGTGGGGTCAGGGCCCTCTTAAGAAAATACTATTTTTTTAAATTTCAGATTGTTTCCTTCCCTTGTCAGTAACAAAAAGTACAGTACAATTGGTGCAAAACAGTAATCCTGCCACCTTCTACTGGTACGCTCTACTAGCCAATGGGAAGGCTGCTCTAGTCATAGGAGGAAGCAGGAGAAGGGCTTTGGGGAAAGTTGAGCCCTGCACAGTGTTTCCAGTGTTAAGGACATTTTCATGGACGTTTCAGAGAACTGTGCCATTAGTTTGCCATAAAGTGACAATGACTTTGATTTGTCTATTGTCACTCTTATGTGAGTATGACTTAAAGAAACAAGGGGAGACAAGGCAAAGCTTATTTTATTTTTCCTATGCACCCTGGAGGTCATATGTTTGCTGCTCTCTGCTTTTGTGTCTTCTTTGTGGATACACAACAACTTACCGTACTGCTTCAGCCTCAGAATATCTCAGAAAGTCTAAATTGCTCAACGTGTTTTTTGATGGAATCTATACCACATAATATCAGTCTATGTATAACTCTGAAGGATAGGTGATAGTGATGCAGTGATAGTGATGCAGAACTTTCTTAACATCAACTCAGAAGTCAAAAGGAGAAGTGGCAAATGTTATAGAAAGAGACCAAGACGCAACATCATTCCGCAAAACCAATGAGTATATTAATCTTGGTTAAGAGTACATCTTGTACTGAATCAATGTTTAGCACAGGGGTGTCCAGGCTCAGTCCTCCAGGGCCACAATCCAGTTTGGTTTTCAGGCTTTCCCCAATGAATATGGATGAGATCTATTTGCATTTCCTTCTTCCATTATATGTAGATAGATCTCATGCTACTACTACTACTACTACTACTACTGCTACCTATCATTTATATAGCGCTGACAAATGTATGCAGTGCTGTACATTTTGACATTTATAGATGGTCCCTGCTCAGAAGAGCTAACAAACTAACTTGGACAGACAGACATGACATATAGGGTTGGGGATGCAGAACCCAAGGTGAGAGGAGTTAGGAGTCAAAAGCACTCTTAAAGAGGTGGGTTTTTAACTGGGCCTTGAACACTGCCAGAGACGGAGCCCGCTGTAGGGATTCAGGCAGCTTGTTTGAAGCATACAGTGCAGCAAGACAAAAGGGACAGAGTCTGGAGATGGCAGTTGAAGAGAAGGGCACAGATAGGAGGGACTTACCAGCTGAGCGGAGCTCTGGGGGGGGGGGGGGGGGAGGGGGATCATAGGGGGAGTTAAGTGAAGAGAGATAGTGAGGGGCAGCTGAGAGTGCATTTGTAAGTCAGTAAGAGGAGTTTGAATTGTATTCAAAAACAGATGGGAAGCCAATGAAGTGATTTTAGGAGAGGGGGTAACGTGAGTTAAGCGGCTCTCCCAGAATATGAGTTGTGCATCTGAAATCTGGACAGATTGGGAGCAAGATGGCTAAGCAGAAGGCCTGAGAGTAGTGAGTTGCAGTAGTCTAAGCGCGAGGTGATGAGGGTGTGGATAAGTGTTTTGGCAGTGTGCTCAGAGAGGAAGGGTTGGATTTTAGTAACATTATAGAGAAAGAAGCGGCATGTTTTAGCAATATGTTATATCTGTTGTTTCTTTTATACTGTTTGTATTAAATAATGCCTTAGTCTGCCCAAAAGCTGTCCTTCATCAACATGAACTACATATATACTTAATGGAAAAGCAACATTTTAAAATATAGTTGTCTGATCGAGTTCAAGATAGATTTATGTATTATCCCCTACTATAATAGCAAACATCTCAACATTCAATATAAAACATTCAAAATTAAAATTAAAACCATCCTGGGCACTGCAGAGTCCACCCCCAACCAGAAACCCACCAACATTAAATATAAAACATTTTTTAAAATCTTGGCAGTCCAGAGCCCATCCCCACCAAAACCTATCAACATGTTGGGTTTTTTTTTTTTTTCTTTTTACCTGAGCTTCTCTGTATCTGTGGCCTGCATGGGGAAAACAGAAGTTAGCCATGGGAGTGCTATGCTAAACCCTGGGGAGCAAAGAGGAATTGAGTAACTCTGGCTCTGGCTCCAGCCTGATGCTACTAGTTGCCTTGCAGCTTTTAACCTAGAAGCTGGGGGAAGGCCAACAGTCGCTTCAAAGCATGGTTCAGAACAAGATAGCTTTAAAAGATATCATCAAAACATGGAAGATAGGGCATCCTGATAGCGAGGTTGTAATAGAGACCATAGTACATAAGAACATAAGAATAGCCTTATTAGGTCAGACCAATGGTCCATCAAGCCCAGTAGCCCATTCTCACGGTGGCCAATCCAGGTCACTAGTACCTGGCCAAAACCCAAGGTGTAGCAATATTCCATGCTACTGATACAGGGGCAAGCAGTGGCTTCCCCCGTGTCTTTCTCAATAACACACTATAGACTTTTCCTCCAGAAACTTGTCCAAACCTTTCTTAAAACCAGCTAGTCGTAATGGTGAGTGTTATTCAAGACACTATCGTAGAAACTGCCTCTGAGCCTCTGAGCAACATAGGAAGTTCTATTCAGAGGCGTATTGACAGTTTCTACGATGGTGTCTTGAATAACACTCACTATTACAACTTGCATTCTAAACAATTCTCCAATGATAAGTGTTGAGTTCCTTGAAAAAGAATTTTTAAACGTGGTCCGCGTTGGGATCCTCAAGGACTCTTTAGATAAGTGAATTTTAATATATGAAACTATTGGAATCACACCAGTTTTAAAAACTTTATTTTACCACGTTTAGTTTTTGCTTTGTCACATATGCAATGATTGGATGGTGGATCCAGCTATATGGATCTGTGATCTTTGGCTGGGCTACACAATTCTGAGCAGGTCATGAGTAAAAATACTTAATTAATTAAGGCTGATGGTACCAACATGTCCTTTAAATTCCTATTTTTTTGTACAGTAGCAACCAATACATCTTTCTCTGTAAATGTTCCAGACCTTGTAACACATGCCAATGCTTTTTCAAACTTTTCACTATATCATTAGAGATATGTGTGAAAGATAAGTCACACATAATTCTATCATCTTTCCTTTCCTCATGTGGATGTAATAATTCCTCTCTAGATAGCTTTGTTGCTCTCTGATAGTAGCGATTGATAACATTCTTAGGGTAGCCTTTCTCCTTAAATCTGTTCCTCATTTCTTACAATCTCTTCTTACATCTCTGGTTGTATAATAGATGTTTAAGTTTTAAGAACTGACTATACGGGAGATTTGTTCTAAGTGATTTACTATGACATCTATGACAGTCAAGTAATTTGTTCACATCTGTTTCCTTTCTATAAATGTCAGTAACAAAGACCCCATTGGCTAAAGTAATCTGAATGCCTAAAAATGAAATACTGGTGCTATCACATTGCATTTGGAATTTGAGATTACTAATTGGTTTAACCATATAGAGAATTCATGAAGCTCTTCCATTGTACCCTTCCAAACTGCAAATATATCATCTGTGTGTCGCTTCCGCAGCACAATTTTTTTTTTTATACTGGTGTTCTGTTAAATAACAAAATTGACATAACATAAGAATATAAGAGTTGGCATACTGGGACAGACCTAAGGTCCATGAAGCCCAGTATCCTATTTCCAACAGTGGCCAACCCAAGATCCCAGGAAGTAAAACAGATTTTATTCTACTTATACTCAGAATAAGCAGTGGATTTCCCCAAGCCTTCTCAATAATGGCTTATGAACTTTTATTTTAGGAAATTATGCAAACCTTTTTTAAACCTAGCTAAGCTAACTGGCCATACAAGTTGGCCACAGAGGGTGCCATATTGGCTCCCATAGCGTTTCCTTTTATTTGTTGATTAAAACAGCTATCAAATGCAAATAAGTTCTTGGTGAGTGCTATTGTTGCAATTTCAATTATAAATTCTATTGGAATTCTTTGACAGAAATCCCTTTGTCTTTTAACCTCCCTGATAATCTATATTGCCTCATCGTGGGGTACGTTGGTATAAAGAGACTCCACATCATATGTCACTAGAATTGTATTTTCTGTACATGTCATTCCACTTAAAGTATTAATTATATCTGTGGAGTCTCTTGTATATGATGGAATCTTCTGTACAAAAAGCCTCAGGAAATAATCTGTGAATACAGAGAGAAACATACAAACATGATAGCAGATAAAGACCAAATGGTTCATCTAGTCTGCCCAACTGGAGCATCCACTATCTCCTCTTCTGCCTAAGAGATCCCATGTGCCTATCCCATGCTTTCTTGAATTCAAAGTCTTTGTCTCCATCACCTCTACTGGAAGACTATTCCACACATCTACCTATCTTTCTGTAAAAAATGGACCATATAGCTGATTTAACAGGTCTCCATGGAGGGGATTTCAACAATTTATGAATCTTTGGAAGTATATACAAGAGTGACTGGATTTGAAGGAACTGACCATCTCTTGCAGCTTTGAGTAATGAACTAATTTATTTCTTATGAACAGGGATGGGATCATTTTTTAATTTTTTTAAAATTAAAAATTGGATCATTCAGTTGCCTTTTAATATCAGAAATTTATTTGTCTGTATCAAGGGTTACCATATGGCTCCAGAACAAGGAGGACGGATTGAGACATCCAGATTTTACTTCCATTGTTCTCAGTGGAAGTAAAACCCAGATGTCTCAATCTGTCCTCCTGTTTCTGAAGCCAAATGGTAACCCTATCTCTATCCATCACTACCACAGCACCTCCCTTATCCACTGGCTTGATGGTTATAGAATCATCACTTAACACCCTAATTGCCTCTTTCTTTTTTTTGTAATGATGTAATATACTTTCTTATCTTTACTTTCAAGTCCTGTACTATCGCTAATAATGAGATTCCATAAGCAGTAATGAGAGGATTTGTTGTTCCCAGAGGTTGCCATCTGCTATCTCTTTTCTCAGTTGAGATGTCAACATTGCTGGCAGTCTGTGTGGAAAAATAGTCTATTATTTTTAACTTTCTCGCAAACTTAAAGAGGTCAACATGGGTACTGAATGCGTTGTAAGTGGGGGGTAGGGACAAAGGAGAGATATTTTCCCAGCACACTAATTTCTGTTGATGTTAATTGTCTCTGAAATATTTTAGACCCTATCTATCTTCTGTCCTATCTTCTGGGTATGCTGTAATTGCCTCTTCCTCGCCTGTAATAGTTCTGGTACTGATTCTTTACAGTATGTTGTCTTTTATTGAACTCTTCCACCACAATTGACCTAATTGAAAAACCTGGTTCTGAATATTTGTGCATGGAGGCATGGTATATAGTGATGCAGAAGGATTAGAGAATGACACGGGGCCACATTAGTCCCCGTTTCCGTGGGAACTCATTTTCCCATCCTGGCGAGTTATTTTCCTGTCCCTGCCTCATTCCAGCAAGCTTCATCCTCATCTGCACAAGCCTCAAACACTTTAAAATCATAAGCATTCAAGGCAGAGCTATCTTCTATCATCACTACCACCTTGCAAGGCTCAGCATGGTTCTCCAACAATGTGTGGGCACTCTACTGCCTGCCATTCTCCAAAACACTATTTAAAGAATATTTTATTTTAGAACACAAATTTCATTTACTTCTTGAATTTTAACATCTGGTACTTTGAACCTAATTTCTGTACAGTCTAGGTTGCGCTAATCATTTACCGACCCCCCCCTTTAACAAAACCACGAAAGCGTTTTTTAGTGCTGGCCGGCGCTCTGAATGCTATGCGCTGCTCTGATGCTCATAGGAACTCTATGAGTGTCGGAGCACCGCACAGCATTCAGGGCACCGGCTGGCGCTACAAATCGCTTTTGCAATTTTGTAAAAGGGGGGGGGGGGGTAGTGTTTGTGTTACACTGTTAAGCATATTAATGCTGAGAAATATTGTTCATATAATCAATCTAACATACTTTATGAGGGTTCTCATGAGAAAATGATACTCATGACATCTGGCTCTTATTGCAGTATAATTTAGTACTAACAGCTTACATCATTTTCTGAATGACTATTAAAAATGAGTAGAATGGAATGAATTATGTAGTTGAATAAAAGCAGTACAATGTAAAATACTCGTAATTTCTGTGTGAAATTAAAATAATGCTAATGGATTAACAGGTCAGGCAGGCATAATAGTGTATATTTTTCAAGCAAAACCAAATGATGAGCTATAAATTGCATGTTCTGATTAGTTACTGCAACAGCATTAGTTACCAGGGCTGCTACCATTGATGTACCACTCTCCAAGGTGTCTGGAATTGTTGTCTCAGTAGTAAAATCAAAGCAATCCCAATTGGACTAAAATAAATGCTGTTTGAAACCCAAGAATAGATGTATAGGCAAATACCTTCAGAGATCCACTGAACTTGTTCCTTGCCTTCTTGAATTTAAATACTATCCTTGTCTTTCATTAAGAGGATGTTCTACACCTCAGCCACCCTTTTGATAAAGAAATAGTTCCTGGAGACTCTTGTCAAATTTATCCTATGACCCCTCATCTCAGAAGTTCCTTACAATTGAAGGAGGCCTGCTCCATGTGTACTTGTACCTTGGAGATATTTAAATGTCTCTATCATATCTCCATTTTCCCACTAACCACTTTAATAGCTGTCTTGTGAACTGACTTATTTTGTTATATTCTGTTGAAGATGTTGTCTTTAGAATTAGTATAACCAGACGTCCGGATTTCTCCTTTTTGAGGACATGTCTGGGGGTCTGGATGGCTTTTCAAAACCCGGCACGTTATCTGGGTTTTGAAAAACTTTCTCCAAATCACATTAGGCAGGCAGCAGGGTGGAGAGGGGCTGGGCGGGGCTAGGGTAGGATTGAAGGCATGGACTGGATGGAAAAACCCAAAAAACACGGACATCAAACGCATGCGCAGACCATCTACAGGCAAAGTAGATGGTCTGCATATGCGTCTGGATCGCTGGAGAGCGATCCGTGTAGTCGGTGGGGGGCATTCCTCTTATTGCCCCCATTTGAATACAGACCCGTTGTGAATCAGTCGGCCTGCGTTGGATCGGACACAGAGCAAAGTGAATCGGGCAGGTTAGTGAATCTAGGCCTTTGGGCAGTTATACACATAATTGCTAATTAGAGCTAATTAGCACCATTTTAGCCAATAATTGGTTAACACCAGTTAGCAGCTAATTATTATATTATGTACACAACTGACTATTCTATAACTTGGACATGAATGCTCAGAGCAAAAATGAGTGCACAAGTTTATAGAATGGAGGTAAATATATTCATTTTTGTTAATGCATTTTGATTTATTATTTGAAATATCAACTCTATTTTATATGGTGTAAGTCACTGAGCATTAGTTTTTTAAAGTGGTAAATACAGTTTAATAAACTAAAGGCCTAGCCCCCCAATGTTCCTGGCCTGTGAAGAAGGGAGGTAGAATTGCTGGTTTGTGAGGAGGTTCCTGGCATTCTTCCTTCTTTCCCCAGCGCAGCTGGCCTGTGAAAAGCAGAGAGGATACTCTAGGGTAGTGCTTCTCAATTCTGGTTTTCAGGGTATTCATAATGAATATACACGAGAGATATTTGCATATCAAGGAGGCCATGCAATCTCCAATTTTATTTTCCAATCTTTCACTTCTTCTTTTGTACCAACTGATTCAGATAGCATTTCTTTATAGTGGGAAGATATTTATTGGATTTGAGTTCCCAGAGAAACCTGCAACGCTGTAATAGCCTCCCAAATTATTTCCAAGCTATCCACAAGCTGGTCTTTGTATTGGGGTCAGAGCCATTTGTGAACCAAAATTCTCAGTACTCACAGTATTCAAGATTGGAGGGATAGCAGATGGGTCCTGCCTTTCTTCCTCCTCCTGTGCCAAACCACTCACTGCCGAATCCAGTGATATTCGTAATTGCTCAATTGTCGCTGCGGGCTTACTCTTCACCTCATGCTCTGAAACAGAACACTCTTGCTCTCGACTCCTATCGTCAACGATGATGCAAAATGGAGCTGCGGTTGATTTAGCAGGCTTCGACCATCTGAATGAGGCCTGGAGATCCTCCGCCTAACTCCTTCCTCCTGCCAAGGCCAGTTCCTCCAGATTGCCAGGTCCACACTTTACAAAGCGATCCATCGGACCAGGTAATACTCCAGACCTGGGTTCAGATGGGAAAACCCGGGCCTTCGATTTTCTTTTTTTTTATCCTCAACCCCTTTCAGCAGTGCGATGGCATTGTGGAAGCCTCAGGCAGCCATCTTGTCCAAGCTTCTCCCCCTGAAATGTGTCCTAATTACAGTTTTTCACCTAAATTTTGCTCCTGTTTTTCCTCTCATCTTTTCAACTCAGAATCTGCTCTAGTAATAATATTTTCTAATCAAATCCATCCTCCAAGTTCTACCTCTTTCCCCTTGTAGTCTTCAACAACCTAAAAGCCAAAACAGATCACCTAGGGCCAACTCGACTGCCCTCTTTGTTAGGATGAGGCATTTGTCTTGGTGCTAAAAATGCTTCCATTATTCCAGCATAATGTGTGTCTTTTATTAAATGATCACAGCTAGTGATTCCTTTTCACACAGTAAGTTCAATAATTTGCATATGTTTGTGACCCTTCCCCCATTCTACACTGAGATATTGGAATGTAATGTACAGTAACATTTTCCCTGCCTGTCATCAGCCAGCCCAACTGCCAGCCTGCCTCAGCAAAACAAATCCTATCTCTCTGAAAACCTCTCTCCAGAGGGGTTTCAAAAATGATTGGAGTTACCAGCAGCAGCGTAGTCAGACAGCCAATTTTGGGTGGGCCTTTTCTGTTGAACACACTACTAAGACATCTACCGGTGCTATATGTGTATATTTTCCAAAGCTAATGTATTTCAGTCAATAAATTCCTTTTTCTACCTTTGTTGTCTGGAGATTTATTTTTCCATCAAGTTGGTTCTGGTTTCTTTTATTTTCTGCTTTCCTGTCTTCTGCAAATTATTCTTCACATGGTTGTTCATTGGTCTTTTCTTCTCTCTCCTGTCTTGTTCCATTCCCTCACTACAATTGCCTCTGACATATTAACCTTTCCATTCAGCTCTTTTCTCCCGTTTTTCTTTTTTACCTAATTTCACCCTCTCTCCCTTCTCTTCACTTTTCAACTACCTATCAAATATCAATTTTCTTCTCTCACCCACCCTTCTGTTCCTTTCCATCTTCAGTCTACTTCCCATTACCATATTTTCACCCACTATAATCACTATCCTCTGCTCATTAATTTCCCTGCAACCTCCTCCTCTCCCCCCCACTTGTCCCACCTGGTGCCACTGTTCCCAGCTTCTCCTTCCCTTTACCCTTCCTGCCCAACATCTGCTCCCTCTTTCTCCCCTCTCCACCTCTGAAGCCTGAAATTTTGCTGTCCCTTCCACTCCACCCCCAACCACCATCATCCTATCCCTTTGTTCTTTCTTCTGTTTCTCCTACCATGGTCCAGCATTTCTCACTCTCTCTTCCCTCCATCCCATTGTACAGCATCCTCACTTCCTTCTGTTCTAGACCCATCTCCCTCTTTTCCCCTCCCCACCCCTGCATGGCATTTCTTCCTCTCTTTCCTTCATCCCCATGTGCAACAAGTCTCTCTCAAAGTCCACCATCTCTCTCTCTCTCTATCCCTTGCTGCTCAGGGAGTGGGGAAAAAGAGAGGGAGGGGGATCCAGGGCACATCTCCTACCTCCTCTATTGCCACATCCAACATTTCTCCCTCTCTCATCTCCCTGCTTCTATGCAGCATATTTCATCCCTCCCCCACCAGCCCTATGCCCAACATTTCTCCTTTTATCAACCCTCTCTTCCCTCCACCACAATGACCAACATTCCTCCCTGTTGCATCCCTTTTCATCTATCTAACCCTTCTCTCTCCATAACATACAATATTTCTCCTTCCCTCTTTCTACCACTATGTCCATCAATTTTCCTGCTTTCTTCCTTTTCCCATGTGCACAATCTCCATTTCCCTTCTGCTCTATGTACCCACGTACAGCCATTTTCCCTTTCTCTTCCCTCTCCCACCGGCAGCATCTCTCTTACCCTCCCTTCCCACCACTCTAGCCCGTGTATCTCTCTTTCTTTCCTGTCCCATCAGCCCATGCAGCATCTCTTCCCTTCCCTTCCCACCCATTCAGCATCTCTTTCCCTCTTTTTTCCCCCAGCCCGTGCTCCAGCAGTGGCTCCTACATGCTGCTGGCAATTGACCCAGAAGGCTGCCCTCTGATGCAAAATTTATCAGAGGGAGCCTTCTGGGTCAGCCGCTGGCAAGATAGGAGGAACCACTGCCGGCATTGTATTGAAGGAAGCGGTGATGGAGGCAGGCAGGGTAGCCAGGTACAGTCTTGATCATTTTCCATTCCCTGTGCTCTCTGCGGGCAGTCTGTGGCTGCTGGGTGGATGGGCCTGAGCCCAAACTAGGTGGGCCAAGTTTTTCTAGGCCCACCCATATTACGCCCCCTGGTTACCAGTAAAGTAGCATTTCTTAATTCCTTGTTGATAAATTTCCCCTTAAAATGGAAAACTGACAATTACCAATTTTAGACATGGACCTTCTGATCCATTATTATTTGGTTCCAAATGTGTTGGTGTCACATTTCTGAAGATTGTCCTTTATTGTAAAATCAAATTGACTTTGTTTACTAACCTTCTTTCTTATATATTTTTATTAAGTTTGTAGAGCATTGTTTGACTTAGCTTTTGAAAATTACCCTGTCAAACAATTGGGGGGGTTTTGTGTGTGAATCATCCTACCCCAGGAAATGGGTTAAACTACACAACCTTAGTTTTTATAAGTCCTTTTGGAGTGACACGAGGGTGACATCATTCACATTTAAGCTCTAGCTCTATTTTTTAAGCACTAGCTCTATTTTAAGCCTATTCATACTATAACAAAACTTATAGGGCTCCTTTTATGAAGCCTCGTTAGCGGCTTTATCGCACGTACATTTTTAGCATGTGCTAGCCGAAAAACTACCGCCTGATCAAGAGGAAGCGGTAGCGGCTAGCACGGCTGGCAAATTAGTGCGCACTATTATGTGCGTTAAACCACTAACACGGCTTCGTAAGGAGCCCATAATGTATTATTCAGAGTGTTAGATTCAAACTCCTAAATTAAAAGGCTTAATTATATTTTTGGAAATGTGTTGAGCTTCTCAGCTTTTTTCCCATTTGCTTGACATAGTGAATATTTTTTGGCTCTATACTTTTCAAAGTCCAAAGTGTGGGTGAACTGAATACTTAGAGCCCAATATTTAAAAAGGCTTTACGGGGCAGGAGAGGCTTCTGCTTTGTTAAACCACACTGAGCTCAGAGGCTGTTGATATTCAGTGGCATTTAACTGAGCATTGCCACTGAATATCTCTCTAGCCATCCATCTCAAAATTGGGCAGTGGAGGGGGAGGGTCCAGGGTTAGAGTCAGAGAGGAGCCAGGAGATATGCAGGTCCTGGGTCCACTCCTTTTCAACATATTCATAGGGGATCTGACTCAAGGGCTTCAAGGTAAAATAACACTATTCGCCGATGACGCCAAACTATGTAATATAGTAAGTGAATGCAGTTTACAGAATTATATGGCGCAGGACCTGCTTACATTGGAAAGTTGGTCCTCAACCTGGCAGCTAGGCTTCAATGCTAAGAAATGTAAGGTCATGCACCTCGGAAGCGGAAATCCATGCAGGACGTACTTCTTGAACGGAGAAACTTTAACTAGGACTTCAGCAAAACGAGATTTAGGAGTAATCATCAGTGCAGACATGAAAACTGCCAATCAAGTGGAGAGGGCTTCATCTAAGGCAAGGCAGATATTGGGTTGTATCAATAGAAGTTTCGTCAGCCGAAAGCCTGAAGTCATAATGCCGTTGTACAGGGCCATGGTGAGACCTCATCTGGAGTACTGTGTGCAATTCTGGAGGCCACATTACAGTAAAGATGTGCGCAGAATTGAATCGGTTCAGCGGACGGCCACCAGGATGATCTCGGGGCTCAAGGGTCTCTCGTATGAAGAGAGACTGAATAAATTGCAGCTCTACACTCTCGAGGAATGTAGGGAGAGGGGAAACATGATCAAGACATTTAAGTACCTCACGGGATGTGTCGAAGTGGAGGATATTTTCTTTCTCAAGGGACCCTCGGCCACAAGAGGGCACCCGCTCAAACTCAGGGGCGGAAAATTTCATGGCGACACCAGAAAGTATTTCTTCACAGAGAGAGTGGTTGATCATTGGAACAAGCTTCCAGTGCAGGTGATTGAGGCAGACAGCGTGCCAGACTTTAAGAATAAATGGGATACCCCTGTGGGATCTCTATGAGGGTCAAGATAAGAAAATTGGGTCATTAGGGCATAGACAGGGGGTGGGTAAGCAGAGTGGGCAGACTTGATGGGCTGTAGCCCTTTTCTGCCGTCATCTTCTATGTGATGGCAGTATTCAATGCTTGTGCCCCAACAGCGACCAGATGTGACAGCCTTTTATGTGGTTCTAAATTAGGTCATCTACAAAGGGATGCTGAAAAGTTCTCAGCCTATCCAAGAAGGGAATGACATGGAACCAGGAAAGTTACAAGTTATTCCACATATTCACTCCTAAGTTAAACACACTAGGCACATCATGTACAAAGTTTCTGTAATGGTTCCAGAAAATACTCAGATGTCTGGTCACTGAAATACTGCTCCGCTGCTGCAATCTCCTCCGAATTACTCGAAAACTGTCATCCTTTCAAACTCTTTTTAAGGTTTGGAAACAGAAAATAATCAGGTGGAGAAAGATCTGGTGAATAGGGTGGATGGTCTATGCACTGAAACCCCAACTGTGTCAAAACAGACATCATTTTGCCAGCCTTGTGAGCAGGTGCATTGTTTTGCAAAAAGAGAACTCCTTTCTGCAGCTTCCCTCTGCTTTTTTCTTTCAATGCCTCCTTTAATCGACACAGCAAATTACAGAAATATTCTGCATTAACTGTTTGGTCCCTTGGAAGATAGCCAGTCATTAGAACACCTTCCTGTTTTGCTCAGGGATTTTTTTTTTAACCTTTTATTCCTGAGCTTATATTTTCCTTTATACTTTAATCTGTAATATTGCCTCTAACTCATAGAAACATAGAAGATGACGGCAGAAAAGGGCTACAGCCCATCAAGTCTGCCCACTCTGCTTACCCACCCCCTGTCTATGCCCTAATGACCCAATTTCCTTATCTTGACCCTCGTAGGGATCCCACATGGGTATCCCATTTATTCTTAAAGTCTGGCACGCTGTCTGCCCTCATAGTTGTGGACTAGGCAGATTCTATCTAAAATAAATTGTTTAAATTTTATTTTGTGTTATGTTTACTTCATCTTGTACTGTTCTGAATTGAACTGTATTATAAAATTAAAAAAAAAAATAAAAAAAAAGTAGTACTATGTCCTTTTTCATGTATGGCAACCAGTGTTGGATGCAGTACTCCAGGTGGGGGCACACCATTGCCCGATACAGCAGCATGATAATCTCTGATCTGTTTGTGATCCCCTTCTTAATCATTCCTAGCATTCTGTTCACCCTTTTTGCTGTTGCCGCGCATTGCACGGATGGTTTCATTGTCTTGGCTACCAGTATTCCCAAGTCTCTTTCCTGGGGGCTCTGTCCGAGTACAGCACTGGACATCCTGTATTCGTGCATATGATTTTTGTTACCGACATGCATCACCTTGCACTTATCCACATTGAACCTCATTTGCCATTTCGCGGCCCATTCCTCGAGTGTGTTTATGTCTTGTTGTAGCTCTTCGCAATCCTTCTGTGTTCTCACTACTCTGAATAGCTTTGTATCGTCCGCAAATTTAATCATCTCGCTCGTCGTACCAATTTCTAGGTCGTTTATAAATATGTTGAAGAGCACAGGCCCGAGCACTGAACCCTGCGGCACTCTACTTGTGACGCTTTTCCAGTCCGAGAATTGTCCATTTACCCCCCACTCTCTGTTTCCTATCCGCCAACCAGTTTTTAATCCAAGTGAGTATTTCACCCTCGATTCCATGGCTCGCAATTTTTCGAAGTAGACATTCACTGTGGATTATGATGGGCATTTGCCACTTAATGTGTACATCATACATTCATGGATTTCCATTGGAGTTTTCTTCTACAGGAATAGGATCTTCATGATGGCTTTGAATTCCATATTTGAAAATTCCACACTTTTCGTTGACATGGTTCATTCAGTGATCTGAAACAATGTCAAAACATAGCATTAGGATTCTGCAAATTGGCACTTTGCAAAATAAAATAACACTCTTTTCAGCTACAGTGGCAAAATAATGATCAGAATTTAGGAAGTTACTTGGGCTGAGAACTTTTTAGCACCTCTTTTTAGCCATGGGGGTGCTGGCACACTGAATATTGGCCAGCACCCACATAACATCTGGGTAGCAGCATGAATCTGTTCCTTTTCTCCCCTCCCTCCCCTGAAGATTGTGCCCTTCTTCTGACTTCTTCCAAAAAGATCGGTCTCCCTCGTGGATCCCCTCCCAAGATAAGTATCCCTCTTGGATCACTCCAAAAAAAGACCCCCCTCACATGCCCCAGTAGGTTTGTGTGAGGCCGGGGTTGGGGGGTGGAATTGTGGGCGGAATGTGGTGGGACTGGGGGTGGAATGGGGCATGGCCGGGTGTCCTCTTTTTTGAGGATAAAATCTGGTAACCCTATATAAGTAGGTCTTGGTTCCACAGGGGTATCCTTGATCAGTGTTTCATATGTGCATTTAATGTTAAACTATGCTTATTAATGCACTTTATTATTTTAACTGCACAGTAGTAAAACAAGGCTGTGCCTTTAAGACGGATGATGATGCAATGATATCTAGTGGGTACATATTTTCAGACTCATTATGGGTAATATGGGCTCTATCGGCCTTTTGTTCTGGGTTTGGGTTGGCTGCTTGTTTGTATATGCTGGTGCAGAAGCCAGTGGGCACATATCTTCCATGATAGTGAATAAACTCTTCTGTTAGGCTTGAGGCCTATCAGAAGAATCCCTTAGAGCAGTGGTCTCAAACGTAAACCCTTTGCAGGGCCACATTTTGGATTTGTAGGTACTGGGAGGGCCTCGGAAAAAAATAGTTAATGTCTTATAAAAGAAATGACAATTTTGCATGAGGTAAACTCTATAGTTTATAAATCTTTCCCTTTGGTTAAGTCTTAATAATAATATTGTGATTTATAGCTAAAGAGACATATGATCAAGAAACTGTTTTATTTTACTTTTGTGACTATGATAAATATACTGAGGGCCTCAAAATATTACTTGGCGGGCCGCATGTGGCCCCCGGGCCGTGAGTTGAGACCACTGCCTTAGAGGAATGATGGGGAAGTCAGAAGAAAGGTTATACCTATGGAAGTTTTATCCACATTATACAACTTTCTGAAATGAATGAATGTATCAGTTGTTCTTGATAAAATATACTGGGTTTTTGCCAGAGCTGTTTCTTGCTGCTAAAATCTATGCTACCCAGAGCTGCCAAGACCAACCTCCAAAGTGGGAGTTTTAGGACCCAGCCCCATCTTGCACTGCTCCACCCACGACTCTTCCCAGTCCCGCCCACAACATCCATCCCCACCCATAGCAGTACCAGCAGTAGCCTCTCCTTCCAGCAGCAGCAAGAAAGGCCTTCCTGAAACATCATTTCCTGTTGCCACAGGACCAGCTGAGATGATGTTTTAGGAAGGCTTCTCTTGCTGTTGCTGGAAGGAAAGCCTGTTCAGTGGGATATCCTGGCTCCTCAGCAGGAGTGCAGAAGTTTTCCACTGAAAGCAGGAAACCTGGCAGGTCTGGCTACCATTTGTTTGAACTTTCACCGTGGAAGTATTTAGCTGTGGATTTGTTGGAGACACCCTCTAAGCTTACCCCTCCCCAACATCATTTACTACCAATTCTCTGAGGACCAATCTAAGGTGCCTGGAGGTTATCTTTACTCCCTTCCCCCTCCTGGCTTTACCAGCCCTTCCTGGGGAGCTTGCAGGACTACATCCCTCCCAGGCTACCACCTTTCTAGAGAATAGATCCTAAACTTCAAAACCCTCTCACCATTTGTCTTTCAGGAAGCAACATAAACATCATCTGAAAGTGATGCACACAATGGAGCATTTAATCAGACTTTTATTTGTATTTGCTTAATACTGTGCAGCACTATGTGCTGTCACCAGCCTTGCAGTTGGTGACGGTTTGTGATCTCCAACAATTGCAACTGGAATAAACCAGGAGGGGAGTCTTTTCTGTGACTGGACCATATGAATGAAACAAATTGCTTTTGGGAATTAAAAAGCAAACTCATCTGACTGTATTTAAGCATCAGCTGAAGAACTATTTGCTTTGTTTAGTTTGCAACATGTCTAATAAGCCAGGACTACTTTGATGTTGTTATATGAGCCTTAGTTGGAGGATGAATTGCCATGTCTGAATTCTCATTTGCCCTGATCGTGTCTGGGATTTTGGGGTTTTGTATAGTTATGTCTTTGGTATTGTAACTGTAGTATTTTTTCTTTGTTTTTATTATGTATGTATTGCTGTTCTCCACTGTGGATAAGGATGAACTATAAATAATAAATCTAAATAAAATTGGCATCTGTGGAATAGCCCAGTGCATTGAGCAGAACTCATTATTTAGGGCTTGAGTTTGAATGTGATGGAAATTCAAGGTCGTGTAGCAAGGTCAATGAGAATTTTCTCAGTTAGTTTTTTGCTAGTGAACAAGAACATAAGAATAGCCTTACTGGGTCAGACCAATGGTCCATCAAGCCCAGTAGCCTGTTCTCACGGTGGCCAATCCAGGTCACTAGTACCTGGCCAAAACCCAAGGAGTAGCAACATTCCAGCATCTCAAAGAATAGCAAGATTCCGAAACCCCAATGAGAGCAACATTCCAGAGCTGAGACTGTGATGCCATAATGCCTCATTCCACTGTGCATCAGAGCCAACCTCATCAGTGATGTTACAATGACTTGATTGTCATATACTTGGTTCACGTAAGAACATAAGAATGACATACTGGGTCAGACTAATGGTCCATTAAGCCCAGTAGCCCGTCCTCACGTTGGCCAATCCAGGTCCCTAGTACCTGACCAAAACCCAAGGAGTAGCAACATTCCATGCTACCGATCCAGGGCAAGCAGTATTTGGAAAAGCATAACAGAACTTTTAAGAGGTGTATTTTTTTATACATTCATCTCAATTGTCAGCTTTCCAGATAAAATCCTGCATGGTCCATCAAATCTGTGCAACACATTTATTATCAATTCAGGATTAAACCAACAATCCATTCACTGAATTCAGCTTTAAGATATCTTTCTCCCTAAGATACATAGCACCCACACACAAAACATATGATATGAATGTGGTATAAAATATATATACTTGAGTCTTTTCTTTCTTTACTATTTTTGGGATATGGACTGTAGAGATCTGCCTGGCACTGGCCTTGCTTTCCAATCGTCTAAATTAAATTCGAAGCCTTCTCTGGCACATCCTAATCTGTTTTGCCATATATGTGACACAGATTATATAAGTGTGCCATTTTTCATAGAACACCATGGCATATATAACTGTTGAACCTCAGAAGAACATTATGTGATAACACAGCTGCCTCCTGAACCTTTTTGAAATGCAGTGTAGCTGATCCTTGCTCTCTTTTGGATGCTTCTGAAATAAAAATAAAAATAAGCCTTCAAGTCAGCATAGAGATTTCACACATCAGGTGTGATCTTGGTTCTCAGAACATATTTAAAATGCTGTATGCTTGCTTATTAGATGGTTAGAAGAAACAGCTGTTAATTTTAGTATACTTAAATACAAGGCAGGTGATTGGCACACAAAAGTCATAATAAGATTAAGATGTGAATACAGTAAGTGGCGGGAACTCCATATTGACTCATTTCACATAAGTGCTTTCAAGGGAAGTAGATGCACAGGCCTGAATTCTGAATAGGATGTCTGGTCTCAGAAGTCACCTAAGCGGCTTTTGAGAATCGCACATGGGCGTCCTATACAGAATTGCACTTAAGCCCACCTAAAAGAACCTGATTCTCTAACTGATGTCCATGTTACAGACTCTGGTTAGAGAATTGGGTTGCTGCTGAGCTTATCACAGTAAGGAACCTCCCTGCCACGATAAGTTTAGCAGCAACCTGTCCCCACCCCTGCAAAAACCACAGGCAGGAGGGATGCCCAATCCTTCCTGCTGGAACCCCCACCCAAATGTTTGATGACCCCCCCAGTACCCCCCTAACCCCCCAGATACCCCAACCCTCCCCCACCAGGACCCCAATCCATGGACCCCCCCCTCTAACCTCTGTCGTTGGCCAGACAGATGGCTCCTGCCTGCGTCCAGCTGGCAGGCCAGCCTCTGCAGCAATGGCTGGTTTGCCTGATGTACCGGGTGTGGCCTAAGGGAGTCCCTGATTGGCTCAGATACCTAAAACCCCACACAAGGGGAGGAGGTTGAGGTATCTGAGCCAATCAGGGCCTTAGGCCCCTCTCTGTGCATCAGGTCTGCATTGCAGACGGCAGTGGCCTGCGGAGGAACAGGAGAGACTTCTGCTCTTGACTATAGATAACAGGCAGGAGGGACACTGAGGGAGGGTGGCTTCCGTTGGCACATGAGGGATACCTGGGCCAAGAGCAAAATTTCCCCCCCCCACCTCTCAGGGTGAGCTGAGGGCTGGAGTCATCCATTTAAATTTATCAATTTAAAACACCCCCAAGCGGATCCCACCCACTGCCATAGGACCCGATTTCAGTTTGTGCTACCTATGCAGCAGGCCTGGAGGTGGTGGAGGCTCAGGCCTGGAGGTGGTGGAGGATTGTGCTCAGAAGTGTTCCCATTCATGCAGTTTGTAGGCAATTCTAATTTTCAGCTGGGCTGGGGACATTCAGTATTTCGTGATTGGGCATCCCTGGGTTGTACAACCATGGTACAATTGGTGATACTCTTCCAGGATTCTTTCTCCTCATTCCAACAAGTGCAAGCCCGGTGAGATCTTCTGCACCGTTACTTTTACTCTTATCTTTAACTTCATCACTATTGGGACACAGAACACAAACAACATGCGGGGCCTGGGTTCTTGGGACGTTAGATACTTGCTTTTCTGCTACACCAGCATCTCACAACAAGTTATCACACTGGTATAAAATGCTGAAGCTTTCAAACCCTCTGTGTGGGATGGCTCTGGTACAGGAGAGATGGCAGGTGGACATTGGCTAACCCATTTAGTCTGCCCATCCGCTGTAACCATTATCTCTTCCTCTCTCTAAGAGATCCCATGTGTCTATCCCAGGCTTTCATGAAATCAGACACAGTCTCTATCTCAACCACCTCTACCAGGAGACTGTTCAATGCATCTACCACCCATAACAACATAAGAACATAAGAATTGCTGCTGCTGGGTCAGACCAGCGATCCATCCTGCCCAGCAGTCCGCTCATGCGGTGGCCCCAAGGTCAAGACCAGTGCTTCAAATGAGTCCAGTCTCACCAGTTTAGCATGAATTTGTCCAACTTTGTCTTGAAACCCTGGAGGGTGTCTTTCCCTATAACAGACTTCAGAAAAGCGTTCCAGTTCTCTACCACTCTCTGGGTGAAAAAGAACTTTCTTACGTTTGTGCGGAATCTATCCCCTTTCAACTTTAGAGAGTGCCCCCTCGTTCTCTCTACCTTGGAGAGGGTGAACAGTCTGTCTTTCTCTACTAATTCTATTCCCTTCATTATCTTGAATGTTTCGATCATGTCCCCTCGCAGTCTCCTCTTCTCATGGGAGAAGAGGCCCAGTTTCTCTAATCTCTCGCTGTATGGCAACTCCTCCAGCCCCTTAACCATTTTAGTCGCTCTTCTCTGGTCCCTTTCGAGTAGTACCGTGTCCTTCTTCATGTACGGCGACCAGTGCTGGACGCAGGACTCCAGGTGAGGGCGCACCCCGGCCCGGTACAGTGGCATGATAACCTTCTCGGATCTGTTCGTGATCCCCTTCTTGATCATTCCTAGCATTCTGTTCGCCCTTTTTGCCGCCGTAGCACATTGTGCAGATGGCTTCATGGACTTGTCGATCAGAACTCCCAAATCCCTTTCCTGGGAGGTCTCTCCAAGTACCGCCTCAAACATCCTGTATTCGTGCAAGAGATTTTGTTCCCAAGATACATCACTTTGCACTTATCCACATTGAACCTCATTTACCATGTCGCTGCCCATTTCTCAAGCTTGATTATGTCACGTTGCAGATCTTCGCAATCCCCCTGTGTCTTCACTACTCTGTATAACTTCGTATCGTCTGCAAATTTAATCACCTCGCTCGTCGTACAAATGTCCAGATCATTTATAAAGATGTTGAAGAGCACGGGTCCAAGCAATGAGCCCTGCGGCACCCTGCTGGTGACGCTCTTCCAGTCTGAGAATTGTCCATTTACCCCCACTCTCTGTTTTCTATGCTCCAGCCAGTTTTTAATCTACGTGAGTATTTCATCCTCGATTCCATGGCTCTCGATTTTCTGAAGTAGTCGTTCATGTGGAACCTTGTCGAACACCTTTTGAAAATCCCTTTCTGTAAAAAAGTATTTCCTTAGATTACTCCTGAGCCTATCACCTCTTAACTTCATCCTATGCCCTCTAATTCCAGAGCTTCCTTTCAAGTGAAAGAGACTCAACTCAAGCACATTTACGCCACATAGGCAGGGCCAGATTATCCACTAGGCCAAGTAGGCACGTGCCTAGGGCCCAAAATGGTTAGGGGGGCCCACTGAAGGAGACCACTCAAAAAAAAAAAATTTTAGACGGCAACAGCCCGGCCCCCTCGCAGCAATCGGCAACACCGCCCCCCCTTGATCGGCAAAACAGACCCCCCCCGGAAAAACAGGGCCCCCCTGCCCCCCCTCGGCGAAACAGGGCCGGCAACTGCTTTCTCCCGCCGCTGCCAAAGCATGTAAATAACTTTAACACACACCACGGGGCTCTAACAGTGCGCGTGAAGCTACCGGCTTCCCTCCTCCTCCTTCTCCATCAACCAAATGGGAAGTTACGTATTGAGGGGGGAGCAAGGAGGAAGGAAGCCGTTGGCAGCACGCGCACTGTTAGAGCCCTGCGGTGTGTGTTAAAGTTATTTACAGGCTTCGGCAGCGGTGGAAGAAAGCAGTCATTGGCACTTTTTTGCCGATTGAGGGGGGGGACTATTTTGCCAATCGAGGGGGGCCCAGGTGTTGCCGATTGCTTTGGGGGGGGCTTCGGCAGAGGCAGAAGAAAGCAGTAAATGAGTGGAAGTCACAGGCCTGGGGAGGGGAAGATGGAAAGACAGTAGAAATACGTTATGTTGGAGCAGGGGAATGAGAGGGAGGGAGAGAAGGGGAAATGTTGGACAAGGGCAGGAGGGGTGCTAGATCATAGGGTGACAGGGGGGAGAGAACAACAGGAAAGAGAGTGGAAGCAATCTTTGACCCTGAGGGGGAGGGAAGAGAGAGGTGGTGAGATGATTGATCATGGGGAGAGGGCCAGAAGGGAATAGAGATGGGATAGTAAGATAGTGAAGGAAAAAGGACAGGGAGATGTCAGGAGAGGAGATGCTGGGCTACAAGAATGGAGGGAGGGGATATGCTGGAAATTGTGAAATTGTGGGACCGACCAAGGGACAGGGTGACAAGGACATGAATGAGAGGAAGATAACCTCTAGCTCTTCACCGTTGCTGCTTTCCCACATGCGCCTGACGCTGACGGCACAAGTTCTTCCCACTTCCATCATCTGCCCTCTTTTCTCCCTCTCTCCACCCCAGGCAATTCACTGAGGTGGGCATGATAACTGATGGAATTGCCTGGGGTGAAGAGAGAGAAGGGGCAGATGATGGAAGTGGGGAGAACTTGTGCCATCAGCTTCAGGCGCATATGGGAAAGCAGCAACAGTGGTGAGGGGCCCTCACCTCCTCACCACTGCTGCTGCTTTCCCACATGCTGAATGGGGGGAAGAAGGCAGAGTTAGTGAGATAGAGGAGGGATGAAGGAAAGGAGTGGCAAGCTGTGAGTAGACAGTGAAAAGAGGGAAATGAGGAATGAATAGTAAGAAAGAATTTAATTTAGACGGAGGCAGGAAATAGAGAAGGAAGAACAGAGAAGAAAAGGGAAGAGAGAAGAGAATTCTCAGAAAGGGGGGAGACAGATATCAGATCTGAGTGGAGGAAATGAGAAGAGAGAGACACTAAAAACCACAGGGGGAAGAGAAGGAGAGATGGAATGAGAGAGATGCCAGACCATGGGGGGAACAGAGGGAAGATGATGGATGCTAGACCAAAGAGGGGTGGGGAGAGCAGAAGTAGAGATGGCAGAGGGAGGTAGAGATTTTCTGGAAAGGGCAGACACTGGATAGAAGGAAGCGAATGACAAGAAGATGAGGAAAGCAGAAACCACATGACAGAGGTAGAAAAAAAGTCTATTTTTTATTTTATTGCTTTAGGATAAAGTAATATTTTCGCTGTGTTGATAAATGTTTAGAAACAGAAATGGTGATCCTTTTATTGGACTAATTTTAATATATTTTTGGCTAACTTTCAGAGACCAAATTCTCCTTCCTCAGGTCAGTACAGGATACTGTAACAGCAGTATACTTTACTGACCTAAGGAAAGAGGATTTGACCTCTGAAAGCTGATTACAAAATGTATTAGTCCAATAAAATGGTATCTTATTTTCCTTTTTTTGTTTTATTTTTATTTGTTAATTTGTAAAGTGATTTGTTATTTCTCTTTTTTTTCAAATTTACATCTGCTATCTTTATATTTTGTTCAGTATTGGGGGATATGCACCACTGTTTCTTCACCCTAAACTGTACCATTCCTTCAGTTTATAACACAAGGCAGCATGCTGAATGCTTTGCACTGCTCCGATGGTCACAGAATTCCTATCATCGTCAGAACAGCACAGAGCATTCAGCCCGCCAGCCAGCGCTAAAAACCTCTTCCGTGCTTTTGTAAAAAGGGGAAAGGGAGTTTAGTGAGGGTGGGTCTGTGTCCTGTGTGTATGAAAGACATGGTTTTCTGTTAGCGTTGACCAGCCTTGTTTGGCAAAATGCATCAGGCATGGTTCCTGGGAGCACCTTGAATATGCCTGATTTGAATCTCCTTATTGGCTGTCTGTCTTCTTTTGTTCCAAGTTGGATTCTTTGGTGGACCGCTTGCCTTGTTGTTTTGTTACAAATTAACATACATGGAGTGGAACATACTAGAGTAGTTACCCATATGTATGTATTTTTATACAAAATTTTATACAAAAGTTCTCCCACTCTTTGGTCCGGTCTATTCCTAGTGAGCCAGTAATAGCATCAATGTCCCTCCCTGACGAAGAGACGAAACCTGGGTCGGGGGGACAGGGACCATAAATTGAACCGTACACATAGAGAAAAAATTCTTTTAATGTCACATCACTTGGTTTACGTTTGTTTGAACGAGGTTTAACATCATCAACTACCACCTGGCAAAGATAAGTACATTTTTCATCATCATGAACAAATTACGTTGAAAGTTTGTTTATATAATGCAGGTGGTTGGGGGACAGTGAAGGCAATGATGGTCCCCTTGTTAACCTCGTTTTGGTGATAACACTAAATTCACAGGTTATAAGGTCTGAGCACTTCACATTTTAATAAGAGCATTATTTATATATTAGTTATTTGCTGTAAGAGCTGTGATTATTGAAATTCATATAGATTATCATCACAGTGTATAATTATCTATTCCTCCAGAGATTAGTGTATTTTTATACATACATATGGATTACAGTTGGACGACATAGAGTGAGGCAGTTGAGAGGAATTGCAAACTTGGTTATTAATATAGACTTATGTTTTGGATAGTATTACTGCTTTACAATGCATTTGAACACTTTTATATATGTATTAGTCTTTAAGCCCGTTACATTAACGGGTGCTAGAATAGATGTCTGTCTCTCTGTGTTTCTTTATCTCTCTCTCCTTGGCCGCTGTCTGTATCCTTCTGTCTCCCCCTCCCCCCGAGCAAAGCTGTCTGCCCCCAGCACCCATCTCCCCCCCAAATGTCTCTCCATGGCCCTCTTCTGTCTTCCCACCCCAGAGCAAAGCTGTCGGTCCCCAGCACACCTCCCCCAAAGCAGCCCCCTTTCCCTATCTCTCCATGGCCCCTTCTGTCTCCCCACAGCACACCCCTCCCCCCAAAGCAGCCCCCTTTCCTTCTCCCTGTCTCTCCATGGACCCTTCTGTCTTCCCCCCCAGAGCAAAGCTGTTTGCCCCAAGCATACCCCTCCCCCTAAAGCAGCCCCCTTTCCCTCTCCCGCTGACTCTCTCTCTGGCCCCCTTTCTCTGTCTGTCTTTCTGTTCTTCTCCCTGCCCCTGTGTCTTTCTTTCTTTCTGTCTCCCTCCCTCCCGCTGTCTGTCTGTCATTTTTCCCCATTTCCCTGTGCAGCAGCATTTCCATCCCACTTCCCTATGCAGCTGAAACAGTAGCAGCATTTTCCCCCACCCCTCCTTTCCCTTCTCTTACCTTCTCTTCCCTGCTCCGTTCGGCCCCTCTCCCTTCTTTTACTGCCGTTGTCCTGCTCCATCCGGCCTGCTCCTGACCCTCCCACCGCTGACAAACCTCGGGGCTCCAGCCGCGTAGGCAGCACTTTAAACACGCTGCTTCGCGGCCTTCTACTGCCAATTTCCTCTGCCGCGTCTGTCTCCAATGATGTCATCAGAGACGCGGCAGAGGAAATCGGCAGTAGAAGGGCGTGAAGCAGCGTGTTTATAGTGCTGCCTACGCTGCTGGAGGTTTGTGGAGGGTCAACGGCCGGAGCGGGGCTGCTGTCCACCACTCGGTTGCTGCCACTGGTGCTGCCTACGCCGCTGGAGCCGGAAGGTTAGGAGAGAGAGAGAGAGAGCACAGTCGCGCGCCTCCAGGCCCCGCATGCGCCCTGAGGTTTAGAATGTTTCCACAGAAGCACACATCAGGGCGCCAGCACTCACAAATTTTCAAGAGCGCATGCGCCTCTAGCATTTTATTATTATTGATGGAAAGGGTTTAGAGTTAAATTCCTGGGCAAGTAGGTGGGAAGGGAAGGAAGGGGGGTTTTGATCAGAGATGTTTGGGGGTTGCATAGAAGAAAAACTGTGCACTGGTATGCTAATCTTTGTTTTGAATTAAAAAAAAAAAGAAATACAAGTGGAAATAAAGAAGTAAATAAGAAAACAGATAAATGGGGCGGGGCATGGGCGAGGCAGGGCTGGGGGCCCCAGTGTACTTGAGTGCCTAGGGGCCTTCGAAGAATTAATCCTGCCCTGCATGTAGGTATTTAAACATCTCTATCATATCTCTTCTCTCCTGCCTTTCCTCCAAAGTATACAGATTGAGATCTTTAAGTCTGTCCCCATACACCTTATGATGAAGACCATGCACCATTTTAGTAGCCTTCCTCTTGACCGACTCCATCCTTTTTATATCTTTTTGAAGGTACGGCCTCACGAGACAGAGAGGGACCAGGCTGGGTATTAGGGACAATGATCTCTGTGTTAAATGTAAATGTCAGCTGGGCACTTATATCCATTCTTTCTTGGAGTGCTCTAAGTTGGCCATATGTAGGAAGGTTTTGTCCTTGGTGAAGCTCATTATCAATTGAACAGTGGATTGGGATTATGGGATACTGCTGTTGGGTCTTCAGGGGCCACTTCTGGAGCATGGCCTCTTAATAACACACTGTAGATTAATTTATAATGTCATCATCTTGGTTAAGAAGCTGATATTGTCCTATTGGGTATTGGAGGATTCAGCCCCAATCCCATTATGTCATTCCTGGCTGAGAGAACTGGCTACCTTTGAGAGACAATGGTATCGTACCTCTGCACGCCCAGATAAGAAACACTATGTAGCCTTATTGGACAGATTGATGACTCTGCTTCATGACTCGGTTGGGGGGAGTATGTATTCTCTGATGATATTCACCATCTCTAGTGTTCTCCATGTTTCGCTTTTCTATCCTTATTACCATCTGTCCTTACTCTTCTGCAACGAAGGATGTGGGGAGGGGGGGGGGAGGTATGTAGCTAGGGTTTTGGTGACCGTGTGTAGATTGGAAGAAAGAATGTTGAGTAGTATGGTATGTGAGTTTGAGAGTGAGGGGTGTGGTGGCTCTCTTATGAAAGTATGGGGGGATAAAATGGAAAAAGGTGGAGGACTGCAGAGACCCATAGCAAGCTTCCTCTTCATATTATTTTATTTCATTGCTGATTGGACACAGTACTGTTTCCTTGTATGAAGGTGAAGCTTGACATACAAACAGTTGTATTTTTGTAAACACTTGACTAAGGGCTGTTCACTGTACTAGTTGAACATTGAAAGTGATTTGTCTTTGTTTGCATTCTACCACTGTTAATAAAGTACATTAAAAAAGAACCACTGTTAACTACATAGATTCTTATAGAATAGCAGTTAGGTGATTAAACAGTTGTTTCCCTTCATGTGAAAATGCATAATCTTATTTTTAGTATATATAGTATTATCTAAAGTATATTAAGCTTTAAAAGACCCAGCCTTAGCTAAGAACTAAATAATCAGCAAAAGTGCTTCAGCTCTTGAAAATACTTTAGGGTTATCCACAGAGAAAAGCACTCCTGTAGTTCTATGTTTAGTTTATAGTAGCTGGAAGTTAATTAGCCTTGCTAGTCTTTTTTTCAGACTAATTAGTAAGGAAACAGGATATAAGGAAAGCAGAAGTCATTTTGAAAAAAAAAAAAAAAAAGCTCAACATTTTGTACATAACAGCCCCTTTGGAGTATATTATCTCCATAATGACCGTAAGTTGCTTTGCGTTTTGACAGGATGTGGTGGTGCAGTCTCTGGACTCATTTATGCTTCATCTAAGGCATTAATGATTTTAGGCCTAGCAGATTTACAAGTCGGCAGCTGAAACTACATGCCACATTGTTTAATTATGCAGTGATCAGCAATCTTTATATTTTAATTAGGGAGCCATGGTAATGAAGCCGTTCCACTTTTACATGTGACTGACTGGGCTGAAATGTCTTTGTTAATTGGTTGTTTGGAAACTTAATATTGACATTGCTATGCAGGTATACTTGGCTATATTTTCTTTCTAATATCTTTGCTAACCATTTCTGATTCACCTAATTAGTACTAATAATTTAAACGTGGCAAGACATTTCCAAGATTCCACTGTTTATTATATATATATATATAGCTGCTTCATTAACAGATATTAAAGACTGCTAACATGTAGTGACATATTTGTTATATTGACTGCTCATAACTGGCCAGTTCTGTTAGATCACAGATATGACATAACTAAACACTTTATCCACTTTGATCTTAACAGAAGGCTCCTCCTGCATAAAGTTCATGAAGCATCTTTTAGACCTAGTTTCAGTTATCTCTGAGGTACACTGGCACTGAGAATTGTACAATTCATCAAACAGTTAAGGTTTTTTAATGACTCCTTCATGCAAATGTTCTGAAGCACGCTAAGGTCTCCAAAACAATGAGAACCTAGTCTGCCGCTGGATGCTAGGACTGGGAGAAGGGAGCAGATGATGCTGGATGCTACAAGAAAGGGGAGCTGATGTTGGAGACTAGAAAAAAGGGGGCTGATTCTGGATGCTGGAGGCTGGGAGAAGGGGGAGCTGATGTTGGATATGGGGAATAGGGGGCAGATGGGTGATGAGGGACTGATACTGAGGTGTCTGGTAACCCTAAGTTGGGAGGACAAGGCCTAATGGGGAGGGGGAGGTGATAAATAAAAGGGCTATGTTCTATTGGATAGAAATATTTGGTTGCCCAGATCCTGCCATGACCAAGGGTGAAGTCCTGTTGGCTGAAGTATCTTCTGCAGGAGAGCAGAGAAAGCCTGAGTTGAGTTCTTTAGACAGAGGAAAGAAGGTGCTAAGATGCAGTGCACTATGCATGAATTCTATAATGGTATCTGGGTGCTTAAATTCCATTATAGAATACTAACATTTAAGTGTACCTACTTACACCATGTAAATAGCAGGTATACATATGCATACCTCAATGTAGCACTTTAACATGTAAATGACAATATTCAGCCGGCATCTGGCAGCGTGCTGTCTACCTGATGTCAGCGCTCAACCTGGATATTTAATGTCGGGCTGTTCCTGGCAACCAGCATTGAATATTCAGTTTTATTTTTAGCTGTGGCAACTTAACCAGTTAATATTCAGCGCTAACCAGTTAAGTGCTTAGGGCTGGATTTTAGTAATGATGTCTCCATTGGCTGGCGCCTCAAAAAAAAAACCCCGGCACTGTGTGTCAATCACGCATGGGCGCCGTTAAGAGAACTGCGGCTTATGTCTAACATAGGCGTCGGTAATGTAGGCCAGGGCTTTGCAGGCCTAGATTACCGGCACCTATGTTTGGCGAGGATAGCATCTCCAGAGGTGCCTAGTAGCATCTAAGGTCATTTCCGGCATAAACCACTCCTACTTTGACCTTAGGCGCCGTTAGGCGCCTCTGCAGACGTGATTACGTTGTCTACTTAGTTTTTAAACAATGTGGTCAATTCCCGTGCCAATTAACATCAATTAAAACAATTAAGTTAGGCGGCGATAGGGCACCGCCACCTACAACCAACTAACTTATAGCGCCATTTAGAAAATATAGGCCATAGATAGGCCTCCTATTTATATGGCCTATTTTAGTCATTAAACATAGCTGGTTCAGTGCTGAATATGTGTGCCTAGCTAGGGTTGCCAGACGTCAGGGAAAACCCGGATGTCCTCTTTTTAGAGGACTGTCCGGGCTCCTGGACATATTTTTCAAAACCCGGCATTTGTCCGGGCTTTGGAAAGCCCCGATGAGCTCTAGCTGCATCTGGAAGGCCTATGAGCATGCAAGGATCACATCACACACATCCGCACATGCTCCAGGCCCTCCAGACGTAGCTGAAGCTTGTCCGGAAAAAGACAGGAGGGTATGTGGGGCCTGGGCTGGGGGCGGAATTGGGCAGGGCTGGGACAGAAAGGGGTGAAGTCATGGGTCCGGGGTTTCCCAGAGAAAAATATGGTAGTCCTTTGCCTAGCTGACTATATCGTGTGATATTGCTGGCAAGCAGCTAGTCATTAACTGTGAACATTCAGCAGGAGACAGCCAACTATTTAAACCAAATATTTGCAGTTAGGCATCGATTTGCTATTTAACTGGCCAGGAGCCATTCCTGGTTGGTTAAATAGCTTTGAATACAGAGGCTCATAATTGAAACTTAAATACATTACATTACATTACATTAGGGATTTCTATTCCGCCATTACCTTGCAGTTCAAGGTGGATTACAAAAGAATTATCAAGGAAGTATTACAAAAAGATCTTACCAAAAAGAAATTTGTTCATTTTCAAAGAGAGTATGAAATGAGTATGGTTATTTGTTTAGGGTAGTTGGCTTTAGTGAGAGGCGGTAATAACTGCTAAAGAATGAGTTTTGTTATAGTTATTGCATCTTCTGAGTGGTTGTAAGATGCGAGTCTGATTAGAACTTTTCCCAGTTAGATTTTTATCACCTGTGGTTTTTTGTATAACTTAGAGTTATAACGGAGTTTATTACGAACTGGGTAGTGATTTAAATGAATACTACACCAATTTTTGAGATTAGTTTGATAATGATTTAAACAGAGTGCTTTTATGTTAGTTAATGATTATTCTTTTTGTATGAAATATTAAATGATTGGATTTAGATCAATTAGATTGTTAATTTATGAATTTGGGGGTTTTTAACATTAATAGGTGAAGCAGTAGGAAGATGATATGTGAATTATAATTATATTTATGTTTTAAACATTCATTGAATTAGCACTATGATGATATTTGAATTTAAATATTTAATGAATTAATTCAAAGCTCCTGGGTTTAGTTAATTATGATGACATATTGTAATCAATTGAATTATGTTTTTAACATTTTATGATTCGATTATAAGTACTTGGTTTTAATTAATTGAGGAGTTTTTTTTTAACTTATAGCGTATTTGTTTTACTTATTTACTGTCTGGGTTTAGTATTTTATCACTGATTAATTTAACTTATTGATTATAAGTATTTGGCTCAATATTATTCATTTTGTTATTTGATGAGTTTATTCGTGACTAATACTTTTCATATATTTAAAGAAGGCATAATAGGTTAATTATTATTTATTATTCATTAGTATGGTTTCATACATTGGTCATACTATCAAATATCCATTGATTGATTAAAGGCTTTTAAATTCAAATTTAAACTTATTATTATCATTTTTTTTTTTTTTCCAAGATGGCGGACCGTTAAGTCATCTATTGTTCTGTCTCCTTCAGACAATTTTTTATTTTTTCCTTTTTCTTTTATTTTTATAATTTTTTTTTTTATTGTTGGTTTCCAATTTTTACTTTATCTCAGATCTTAATTTATTTATCTGAGTTTATTTTCCTTTGTTATATATTTATTTTTCATATTGCTTACTGTTATTGTGATTTGACCGTTGGTTCTGGTTCGATGGTTGAGGGGCCTTGCACTTGAGGATCGTTGGACTGTGTGGTGGCGGCTGGGAGAGACCGAACTGGGACCTCGTTCTGGTTTGAGTTGGGGAGGACTAGATCTAGATCCTTTGGTCCTGTGTGCCGATAGCTGTATGCTGTGGCTTACCCCTGTTTGGAAGCTGAAGGCGAGATGGCAGATTTGGGACGGGCGGTCGGAGGCAATGACAGAGTCGAATTCCATGGGCGAAGGCAGTGCGGATGTAGCGCTGCAATTGTTGGCCTGCGATCAGAGGAGCAGGAGGGAACTTCCTGCGAGGCCAAATGTCAGGGTGTACCTGATGAATCGCGCTGAATGTTTGCCAGATGTCCAGCTTCGGCGACCTATGATCGGAGCGATCCTCTTCGCCACTTCTGCCTGTCTCCTGTGCATCTGCTCCGGGGGCAGCGGCATGTTCGGGGCTTGACCGGCTTGTAGTCTGAAGGCTTCTCCCTCGAAATCCCAGCATCCATCGGCCTGGTTGTTCTCAGAGATTGATTGATGTTATTGGGAGACCATGCTCAATGGGGAAGGTAGCAGCAGCATGTCGGAGGTTCAATGGTCGGTTACAGCTCCAGCGGCACCAACATATGCCAGAGTCGGCACCGAATGACTTTTTCACTGAGGAAATGACTGCATTGGGGAGACCATCGTGGAGGAGGAGAAATGAACAGCCTGGAACTAACATCCAAATCTCTTGCCTGTAGAAGTACTTTATCTGGAAGCTGAAATTGTGGATTGAAGCCAATGTTTTTTACTTTTAATTTTTTTCCAGTTTTATGAATTATTTGTAATCTTATTCATTGCTTTACCATTTTGTTTTATTTCTATCTTTTAAATTCTCCAGAATTCTTTTTCAACAGTTCCTCCTCTATATCTCTTCTCTTCTATCTTTCAAAGCACACAGTTCAGTTAGATTGTTTATTTTCTCATCTTTTCTCTTTTCTTACTTTTCACTCCCTTACAGCTCTCTTGGTACTTTAGTTAGATTGTGAGCCTTCGGGACAGTTAGGGAACTTCTAAGTACCTTTCATACTTATAATTTTAATGTATATTTTCTGAAAACCGCTTAGAACCTAACGGATATAGCGGTATATAAGAAATAAATTACATTACATTACATTTTCTGAATTGGTGACTTCATTATATAATGATTAGTTTCAATAATTAATTTAGGGGCTTAATAGATATTAAATGAATCTGCTCATATGGTTTCATATAGTGGCCATGTTATTGAATATCTATCTATTGATTAAGGGCCTTTAAATCTATATGAATTATTATTTTATGAATTAAGGATTTCATTATATAATGGATAGCTTCTATTATTAGTTTATGATTTAGCAGATGATGTTTAAAGATTAATAGTACGATGTAGAGGGTTCATAATATGTGTAAGTTTTAAATTTATAAGTTTTGTGTTTGATTATGTATTTATAATGATGATAAGATTAATTTATAAGCTTATTAAGACTTGTGTTTGATTATGTATTTATAGTGATGATTAGATTAATTTATAAGCTATCACACAGTTTCAGGGTAAGAATATATAAATTTTTTTGTATTAAAGTTTTCTTTATATTTGTATTGTATAGTGTTCCCTGTTGGAACCCTTGAGAAAGCCTGTTTAGGCGAAACGGGTCCCGTCGGGCATACAATTGTTGGGGCAAGCAAATTATACTACAATAAAGGATAAGTAAACAATGACTTACCAGCTGTTGATTGTTTTTATGGCTTTTGAATTATACAGAAGAAAACTATCTACAGACTTAATAAGAATTTTACAGATTTGGTGATTTAACCCTGATGAGTGAGGGTATTTTGTATTGCGAAGTTTTCCAATTTACCTCACTTTCTGACTTCTACATTTTTCTGCTTTAGTGATTACTAATTTGAACCCACAACCTCACCACTACAAGATAGACACTGAGGCCCTGATTCTATAAAAGATGCCTACAGTTAGGCACCCAGATCTCTGTGCCTAGCCAATCTAAGTGCCTAGGATTACCAGATTTTCCAAACAGAAAATCTGGACCCATGGCCCCGCACCAGGCCCGCCCCATTCTGGCTGGCCACACCCAATTCTGCCCCCAGGCCCGCCCCCCCAGACCTACACGAACAACATCAGACGGCATTTGCACGTGCGCTGGTGTGATGCGATGACATCACGCGCATTGCATCCACAGATGCGCGAATGCCATCCCAACGTTGCTTGTTGCTAGAAGCTTTTCAATCCCGGACAAAGTACTGGGTTTTGAAAAGCCCATTTCCTCAAAAGAAGGACATGTCCGGGGAAATCTGGACGTCTAGTAACCCTATAGGTGCCTAAAATTATTAATTGGCTTAATTAGTGCTGATAATTAAAAGTGTCATTACAAACAAAAAATGATTTAAAAATTTTAGTTTGCTGGTGAGTGCCTAACTTGGCACTTACCATTAAATGGCACTTACCATTTCAAGGTAGGCGTCTACACTGAAGAGCCTACCAGAACCTACTGGAAAGTAGGCATAGTTAAGGGTGGATCTGGGGAGGAGTTTGGGCGTGGATTGACGTAGGCGCTGGTAGGCGTCTACCTTTGGTGCACTCATTTAGGCCAAGATAACCCTGGCCTAAATAGCAGTGTGCCTAAGGATGTGATGTCTACCAGTGCTTAAGAGCATTTAGGCACCGCTAGGTGCAGTTCTATATACAGCGCCTAGTGGTTGATTAATGCCGTTTATAGAATCAGGGCCTAAGATAATAGAATAAAGATTTAAGTGTAAACTTTACCACACTTTAGTGACAGGGCCCCTTCTCCTTGATGATAATTTGTTAGCCTTTAATCTCGTTCCTAGGCTCCCTCTTCTTCTCTGTAACCCTACCAGTCGCTCTCTGAATAAGTTTGTTCTACTGCTACCCGGGAAATAAATAGAAATAAATAAATAAATCCACAAGATATATTTACATACTTCGGAGCTTATGTTTGCAAATCTGTCCAAGTAAAAGGTTATGAAGAAGTGAATCAGAAATCTTTGTGCAGAATGAAATCTCAAGTTGTTTTGCAAATAAGGTTTCCAGTAGGGAGTGCTTACAATGATTAGTATGAAAGTTGAAATTCCACCCCATGAATATTTAATTTGAAAAATACTTAACAAGCCTGTACATTATTACAATCTAACTATGTCAGGTTGAAAAATAATACACAGAGCACACTGTATGCAGTGTCATTTTTTCTTTCTCTTACATCCAAGTTTGATTATTCATACTCTTAATGACTGTTAAATTGTCATTCTGTAATTAGGTATTTTAAGACCGGGGCACAAGAGGGGAGAACACCTTACTCGTATTGCGACACATCTTTCAAAATCAGCACTACAGGGTTCTTCGTACTGTTATCTTTTATGAGCACATTGTACATGGTTTCTAAATCCCTGTGAGCTGGAGACTCATTTCTGCACTGTCATCAATCAAGAGGAAGCTGTGCATTCAGATCTACCCCAAGAGACTCCACACCACGTCCTCACTAAAGTTTACAGTTTCTTCCATAACCTGAGTTACATAAGGACAAAGCAGTTGATTTGAAAAACATATTTGACTTAGAAAAAAAAATCTTTTGTTTCTTGTCCTGATGCAAACAATTTTAAGTCAACAGCAGGAATGCTGATCTGATGAATTAAGGCTACAGTTACTAAAATGCACATTCGTAATCCTGATAAAATGCATTACCAGTATTTTATCGCAAGTCCCATTTTATGCAATAAAATAATAACGGGGTTCTTTTACTAAGCCATGTTAGGATATGGGTTTAGAGCGCTTAGTAGATAAAGACAGATTGTGCACCCTCTCCAAGGTAGGGAGAACGAAAGGGCACTCTCAAGTTAAAAGGGGATAGATTCTGTACAAACGTAAGGAAGTTCTTCTTCACCCTGGAGAATAAGGAATTGTCAATGAGCTTAAATGGTCAGGAACCATAGTATAAAATGCTTTTTGAGTAAGCATTTGAGCATTTGAGTAAGCAAATTGAGTTCTATAAGCACACTGTTTGTGATACACTGGTTTAGGGGGATAAGAACATTTGTGTTCAAAAGAGAAGTGTGACTTGGATGTGATAGTTTGTGATGATCTTAAGATGGCCAAACAGATAGAAAAGACGATGGCAAAAGCTAGAAGGATGCTTGGGTGCATAGGGAGAGGAATGGCCAGTAGGAAAAAGGAGGCGATGATGCCCCTATATAAGACGCGGGTGAGACCACATTTAGATTATCGAGTACAATTCTGGTCTGCACCTTCAAAAAGATATAAACAAAATGGAGTCAGTGGTCTTTGTCATAAAGCATATGGGGACAGACTTCAAGATCTTAATATGTATACTTTCAGGTGGGAGATATGATAGAGATGTTTAAATACCTACGTGGCATAAAAGCACATGAGGTGAGTTTCTTTCAGTTGCAATGAAACTCTGGAATGAAGAAGCATAGGCTGAAGGTGAAAGGGAACAGATTAAGAAGTGAATGCGTGGAATGGCCTCCCATTGGAGGAGCTGGAGATGAAATTGTATCTCAATTCAAGAAAGCTTTGGACAAGTACGCTGGATCTGTAAGGGAGAGGAAGAGTTAGTAGATAGCATGGATAAGCAGACTGGATGAACCACATGGTCTTTATCTACCTTCATTTTTCTATGATTCTACAGTATTGTTTTACAGGTCAAATTTATAAACCACTTTCACACATAAACCCCTGGATTCTATTATATGGCAAATACAGTTGCTCATGCAAATTTGGCCACTTAGAAGTACATATTACACATGCAACTTAATGTTTAACAAGCCAATTGGTGCTGATAATTGGCCACTAACAAGCAATTATTGACACTAATTAGCACGGATTAGAATGTACAATATACACTTCTCCCTCCAAATTTGTGGGTTTAGAACTTGTGATTTCAGTTATTTGCGAGTTTCTAAACCCTGACCCACCCCCGCCTCCCAGACCTCTCCACACTGTACCTGGTGGCCTAGCGGTGAAGCGGGTCAGGAGCAATTTTCCTTTGCTCCTGCCCCGTGCAGAGCTGTCAACAACAATGGCTGCCATGAGTTCCCGCTATAGTCTTGTGAGACCACGGGAACTCACGACAGCCATTTTTGTTGATGACTCTGTACGGGGCAGCAGCATAGGAAGATCGCTCCTGCCCTGCTAGACCACCAGGTAAGGTGTGGAGAGGTCCGGGAGGCAGGAGGGTGGCAGGGGTGGATCAGAATCAGCCCTAAAAGTTATTTGCAATTTTTCTATATGTGCGGGCCGGTTCTGCTCCTAACCCCTATGAATATTGAGGGATAAGTGTATGCTATAAAGCTGTGTGCATAAATGCTAATGTGTGGATCTCAATTGGGGGCATGACCATAGAAGGGACATGGGCAGGTCATGGGCATTCTTATAAATTTCATGCACCATTGTAGAATGTGCCCTGTCTGTGCAGGAATTTAGGCATGAACATTTACACCAGGTTGCAGTTGGCATAAATGATCACGCCTAAATTTTAGTCGCAGGGCCGGCCACTGTGTGTATTATATAAACTGCATCTAACTTTAGGTGTGGTTTGTAGAATAGCACAACAAAGAAAAATGGGGAGACCCAATGATCCACAATGAAGGCAATCCACCGATGAAAACAAAAACAAAAACTGTGGATACAGATGTTCTGGAGATAATTTATTAAACACTGACATATAAAACCATAAAAATTCAAATAAAAAAGTACAATGATAAAAAATACTGTGATAAAATCCAACCGGACAGTGTTTAATAAATTATCTCCAGAACATCTTTTTTTTTTTTTAATTCAATTTTCTATACCGTTCTCCCAGGGCAACTCAGAATGGCTTACATGAATTTATTCAGGTACTCAAACATGTCTGTCCCGGTGGGCTCACAATCTATCTAATGCACCTGGAACAATTGGGGGATTAAGTGACTTGCCCAGGGTCACAAGGAGCAGAGTGGGTTTGAACCCACAACTCCAGGGTGCTAAGGCTGTAGCTTTAACCACTGCACCACACTCTCCACAGTTTGTAGAATAGCACCAAGTGCGTTTTTATTCCTTGCCCATTTTTCTGTCACCATAGTTAGAATTTAGTCCAAAATGTAAAGGAAGTCTTGTAAAATTAGATCAAGCTTAAATGTAGGACTGCAGTGCAAACTGGCATGTACTTGTACAGTAGGAATGCCCAGAGGCATAGTTTAGATACAGTGTGAGCAGAGTTGCGATTTACATATGTACATGTGATCGGATGTATTGTATGTGTATTAGAACTGCATTTCAATTAATTTTTTTGATTGAGATTAATTGCATGATTAAAAGCATTTTAATCATGATTAATTGTATGCATAAAGATATTTTAAGACTGCCGGTTAGTGACTCTCATGATAAACTGAGCTGCGCTAAATGTGTTATTTTACCGCTGTTTAGTAACTACTCCTTTTAGTGTATGAGATTTGTGATAAAATACGTAATGTTGATTTACTGGTTGTTCAAAGGAAGCGTTCTGATTCTTCTGAAATATTTATTGTACCTTAATGGAATCCATTTTGAGCTACCAATGAAAAAGCATGAGCTAAGTCTAAATTTAAATAACTGTGGGTAAATATACAGCTGGTGGCTTTATGCTCCGATCTTCAATGCTTTAGTTGTTGATCTACAGTTCATCTGGTACAAAGTTCTAAATTAATTTCAGACTTCTAAACCAATACTGTTAATTGGTCGAAAATATTTTTTAAAAATATTTCTTATATACAATCTGCAAGCCCCAAAGCTATCAGAACAGGCACAATAAGTATTTTTCTGGAGTGCTCACAATCTAACCCCCCCCCCTTTTATGAAGCCATGTTAGGCTTTTTTATTGCTGGCGGCAGCGGTATTAGCTTCGATGCTCATAGGAATTCTAAAAGTGTTGGAACTAATACAGTATACCCCCGCGACTTCGCGATTCAGACTTCGCGGACTAAGTCATTCGTGATTTTTTCCAGTTTTCCCCGGTCATAATTATTTCTGCTCGGAGCCTCTTTAAAAAAGGCCCGAAAGCACAAGACGGCAGGAGGCATCCAACTGCAAACGGTCAGCCAACTGCAGATGGGCAAACGTCCTTGGAAGCCAACTGCAGAAGGGCAGACATCCTCGGCACCTCCGGCAAGATCCAAGTTAAAAAAAAAAAGCAGCAAAGTGGTGAGCTGCCGCCCCTGCCTCCGATCCCCGCTCCTAAACCACATCCTATAATTACAGTTTTTTGAAGTTCGCAGGTGCTCCTGGAACGCAACCCCCGCGAACTTCGGGAGTATACTGTACCACTGTGGTGGAATTCTAAAAGTGTCGGAGCTAATATCACTGTGGTCGGTGATATAAAAGCCTAAAGCAACTTCATAAAAAGGAGGGGTGTAAGTTTGAGTCAATAGAGGGTTAAGTGGTTATTCTAGATCAGGGGTGCCCAATATGTCGATTGCGATCGACAGGCTGCTCGCTCAGGCGACCCCAGTCGATCGCAGAGCGGGTTCCCTTCTCTTTTTTCTCCACCTGACTGGCCCGCTCCTGAATTCTGCTGCTGCCGCCGCTGCTCAACATTAAAAAAAAAACCAGCTTGGAGAACTTATGCTCCGGGGGCTAATGTGTGCTTGTACCGGCTTCCCTTCTCTTCCCTCTGAAACCGGAAGTTATGTCGGGGGGGGGGGGGAGGGGGAGAGAAGGGAAGCCGGCACGCACATCTTAGAGCCCCGTTCGCGGGCTAAAGCGGGAGATAGGTCAGTGAAGCTTGCGATTTGCTCTTCTTGCTGTCAGGTCCTGCCTACTTTCTGTTTCCTCAAAGGCAGGAACCGGCAGCATTTCTCTCAATAGGTCGATCTTGGGCCGATCAGCCTTCCTCTCCCTGACGTCAATTCTGCCGTCGGAGAGGAAGTTCTGGCCAGCAGAACTTCCTCTCCGACGGCAGAATTGACGTCGGGGAGAGGAATGCTGGTCGGCCCGAAGCAGGGAGAGCTTGGCCGGCGGCGGGCGGCTTTGGGGGGCCTGTTATCCGATGGCAGCGGCAGTGGCAGTGGCTTGGGGGAGGGCAGGGAGGGAGAAAGAGGGCAGGCAGGGAGACAGAAGGAAAGAAGAGAAACATAAAAAAAGAAAGGGGGCATGAAGAGAGAAAGAGAGGGCAGGGAGAGAGGAAGAAAACGTTGGGGGGGGGAATGAGGTCAGGAGGAGAGGATGCATACAGGCTAAAAGAAGGGAAGAAAGATTGGATGCACAGTCAGAAGAAGAAAGTACAACCAGAGACTCATGAAATCACCAGACAAGATAGGAAAAATGATTTTATTTTAAATTTAGTGATCAAAATTTATATCTGCTGTCTATATTTTACACTGTGGTCCCCTTGCGCTAAAAACTGCTATTGTGGTTTAGTAAAAAGGGAGGGGGGGGGGTATTTGTCTGTTTTTGTATGGTTGTTAGTGAGGTAACAGTGCACAGAGTCATCTGCTTTGACCTCTTTGAAAAACCCTGGAATAGGAATGATGATTAACATTTTCTATGTGTACAGTGTGCTTTGTGTTTTTTTTTTAATTTTATTGTTGGTAGATCATTTTGACTTGGTCATTTTAAAAGTAGCTCGCAAGCCCAAAAAGTGTGGGCACCCCTGTTCTAGATTATTATCAACTAAAGTTCCCTTTCCAAGAACTTCCAGGCCAGCCATAATAACAAAATATTACAAAGCAGGAAACGTTTGGCTTTTTCCACTCCTTGGAAATTATCTGGCGCTTTTGACTATCTGTTCTACCTGTAACACAAAAATGCATCCATGAGTGGCTAACATCTAGACTGGAATCCAAAAGAGCTGTTTCAGGTAGAACAGCTAGTCAAAAGCGCCAGATAATTTCCAAGGAGTGGAAAAAGCCAAATGTTTCCTGCTTTGTAATGTTTTGTTATTATGACTGGCCTGGAAGTTCATGGCAAGGAACTTTACTCCCTAGACTAAAAGTGAAGATCTTCCCTATAAGGGAAAATGACCTATCAGAGGATATAATCTGTTCATTTAAATACTGCAGAGGCTAATTAAGTCTTATGGCTCTGCTGCTAGATAATTATTTGCAATTTGACTGTAAGTATCCTGAAACAAAGACAAGGGCATGGATAAGAGGTCAAGGATAATTCTAAGGAGCTGTCTTCTATCTTTGAGGTATCATCTTAAACTGAATTAAAAAAATATATAAGCAAATATATTTTCCAGTTTTTTAAATGTTACTGCTGTTTTGTCATTAGGGATGCTAATGAAATAAGCATTTGTATCCCCTCCCTCCAAAAATTATATACAGAGTGAGGCAAAAAAAGATGGTGGTTGTTTTTTTTTTTTGCTGTTTTCTCATTAACCACTTGGAATTTCAATGTGAAAGTAACAACAAATAAAGTTGTAAAAGTCTACATTTATGTGCTGAATAGAATGGGATTATCTTTAAATACAGCAAAGATACAAACTTTTTAGCATGACCAACCCACCCAGTGATTTTTGTGCATTCAAAAATTTTTACATTGTAAAACTACTAATATATATATATATTTTTTAAAAAGGGTACCAGCTTACTGTTAATAATATCACATTGACAGAGACTTTTGTAAACAACTGAATTTGAATATTTTGTATTTAATAAAGGATAATTTGTAGATAATTTCTTTAAAAACATTTTGGATTGAAACGGTACTCATAGATAAAGTGTCCAAAGCATAACGTACACAATGAAAATCTAAACAAGACATTAACAAGGCAATATTGGCTGCATAAATGGGGAAGGCAGGGGGTGCCGGCACCTCTCTGCCCCCCCCCCCACACACACCATGCTCGTGCCATCCCTCCCCCCACCCCAGACAATGCATGAATAAGGTTTTAAAGCAAAGGCAATATTGGCTGCATACAGTGGCGTAGTAAGGGGGAGAGTTTGGGGGTGTCCGGCAGGAGGGACTGGGCATCCCTCCTACTGGCAATGTTTGCGGGAGGGCTTGGAGGTGTCCAGCAAGAAGGACTGGGCATCCCTCTTGCCGGGGAACATTGCGGTAGATCGTGGCAGGGTCAGGCAGGAAGAATTGGGCATCCCTCCTGCTGTGATCATTGTGTAGGGTGGGGTCGACGGTTCCACGATTCATTAACCGGTGCTTATGATAGACGCCGATTAGAGAATCATGGTTTTAGTCGAAGGATTGGTCCCTACCATGCCTAAAAGGTCTTGTTTTGGGCATTTGGAGCTTGGGCAAATTTTTTTTCGGTAATAGGGCTTAAAGATAGACATAATGGCGGTCTGGGCGATTAAATCCTGAATGTACAGGTAGGCCATTTTTGAAAAAAACCCCACATTTTGGACATTTTTTTCGAGAATGGACTTTTTCCTGCTGCCTACTTTGGGCGCCTAGGGCCTTAGGCCAAAAGGAACATAGACTTTTTTTTGATTATGCCCATCCACATTATTTAATTGTTAAATATTAGACACTATGTTATAGTGCTATTGTTCAAGGGAGTAATTCTATAAGAGTGCAGCTATATTTAGGCACCTGAAGAATGCCTATGTGCACTGTTTCCTCTAAACCAGTATTCTGCAAACTTTTTAAAGCCATAGCACACTGAATTCCGGGCTGCCGCTGGAGAGCATCTGGAAATGCGTGGACGTTGACGCAATGAGATCACGCACATGTGTGATGTCATCATGTCAAGATCTGCACATGCTCAGAGATCCTCCAGATGGTACCCTGAGCCTGCAATTACTACGCCAGTGGGGGGTGCTGCAGGAGGAGAGGTGTCGGCAAGGAGGAGACGCGCCGGTGCTGGCTGACTAACATAAGAACATAAGCAATGCCTCTGCTGGGTCAGACCTGAGGTCCATCGTGCCCAGCAGTCTTCTCACGCGGCGGCCGAACAGGTCCAGGACCTGTGCAGTAATCCTCTATCTATACCCCTCTATCCCCTTTTCCAGCAGGAAATTGTCCAATCCTTTCTTGAACCCCAGTACCGTACTCTGCCCTATTACGCCCTCTGGAAGCGCATTCCAGGTATCCACCACATATTGGGTAAAGAAGAACTTCCTGGCATTCATTTTGAATCTGTCCCCTTTCAACTTCTTCGAATGCCCTCTTGTTCTTTTATTTTTCGAAAGTTTGAAGAATCTGTCCCTCTCTACTCTCTCTAATCATGATCTTACAAGTCTCTATCATATCCCCTCTAAGTCTCCTTTTCTCCAGGGAAAAGAGACCCAGTTTCTCCAATCTCTCAGCGTATGAAAGGTTTTCCATCCCCTTTATCAGACGCGTTGCTCTCCTCTGAATCCTCTCGAGTAACGCTATGTCCTTCTTAAGGAACGGCGACCAATATTGGACGCAGTACTCCAGATGCGGACGCACCATCGCCCGATACAATGGCAGGATAACTTCTTTCATTCTGGTTGTAATACCCTTCTTGATTATGCCTAGCATTCCGTTTGCCTTCTTAGCGGCTGCTGCGCACTGTGCCGTCGACTTCATTGTCATGTCCACCATTACCCCCAAGTCCCTTTCTTGGGTACTCTCATTTAATAACATCCCTCCCATCGTATAATTGTACCTCGGGTTTCTGTTTCCCACATGTAATACTTTACATTTCTCAACGTTGAACTTCATCTGCCATCTCGTCGCCCATTCCCCTAGTTTGGTCAAGTCCCTTTGCAATTCTTCGCAGTCCTCTTTAGTCCGAGCTCCACTAAATAGTTTGGTGTCTGCAAATTTTGTTATTTCGCACTTCGTCCCTGTTTCTAGATCATTTATGAATATATTAAATAGCAGCGGCCCAAGCACCGAGCCCTGCGAGACCCCACTCGTGACCCTCCTCCAGTCCAAGTAGTGGCCCTTCACTCCTACCCTCTGTTTCCTACCCGTCAACCAGTTTCTGATCCATCTATGTACGTCTCCTTCCACTCCATGGTTCTTCAGTTTCTGGAGTAGGCGTTCATGGGGCACCTTGTCAAAGGACGAGAGGCACGTCCTGTAAGCAGTCAGCTGGTGCCAGCACCTCTCCTCCTCGCCAGCATCTTGAGGCACACCTAGAATCTTGCTGTGGCATACTAGTATACCATCAATCAATGAACGTGGAACACTTATGTGTGTTGTATAGTGTTTTAAAAACAGAGAAAAGGACCTCAAAAAACCCCTAGATCACAATCAATAAAGTTATGAACAATCGGGGTTAGGTTTTCATCACTGGACCAGTGATGAAAACCTAACCCCGATTGTTCATAACTTTATTTAAAACACTATACAACACACATAAGTGTTCCACGTTCATTGATTGAGTTTTTCAATTTGGACACTTAAGAAGTTTCCATTTATTCCTTCAGTATACTAGTATACCATGGCACATAGTTTGTGATAAACTGCTCTAAACTATGCAGGTGTCCTGCCAGTAGGGAGTGATGCTTCAATATTATGTTTTCAATTGCTAGGGACAGACAGGTTCCCTGAAGTCTTGAAGAGCTTGCCTATCCCTCACTATTGAAAACGTGAAAGGGAAACAGCACCACCCACTGGCAGAACTGTAGGAGGAGGTACCTATTCTAAAAAGGAAAGTGGGCTCCTACTATCCTGTATAGAATACTAAGCTAACAGCTGAAATACACAGCCATAGAGCTGGTATAAATATGAGCCCACCTTCGCTCTACCCAGACTCCACCTATGTTTACACCCATCTGTCAAATATACATTATGCCAGATATATGCATATTTATAGAACAGTGCTTAGACTGAACTTCAGCATTTACAGTATTTAAATATTGTCACAGTGTCACCCCTGTGCCTTTAGAGGAAACGCTGCAGTGCTCAGAAAGTAGGGATAAAGATATGGGCAAGACTCTGAGGGGTGGAACACCTGTCCCTAAAGATAGGCTCAGAGCACTGCAGTCCCAAGATCATCCTTTAAATACTGATTCTAAAATTGTCAGAACGCCTAAGACCTGTTCAGATTTTCAAAGGAAATTGACATTAGGGAAAGGCAAGGAGCTATCAGTCCCAGCATGCCCCAGGGTGGGAAGTAGACATACCAGGGCTGGAATTGCTAGGAAAACCAGCCCAGGTGGGAAAAGCTATAATCTGCTGAGAAGAAACCTGAATTTTCCTAACATGAGACAGGGTAGCTCAGCTGGTATGGGTTCTCATCAGCACAGAGTGGAAGAAAAGGGAGTGGCTGCTAGGGAGCAGGGGAGCCTATACCATTTCCCAGAGCAAGACTGACTGATATGGAGAGAGCAAGCCGCCCACTCTCAAGTTCCCCAGGTAAAAGCCTCTGATGCTGAATTTGCTACTGATATTGAGGACATTGAAATGGAGCAAGATTCTATGGAGGAAAAAGTAAATGCCTGGGAAATGGAGTCTATAGAGTGTGGGGGTATGGGCTGATGAAGACATGAAGCTGAGTTAGGAGCTTCCATGCAGTAAAGGTGCTTGCTGACAACCAAGAGGAAAAGATTGTGGTTTAAAACCAGTATGCCCTGCACCTTGAATTGCCAAAGGGTTGCTGCAGGAAGAAGGGTTTTGGGAGCAAGGCAGCAAGACTGTTCAAGACCTTGCCAGAACCCAAGGACTAATAAGATATTGCGTTTGGCATGATTTGTTTTGTTTCACCTTCTGCTGAAGTAGTATGTTAAGGCCCAGTTATTTGGAATTGTGTTTTTTTCTTTGCCTTGTACAATAATTTTTTGAAGCTGCCAGTTTATTTTGTGGATTTCTGTGGGTGGGGAAACTGAAGATTTGGTTCCATTTATGGGAGGTGAAATCCCAAGCTTGAGGAAGTAATGTTCCGGTTTTCCCCCAAGCACTGGCTATCAAGTACTGGGTGAAGAGCTTGTGCTGCAAACAACTTGTGTTTTGTTTTTGTTTGTTTGACTTGTGTTGTGTTTTTGTTGTTTGTTGTGTTTTGATTTTGTTACTTGTTTGACCAAACTGGAAGCAGTGGAAGAGAAGGTGAAGCTTGAACTGACTATGATATGTTTTCTTTGTTTTGTACCATGGATGGAACTACTGTGAAGCTATACAGAGTGTTGAACTGACTGTGTGCAATAAAGTACTTTTCCCCCCCAATTTAAAACTTGTCTGTGTTTCCCTGCATTCTCTATTCCACTCTTCAAGCCTCGTCTAACCGCTCGGCTGAGGTCTGTGTGCTCCAGGTAAGGCCCCTAGCTCCGGCCAATTCGACCACACCCGGTCACAATATGCACATTAATATATTCATATATGCCATTATTCTAATCATTTATGTACAAAATCTTAAGCACCTACTTTATAGAATTACTCAATAACTAGTAAATGCACTTTAGTAAATAGATCCTTAGAGTTTGAGGTAGCCATTGTTTGCAGAAACAACTACCTGTAGAACACAAGGGCATCACCACTGTGGATAGCACCAGGTCACATAAGTAAGTCCTGCTGTTCAAAGACTGCTGTTGGTGCCATTTGAAAGCATTTTTCACAAGTGTCTTCTGCTTTGCCTCACTGGATTTTAAAATAAAACCTTTATATTGACTTTCTTCAATCTGTCATATTTTTTCATTTCGTTTGCTGTGTCTTTTCTAGGTACTCTGATTAAAGCATACCCTTAAGCAGCAGCTCTGTGTTCTCAGAAGAGAACATTTTCTCATACTTTCCCCTTATACTGTATAATTACATTCCAGACAAAAATAAGACTTCATCATTTCCATTGAGAATTTGCTGAACCCCCTCCCCCCCTCCCCTCTCCCAACCCAGACCAATTTACAATATTTAAAGAACATGTAGTTAAATAGATTTAAGGTCTGTTTTACAATTGTTAAATATTTCCATTTATCTCAGTACCGTGCAAATTAAATCTGTTATACCAGAAGCATAGCTGATTTTCCTGCTTGATGGCTTGGAACGTATTTGTGCACTTAAATGTAGTTAAAAAACAATTGAACTGAATGAAGACAGAAGCATGAATAAACTTAATTCTGAGTTTAAAAAAATATACTGTTAAGCAACTGCAGTCAATCAGCCTTGAAGCAATGCAATTTCCTGTTTGTTCACAGAAAACCAGGCAGAGTATTATTTTGATTTTTAATGGTTTATACCTGCTATGGTAGTGTTCATAATTATCTCATATCTGCATATGCTTGGAATTTGTGAAAAGTATGTACATACGTGGAAAGTGAAAAATAAAAGGCCTGCCGGAATTATTGTTCGAGCCTCTAAATATGAGCATGTAACACCGATTTTGCACAATGTTATATGCTCAGTGTAGCTCAGTGTGTTGAATTCAAAACTCTGTGTTTGATTTTTAAGTATTGAATGACAAAAAGTTCTATAGTTTTGAGTTTGCAGTTTTGTTGTTATCAACCAAATAGAGCTTTGTACTCTGAGAATCAGATGAACCTTGAAGTCCTGCCCTTGAATTTGGTGAGATCAGCGAGAACTCATCAATCTATGATTTTAGTACATGGAGCGGTATAGTGGAATTTGTTGCCAATTGAAATCAAGCAGTCTCCTTTTTTTTTTATTAATAAGTGTTTATTAATTTTCAATTTGAGAACAGTACATTAAAATATACATACAATTAACTTCATAGACAGCACTTACTATCAATCAAATAATGCTACATAATATTTTTCCCCTCCCTCCCACCCTAATTTGAGAACAATAACAAGGTTCATTAAATTATACATACAATTAATATCTTAAACAGCACTTGTATATGATCAATGAATATTATATTTCTCCCCTCCCTCCTTCCCACCCTTCCTGGATGTGCAAATCAAAAAGGAAAATAAAGGCATAATCCAACTAATCAGAATTAACAAAATTTGTCAATGGACCCCATGTTAATTTAAATAGTTTATTATGACACGATATTTCTGAATTCATTTTATCATAATTAATTTGATACTGGAGTCTTCGATTCCGTTGTCCTATGAGGTGGTAATTTGTGGGACATTAGAAAGGTATAAAAGCAGACTCTTTATCATTATGACTGGGATAGCCATGCAAATGATTACCAAGAACTGGAAAAATTGGGACAGACTTAATTTCTCCTTTTGGTGGGAAAATTTATGTATTGATTTTCAGAAGCCATTCGACAAGGTCCCACATGAATGACTACTTTGAAAATTGCGAGCCATTGAATAGCCAGTGAAATACTCACGTGGATTAAAAACTGGAGTGGAGTGGAGTGCTGCAGTGTTCGGTGCTTTGACCCGTGCTCTTTAACATATTTATAAATGACCTGGAAATTGGTACGACAAGCGAGATGATTAAATTTGCAGACGATACAAGGTTATTCACAGTGGTGAAGACACATTTTTGCGATGACCTGCAATGTGACATAAACACGCTCGAGAAATGGACCGCGACATGGCAAATGAGATTTAATGTGGATAAGTGTAAGATGATGCATGTCGGTAACAAAAATCTTATACACGAATACAGGATGTCTGCTGCAGTACTCGGAGAGACCCCCCCCAGGAAAGAGACTTGGGAGTACTGGTCGAGAAGTCAATGAAGCCATTCGCGCAATGCGCGGCAGTGGCGGTGGTGGCGAAAAGGGCGAACAGAATGCTAAGAATGATTAAGAAGGGGATCATGAACAGATCAGAGAATGTTATCATGCCACTATACCAGGCCATGGTACGCCCCCACCTGGAATACTGCGTCCAGCACTAGTCACCGTACATGAAGAAGGACGCAGTACTACTCGAAAGGGTCCAGAAAAGAGTGACTAAAATGGTTAAGGGGCTGGAGGAGTTGCCGTACAGTGAGAGATTAGAGAAACTGGGCCTCTTCTCCCTTGAAAAGAGGAGACTGAGAGGGGACATGATCAAAACATTCAAGATAATGAAGGGAATAGATAAAGACAGATTGTTCACCCTCTCCAAGGTAGAAAAAATGAGAGGGCACTCTCTAAAGTTAAAAGGGTATAGATTCCATATAAACGTAAGGAATTTCTTCTTCACCCAGAGGTAGAAAACTGGAACACTCTTCCGGAGGCTGTTATAGGGGAAAACACCCTCTAGGGATTCAAGAAAAAGTTAGACAAGTTCCTGCTGAACCAGAACGTATGCAGGTAAGGCTAGTCTCAGTTAGGGCACTGGTCTTTGACCTAAGGGCCGCTGTGTGAGCAGACTGCTGGACATGATGGACCATTAGTCTGACCCAGCAGTGGCAATTCTTATGTTCTTATCTCTATAAGGCAGTAAAGACACCACAAATCACATTTTTAAATCCTAAATACTTCTCAACTCTCAATATTCATATTATGTGATCCAAAACTTATAACTGGTAGCTCTAATAGGAGTCCTCAAAACTATATTTCCATTGGCATCAGTCATAGCCAACTTATTTTTTTCTGGGCAGGACGCAGTCTACCCCTACCAGCTCTAACTTGCTGCCATTTCAATGATTGATCCATCTGTTGTTGTTTCTTCTCCTGCCTGCAACATTTCCTTCTCCCTGTCCTAAAAACTGAAATGTTTGCAAGGCCGCAGCTTTAGTTGAAATGTGATATGATGCTCCCTTTGCGTTAAAATTGTAATCAAAATGGAAATGTCCACCTGTTTCAAATCTGTTCTTCTCTTGAGTTTTAAAGTAAAAGGTGCCAATTCCCTCCATCATCACAAAGTAAAAGGGGAAATATCAGCAAATATAGCTACTTCATGTGTATCCCATATGATCTTCTCCTGCTTTGGTGCTACAACTAAAATTTCTTCCTTTTGTTCATAATTATGAAAGCATACTACGATATCTTTAGGTTGATTAGGTCAAGCTACGCCCAAGGAGTGGTGAGCCCGATCAATATGAATTTGATTTATTTGTTTTTCACTCTGTACTTGAGCCAGTACATGCACTGATAGCTTCTGTACTACTTCTACACAGTTACGATATTCAGGTAAGTCTGGTAAACCTCTTATGTGTAGATTTTGTCTTCTACCCTTATTTTCCAGCTCTTCTACACGGTCCATAAGATCAGTCACTTACTTCTTCTGTTGAGCATTTTTTTTTTCCATTGAATTTAATTGTGCCACCACTTCTTCGGCATGTTATTCCACCTCCTCCATACACTGGCCCAGGCCGATTATATCTGCCTTAAGTTCAGATTTCATTGAAGCTAAATCCTCTCTCGATGCTGCTATACCTGCTTTCAACTCCTAGAACCACCTTCGCAGTTCTTCCATACACGGCGTAACATTATTCCCCTCAGGGCATTCTGGTTCCATTATTATCTCACTGCCCAGCTCTTCAGGGGCTGACGCCTTGTCACCAGCCTCTTATCTAGCTTGCTACTGCCCAGGTAGGCAAAGTCCTTCAGGTTGAGAGATTTTTTTCTTACTCATTTCGATGCTGATTTTCTGATTAATCAAATAGTGCTCAAAAAATTATTTCAAATACTACCTTATTTAGAGAATAATCCATCATTCGCTCCAGCGAGTGGGGATCTGCGGGCTTATGCTTCCATCTGTCTTTACGACATCCATGTTGATGATATTTCTAATTAATTTTTTACATACTGCTTGCAAGCTTCTAAAGTGATATACATTCAGGTAAAGATTATCATGTTAAATCAAAAGATAACAAGAATACAGTAAATGTCATGTTGGGCCAGTCCATGGTCCATCAATCCCAGCATCCTCTCTGTTACAGTGGTTAGTCTGAGAAAATCCCAAAAAGAAGACCTATTTCTCATTCTTCATTTCCAGGGAAGAGAAATAATTCTCTCAAGTCTACTTTTACTAACATATTGTTGTGGCCCTTTCCTTCAGAAAGGGCCACAACAGAAACTTGTCCAGAAACTTGTTCAGAAACTTGTCCAACCTCTTTTGAATCTTGCTATGTTGGTTGCCTCTTCTCTGGCAACAGATTTCACTGTCATATGAGCCCAATGAACAAATGAGTGGCCACATATCTAGATATTCCAAATATTTCATATATAACCTACAATAACAAGTGCACAATGATCAAAACATCGCTCCCAGGGGACCTATCCCCCCACTTCCAAGTGATACTGCAGGCTGGCCAGGCAGGTACTCTTCCAGAAGGTTGCTCTCTTGGCTACAAACCCCAATGCCTGGATCTTTTCCCAGGCAGAGCTGTCCCAGGACTACTGACAACCTCTTAGCATGGATTTAACCCAAAAATAAGACATCCATTGCAAAGCAGATGAAAGACACCTTCTCAGCTCATTTGCAGGTGTTAAGACCAAAGAGAGAGAGGGCACTGCTCAGGGAGATAAGGAGGCAGAGCTGTGAAAGATTGATATCTTCTGCAGTCCATCGTGCATGTTGGGGTGTAGAACCCATGCATAAAGAATCATATGCTGTTTGCACAGGAAGCACTGATAGCTGCTTGTGTTTGTGAGGACCTATCATTTTGCTTTGACAGCAGCTGCCCTTTACCACCCCAAGAGGTTGTCTAATCTGTCTGATAGTTCAGCCAGCCCTGCTGATAATTAGGTATTAACTAGTAAGATATCCATTTGGATAAACTTGAAACATTCATGACTGAGTACAAAATGTGAATCATTCTCAGTATAAAACTCCACTTTTCCTCACCTGAAATCTTTATGACCTGCTGTAGATGAGAACATTCACACATTGACACATATTTTAAACAGATTTTTAAAGATTCTGTGTCTTCAAATGGAATTAAATATTTAAAAAATAGTGATAAAAATTTAAACCAATTAAAGTAAATTTGTTTTTTCCCCCCTAAAAACATAACTGAATCATTGTAGAACTGGGTCAGAACTGACTAATTATACAAGCAAATTTGAACAGTTATTTGCTGATCCAAAGCTGGGATTAAACCATGTTGAAGGAACTTGTCTAAATTGGTGCTAAGTGGAAATGCCAGTTTTCATTTGCTAAACAATATTTGCCATAAAAAGTACGAACCGGCTGCAGAAACCTTCAAAAATAGGTTTTGGAGCACTCCCCCCCACCCCTGATTTTCCACATAGGCTATAATAGCCTCACTCACTGTGCCTGCCTCAGTATAGGATTTCAATTGGAACAAATGGATAAGAACTCTGTTCGCTGGATGAACCTGGCCTTCTTGCTGCCAATCAAACTGAGGTCAGACTGAGTCTCAACCACAACTGTGCCGCGAAGTGAGGGAGGACCATGCAGCTGTCCCACTCTTGGTCCCGGCTGAGCCAGGAAGGGGCCAAATAGCCTGCACTCAAGCTCCTGAGTAAATCAGGGATGCAAGCATCTATGCAGGGGTTGGCCCCTGAGCTAAAAAAACATACCGTATAAAAGCAGGCTGGCTATCTTGGTGTTCCAAAGGGCTGATCTTGCTAGCAACAGACCTCTGCAGCGCGGGTCTGCATCTTCTCCCAGGCAGAAGTCCCAACATGTGGGAATCTCTGTGCACCGAGCCTCCAAATGAAGACTGAGAAAAAAATACCCAAAAATAATAAAACCACAGAGCAGAGTAGAAACATTTCTGAGCAACTTGCTTGCAGAAGACAAACTGAGGGGATAGGAGCAGCGCCCTGGGAAGGAGGAGGAGTTGAAAACATGACTGACAGTTTTCTGCAAGCAACTTGCAAGTTGGGATACAGAACCCTATCTTTTTAGGCCCACTAGACACATTGCACCAGAAAGGACTTTGCATTAAAAACAAAACCCTAGTATCATAGAAAAGGTTTGTCAAATGTGGAGCCTTTACTAAACTTCAAACTACAAAGTACATAGATTTGGTATCATACACAATGAAAACAACCATTTTAAATAGAAAAAAAAGCCTTATTATTCAGATGTTTGCATGTGTATGCACTGCAACATGAGCATATAAGTGGTTTCACTTCTTTTGGGGAGAATTCAGTAAAGTTGCCCAAAGTTAGGCACTGGGGTGATGTACTCTAAGCACCAATTCAACAAAGGCAGTCCAAGTTTCCAAGTTTATTTAAAATTTGTTAATCCGCTTACAAATTTCTAAGTGGAGTACATAGGCTATAAAATTGCTTGGAACTGTGTTTATAGAATACTAATTTAGTGCACCATTTAGCAGCTGACTTTGGGTGTGCGCACTTATGTCAGCCAAAGGCTGGTGGTATAAATGCTTGTGTCCAGCTAAAGTCAGTTAGGTGTGGAAATGCAAGTATTCTATAACTAAATCCAGAGAATGCCCCTGACTAGCCCACTCCCCCTTTGGAGTTGCATGCAAGATCAATTGGTCATTCAGGCCATATAATAGGGACATAGGGCAGATCTGCGTGCAACTACTAATGACTGCCAATTAGTGCTAGTCAATAAAAATAATTGATAATCACTTATTTAGCCAATTAGTTTATGTGTGAATTTGCAATCTGCACCCAAAACTGCGCACTCAACTTTGGGCGACTTATACAAAATCCAAGGGTCTATGCATAAGTGGTGCCATTTACACATACTAGGCCTAGATTTTGGAAATCTGCACATTTGCAGGTTTACTGATTAAAGAATCATCTTCCAAAACTAGGGTATGATATTCAAAAGGATTTAACTTGGCAGGAAAGGATCCTACCCATTTTAATTTCACTGAGCTGGCTATATGGCAATATTCAGCAGCAATTAAGTGGTAGTGCACGGGATTTTGTCTCTAAATACCCAGGCACTATCCGCTTAGTCACAAACAAACCATAGTGTAGATACGTAGTAATGTTAGTGTGCAGTTTATTCATAAAATGTAAAAGTATGTGTGGTTGCTCGACACGCACGTGTTTCGCTCGATTTGGTGTGCCTCAGGAGCCTTCCTTGAAAGGATCAATTACTTGGGTAAATCACTTCATCCGTATGGTATCTTCAGACAAACAGAATACTTGGATAAAGTGATTTACCCAAGTAATTGATCCTTTCAAGGAAGGCTCCTGAGACAGGCCATATCGGGCAAAACATGTGTGTGTCGAGCCACTGCACATATTTTTACATTTTATGAATAAACTGCACACTAACGGCAAGAAAGCGGCAAAGAAAGCAAATAGAATGTTAGGCATGATAAAGAAAGGAATCACAAGTAGATCAGAAAAAGTTATAATGCCGCTTTATAGGGCAATGGTCAGACCACACTTGGATTACTGTGTCCAACATTGGTCTCCCAACCTAAAGAAGGATATAAGACTGTTGGAGAGGGTGCAGAGACGAGCAACGAAGCTAATAAAAGGTATGGAGAACTTGGAATACGAGGAACGACTTAAGAGACTGGGATTGCTCTCCCTTGAGAAAAGGAGACTGCGAGGGGATATGATCGAGACTTTCAAAATACTGAAAGGAATCGACAAAATAGAGCAGGAAAAAAATTATTTACAATGTCCAATGTGACACGGACAAGAGGACATGGACTGAAGCTAAGGGGGAACAAGTCCAGGACAAATATCAGGAAGTTCTGCTTCACGCAACGAGTAGTGGACACCTGGAATGCTCTCCCGGAGGAGGTTATTGCGGAATCCACCATTCTAGGATTTAAAAGCAAACTAGATGCACATCTCCTTACGAGAGGCATAGAGGGATATGGGTGACTGAAATTACGCTAGGTGTACACCTGGCTGGGCCTCCGCGTGTGCAGAACGCCGGACTTGATGGACCGAAGGTCTGATCCGGAGATGGCAGTTCTTATGTTCTAATATTACTACGTATCTCCACTGGTTTGTTCATGTCTACTTGGATTGTGGAGATCTTTCTCCTGGTTTGTTTGACTGCCCTGCCCAGACTGCTCTGCTTAGTATCAGGGCAGTCTGGGAGAAAAGTCTGGGTGGAGCTGCCACTTAACTAGTGAGCTGGGATATTCAGTCCACTAGCCAGCTAAGCCAGTGCACAGAACAAAGCATTATTTGCCCAGGTCACCAGGCACCATTCTTTATAGAATAGTGCTTAACGCTGATTCCCACGCCTAATTATAGGTACCGAACTTACGCCTGCTGAAACCTGATGCAAATGCTGGGGGCCTGAGTTAGGTGTGCTGAGGCAATATTCTGTAAGTACACACACAACTTTTCGGAACACCCCTGACAATACCATGCCCCTTTTGTGTTATATGCTATTGAAATTATGTGCCCTGCCTTATAGAATAGTGTGCAGCCAATGAACTTTAGTAAGGTGGGGTGGCAGCACCTGTCCTCCTCTCCGCCATCTCCCGCTCTTTCCCCTCCTCCTCACTACCTCGCGCATACCTCTTGTACCTCTTTAACATTTGTGCTGCAAGCAGCAGCCCCAACCTGCTGCCTGCGTCGGCGCCAGTTCTTCTTCTGACATCACTTCCTGAACCCGTGCCTATGAAGTGATGTCGGAGAAAGAGCCGAAGGTGACGCGAGCAGCAGGTTGGGGTTGCTGCTCACCTCGCGAATGTTACAGAGGTACAGGGGAAGGGAAGGAGCGGATGGGGGAGGGACGCCACTGCCCCAAGCGCCTCTCACCCTCACTATGCCACTGGTTGATAGCTAATGACTCGTCACGCAACCAATTTTGGGCATACATATCTGGGTACCATATATAGAATGTGGGGATCTTGTAAATTTATGTGAACATAAAGGATTTTCTTTACAATCAAAGGACAGAGTAAATTTCAATTGTGGATCCAAAGAATTCAACAATAATACAAATCAATCTAACAAATTCTTATTAGCTCTCCAAATGAAAAATGCCATTGATAAACTGCCGCCATTGCAACACATATTGAAATTACTCCACCATGTACAAAAAAGTGTGTCCTTTAAGCCCTGACTACCATATTGTAAATCTGCTGTCAGCAGAACTATGAAAGGATAAGAGTGATCTAGTAGGATGCACCCTGAGAAGAGACACGAATGCCTAACATACCTTTTGGAAGCATCAGTGGCACACCTAGGGGCCGATCATTTTTTTACAGCCCCCCCCCAATATAAAAAGGGATCAGAGGAGCACCCCGTAGAAGCTGCACCTGGGGCAGGCTGCCCCCCCTGCCTCACCCCCCTTGGTATGTCACTGCCTGAAGAAGGGGTCTCCAAAAGATAGTAAAAATAAAAAATGTATTAAAATTAGTTCAATAAAATGATTATCTTATTTCCATTTTCTATTTATAAATGTTTATCAATACAGCTACAATACAACTTTATTCTAAAACAACAACAAAAATCTTTTTTCTACCTTCTGTTATCTCTGGTTTCTGCTCTCCTCATCTTCTCTTCACTCTCCATTCCATCCAACATCCGCCCTCTTTTTCTGTCTCTTCCATTTTTCTCTTTCTGTCTCTGCTCCCTTTCCCATGCTCTGGCATCTCTTCCCAGTGGAATAGAGAGGGTGAGAGGTGCCCGGGTGATGGTGCCCCCCACCCTCTTCTCCACCCCATGCTCCTTCCCCTGTACCTCTTTAATTTTCTGACATCATTTCCTAGGCAAGGGACCTGGACGTGATGTCGGAGGGATAGCCGAATCTGACATGAACAGCAGGTTGGAGTTGCTGCTTGCGCTGGCAAAGAGTTAGAGGTATGTGTGTGTGGGGGGGGGGGGAGTGAAGGTACACCCGCAGTAGGGGGAGGAGTGGCAAGGATCAGGGGGAGGGGCATGCAGAGAGGAGGATGGGTGTCGGTGGTGTAGTAAGGGGACTGCTCCCCCCCACCCCCCATACCCCTTACTATGCCACTGTCTCTCCCTTATCCTTTCCTTCCCACTCCAACTCACCCCATGGTCTGGCATTTGATTCCCTTCCCCCTTGCCCTGCAATCTCTCTCCTTTTTTCTTCCATCTCTCCCTCCCCTCCATGTTCTGGTATCTAATCTCTTGCCTTTCCATTCCTCCTTTCTCGCTGGCAACTCCTTTCGTTCCTTCCTTTCTCTCTCTCCTTTCTTTCCCCATGGTCTGGCATCTCTCTTTTGTCTCCTCTCCCTTCCCTGGTCTTCTTTCCCTCCCTCTCCCCAATTGGGTGCAGTATTTCTCTCCCCCTCCTTCCCTCCCCTCCCTCCTTTTCTTTGTCACCCTGCAATTGGCAGTGAAACGTTTACCATTCGCTGCTCTTGCTGGTGTTGGGCCTTCCTCTCTGTCAGGTCCTGCATTCGTGGAAACAGGAAGTAGGTGGAACCTGAAAGAGAGGCAGGTCTGATGCTGACAAGAGCAGTGAATTGTGAACGCTGTTGGGAAAAAATTCTTAACACTGGTGCTGGCCCTCAGAAGAGTCATCAGAGCACCCCCTTATGGGCTGCACTACAGGACGGACTGCCCCCCTTCCCCCACCCCCCTTACTATGCCACTGGGAAGTTCTGGATTAGGTATACTTGAATAACTATGAAGCTTGCTTTTTTAGATGCATATTTTCACTTTCATTCTTTGGCACCTTGCAGGTCAGTGCCTAAATAAATCCTCTAAAGAATCATCTGACACAACTAAGCACCGTGGTATAAGCTGTTTGGGCATCTGTGACTTTTAGGCACTGCCAAGTCCTCTCATACTCCTCCCCTGCACTGATGGGGATCAGAGCCTGGGCCTTCTGGGCTGGCAGAGGCAAAGTGCTGAGGCAGGGAGGCCCTCAGAACAGAAGGAAGATCATAGTTGCCCATGGTGTCTATGAAGGAGGCCTGTTTCATCCTCTCTCACAGGCACTGACTAGGGCAGTTATGATCTCCCTTCTGCTCCAAGGACTGTTCTGCCCACAGCACTGTGCCTCTGCCAGCCCAGTTGGCCTCAGCTTAGATTCCGGTTAGTGAAGGGGAGGGAAGAAAGAAAGATGGTACCCGGATCAGATTGCATTCAGCGTGGGGGAGGAGGGAGAAAGGACTTTCCGACGCTGTCTATTTGGGTGCACAAAAGTCTGTGCCAATACACTGGCACCCAAATGTCAAGGATACTCAAACAGCAACAGCCTAAATCACATTCCACTTATAGTATACCTGGTCCTATGCAATGATGCTTATCAGTTTCTCAAAAATGGCTTTCATTTCAGATCTTGATGTCTGTGTCTCTACTTTAGCATGCAAATTTATTACCATATAGACAAATAATTTTTTCTGCTTTCAATACAGTGATCTCTTACAGGAGCCCCTAGCCAGTTTGGTTTTCAGAGAACACACAATTAACCAGCATGAAATATATTTGCATACAGAAGAGGGCGCAATACATAAACATATATCTCATGCATACTTAGTGTAAATATCCTGAAAAGTAGAGTAGCTAGGCTCTCCTCTAGGAATAGGAGCCAGCTCTGTGGGTATCAATAGGTGCTGAGCAAGCTCCTCCATTGTTTCTAGGGAAGGCAATTTATATCCTGTCTGTCACCTATGCCTCTAGGTCCAGGTTAGGGATCATTGTAATAGCTAAATCAGCATTAAGGATAAAGATGCAGCCCTTGAGAAAGCTATTAAGCTGCTACTTCTGTCATCTGTGGGCTACAAGAAGCTTCTGGCACTTACATAAGAAGAGGGTGCTGAAAAGTCCTCAGCCTAACCAAGAAGAGAATGATGTGGATATGGTTCAATCAATGATCTGAAACAATGTCAAAACTAGAATTTTGTTTCTGCAAATTGGCACTTAACAAAATAAGATAACACTCTTTTTACCTATGGTGGCAAAACAATGCTCAGAATAAATACTATGAAAAGTTTCAGCCTTTCAGAGCTGGTATTGTAACATCATAATGCCCCATTTCCACCAATGCCTAAGAGCCAACCTCATCAGTGATATCACAATGGCTAGATTGTTCTTCACTTGGCTTTTACTACATTTTTTTTTCTAGAGTGGTGCAGTGGTTAAAGCTACAGCCTCAGCACCCTGTAGGTTCAAACCCACGCTGTTCCTTGTGACCCTGGGCAAGTCACTCATGTATTCTTTGCTGGCCTAGGGGGCAGAGTCTCCTCTACAGTAGAAAATCTTTCCAAGTTGCACCATTTCCTTCCTCTGCAATTCTTCTAAGAAATGTGATTGTTTTTTTCTCACACTGTCATTTCATCCTCTCTCCTGCTGTCACCGTGAGATCAATATTCAGTGGTGCAACGAGTAGCAAAGTTAACCAGGTATATTTGTCTTGTTAAATTTGCCTTGATATTTCAGCAGAACGTCAGTGCCGCTGACTGCAATTGGACAGAGTATCTGGATAAATATATCCAATTAACTTTAAGACAGCTTCTCTCAGTGTCCAGAGTTGGTTTGGTTAAGTTTAGCCAGGCAGTGACCATGGAGCACCTCAAACTCTTACCCTTTCCCATATCTTTTTTCTATTATAATTTTATTGTAACTTTACATCCCTCCCCCAACTTCCCTCCTTGTTTCATGACAGTCAAGTCTGTCTATCTCCCCCCCCCTTAATGTTTTAAATTATATATTTTTAATCTTTTACTGTATTAACCTATTGTAAACTGTCTACATACTTGGAAACTCTTAGACAGAGACTAAATTTTATCACCTCTACTTGCAAAATATAACCAGCCAGCAGGGTGGAATTTGTAAGTTTAAAGAGTTGTCTGTTTAACTCAAAGTCAGGGGTGTCGTGACGTCAGAGGGAATGCTTCCAGGTCAGCTGCAGGAGGCGCATGGAAGCCGCTGCCCGTGGCTTTAAGCGAATGCTGCAGGAAAATGGAGGAGGGCGCCGGCAAGACAGAAAACACCGCATCACCGAGGCACCCGGCAAGATGGTAAACACCCTCGAGCATGAGCGGGGCCGCATGCGTCTTGCAGAGAGAAGCCCATCCAGTGGTTTCTAATCCCGAAGGGTGGGGCGGAGTTCATTCATTCTCCCCACCACCTTCCCTCCCTCCCCTCCTTCTGTACAGCTCATAGATTTGAGGGAACTTCAGGGACTAAGCCCTCTCTTCTCCAGTCTCATAACGATCCAAGCTCTTCCCCTGTGCTAAAATAATCTTTAAAATCAATGGGCTTAGGAACTGGGAGTTACAGACACCAGCAGCAGTAGCCCTTCAGGAGAAGGCAGAGAAGGCTGGGGGCAGCAGTGAATGAGAGAGAATGAATGGGAAGATAGAGGGGAGCATGAGCCATAAGATGGAAGAATGGAGGGAGTGAAGGAAAGAGATGCAGAGGTGAGTGAGATAAAAGAAAGGGAGAATTGGTTGTCTGAGAGAGGGAAAGAGATGGTGCAATTGGGGAGAGAGAAGGGGAAGAATATACTGGGCCTAGGAAGCCTCCTGGACTTTTTTTTTTTTTTTTTTTTAAAGTACAGAGGGGGAGAATATTAAAAGAAGTGCTAGACTGGATGTGGGGAGAGAGCTTATGATGGCCAGAAACAGGGCAGAGGGATGGTGGGCAATAGTCTGAAGGGAGAAAAGTTAGACCTGGGGTGGTGTGGAGGAAGAGGGAAAGAGATACTTGAAGGGAGAACTGCTGGGAAGAGAAAGGGAGAAATGGTGGACCTGGGGAAGGCAGGCAGGGGGAGAGATGGGATTGGGGCAGTTGGAAAAAGAAAGGGAGAGAAGTTGGATTTGGGGATGGAAGGGAGAGAGGGAGAAATATTAGGCCTGTGGATGGAAGGCAGAGAGATGCAGCATCTCTCTTTTTTTCCCCTCCATTTCATTTTTCAGCATCAAGGGGGGGAGGGAAGAAGAAAACCAGAAAAGAGAGGGAGCAAAATGTTGGACCATGGGGATAGAGGAGCAGAGATGGACCCATAGGAGGGAAGGAGGGAAGAGGGCTGGGATAAGAAGATGCTAGGAGATGGAAAGAAAGGGACAGGGAATTATAGCCTGACCAGAGGAGAGAGGGAGGGGGATTCTTAAAGTGGTGAGCCAGGTGGATGAGGTCAAAAGGGAGATGACAAGATGAGTGACAGAGCAGTGAGTACAGTGGTAGAAATGTGGTAATGGGGAGTAGATAGCAGGAAATAGGAGGCTGGGAAAGGAGTGAGATGGGAAATGGGAGAGTTAGGAACTGAGAGAAGATGGAGAAATAAGAGGTAGCTGAACATTTAAAAAGAAGAAGGGTGAGAAAGAAGGCAAGATTTGAGTGGTCAGAGGCAAAAAAGAAAAGAAAAAGTTTAGAAAGCTGAAAAGGAAAAATCAATACATTGGAGACAGGTATAAGAAGGAAATGGAACGAGAGAAGAGGAGAAAAATAATGGACAGCTGACACTGGAAAGAGAATTAGTTGAAGACAGACAAAAAGCAGAAAGAGAAACTGGGACCAAGATGATGGAAAAACAAAATATCCAGACAACAAGGTAGAAAAATTGTTTTATTTTGAATTTATTAACTGAAATATGTTAGCTTTGGGATATGTGCATCACAATTATTTTTGTATTCAGTGGTGTAGTCATATACAGCTAATTTGGGGGAGAGACTGGAGCCCATAATTAGTGGATGGGCACCAAAGTTTCTCCCTGCTTGAGTTCTATCTATAAATACTTGAGCTAGTGGGGATTCCCAAGCCCTTCCAACTAGAGACATCTTCCTCTAGTCTTGCAACCCCAAATCTCCAAGCTTTGCAGCCAATGGCAATATCCTCAAGCTACCACTGCTTTCATGCATGCATGAATGCCAGGGGGGAGGGAGAGGGTAGGGAGGAGGGAAGGCAGCCACTCTGCAATATTGCTGCTAGCTGCAGAACTTGGGAAATTGGAGGGGGAGGAGGTGGCCATCAGTTGGTGAGGCTTGAGGATCCCTACTAGCTACAGCAGGAGAGATATTCATTTTGAGGGAGCCTAAGCTCAAAATGGGAGGCCCAAAAAAGCAGTAATATTTACCCTGATTAAACGATCCTCCATGTGCACTGCTGACAGCTGATTCAGCATCCCCGCTCTGATGAGGCTCACCATAGCTGTAATAAAAGTGGGAATTTCTTCTGACAATATTCCTCCTTTGAATAAGATTTACTATATGTCGAATAAAAAGACTCCTCAAAAGAATATGGAGAAAAACAATGGACAAGAGGAACAGATTGATTTTGCTAATGTTACTGCTCTTCTAGAACAAACTTTGAATCGAGATACTGAGAGAACTACGCTTCTAATATCTTTTGTTTTTGAGCAAGATTTGAACATGATCTTAAGATTATATTTTAAAAATTCTCAAAAGCTATTTGGAGCACAACGTATCTGGATTTATCCAGATGTTTCTAAAGTGACTCAAGAGCGAAGGAAAGATTTTCTTTCCTTACGTCAAGAAACTCTTAAATTGGGTGCTACATACCTATTAGCTTATCCCTGTAAATGTTTGGTGAGGTATTTGGGAACCAAGTATGTTTTTTTCTCTCCAGACCATTTGAAGGAGTTCCTAAGAGTCAAAAAGATCACCAAGGATTGATTCAGAATAGAATATAATTAGAAGGTAGCCATGCCTCACTAAGCCTTTTCCTTTGAAATTAATTCTTAATTTATGTCTCCAATATTATTTGATTATCACACCCCCTCTTTATTGTGGTCTAAGGAAGGGGATAAATGTTTTATTCAAATATGTTTTTGTTTTTCCAATAATTGACGAAGATTGTTTCTTTCTCTGTGTTGCATGGAACAAGATTACTCTTTTGAATTGTAGTTAAAACTTAAATAAAGAATATAAAAAAAAAAAAAAAGTGAATGAGAGAACCAGGAGTACGCATCCCTGCTAATCAGAATGGGGTTGCGGAAGCCTGTGGCTGCTCCCACTGTCAGCGGTGCACGTGGAGGGATCACTCAGTCAGGGTAAGTATTACTGATTTTTTGGGTTCCTCTCCACAGTGTCCTTATAATGAAGGTTTATTATTAGATACAGCAAAAAGACTCAAGTGCTGTGAAAAACTAATATATGAAATGAACACTTTCACAAAAAATATGAGAAAGATGTCTACTGGATGTCTATGGTTCCTTGCAAGCTTAATCATAAAAGACAATCAAACAGAAGAAAAAGCCTCAGACTGAGGCCCTCCCACCACCACAATGGTGGTTAGGCGATAACCTCACTGGCAAAAGACCTCTGTGATATTGCAAATAGATAAAAGCATTGCTCGGTGCTGTTTAAATTCTTAAATTATATGCATTTGAAGATAGAGGAAAAGTCTTCCACTATCTGCTGTTGATCGGTACACCAACGGTGGCCAGTGTTTCACAACTCTGCTGCCTCGGGGTGTAACAAATCCGATCGAACTTAAAGAGGGATGCTGAACAGCATCTCAACATCAAAACAGCACCGAGCAATGCTTTTATCTATTTGCAATATCACAGAGGTCTTTTGCCAGTGAGGTTATCGCCTAACCACCTTTAAACCACCATTGTGGTGGTGGGAGGGCCTCAGTCTGAGGCTTTTTCCTCTGTTTGATTGTCTTTTATGATTAAGCTTGCAAGGAACCATAGACATCCAGCAGACGTCTTTCTCACATTTATTATTAGACACATACATCTTCTATATTAGTGATTGCAAATTTGGGATCTGCTCAACCTTTTTTTTTCGCTCATCGGCTAGTGTTAGTGTTTGTGCGTCCCCAGAAAAATTTTTTTTTGGAATGTTTTTTTGGAGGTTTGGAATGTAGCACAGAGCTGCCAGAAGCATTCTGCAAACACTGGGAGACCAGCAGCACTGTTTTCAATATACAATTTTAAGGATGAGTGTGTAGGAGAAAGTGTGATTGTATATAACAGGGGAACTGTTTTGACTTTTGGGCATTGAATTAGAGGTAGAATAAACTGTACTTAAGAGTTGCATTGTTTGAATGGAGCACAAATGGATGTTTGCTTCATCACAGCTAGCACAGGAAGGCTATGGTGTCACAGCCTGGGGTTCAATTGCTGGCAGTTGGGGACCAGCAGCTGACAGAGCAAGGTACTGTAGTGTATAAGAGCCTTGAAAAAAGGTTATTACAGTCTAAAGCCTACTAGAAATAGTGGGGGTAAGTTGGTATTTGATTGGGAAGCATGTGAAAGAAAGTGAGAAGTGTTTTGGAGCACTTCTGTAACTTTTTATTTTCAAGTTTAAATGTATACAATCACATCAGAGTGTAATTCTTAGAAATACAGAAATATAGTGTGAGAATCAAGAAACAGCTCACAAGGATACTCTGGAAAGGCTTTGAATAAAGCAGATGATTTTGTTTTCTCTCTGGCCAGACAGGGTGCCTCTCAATGCAAAAATAGCAAAGTAGGCACCAAGAGCTCAGCATAATCAGTCATTATATAGTTAATCCACATATTTCTTAGTCCCTCCCACCTGTCTGCTCATTGGTTAGAGCAGTAACAGTTTACAACCTATCAAGTTTTCCTCTATACTTCCATTTTCCACGCCCCTATTTCTCCCATTACTCTCATTCCAACCCCCAACCCAATTTCCTATATTTGATTATTCACATACCCCATCCTTCTATCATGTGTCCACCCCTTCAGCTATATTCTTATGTCCTTATGTGCAGAATTCTTCAATAAGTCTATTATGCCGTAAGTGCTGAGACAGCATATTCTAGAGGTACTGTGTTCTCACTTAGTTACAAAAGACCATCTCGTGTCCCTCCCCAGTTACTTCCTCAGCAATTCACCAGTTCTGTACATTTTCTGCAGACCTCTGCACTTAGTATTACTATACATCATTGATGTATCAATGAGTTTGTGTATGTGTTATGCTATCAATTCCTTAAATTATGTGTTAATATCTCTTTTATTGTCTCTATATTATTACATCCTGCAATAATTAACACCATACAACTATATATTCTAAGAGTTATTTCATTTCTCACAATAGTAATAGTAATTCAATATCATCCACATATCAAAGGAAATTGGGACCAAGAAAAGGAAAAGGAAATTAAAACAATTTTTTTACAGAGCAGAAAAACTAATCAGGGAAATTGTCTCAGCCAGCTCTACAGTATAAAGAGACAATCATATAATCACTTTCAATTCTTCTTTAGAAACCACAAAATCTAATAAATGTTTAGGCTCACTAAAAGGCATAAGATTTACCCTCAAAATAATACAGCACAAACAAGGGAATCACAACAAAAAAGACCTCTCTAGAGACAGCACCCTATGGTGCAATGCCAAAAACTCTAGGCGTCGTTTCTGGGTATACCTAGCAATATCAGAAAATATTCTAATTTTGGAACCCCAAAACATCTGATTCATACAGTGAAAAAAAACAATTTTAGAACAACATTCCTGTCCAGTTCTAAAGCAAAGGTCACCAGTAAAGTAGATTATGTTTTATTAATACTTGATATACCGCTTAAGCATATTACAGATCTAAGCGGTTTCAATAAAATACAGGCACTTAAGACTTCCCTATCTGTCCCGAAGGCTCACAATCTAATTAAAGTACCTGAGTAAACAATTATTACGATAAAGAAAAAAAGATATAACAAAATTCCAAGAACGGTGAGGGGAAAAAGAAACAATATTAGATCACAATAAAAGATAAATAGAATGGGAAGCAGATTGTAAGGAAAAATAATAATGATGCAATATAAAAGTTCAGTTTGGCTAAGTTCAGTGTAAGGCAGTAGCAGGATGAGAGAGGAAGTAGGCCGCAGGTGATCCCTCGATGCCAATCTGTCGCCATCCGAAGATGGTCTTAGGATCCCTACTGTATGTGAACGGCGCACATCCATCTCCAGGCCTACAAGGCATATAATAATGCGTCACTAAGTCCAAAGATGATTCCAGAAACAGTTAAATTTAATTCTATTTCAGGGATAAATACTGAGCACTGCAAGAACTTTTTTCAAATACTTTTCAACCATATCAACAGATGTTAGAGATTTAGGAAAGTTTAAAAATCTCAAAGTATTTTTCCTTGCCTGATTTTCTAAGTATTCCATCTTTCTCATCATACAGATCTTATCTTTAACTAAGACACTACAAATGCCCTGTAATTCAATCACCTTATTTTCCAAATTGGCTACCTTGACCTCTTGCTGGTTATACGCTTCAACTTGAACATTCAGAGCTCCATGTACAATAGAAATCTCAGAAGAAACCTTAGTAGCCACTTTCATCAGAGAAGTCAGTATTTGCATGGCGTCCCAAGTCATCCCAAATCACTATATCAGCCTCATAAGCACAGACATTTCCAAAGTTGTTCCTTCCCCCAAGGGAGCTGGGGTATTCACTGTTGATAATTTCTGGGCCTCTGGGCCTTCCTCTCCTCCAATGATGTTTCCAGGGGAGCAATCCAAAGCCAGAGGGCCTGCCAAATGAAACCTGGTAAAGATTCCCTTCCGGGCAAATCACTACCTCTATTGGCACTGGGAGAACTTCCTGGTTGCGGCAGGGCCAATAAGGGAGCAGGGCTCAGGAAAACCCCATCTATACTGCTGCCAGGCAAGTCCACTGACAGAGGAGCCAAAGAGTTCTTGGGCCTATCTTGTTCAATATTTTTATAAATGACCTGGAAGAGGAAACAACATGCAATATAATCAAGTTTGCAGATGATACAAAATTATGTCGGGCGGTTGGCGCTCAAAGAGACTGTGAGGATCTTCAGAAGGATCTCAACCAGCTGGAAACGTGGGCGAAAAAGTGGCAGATTAATTTTAACTTAGACAAATGCAAGGTGATGCATCTGGGAAAGAAAAGCAAAGAACATGAATATAGGATGTTGGGGGTGACATTAACCAAATGCGAACAGGAAAAGGATCTGGGGGTAGTGATTGATAGAACCCTAAAACCTTCGGCTCAATGTGTAGCGGCGGCGACAAAAGCAAACAGGATGTTGGGCATGATTACGAAGGGGATCACGAATAGATCGGAAGAAGTTATAATGCCACTTTATAGAGCAATGGTCAGACCACACTTAGAATACTGTGTCCAACACTGGTCTCCATACCTTAAGAAGGATATAACTCTGCCGGAGAGGGTGCAGAGGCGAGCCACGAAACTAGTCAAAGGTATGGAGAATTTGAGCTACAGAGAACGCCTCGAGAAACTGGGACTGTTCACCCTCGAGAAGAGAAGACTGCGAGGGGATATGAAAGAGACTTTTAAAATATTAAAAGGATTTGACAAAATAGACCAGGAATCAGCATTACTAACATTTTCAGATGTGACACGGACAAGAGGTCATAGCCTGAAACTGAGCGGCAGCAGGTTCAGGACTAACGTCGGAAAGTTCTGTTTCGTACAACGAAACACTTGGAATGCTCTCCCGGAGGAGGTTGTGATGGAGACTACTGTTCTGGGTTTCAAACGCAAGTTGGATGCATACCTTCTTGCTAATCATAGTGAGGGATACGGGAAATCCGGGTCTCCATAAAGGAGTACCTAAATGGGCCTCCGCGTGTGCGGATCGCCGGACTAGATGGACCTAGGTCTGATCCGGAAAAGGCATTTCTTATGTTCTTATTTTTTAGTGAGAGGAACAGAGTCTTTCATTTACCCTGGCTGAGACTGGTTTTTAAATGTCTCAAAACAGGATTTAATTAAATATTAAAACAAATTTTGGGCCTGATTTGAAGGAGAATTTTAGAAAGTTTCAGTTTGGAAGGCAATGCTGCACACACTCTGGATGCCTGCCTAAGCAAGATAGAGGTGGTATATCAAATAACAATAAACACATTAAGTTAATTTTGAGGCTGCAATTTAAAGTTAAAAGGCTGTACTTGAAGAAGGCTATTCTGGCAAGTGCTTCTGGGCAGGATTATCAGAAGCCTGGCATAAAACAAAATCCTGGTTCCAAGTTTAAGGGCAAGAGACAGCAGCAGAGCCAGTGCTAGCACCATTCCAACTGGAGATATCCTGTGCAGAGGTGGATAGAACAGTGTACCGCAAACGTTGTGAAGCTACGGCACACTAGATACAGAAAATGCACACACTTCGGCACGATGATGTCATGCATGTGTAATGTCATCACGTCGACATTCACGCATGTGCGGATGCCCTCCAGCCGCGGTCCTGAGCCTCCAATTACTACCAGTAGGGGATTAGGATTAGGATTTTTTTTTTTTTTAATATACCGCCTATCAAGGTTATCTAAGCGGTTTTACAATCAGGTACTCAAGCATTTTCCCTATCTGTCCCGGTGGGCTCACAATCTATCTAACGTACCTGGGGCTATGGAGGATTAAGTGACTTGCCCAGGATCACAAGGAGCAGCGTGGGGTTTGAACCCACAACCCCAGGGTGCTGAGGCTGTAGCTTCAACCACTGCGCCACATTCTTCCCACGCAGTGGCATACCTAGCATGTGTGACACCGGGGCCCATCATTTTTTGGCACCCCCCCTATCTGTACAAAAAACATGATTTTTAATAACAAGCCACAAGTCACATATGAGTACCTAGGAAAAGGCAGCATCTTACATACTGCAGTGAGCAGTACATCAATACACCCATTGTAAAACTAAACAAGCCAGACCAGCACAAATCAGTCCTACACCGTCAATCCTAACAGAAAACTATGTCTTTCGAACACACAGAACACAGAAAACACCTTCGCCTAGTATGGCATAAGTAATCACAAACTTACCCCTCCCCCTTTTACAAAACTATAGTGTGGATTTTAGCCACGGTGGTAACAGCTCTGACGCTCATAGAATTCTGAGCATCAGAGCTGCTACCACCATGACTGGCGCTAAAAAATGCTCCACAGTTTTGTAAAAGGGGGTATAAAATAGAAATACATAGACAAAGGTTAAATTGAACCAGCAAGAAGCTGGACTCTGCATACAATGCAATACCACAGAAACAGTGACACATGTCTCCTAAAGCAATAAATAAATAGAAAATTTTTGTTCTACCTTGTCTTTTCTGGTTTCTGCTTTCCTCATCTTCTTGTTACTCTCTTCCTTCCATCCACTGTCTGCCATCTCTCTGCCCCTATATGGCATCTTCTCTCCTTCTATGCCCCTTCCAGAAACTGTATGCCTCCCCCTTCCATCTCTCCTTTCACCCCATTGGTCTGGTATCTGTCTCCTCTCCTTCCCCCCTGCTCTGGCATCTCTCTCTCCGCTCCCTTCCTCCTGTTCTTCCCTGGTTTTCCTTCTCAATTTATTTTCTGCCTTTGTCTAAATTCTATTTTACTATTCAGTCCTCAATTTCCCTCTTTCACTGTGTCTACCTATAGCTTGCCACCTCTTTCCCTCACTCCTTCCAGTAACTAACTCTATCCTCTTCCCTCAATCCTGCATCTGCCCTTTTTTTCTTTCTCCTCCCCACTTCCTTCCAGCATCTGCTCCCCCTTTCCCTCACACTTCCATTCAGCAGCTGTCCTTCCTCTTCCCCACACTTCCATTCAGTGTCTGTGTCCCTCTCTCTACCCCTTCCATCTACTGTTCACCCTCTATCTCACCCCTTCCATTCACTGCCCTCTCTGCTCTTTCTATCCAGTATGTACCCTCTCTCTCTCTCTCTTCTATATGGCATCTTCCCTCTTTCTATGCTCCTTCCATAAACTATCTATCCCGTGCCTCTTCTCTCCTTTGTACATGATTGATTTCAACTCTGTCACCTCTCCGTTTTTCTCTCTCTGTCACCACCCCCTCCCCTATGCTCTGGCATCTCTCTCTTCTCCTTTCTTTCCTTCCCACCTCACAGTCTAGCATCATCCCTTCCCTGATTCCCAGCATCTCTCTCCTTTCCTTTTCATCCATCTCTCCCTCCCCCTCCATGCTCTGACATCTCCTCCTTCCTTTCCCCCTTCCTTTTCCCTTGATCTGGCATACCTTCCTCCTTCCCTCCATGCCCTGGCGTCTCTTCTTCCCTTTAAGCCCTGGCATCTCCTTTCATTCCCTCCAGTTGGGTAGAGCAACACTTTCCCCAATTCTCTTCCCCTCTGCTCCCTTTCTTCCTTCTGTCACCCAAGGCCTGGTGTCCTGAACTTCTTCAGGCAGCAGCAGCATTCACAATTCACTGCTGTTGCTGGCTTCAGGCCTTCCTCTCTGTCGGGCCCTATCTTCATGAAAACAGGAAGTAGGCAGGGCCCGGCAGAGAGGAAGGCCTGAAGCCGGCAACAGCAGCACATTGTAAACGCTGCTGCTGCCCGAAGAAGATAATGGCACCAGGCCTTGGAGGACCCGAGGCAGACCGCTTCTCTCCCCTCCCAGACGAACCCCCGCTGACCGTCCTATCTCTCCCCCCCAAGTGAACCTATCCGACCCTCCCAGCGAGAGCAGCAAACCTCCCTCCAGTAGCGTCGGCTGCTTCGCGGCTTTCTCCTGCCAGTGCAGCGTTACTGATGACATCATCATTGATGCGGCAGAGGGAGGAGAAAGCCGCGAAGAAGCCGACGCTGCTGGAGGTTAGGTTTGCTGCTCTCGCTGGGAGGGTGGGAGCGCGATAGGGACCGGGCTGGCTGTGCACCCCCCCTAAGGCTGCACCCAGGGCAGACTTCCCCCCCCCCCGCCACCCCCTTGGTACGCCACTGTGTCCACGCATAGGTTGTTTCAACTGGAAAAATGTCAAAGTCTGGTTGTCTCATGTCTGGACTGTAGGGAGCATGAGGTAACACCTCCCAGCCATATTCGTGCAGTTTTTCAATGACATTCCCTATGTGTGGGCGAGAATTGTCGTGAAGAATGATTGGCTCAGCCAAGAGCAACTGTTATGCCGATTTTTAAAAAGGGTTCTAGGAGCGATTCGGGAAATTACATACTTGTAAGCTTGACTTTGGTGCTGGGCAAAATAGTGGAAACAATTATAAAAAATAAAATTGTGGAACATATAGACAAACATGATTTAATGATACAGAGTCAGCATGGGTTCAGCTGAGGAAGGTCTGGCCTTACCAATTTGTTTGACTTCTTTGAAGGTGTGAATAAATATGTGGATAAAGGCAAGCCGATTGATGTAGTGTATATAGATTCCAGAAGTCTTTTGACAAAGTTCCTCTTTAGAGGCTCCTGAGAAAATTAGAGTCATGGGATAGGAGGCAATGTTCAATTGTGTATTAAGAACTGGTTATTAGACAGAAAACAGAGAGTAGGGTTGAATGGCCATTTTTCTCAGTGGAGGAGGGTAAACAGTGGTGTGCCGTAGGGATATGTGCTAGGACCAGTGCTATTTAATTTCTTTATTAGAACTATAAGTGAAGTGATTAGATTTGCAAATGACACTAAACTGTTTAAAGTTGTTAAAGCGCATGTGGACTGTGAAAAACTGCAGGAAGACCTTAGAAAATTGGAAGACTTTGCATCCAAACGGCAGATGAAATTTAATGTGGAGAAGTGCAAAGTGATGCACATTGGGAAGAATAATCCAAATCATGGGGCTCCTTTTATGAAGGTGCGCTACGGGTTTTACCTCACGTGCCGGATTTTAGCGTGCGCTATTCTGCGCATTAAGGCCCTAGCGCGCCTTTGTAAAAGGATCCCATAGTTATCAAATGCTAAGGACCACCTTGGGATTCAGCGCTCAAGAAAAGGATCTGGGTGTCATCATAGACAATATGCTGAAGCCTTCTGCCCAAAGTGCAGCGGTGGCCAAGAAGGCAAACAGGATGCTAGTAATTATTAAAAAAGGGATGGTTAACAAGACTGACTAAGAATGTTATAATGCCTCTGTATTGTTCAATGGTGCAACCTCATCTTGAGTATTGTGTTCAGTTTTGGTTTCCTTATCTCAAAAAAGGTATAGTGGCACTAGAAAAAGTTCAAAGAAGAGTGACTAAGATGATAAAGGGGATGGAACCCCTTTCATATAAGGAAAGTCTGTATGGATTTTCATCCAGTTATGAGTCTTGTACTGTTCCTTATCTTTTGCCCAATCTCTCCTGCCAACATCCCCCCTCCCCCCCGAACTGCACCGATTGTGGCAGGAGGGATCCCAACCCCTCCTGCCGACAACCCTCCTGGAACCTGACATCACAGCAGGAGGGATCCCAAGCCCTCCTGCAGACAACCCCCCGAATCCGACATCGTGGCACTCCGGACCTCCCCCCCACTACCCTGGACCCCCCTCCCCACTAACTCAAAGTTGGCTGGCCAGCCGGGTCCTCTCTCCATCCGTCTGGTAGGCCTGCCATCCTCGGAATGGCAGGCCTGCCTTTTCCCGGTGCATTGTGGGATGCACCGGGGAGGGACCTAGGGCCTGATTGGCCCAGGCGCCTAAGGCCCCGCCATGGTACTAAGCCATGGTAGAAGTTTATACCGTGGACTGGAGTGCTAAATGCTTCAACACTCATAGAATTCTTATGAGTGTCAGAGCAGCATTGGAGCATTTAGCGCCCCGGCAATAACTATTGAGATTATTAAATTTGCTGATGACACAAAGTTGTTAAATCGCAAGAGGATTGTGAAAAATTACAAGAGGACCTTGTGAGACGGGGAGACTGGACATCAAAATGGCAGATGACGTTTAATGTAAATGCAAAGTGATGCATGTCAGAAAGAGGACCTTGAAGTATAGCTACATGATGCAGGTTTCCACTTTATAAGTCACTGCCCAGGAAAGGATCCAGGTGTTATCAGTGACGATACATTGAAATTCTCAGGTGTTATCAGTGAGGATACGTTGAAATCCTCGGCTCAATGTGTGGTGGTGGCTAAGAAAGCAAATAGAATGTTAGAAATTATCAGGATAGGAATGGCAAACAAAGATTAAAATGTTATAATGCCCTTGTATCGCTCTATGGTATGACTGCTCCTCAAATATTGTATGCAATTCTGGTAGCCGTGTCTCAAAAAAGATGTAGCAAAATTAGAAAAGGTACAGAGAAGGGTTACAAAATAATAAAAGGGATGGGATGACTTCCCTTTGAGGAAAGTCTAAAGTGGCTAGGGCTCTTCAGCTTGGAGAAGAAACAGCTCAGGGGTGATAATAGAGGTCTATAAAATACTGAGTGGAGTGGTACAGGTAAAGGTGAATCGCTTGTTTACTCATTCCAAAAATACTAGGACTAGGGGGCATGCGATGAAGCTAATAAGTAGTAGATTTAAAACAGACCAGAGAAAATATTTCTTCACACGATGTGTAATTAAACTATGGAATTTGTTGCCAGAGAATGTGGTGAAATCAGTTAGCTTTACAGGGTTTAAAAAAGGTTTCAAAAATTTCCTAAAAGAGAAGTCCATAGGCCATTATTGAGATGGCTTGGAGAAATCCACTGCTTATTCCTCGGATAAGCAGCATAAATCTGTTTTACTACCTAGGATCTATCTAGGTACTTGTGACCTGGATTAGCTACTGTTGGAAACAGGATGCTGAGCTTGATGAACCTTCGGTCTTTCCCAGTATGGCAATTCTTATGTTCTTAAAGTTAAATGCTGGAGCTTAATTTGATTCGCCAGCAACTCCACTAAACATCAAGCCCTATGTTTGTAGGTACTGCATAATCCATTGGGGGCTGGAGCAGAGATAGAGGCAGATAATGGAAATTATAGGGAAGCTCAGCCTCTGGAGTGCTTCAATGAGCTTCATTTGGACTCTTGCAATTAATATTTTACAGTCTGAAAATGCTGAATATTATTTTTTTATGTAGGTAGATATTTTTTAAAACCCGATATTCTGACTGCTGTGTATCTTGCAGAGGCAAGAACCTTGGGGGTGAACTGACCCCTGAAATGTTTATGTATGGAGGATGAATTTCCATTTTGTAAGAATAGAGAGATAGAACAAGACTCAATATCACACCTGCATTTAAAACGATAAGGAAACCTTGGATGTTTTCATTTTGTGCCAAGTGAAAGACTTCACTTTAGAGTAGTGGCCTTGAGGTACCTTTTGAATGAGTTTACGGGGGTCATTTAGAATGAAAAAGCATTTGGGTCATAATGAGAAATAAAAACCCTTGTAGCAGAACGGAATGTTTTGTTATAGAGTCCTTGTAACAAAATATATGTGCATTATGTTCTGAAAATGAACATTGCAGGGCTCTTTAACCATCAAGATGTCAAAGCACACTGCTGGAGAGAAATAAAACTGCCTTGTTTATTAGAGAGTATTATGAATTCACAAAAGGTTTTATATACAGATATATATTTATATAAATTTGAACAAAATATTAATTAATCTAAGAGGAAACTACCATCACAGTGTACAACATAGTTTATCTATAAGCCATCATTTTAACATCTGCAAGCAACATACCCTTGGCCAAACTGTAAAATTACCTTGGAACAAGATTTTATCCCTGCCTTCCCAATTGCATTTAGAATGTAAACGTCTGAAATTACACCAAACCTCCGCCCCCAAAAAGTGGAACCGATGATCCAGACGTGAAGTACTTTACTTAAAATCTTCATTCTGACTAAGAATCCACAAATGTTTGTCACTGGACCCTACACGGCCTGTGTTTCGGGGTGTGGTGTCTACATGGACGATTCAGCTTAGTATATCACGTATTCCCTCTGAGGCCCGTTGTGCTCGTTTACGGGAATGTGCCTTGCAGGTCATACATAAGGCCTATATTACCCCCTCCCAGTTTCATAGAATGGGCTATGCCCTGGATCCTCTTTGTTTGAAATGTACCTTGGCAGAGGCCACTTTCTTTCATGTTTTTTGGCATTGCACCTCTGTGCAAACCTTTTGGAAGCGTGCTGGAGACTTTATTAGACGCATTCTGGGTCAGCCCTTGCTGCTATCTCCCGAGGTGCTCCTTATGGGCTTCTTGGGTTCCTGTGGGGTTCAAGGGAAGGGAATTCAATTGTGGGTTCGGAAGCTTGGTATTTTGGGTTTGAAAGTGATTTTTAGTGTGGACCGCACCGGATTCCCCCTTGTATTCGGGTTAGAAGCTGGCTATCCTTGAGTTTTTGGGTTGGGAGGCTAAGGATGCATGAGGTACCTCTAAGCAGAAATAGCAATTATTAACTGTTTGGGATCCCTATCTTAATTCTCTACCACCTCAAAAGCGTAGCCAAATTTTGAATTTTCTTTAAGTCTACCCTGTTTTCCACTAAGGGGGGGCGGTCCGCCCCGGGTGCAAGCCCTGAGGGGTGCTCCCGGCCTTGGCGTTCAGTCCCCCGCCCCCGAAGGACCGTTCGCCCCCCTGGCCTCCCCGCACCACCTACGAAGCAGCCCGCAGCGGGATCGCGATGCCAGCGATCCCTGCCCTGCTTCGGCGCTGCTTCCTCCGCCGTGGTCCCGCCTCTCCTCTGGCGGAGGTTCAATAAAAGAAAATTTTCACTGCCTGTTTCTTTTATGCCCATTTATTTTTCATGGTTATTTCAAAAAATATTTTTTTACATGGGGGGTTGGGTGTCAAAAAATGATGGGCCCCGGGTGCCACATACCCTAGGTACGCCACTGCTACTGAGGGCCACTGGCTGGATATCAGGGGGATAATTTCTCCTATTTTTTAAGGCCCAATACGTAACCACATTGAGCTACTACTATTAATTATTTCTATAGCACTACCAGATGTATGCAGCGTTGTACAGAATTACAAAGAAGAAGACAGTCCCTGCTCGAAAGAGCTTACAATCTAAACAGACAAGATTGACAAATAGGATGTCATGGATACAGTTAAGGGGAACGGTTAATCTGCTTAGGTTGGTGGGCAGTTGGGGAGTAGGGTTATGGATTGAAGGCTATATAAAAAAGGTGGGTTTTCAGTCTGCTTTTAAACAAGGTAAGGGAAGGGGCTTGGTGGACAAACTCGGGTATATTTATGCCAGGCAAGTGCTATTGTACAATATCGACTCACCACTCCTCTAAATGTGGAAAAAGGGGCCTTCAATGAATCGATGGGCATCCTCCTCTCCCACAACACAATTGAAAGGGTTCAAACTTTCAAAGTCCAACAAACTTGCCTAACCCATTCCAAGCTACATAATTGAATATATAGGTAGAAAAGATCCCCAATTCCTCCTTCCCACTTTCTCTTTTTTTTAAAAAAAATTATTTATTTATAGAATTTTATAATATTACCAAGCATATACATCTTGTACAGTAAAGTGAGATCACTAACATAATAAACTAAGTTTCCAAAATTGAGATATACCATAATACATAATTCAATTTGAAAATAAAAATATACATAAATGAAGTAATAAATGATCTAATTGATCACACACTAGTCCTCCATGTATTGGATCCAAGATTTAAAGAGTAGAGCAAATATAAATCAATAGGTTAAGAGGAAAACCATGTCTTACTACAGTGCAGGGAGCTAACCTTCCATGGGCGCTGTTATTCCTTTCTCAAGACGTTTCGCTGAGAGAAAACTTATCAGATGAGACGGCTCTGTAAAAATATACTTCAAAGATAAATATCTGACTACACATTTACATGGGTATCTCAAAAATAAAATACCCCCTATTTGAATCACTCCAGGTTTCAGAAGTAGAAATTATTTTCTTCTCTTTTGAGTCTCTCTAGAGACATCAGGAAAAATCTTCTTTGGATTGGGGCTTGGCAGGAACATAATACACTCTTGTAAGAGGAGGTAAAGAGCTTTCAGGAATTTCCAATATTTCCATAAAATACCTTTTCACCATTTCTCTAGGAGAAGTTGACAAGATCTTTGGAAAATTTATAAACCTCAAATTGTTAGCTCGGCCATTATTCTCCTGAACTTCCAGCTTCCTCCTGAGTATTATATTATCTTTAACCAGCAAATCTTGATTTTGTTTTAATGATATTAGCTCCTTACTTGTATTTTGTGTCTCTGTTTTTAATTGAGATATATCCTGTTTTATTTCTTCTTTCTATTCTTTTAATTCTTTGTCCAAACTTTTTTTTTGAGGATTTAAGGAATTCCCCAAATTCACTACCAAGTCCCATAATGCTTCAAGTGTAACTTTGGGGGGTTTAGTAGGTGAAAAAAGTTGTAATGGTTTAGTATATGACTGTTCTGAAGTTAGTTTTACCTCAGCGAAGTCTTGTATTCCCCCAACCTCTGTTGTCCCGGTCGCAGGTCCTAGCAGAGAGAGCATGTCACTCTGCGTTGTTCTGTTTGGCGAGCCCTCCATGATAGCCTCTGGAAACAAAGAAGCTACCTCCTTGGGTGCATTCTGGTCCTGTGGAGAGCTGGTTGCTTGCGGCGTCGGTTGAAGGGGTGGTGTCCTGACGTCGGGGCTAAGGGTGACATCAAGCCCAGGGGATCTCACCACCGCGCTACTCTCCGGCAGCGTCCCTAGCGAGCTGGCACCCGACTCTTTCTGCTCCCGCTGTAGGCGCCGAAGAAAATCGTCAATGGTAACCGCAGGGGTTAAGGGTCGCCGGGAGGCTCCTCCGACGTTCCTGCCCCGTCTCTTCGGCATTATTGTAAGTAAACTCGACGGCGTCCTCACTGCAGCAGAGATGCAGCGGCCATCTTGGATCTCCTGAGTTGGCTCTTCCCACTTTCTCTAATGTCTAAAATGATATTGGTAGATCATATATGCCAACTTGTCTTGCCAGTGGATTTTATACCTACCCCTACCTTTATTTCTGGAGTTTCAGATGGGCTTCAGGAGGGGCCTGGCAAGGGAAAGAAGAACACTTTAACACAGAACAATTTTTCCAATGAATCAAAATTTTACTTAATGTTTCCCTGTATTTTATGGTATGCTTTAATGTACAGGTCATGGTAATAGCACATACTGTAGGGCCTAATATATGAGTGTGAAGTACAAAGTGACTTTGCAACACACATCTTGCATAAAAATACATAAACACGCAAAACTGACAAAATTTCAGACATTTTGAAATATTTTTCCCACGAAGAGCATGCTGTACCAAACTGTAGCTCAAAGTCCAAATTTCTCATTAATCAGTTCATACGATGCAAATTATTGCAGAGTTGTTCATTCTTGAGGGCTTTTGAGAAAATGAACATATGAAAAGACTTCACAGCCTTGTGTTCTAAAAAAAACACACCACGTAACTGCTATTCAAAACCTGTAATTATTTTTTGGAGTGTCTCAAAAACCCCTTTCGTGGCCCTTATTTAGTAGTCTAGCTGTAGTGGTAAGTACTGCAAGGCTAGTCCTTTGTTTATTATTTATTCATACATTTGCTAGACTGCCTTTCATATAAAACAATCAAGTCAGGTTACCTAAATCAGTAAATTAGTAGAAAAGATGAGAACAAAAGCAAGAAGAATGCTTGGTTGTATAGGAAGAGGAATGGCCAGCAAGAAAAAGGAGGTAATAGGAGCACTGTAAGTCTCTGGTGAGACCTCTTGCCCCGCGGCACCCCCGACCTCCCCGACAACATCGGGGCAGGAGGGAGCCCAAGCCCTCCTGCCCCGCCAGCCGCGGCACCCCACGACAACATCGGGCCAGGAGAGAGCCCAAGCCCTCCTGGCCCCAGCGATCCATGACCCCCCCGCCGATTACGTTTGTTGGAAAAATAATGGAAGTGTTGCTGAAAGAAAGGATAGTGTACTTCCTTGAATCTAATGGGTTACAGGATCCGAGGCAACATGGCTTTACAAAAGGTAAATCGTGCCAAACGAACCTGATTGAATTTTTTGATTGGGTAACCAGAGATCTGGAATGAGGACATATGCTAGATGTAATTTACTTAGATTTCAGCAAAGCCTTTGATACGGTTCCTCATAAGAGGTTGTAGAACAAACTTGAAGGGCTGAAGTTAGGACCCAAAGTGGTGAAATGGGTTAGAAACTGGCTGTCGGACAGACGCCAGAGGGTGGTGGTTAATGGAAGCCGCTCGGAGGAAAGAAAGGTGAGTAGTGGAGTCCCTCAGGGTTCAGTGCTGGGGCCGATCCTGTTCAATATGTTTGTGAATGACATTGCTTAAGGGTTAGAAGGAAAAGTGTGCCTTTTTGCAGATGATACCAAGATATGTAACAGAGTAGACCCCAAAGAGGGAGTGGAAAATATGAAAAAGGATCTGCAAAAGTTAGAGGAATGGTCTAATGCCTGGCAACTAAAATTCAATGCAAAGAAACGCAGAGTAATGCATTTGGGGATTAATAAACGGAAAGAACCGTATATGCTGGGAGGTGAGAAGCTGATATGCACGGATGGGGAGAGGGACCTTGGGGTGATAGTGTCCGAAGATCTAAAGGCAAAAAAACCAGTGTGACAAGGCAGTGGCTGCTGCCAGAAGGATGCTGGGCTGTATAAAGAGAGGCATAGCCAGTAGAAGGAAGAAGGTGTTGATGCCCCTGTACAGGTCATTGGTAAAGCCCCACTTGGAGTATTGTGTTCAGTTTTGGAGACCGTATCTGGCGAAGGACATTATTGATTAGTAATTATTGATAGGCGATTGATCAAATATTGAATAAACTTGAAACTTGAAACTTGAAGACTTGAAGCGGTCTAGAGGAGGGCGACAAAAATGATAGGAGGCTTGCGCCAGAAGACGTATGAGGAGAGACTGGAAGCCCTGAATATGTATACCCTAGAGGAAAGGAGAGACAGGGGAGATATGATTCAGACGTTCAAATACTTGAAGGGTATTAACGTAGAACAAAATCTTTTCCAGAGAAAGGAAAATGGTAAAACCAGAGGACATAATTTGAGGTTGAGGGGTGGTAGATTCAGGGGCAATGTTAGGAAATTCTACTTTACAGAGAGGGTAGTGGATGCCTGGAATGCGCTCCCGAGAGAGGTGGTAGAGAGGAAAACGGTGACTGAGTTCAAAGAAGCGTGGGATGAACACAGAGGATCTAGAATCAGAAAATAATATTAAATAGTGAACTAAGGCCAGTACTGGGCAGACTTGCACGGTCTGGCCCTGATTCTACAAAGTGCGTCCCGATTTTAGGCAGCTGTAGGCCAATCAGGCCTTAGGATTAGTGGGGATGGGCGGACCCGCTATGCCTAAGGCCTGATTGGTCCATGCTTCTAGAGCCTGGGCCTATCAGGCCTTAGATTTAGTGGGGATGGGCCGGGAAGGGGCAGGCCCGTTTCATTTCCACGAGGCGGGCCTGTCGGCTGGATGGCAGCAAGACCCGTCCAGCCGACCAACTTTTAAAGATTAGTTGGGGGAGGGAGTTTAGTTGGGGGGGAGGGCGTTAGCATGGGGGGTCCGGAGGGGGTCCGACTTTCCGGCTGGAGGAGTTGGGCATCCTCCTGCCGGCAATTACGAGTTTGGGGGGGTCTGGGGTTCCAGCAGGAGGAGTTGGGCATTCTTCTGCCAGCGATTACGAGTTTGGGGGGGGTTCCGGGGTTCCGGCAGGAGGAGTTGGGCATCCTCCTGCTGCCGATCAGACAGGCAGCCGCTATACATATCCCTTGCCGCGATAAGTGTAGTGGCCATGTCTAATCTAACCCGATTCTCTAACCGGCGTCTGTACCACGGACGCCGGTTACAGAATCGGGGTTTAGTGTAGGCCCGATTCTGTATAGGACACCTCTCCCGGGCGTCCTATACAGAATCAGGGCCTCTGTGTCTGTATATGGCCGTTTGGGGGAGGATGGGCTGGAGAGGGCTTCAATGACTGGGAGGGTTTAGATGGGATGGAGTAGGTTTTAATGGAGATTTCGGCAGTTGGAACCCAAGCACAGTACCGGGTAGAGCTTTGGATTCTTGCCCAGAAATAGCTAAGAAGAAAAAATTAAAAAAATTTAAATTGAATCAGGTTGGGCAGACTGGATGGACCATTCGGATCTTTATCTGCCGTCATCTACTATGTTACTATGAAGGCCCTGGATACACAGTTAAGAGCACAGACAAAAGGAAGTACACCTAGAGACTGGGAAAAGATGATTAGAAAAATAATATCACCAGACAACAAAGGTAGGGAATATAATTTATTTTCAATTTAGTGACTGAAATGTGTCAGTTTTGAGAATTTATATCTGCTGTCTATATTTTGAATTGTTGAGGAAAATATTAATTTCTTTCTATTTTCTCTGGTGTAGAGTCTGGCATCCTAGAGTTTATTTTGTGTATATTAGTACTTTTAGTTTTTGGCCCTGTATTTGCATAGGGGTTATCTGTGTTTTGCATGTGTAACCAAGGCCAGGTGTTCTGGTAGGAATGAATGTTGAGACGCATACAGTGTGCTTTCTGTAGTTTAATTTTGTGGTTAATCATTATGTGTTGTTAATAAAATTATATTGTATATATATATGAAAAATGAATGGAAAATGGTATTACTATATCAAATGTTCAAGACTGAAATTATTACATTTACAGGATTTGTTCAGTATTTCAGCAACTGTATGAGGGTTGCAATGGAGGACTTTGGGGGTCATGCGCTGGAGACCACTGACATAGATCAGGATGGATTAACCCCCCTCTTCTACAAAGCCGTGTGGTAACGGCCCCGAAGCCCATAGAGATCGTCACTATTTTTGATACAGGGGTACATTGGCAAAAAGACTTCAATGTGAGAGCCAGGACCAATGCTGGATAAAGTAGATGTTGCCCAGAGCTCAGTGATAAAGAATATAGCCTGGCTAATGGCTCAGGCAATATGTGTAAATAAAATGAAGTTTGATTCATCAGACTTTCTTCTTTGGTCCATCTAATCATTCCAACCCACATTTCCACCCAAACTCTCTTCTCTCAATACACAGTCTCTCTCAACCCTGATCTAATCATCCTCAGCTCCCACCAGCATCTCTTCCTCATCAGCCATAATCATCCTGTTCCCAATACCTCCAAGTTGGGTCTCATTCTAGTTTGTTAATGCCCCTGACCTTTTCAAGAGTTTTACTGAAGGCACTGTTTTCTTCCAGAATCATGTGGCTCTCTGTGAGCTTGATATATGTGGTGTTCAAACTCACTATTCATATAGTCTTACAAGAATCACATGGGAGAAATATACAGTCCAGAAGGAAAATAGAGCAGTTACTCTGGAGACATTTTTTTTTTTTAGTGCCAGAAGACTCTGGACCCAGGAGAGAGGGGAATAAGGAGGGGGAAGATACTGGCGACAGGATCAGCAGAAGGAATAGGAGATAAATGCTGGACCTTGGTAGGAGGGAGGATAGGGAGAGGAAGGAGAGCTGCTAGCCTTGGGAATAGAGGAAGAAACAGGGGAGAGATGCTGTCCTGCCATGCCACTGCACCCTCAATGTATACTATATATGAGTCATCACATTTTCTCACTACTTAAGGGTGAAAGGGGTGCATCAATTATCTACAGCACTTTCACCCAGTGCAGGGAAACTTCTGGACAAGGTAGGGGAAAGTGCTGTAGATACTTGCATGAGGTCTGGCACCCCTGTCACCCTTAAGTAGTGAGACAATGTGATGACTGTATCCTGGGATGCAGTGGCCTTAGGTATCTGACCAATCAGAGTCTTAGGTCACTATCACTGTATCCCAGGATGCACTGGGAAGGAGGCAAATGACTCTGATTGGACTAAGTGCATAAGGCCCCTCCTGTGGGAGGGGCTGTAGGCATTAGAGCCAATCAGGGCCTTGGGCTCCTCCCCGGTGCATCCCAGAATGCACTGGGAAGGTGAAGGCATGCCATTTTGAGTGGCCTGCCGACTGGAGGGTGTATGCATCCCTCCAGCTGGACTGTCTTCGGGAAAGGTATGTGGTGGGAGGTGGTTGGGGGTCTATAGGTGTGGGTGGGTGGGTCTGGGAGGGGTGTCACAGGTTGGGGGGTTGGGAAGTTCGGGGGGGTGGCAGGTGTGAGTGGGCATTCCTCCTGCCAGGGTACTTTGGGAGGGTTCAAGGGCAGGAGGAAGTGGGTATCCTTCCTGCTCTGCTGCTTCAGGAGGGTTTCAGGGTCAGGAGGGAGTGGGCATCCCTCCTGCTGGCCGACATCTTGGGGGGGGGGGGGGTCCCTGCCGTGGCTACTTTGCTAATTGTGGCACATTTTACTGTACCTTGAATGACTATTGATAAATATTAGGAATTCATAATACAGTACTATAAATATAATATGTGCATTAACATCTTTCAACTTACTCTCAGGCCCTCAGTTTCTTCTATAAGGCACTGACTATAATGAAGTGCTAGTCCTATAGATATTTATTACTGATATTTGCTTGCACCCTTGTGTTTTTGAAACTGTTTTTCCATCATTCACATTCCAGGGAAAAGGCTAATAGAATTTTGCCTTCATCCAAGTTTGAAAATGACATGTATACGCCATGACACTGATATTATTTCCACATAGTTTTTGTTCTGTTTTATTCATGTTGTTAATGACAGTGCTATGAGCTGTTGTGATTCTAACCACATTTTCTCACATTATAACTTTATTACTATAGGCTTCTATTGACATTTAATTCTCTTTTCTCACATTGCGGTGCCACTGTCACAGATTTGTATTTATGCTATTTTCTCTGCTCAGATATTTTCTCTCTTGCTTTGCACTGTAGAATTAGAACTTCTAGTCCACACTTATTTTTATACCTAATCTAAAAAAAATGATGGATTAAAAGAAAACGGCAGATCTTTTAAAATGGAAACTTTTGTCAGTGTAGCCCTTCCCTTTCACGCTCTTTCTACAGAGAGGGGAGGAGGGCAACATTGGTTACTGTGGAGGCTGGACACATCTCATTTCAGGCTCTGGGTTCACTAAGAACAAGGGTTTGAGGATATACAGTATGTAGGTAGATTTATGGATGTACTAAAAGTACTGCGCTGTCATTAGAGTTGTATCTTTCAGCATTTCAACAAATTACACAGAATTACTCAGCAGTTTTTCAACAACATACTATATTATGTAATAGTCATCTTCAATGGAAATAATCTGATATAAACTTAATTTCTTAAGAAATAAGGGACAGATTCTGTAAATGACATCTAAATCAGCATCTGCCTACAGAAATGGCGCTGGCCATGTGTCAATCATGGCTAATGGAGCCTACCAGCGGCATAATGAGGGTGAGAGGCGCCTGGGGCTGTGGAGCCCCTCCCCCTACCACACGCACACGCCCCTTCCCCATACCTTTTTAACTTTGGCGTGAGCAGCCACCAACTGTCTCTGATGTCACTTTGTAGGCATGAGTCCCAGAAGTGACGTCGGAGAGAATGCTGAAACCAACGCGGGCAGCTGGCTGATGGCTGCTTGTGCAGAAGTTAAAAAGGGAAGGGGCGCACGTGTGTGGCAGGGGGAAGAGTGGGAAGGAGGGCAGAGAGGAGGAAGGGTGCCGGCACCCTGAGCAAGACAGCACCCAGGGTGGTCCGCCTCCCTCCCCTTACTACGACACTGGCTGCTCCAATTCAGCCACTTTTCCTTCTGCCATGGTTCTTCTGTACACTCTCAGTGTTCACTGGGTCCAATTAGAAGGCAAAACCTTCACTCTAAATAGTACTGCATGCAATTGATTCAATTAAATTTTTTTTTACAGTAATATCAACAATGCAAAATCAAAATAGCATTTGACACATCAAACTTTATATCAAAACAGGTTCCTTTCAGAACTTTGGAATTCTACAATAGTAAAAATTCCAAAATCCTGCCCCCGACTACGCCAATTATGAAACTCAGTCTGTTTCCAGTGACTCAGGAAATACCCAAAGCTGTATTTAAAAAAATTTATTTTATTCAAAAATTTCAAATAAAACAAATTTAATATGCATTAAAATTAACAATATATTAGCCACCACAATTGTAGCTCAGGAGAAGCTTTTTCTAATTGTCCAATCACACATCGGTCCAGTACAGATGACTGCAGGCAAACAGGTGTTTATTTTTCTCTTCTTTCTTTCCAGCGTTTGATTGCAGTTCTTGTTGATCCCTACTACTCTATCTATTAACAAATTAATAAAGGAAAACCCTAACTATTCTCCAAGATTTCACTTAAAAACTAGCTATATAAAAGAATCAATAATTGAGATAGCCCTAAACTATACCCACTCACAATTAACTATCCTATATAATAAAACCCTAGCCGTGCATGCACACTCCTAACTGCGTGTTCCTTTTCCCTGATCCGTGAGATGTAAGTCTGTGGCGGCAGGAGTGCGCATGCGCGAGTCCCCAGCCTTATAGCACCTAACTACACTCGCGGCAGGACTGGCCGCCAGCGCTGGACTCCCTGCTCTCTCGTGGCAAAAAAACAGTAAGTTTTTCGCAGTCTGACCCTCCCATCCCTTCCCGACGTCTGACCGGCCCCCCTTTCCCTTCCCGTGGTCCAGACTCCAAACCTGTCTGCAGCACTCTACACACGCTGCTTCGGGGCCTTCTACTGCCCTGATTTTCTCTGCCGCATCTCTGATGATGTCATCAGGGACGTGCTAGAGTAAATCAGGGCAGTAGAAGGCCACGAAGCAGCATGTGTAGAGTGCTACAGATGCTACTAGAGTCGGCAGGTTTGTCGGGACCGTGGGAAGGGAAGGGGGGGGGGGGGGGCAAGGGACTAAGGGAGCCGGACAGACTTCTAGCACCCATTAATGTAACAGGCTAAAATACTAGTTATTTTAATAAACCTCTCAAAACAGCAAGACCCTAGTGTATGTCACCAAGGTTAAAACTTGGAAAAAAAACAAACATTGAATAAATGTTTCAGAAATAATACCCCAAAATACTGCAATAATACTCCAATAATATCTCCCAAAACACTGACAAATTCTAACATACAGCTGTCTAAAGCCAAAACCTACCCAAACTCTCCTTGGCAATTTAGAAAACTACCAACACTCCTGACTTCCTGGAGAGAGAGAGCTGTGCTGTCCAGAATTCCAAAAGTGACGCATACAGCTCAGAATTCTTAAAGCTACAGAAATACTTTTTTAAAATTTTATTTATAACCTTGGTTACATTAAGCAAAGAATATGGTTGTTTAGCATGAACAGGCAATTTCCAGTAATAGTTAACATGTTATTTAATGTCCATGCTGGCACAGCATGATCATTGTTCTAGCATGAATGATAATTATGATCCCCCAAGGTTTTGGGGAGTAGAAGAAGAGATTATTCTTTAGCTGAAATGAACTTCAGCAACAAAAAAGAAAGACTTGCAAATTCTTGAAATAGAATGTGATCCAGCGGTGCTGATGTCAAAGACCTTGTATGAATCCTGGGAAGGAAAGCCTATGGAGTTTTAGATTAGAGGCAGGAAATAGAGATTTATGACTTATATTGAGAAGTTAAAATTATGTATTACTACATAGATAGACTAATACAATAAGGCTGACATACAGAGAGCGAGAGACATTGGGAAGAATGAAACAAAAGCTTTAAGAAATGCATTCACCACCTAATCAATACGCACAGGATTGAAACCCTGGACAACTGGGTAAAAGTCAATGCAAGCAAAACAGAGCTAATATAATTTTTTTGCATATTTCTACCTAGCTGTCGCCCTTATTGCTGATTTAAAAAAAAAAAAAAGTTTAACCAACTAGGGGTACGCTAGTGCAAATCACTGAGAGGTGGGTCTAATAAACTGCAACTCTAAAGCAATTTTGGAAAAAGTTGATGGAGTGATAGCCAGGCTCCCCTCCTTGCTCAACAAAAGAAGGCCCACTAATAGAGTGATATACATCCTTTCACAACTGCCTCTCCTCCCCACAAGTAGAACACGGCAGAACAATGGCCTTAGATGGAGTGGGGCAGGCAGCTATGAGGCAATACAGTGATAGTTTTAGGCAGAGTGGGATCACAACACCCACTGCAGGAGTACATAAGAACATAAGAATTGCCATAGTGGGAGAAACCGAAGGTCCAGCAAAGCCTGTTATTTTCAGCCAGATCCTTCTTCCACTTTCTGATGGATTTTCTTTAGGTCTAATAGCTTCCTTGACTTCACTTGTTAACCATGCTGGCTGCTATTTGGCCTTCCTTCCTCCTTTTTTAATATATGGAATATATCTGAGCTGGGCTTCCAGATGGTATTTTTGAATAACATTATAATATAATACAAAAAAGGATGCTGGAGATCATAAAAATTGATAACTACTAATACAAAAAAGATCTTACTAGCCACACTGAATCAACTATTAAAGAGAGGAAAAGGATCTCAATGACCTGAACAAACACCATACATTGATTGGACTGCTTGTAATATGCAGGTATAAGTCTCATTCATTGATCCAACAAAAACCTCTTAAATTATGAACTAGCAATTGCAGACTCAAACTGTACAAAATTCTCATTTAAAATTATTTTTCTTTACAATTGCAACCTTGCAAATCAATCTTCAAGGTGCTTTAATTACAAACTCACTCCAAATATATGCAAAAAAATATTTCTTATATATCAAAAATTTCAAAATATTAACCATTTGCATATTAAAATGTCAAAACTACTTATCTTAAAGGCACAGCTCCCTTAGCAATACAACACTTAATTCATTAGTGCCCTCCCAATGGGACCTGTTTCACTGAGATCAGCTTCATCAGGGGTCACTCATAGGAGTGGGGGACTGGTGGAGCCAACCGTCACATATGTGCAGACCTCGGCCCTGCAACTGGTCCACATTTCTGCCTACTGCCTGGAAGAGGTGGGGGGTGCTTTGCCCTGCGTAGCCAACAAGTCAGGTACACCACTGAAGAGGTTAGCTTGAGATCAATGCCTGACCACTAAAGTCTTTTACTTTTGAGGAAAACAAATTCTGCCCCTATTGTACTGTAGATCTATACAATGTGCCAAATATTTTACATAAGACAAATCCCAGGTATTTATATAACTTCTATGTGACCATTTCATTTTGCTTCTGTGCGGTCCCTCTTCTCTATGCCAGCAATGGCCTTCAGTGAGAATCACTGAATACTGACTACTGCACTCCCCTATATTCCTTCTATGAAACTCTGACTGTCTGATTGTATATTTCATAATAAGAGAAAACATAGATGTATGATTTTCTTCTCTCCCCAGCCAGTCAAGTTTTCAGGATATCCATAATGAATATTAATTAGAGCATTGGTCTTCGCTAATTTTCACTTTGGGGCCATTTTGGGTTCAAAAAAGGTAAAGGAGAGCTGACAAATATCTTCTTACTTGGGTCCATGACACCAACCAATACTTCTTGACTTCATTCTCCACTGGAACACCTGGCTTTGGTCACACATGTAGAAAACAGAAAAAACCCTCTTCAAATATAGCGGTATTCAGCAGCACTATGTAGCTAAGAAAACACTCCAGAGGAAAAAGAAAGCCAAGAAATCACCTTGGATCTCAGAAGAAACCAGAAAAGTAACAGAAGAAAGAAGATAAGCAAAAAAACTATCTGGTGATAGAGAAAAAGTATCACAAATGAACCGAGTGTTTTTAACACCAAGTTTGGCAAGACAAAGAACGATATCTCAAGGATATTTGTCAGAAAATTGAATCAGAACATATAAATGGAAAAACCAGATTAGGAGATTAAGAGATTGCGGCAGAAATTCTAACCTCAATGGGGAATGCTTAAAGACTTATAACAACTCAGGAAAAGGACATATACAAGCAAAAGTTACTCAACTTATGCCCTATATCAGTGGTCTCAAACTCGCGGCCCGCCAGGTACTATTTTGAGGCCCTCAGTATGTTTATCAAAATCACATAAGTAAAATAAAACAGTTTCTTGATCATATGTCTCTTTAGCTAAAAATGACAATATTATTAAGACTTAGCCAAAAGGAAAGATTTATAAACTACAAAGAGTTTTACCTTATGCAAAACTGTCATTTCTTTAAAAAGACATTAACTATTTTTTTCTAAGGCCCTCCAAGTACCTACAAATCTAAAATGTGGCCCTGCAAAGAGTTTGAGTTTGAGACCACTGCCCTATATGGAACAAACAGGGATCTCTGGGACACTGCAAGTCCTCACCATCACACACACATGCTTCACTCACTCAAAAGCAGAAAAAGAAAAAGAAGTGGAGAAAAAGACTCGGTTCAACTTCATCTGGCAAGAAACTCCACTTCTTGTAAAGCAAGCAGACACAATGAGACCATTTGCACACGTGTGAAAAGTAAGCAATGGTAAAAAAAAAAAAAAAAAGAGGCATTGTAACAGCCCTCAGAAAAACCACCGTATAGAACAGCACGCCAAAAAACTCATAAATCAATCATCTGGAAAAATCTGCACCTCACCACAGTCACCAACATTGCTACATGAGCAGAAAAAGGAAAAAAATTTAGCTGCCAATAATGCTTAAAGAAGACCTCAAATGTCTTGGAGAAAAAAGTAAGTACTAAATATCAAAAGACCTGAAGAAAATCACTCTCATGGGACACTGTCTTCCTATAGTGCACACAAAACAAAAAAAGAAAGAAAAACAAGCTACACCCAAGCTCTGGCAATCCCCCCAAAAGGAGAAAAAAGGCCTCAGTTTAGACTCATATGGCCAAAAAAACTCCCAAAATATTTCATACAAGAACTTGGAAAACACAGCTGTCACAAACTCTTGTGCAACATTTGAAAAACAGCCCCATGAAACAACTTCCTTCTGTCCTATGAGAGTGATTTTCTTTGGGTCTTTTGATGATAAAGTAAGGATTCCTGTCCAGTGTGATGCTTAAAGACACCAATGGAATCATATTGAATGATCCAGAAAGCATTAAAAAGAGATGGAAAGAATATACAGAAAATTTATACAAACAAGGCAATGAGGATAACATTTATATTGGAAACTGAAGCTGAAGAAGACCCAGATATTTTAAAAGAAGAAGTCATAGCAGCGATTAAAGCTTTTATCGAAAAACAAGTCACCTGGTATTGACGGTATTCCAATTGAATTAATAAAAGGCTCAGAAGTTTCCATGCAAATGATTTGCACAGAAGTTCAGTATAATCCCGATTGATCAGTCGCTCTGAGATCGATTTTGACATATGCACAGACCCAGTTTGGGGAAGTCTAACCAGCTGAGTGGCAGAGGAAGCCCCAAAGCAGCCTCCTGTTACTCAGCTCTTGGGGCTTTTTTCTTTTTTTTAATGGCACAGGTGTTGTATGTTACATACGTACATTATCTGCCCCATTTTTTTTTTTAAAAGCCCCGATGACTCCCCTGATGATGGTCTCCCTTCCACCAGCACCGCAAGTGGCAGGAGGGATGCCCACACTCTCCTGCCGCCAGCCATCAGCCCTTCTGAACCCCCGACACCCCTGAACCGACCCTCCCAATTAAAGATTGACAGGTGGGAGGTAAGTTAAGCAGGGTGAGGTGCCATGGCAGGAGGGAGTTGGCATCCCTTCTGCCTCTTTTGGTACTGGGGGTCATCGGGGGCTGGCATGGCATAGACATTTTTTTTTATGAGCACAACATCTGTGCCCATATAAAAAAAATGAAAAAAACAGGCAGACCTGTCAGCTTTTCCAATCCGATTCTGGCATGCAAAGTTAGGGCATCAGTCGGATGGCTTGTTTTAATATTAATGCCCACATTTGCATGCCAGAATCGGAGAATGAGCAATCGCACAGAAAACTATGCAGTGAGCCGTTTAGAGCATTAGGTCAGCGAATACGATTAGTCGCTAAACCAGTCAAACCAGTTTTGCGTCAATCATTAGACGATTGGAGACTTTAGGGTATTTAGCCGTAAATACATGAACAGATGCAGGGATTATGAAAGGTGAAAATGACCTGAATAATTTAATTTGTTTTATTTTATTTCTTATATACCGCTATACCGTTAGGTTCGAAGCGGTTTACAAAAAATATACATTAAGGATACAATAAAAATAAGATAAGTAAAGATAGGTACTTAGAAATTCCCTTACTGTCCCGAAGGATCACAATCTAGCTAAAGTACCTGGGAAAAACAATTAATGAATAGTAAAGATGTAAAAATAAAGACAGAAATAAAAACAAGATTTGAAACATCCCAACAAGAATACATTGATCTCTCTAAGGCCACACTCTTTTTAAAGCAAAATGCACATCCCAGCAATAATATAGTGGATAAACGAAATTAAATTAAATTTTTTTGAATTAGAAATAAAATATAGAAATATAAAAGAAAATATATGGACTTTGGAAGTGTGGAAAAAGGTATAGAGAGGGAATATGAATAGAAGGAGAAACCGTTAACAATGGAATTCTAAGGAAATTTAAATGAAGAAATAAAACAAATAGGTAAAAAACAATATGATAAAAGATATGGTATACATGATGGTATAAGAGTCAGGAGGGTCTCAATAAGTCTAAAAGAAATTGAAAAAGTGGTACTAGAAGTGTGAGCGAGTGCAGAGGTGTAGGAGGAAGTAAGTTTCAAGTTTTATTTTGATTTGATAAATCGCTTACTCCAATTTACTAAGCGAGTTACAATAAAATATGTTTAAACATGTTAGTTAAAATTTTAAAACAAAATAATGGGTTAGACTGACAAACTTACAGACTAATTGATACACAAGGAATGGAGGAATAAAGTTACAAATCAGTGCTTTAAAATAGAAAGAGCCACAGATGGGAAAAACATTAGGGAGGGAATAGTATAAGCAGTGGCGTACCTATCATATGTGACACCCGGGGCCCATCATTTTTTGACACCCCCCCAATCTATATGAAAAATATGATTTTTAGTAACAATCTACATATCGCACAACAAGAGTGTACCTAGGAAAAGGCAGCATCTTAAACACTGCAGTGAGCACTAGAACACCAACACATACATTTTAAAACTAAACAAACCAGATCCTGCACAGTCAATTGATCCTGTACAGTCGATGCTATCAGAAAGCCATGTCCCTTTTATACACACAGACAGATACACCCTCGCCCAATATGGAATATTCACAAACTAAAAATAGAAATATGTAGACAAAGGTTAAACTGAACTGCCAAGAAACCAGACTTTGCATACGATGCAACACCACAACACCAGAAAAACAGTAATACATGTCCTCTAATACTGTGCAAAATATAAAGACAGTAGATGTAAATTTGAAAAAACTGATACATAACAATCACCACTTTACAAATTAACAAATAAAAATAAAACAAATAATGAGAAATAAGAAAATACCATTTTATTGGACTAATCCCCATAAGCTCGGTCCTCATCCCCGCAAACCACCTGATTCCATCCACACAAGCCTTGAATTGTTTTATATTGAACTTATTATATTAAAGAATAAAAAGAAACAATATTCTGTACATTTGTCAATTTATAAATCAGCGTCTTCTCCCCACTCTCTCTTCTCCATTTCCCTACAGCGTCCTCAGCCCACTCTCTCTCCACTTTCCTTCAGCGCACGCACATAAAAACAAGCATGTAATTTTATATAATTTTCATTCTATTCATTCATAGAAATTAAAGTCTAAATAATGCCAGTCACATAACAAAACATGATTTTACAAAAATAATTCCCTGCAGTCAAGCCTGCAAGGGTTACTAGATGTCTTTCAGCAGCTCCCCTCCCTCCCTCCCCATTACCTTCATGGCCAAGTCAAAAAGATCTACCAACATTAAAATTTTAAAAACACTAAGTACATTGTACGCAGAGAAAATGTTAATTATCATTTATATTCCGCGGGTTTTCAAAGAGGTCAAGGCAGATGACTTTATGCAATGTCACCTCAGTAACAACTATACAAAAATAGACATATACCCCCTCCCTTTTTATTAAACTGCAATAGCGTTTTTTAGCGCAGGGAGCTGCGCTGAATGCCCCACGCTGCTCTCGACACTCCCTGCGCTAAAAACTGCTATTGCAGTTTAGTAAAAGGGGCCCATAGTGCAAAATATAGACAGCATATATAAATTCTCAAAACGGACACATTTTGATCACTAAATTGAAAATAAAATCATTTTTCCTACCTTTGTTTGGTAATTTCATCAGTCTCTGGTTGCACTTTATTCTTCTGACTGTGCATCCAATATTTCTTCCTTTCTTTCAGCCTCCTGTATGCTTCCTCTCCTCCAGACTTCATTCCTTCCCCCAACTTTTCTTTGTTTCATCCTGTCCCCGTCTTTCTTTCTCTCTCCATGCTTCCTTTCTTTCTGTATGTCTGTCTTTCTCTCTCTCTCCGTGCCCCCTTCTTTCTTTCTCTCTCCATGCCCCCCTTTCTTTCTCTCTCTTTCCCCATGCCCCATTTTTTTTCTTTCTTTCACCCTGCCCCCTTTCTTTCTTTCTGGATCCCTGTCCCCCCCCTTGTTTTCTTTCTGGCTCCCTGGCTCACCCCCCCCTTTCTTTCTTTCTCCCTTCCTTCCCCTATGCCACAGCCGCTACCACCACCATGCTGCCACCACCGCCGGGGAAAGGCTGCCACTGGCCATCGGAAACAGGCCGGCGCCGAATTCGCCCTCCTTCTTTTCCCGCGGGCCGACCAACTCTGGCTGCCCGATGTCAATTCTAACATTAGAGAGGATGTTCCGGGCCAGCCAGGCAGCGATTGGCTGGCCCAGAACGTCCTCTCCGATGTCAGAATTGACGTCGGACACCTAGAGTTGCTCGGCTCGGGGAAGAGAAGCAGCAGGGAGGGAGAATTTGACGCGGCTTCTTTCTGTTGATGGCAATGGCAGCCTTTCCCCGGCGGCAGCCTATTGCCCAGTAAGTGACCAGCTGAACACCCCCTCGGGCCTTGCATCTGGGGCAGACAGCCCCCCCCGCTTCCCCCTTGGTACGCCACTGGTCTGTAGGATAACTATTTTACAATTAAAGATTGAAAGCATCTTTAAAAAGAAAACATTTAAAATTATTTTTAAAATGGCTAAGATCATTTTCATCTCTTAAATATTGAGGCAGAGTGTTCCAAAGTTGCGGGGCCATCACTGAAAACATATCATGACGTCTGGTACCGATAACTTTCAAAGAAGGGACTACTATGAGCTTTTGGTTTGTGGATCGGAGGGAGCACAGTGTATTATAAGGGATAAGCAATCAGTTAATAAATTGTGGTTCATTAGTGGATAGAGTTTTAAATGCTAAGAGTAATATTTTAAAGGTAATACGATGGTTGATGGGAAGCCAATGTGAATTAATCAGGAAGGGAGTAACATGATCATATTTTTTACCATTATGGATAAGTTTAACGGCTGTGTTTTGTATTATTTGAAGATGCTTCTTTTCTTTTTGTGTGATGTTTATCAGTAATGAGTTACAATAATCCAGTTTGGCGATAATTAAGGAGTGGATGAGAATGTTTAATTATTTTGGCTCGAGAAACTTGGAGATCGAGCGAATCATGCGTAGTCTATAGAAGCAGAATTTAACAGTATTATTTATGAGTTCGTGATAAGAAAACTCATTGTCAATTATGACACCCAGTATTTTTAAAGATGTTACTAAGGAGAATAATTTCAGAATTTAACGGAAACGAAGATCGGCATCTACTACCGACCCCCAGGGCAGTTCGAAGAAATTGATAGAGAAATGACAGATGAGATTAACTGCAACTGCAAGGGAGGCAATGCAGTTACCATGGGTGACTTCAATTATCTGGGGATAGACTGGAACCTAGGCACCTCCAGAAGTGGTAGGGAGACCAAGTTCCTGGATGCTGTAGGCGATTGCTTCCTGGAACAACATGTCAAGGAAAATACAAGAGGAAATGTAGTTCTGGACTTAATTCTAAATGGACTGGAGGACCGGTGCAAGGTATAGAAGTAGAAGGGACGCTGGGAAGCAGTGATCACAATATGATCCGCTTCAACCTAGACACGAGGGCAAAACATCGATCCAGAACAACAGCCACGGCACTGAACTTCTGAAAAGGGAATTACAAAGGGCTGAGACTCATGGTGGGGAAGAAGATTAAGAAGAGGATAAACACTGTAAAAACGCTAGAGCAAGCATGGTCCCTTTTTAAGGACACGGTCACCGAGGCGCAAAATCTATATATACCACTTATGAACAAGGGATCCAAGAGGAAAAAGGACAAGGAACCAGCATGGCTCACTGTAGCGGTGAAGGAAGCGATCAGAGACAAGAAGACTTTGTTTAAGGAATGGAAAAGGTCAAAAATGGATGAAAACTGGAAAAAGCATAAACAACATCAAAGCAGATTTCATAAGGCGGTAAGAGGGGCCAAAAGAGACTACGAGGAGAAAATAACCAAGGAGGCAAAAAACTTCAGGCCGTACTTTCGATATATTAAGGGGAAACGACCCATGAAGGAAACGGTGGGGACGTTGAATGATAATGGAATAAAGGGAGTGCTAAAGGATGACAAAGCCATCGCCGACAAACTGAACACATTTTTTGCGACTGTATTTACCAAAGAGGATATACACAACATACTGGAAGCCGACAGGCTATAGGCAGGAAACAAAGATGGGAAACTGACGGGGTTGACGGTCAATCTAGAATAGGTATGCAGGCAGATTGATAGGCTTAAAAATGATAAATCTCTGGGACCATATGGCATTCATCCAAGAGTAATCAAGGAACTGAAAGGGGCTATAGCTGAACTGCTTCAACTAATAGCCAATCTGTTGATCAAATTGGGAAGGATTCCGGAAGACTGGAAGATGGCGAATGTTATGCCGATCTTCAAGAAAGGTTCGAGAGGAGATCCAGGATACTAGAGACCGGGTGATCTGACCTCGGTACTGGGAAAGATGGTAGAGGCGCTGATAAAGGACCGCATCATTGATCACTTTGATGGACACAATCTGATGAGGACCATGAAAAATTGCGAGCCATGGAATTAAAAACTGGCTGGCGGATAGGAAACAGGAAGTGAGAGTAAATGGACAATACTTGGACTGGAAAAGCGTCATGAGTGTAGTACCGTAGGGTTCGGTGCTCGGACCCATGCTCTTCAACATATTTATAAATGACCTGGAAATTGGTACGATGAGGAGGTGATTAAATTTGCAGATGATACAAAGTTATTTAAAGTAGTGAAGACGTGGAAGGATTGCGAAGATCTGCAATGTGATATAAACACTCTCGAGAAATGGGCTGCGACATGGCAAATGAGGTTTAACATGGATAAGTGTAAGGTGATGCATATCGAGGGGACATGATCTAAACGTTCAAGATAATGAAGGGAATAGACTTAGTAGATAAAGACAAGTTGTTCACCCTCTGCAAGGTAGAGAGAACGAGAGGGCACTCTCTAAAGTTAAAAGGGGATAGATTTTGTACAAACGTAAGGAAGTTCTTCTTCACCCAGAGAGTGGTAGAAAACTGGAACACTCTTCCGGAGTGTGTCATAGGGGAAAACACCCTCCAGGGTTTCAAGACAAAGTTAGACAAGTTCCTGCTGAACCGGAACATATGCAGATAAGGCTAGTCTCAGTTAGGGCACTGATCTTTGACCTAAGGGCCGCCGCGTGAGCGGACTTATAGGCACAATGGACCACTGGTCTGACCCAGCAGTGGCAATTCTTATGTTCTTATTAATGCTGGAGGAGTCGAGTCATCCCTTCATATGCCTTTCATTTCCTGTCTCACTCCATTCCCTTTCCTCCCTTTTTTCATCTAATCGTACCCTCTCTGCTGCAGCTCTCCCTCTCTTCTTCCAATGAAGCTGAGTCCTTACTGACTGGGAGAGTGTGGTGCAGTGCTTAAAGCTACAGTTTTGGCACCCTGAGGTTGTGGGTTCAAATCCACATTGCTCCTTGTAACCCTGGGCAAGTCATGTAATCCCCCCATTGTCCCAGGCACATTAGATAGAATGTGAGCCCACTGGGACAGTCAGGGAAAAATGCTTGAGTACCTGAATAAATTCATGTAAAGTTGTAAACCATTCTGAGCTCTCCTGGGAGAACAGTATAGAAAGTCAAATAAATACATTCTGTCTGCACCTTGCTCAATATACATGTCCAGTGTAAGGTACTAGTACAGGCTTGAGCCTATTATTATCAATAAGGCATCAAGTGTTAAAATCCTAATCAGCACGCTGAATTATTTGAGAAAAGGACCACCTTGAGTGCAAGTTAGATTTACTAAAGGCTTGTTCTATAAATCACGTCACCTTAATAAAAATTTTTTTTAAAAGTCACTTTTAGTTTTAATTCAGGCAGACAGCTAATTTGGCTACAAAATATACTTCTTAACAAGACAGAATAATAAAGTTCTAAGTACCATTACTCAGCAAGACTTTAGACTTGCACATCGTATAAAACAGAGTATGTCCTACGTAGCCCCAAAGCCATAAAATAAATAAAAACAGCCTCAGTTAATCTTTGGGGACAGCTCTCACAGATGTCAGAAGGAACACCAGCCATCAGTGTAATCGCAAAGTGCTGGCTTCACGCCAAACCTTAGACTTGCTTATGGTGCTCTACATCCAGAAGGTTTAACTTCCTATACAAGAGAACTACAAGTCGAGCAGATCTGAATGCAGGCTCACATTATGGTGTAGTTCAGAGCCCTGTTAAAACAACAAATTATTTAAATAAGGGCACAGCCGTAAAAATCTACAAGATCAAAAATCTAAACGTACTATTGGTAAGTATTGCTGAGACTAACATTCAGGCAAACATAATTGGCATGTATAAATCATAAAGAACAAAGGGGTCCTTTTACTAAAGTGCGATAACCAATTTAGGTGCCTTAGCATTTAGTGCACACTAAATCAGTTAGCACATGCTAAATCAGCACGCGCTAAATTGATTAGTGCACCTTAGTAAAAGGGCCCCAAAATGGAGAAAAACAGACCTCAATACTATGGCTCTGGGGACCTATAAAGCGCCCGTTGGCGCCTATATAATTATGGGTCTGAAAAAAACCCCAAAACTCCACAAAACATAAAGTTCATTCACGCCAATATTTTACATCTTTTTCTTTTCAGTATATGTTAATTCCCGGGGGGGCGTGGTGGCGTGGCGGCGGCAGCAGCAACAGCCTGAAAAAGAAATCATCCTGGCCGGGGTCGGTGTCATACTCCGGAACTTCTATCTCTTCCAGCAGCCCTCTCCCTTCTACCTGCTTCCTGCCACACCCCCTGCTCCGCGGCTCTCTTCAGCAACTCAGCAGCAGCGATCGACACAAGCTTCTGACGTCGGGGCCTACCCTCTGCGAGTCCCGCTTGTTTCAACTTCCTTTTTCCACAAAGGCGGGACTCGTAGAGGGAAGGCCTCGGCAGCTTGTCTTGATCACCGCTGCTGATGAGTTGCTTAAGAGAGCCGCGGAGCAGGGGGGGTTTGCCAGGTGCAGGTAGAAGGGAGAGGGCCAGATGCAGGACTCGTGGGTGAGGGAGCAGAAGAGAGAGAGAAAGAGAGAGGGAAGGGAAACAAAAGGAAATATTTCATACTGGGCTGGGCCGGAGTGGAGGAAGGGTGGAAAGATTCTGGCTACAGGGTGCATTAACAAAGGAAAAGGGGGGAAAGCTGAAAATGGAGATAGTGACACAAAGAAGAGAAAGAGTAAGTAGGACCTACTGAATAAGGATAGAGATACAGAGGGGACATGAAGAGGAGGTGAAATAGAGACATAGAAGTAATGCTGAAAAAGTGTGTGGGGGGGGGGGAGATAAAGACATTGAAAGGGCAAATGGTGAACAATGAAGATTCTGAAAAAATGGTGAGATAGGGATATAGGTGAGATGGACACAAAGAAGGGTGATGCTGGAAAATAGGTGGAATGGTAATTCTGACAGACACAGAAGGGAAATGCTGGATCAAGGAGAGATGGGGCTCAGGCTGGATGGAATGAGGAGAAATGCCTTGTTGGCCCGGAACTTTCTCTCCTATGTCAGAATTGACGTCAGGGAGCGGAATGCTGGTCAGCGCGACGCTTCTGCAGGGAAAGCTTGGGACGGCGGTGGCTTGGGGGCTGTTCCCCGATGGCGGTGGCAGCAAACCGAGTGGCTTGGGGGAGGGCACGGAGAAAGAAAGAAAGGGGGCAGACAGGGAGACAGAAAGAAGGGGGAACAGGGAGACAGAAAGAAAAAGTTGGGGGAGAGAATGAGGTCTGGAGAAGAGGAAACATACAGGAGGCTAAAAGAAAGGAAGAAAGATTGGATGCACAGTCAGAAGAAGAAAGTGCAACCAGAGACTCATGAAATCACCAAACAGCAAAGGTAGGAAAAATGATTTTATTTTCAATTTAGTGATCAAAATGTGTCGGTTTTGAGAATTTATATCTGCTGTCTATATTTTACACTATGGCTCCCTTTTACTAAACCGCAATAGCGTTTTTTAGCGCAGGGAGCCTATGAGCATTGAGAGCAGCACGAGGCATTCAGCGTAACTCCCTGTGCTAAAACCTACTATTGTGGTTTAGTAAAAAGGGAGGGGGTGTATTTGTCTATTTTTGTATTTTGTTACTGAGGTGACATTGCATAGAGTCATCTGCCGTGACCTCTTTGAAAAAACCCGGAATATGAATAATTAACATTTTCTCTGCCTTTCAGTGTGCTTTGTGTTTTTTTTAAATTTTATTGTTGGTTGATCATTTTGACTTAGTCATTATAAAAGTAGCTCACAAGCCCATAAAGTGTGGGCACCCCTGCCTTACAACATTACCCTTTCATCTCCTCTAGTCCACATAACGGGAGAACATTCCTGATATTAACTTAAAAATACAATGAAATATAATCATGATCTAATCTAAGATCTTAATGTACAACCTCTGATCGTCAACAGTACCCGAGATACCTGCAGCCTCCATTTCCCACACTTGTCACAGCCACACTATGTACACTACAGAGCTGCTAAGCACACATCCTGCTGCTTCAAGCACTGAAGTGAAAGTGAAACAAGGTTTACTGCAATTGCATCATCCACTCCCCAATGTTGCCAACCTGTGCATTATTTATGAAATGACCTCATAGGTCATCATTGACTCTTTATTTTGTCCTAGGAGTTGCATTAGACAGTTTAGAGATGCACTGTGACCTGCCACACAACCCCAAGAGACTCAACCAGTGCTAAGCATACTGTACATACATTTGTTTTATGGAAGACTGGGGTGCCTGAAGGAAGTACTGATATCAAAAACTCCTAAATTAAACCTTCAGAGAATGATCTGCTGGTTTCAAAAATAGGTCTACTAAATATTACTGTTGTCAGCATTGCATTATGAGCTTGTTGTGATTAACTATAAAAACAAATTAAAAAATAAAAAAGTGAAATTAATTAAATGAAGTTGCATTTGATAAAGTTTCCTATATCATATTCAGTCATATAAATGAAAAATGTGTCAATAGTCGCTTATAGGCCTGCAGATATGTTAATTTTTTATCATCTTTTAATGGGGCATTGCTATTATCTTTTGTGCTTCTCTTACAGAGCAGAAAATGAGCTTAATTACAATATAAAAAGTACACACTAACAGTTGCATGCTGATTGAGCAAACAAATCATTACAATAATGCCATACAGTGCATGCACTTTTATGTACACATATGTGCGTAAATACTGAAAAAAACTCTCAAGTGCACATCTTACATAGCATGAGAACTCACGGCAGCCAATCACTAGCAGCTCTCCAAGGAGCAGGTGCGTGGGAAGGCCGTTTCCGCTCCGGTTCACTGCTGGACCACCAGAGATTGTAAAAGGTACACGGAGGAAGCAGGAAGGAGGTAAAGGAAGGTACAGTCAGCCGGGACAGGAGGTGAGAGGGATCCTTACTGACCGGGCCCACCGGGGATTTTACCAGGTACGCAGTGGAGGTGGGAGGCTGGGTAAAAGTTTTTTGAGTCAGCTGGGACAAGACAGCAGGAGGGATCCCTCCTGTCCCGGCCCACCACTAGCCCACTAGGTCTTACGGCAAGGCCTGCAACAGGTCCAGGAGGGGGGCGGGGGGAACATCCAAGTGCCAATTTATGCCGATTTTTGGAGTTTTGAAAATGCCTCTAATTGTGTCTAGCGCAAGGATGCATGCTTAACTTTTAAGCACAAGGATTAACACCAAAAAAACCCCAGTGTACATCATCACACCTATATTAGGCAACCGGTCTGCCATATTCTGTAACACTGAATACAAAAATCTTGGCACGCTCATGACCTGCTCATGCCCTTCCAAGGCCACACCTCCTTTTTGGATCTATGCATAAGAATTCACACAATCATCTTTACAGAAAAGCACCTAGCAAGATGCATACATAAATTCTAATTGCTGCCAATTAGCACCAATAATTGATTGCTGGCACCTAATTAGCATTGCTAATTGGCTCATTACTTGGTTAAAATTGTGTGTACAAATTGGATGTGTGCCCAAATTTGAGCACACAATTTTGAGCATCATATATAGAATCTGGGGGTACATGGGTTTCAATGACTAGAGACAGGAGAGAAAAAAACTGTGTGTACATATAGAGTATGGGGTTCATAATCGAAAGAGAAATACATCCAAAAACCGGCCTAAGTCGGCACTTGGACGAACATTTCTCAAAAACGTCCAAGTGCCGATATTAAAAACGGGTTTTGGACGTATTTCTAAACGACCTAGTCCTAGGCCTTCATAATGCCGCTGAACAACCAAAGCTAAACGGAGCATTTCAGGAGGAGTGTCGAGGGCGGGAGTTGGGTGGGACGTGGTGTAGGGGTGTTTCCTTATTTGCACCTGAAGGTTAGGCATCTCTGACATCATCAAGCCTGAACCATTGTCTGCAAGAAATCTTTCCAGAATGAACTTTGCAAGAAGAGAGAAAGAAGAACACATCTTTGCTGTTTCTGCCTGATGCATTCTGGGTATGTACCAGAATGGTATTCTAGTCAAGGACATTCATCTATGTCTTCATAATTAGACTGTGTGATTCTTGTGGGAGGTATACTCCTATCCTGTTCTTATCTGTCTAACGGCGCCTGTGTCTCCTAGCCTGTATGAGACCTTACACAGAAAGGCTATTCATCTAAGATCTGTTTCTGGATTGGTCCGAGGAAGTCATCTGACGAGATCCAAGTGAAAAGGTGCTAATTATAATTAGTCTGTGTCGGGATGCGAGGAAGCTCACATCTTACCACAGGTGTCCTGCATGCATCGCTTTCTTAATAATTAAGACCTGAACAGTTACCTCGTGTGACTCTCTGCCTGAGAGAGAGTGAATCGGACCTTAAACAGCTCTGAATTCCATCACTTCAAAGAAACTTGGCTGCCAATAAATTATAGCTGTACCAGTGGCTGACGAACACGTGTGCCTGTAACAAAGGATTTCTTACGTCTCCTAAAGCTGACAAGAAAGTTTTACATTTCACCTAATTTTCGGCGGAGGCCTAATCAGATGGTGAGCATAAGGAACTTATTATCTTATCAGCTGGGGTTAGATAAGTGCATCCGACTGTGATATAGGATAAGGTTTGTAAAGCTACCTTGGTGATAACTGTAATCATTTGCTGCTAATCAGGGATTATTATTATTATAAGGAATTGTCTAGTGTGTGTAAGAATTAATTTTACTTAGTTATCTAACAAGTGTATTGTGATAATTATGTACTGAGTTTCATGTATGTAATCAGATATTTTGTGAACAATATTTAGATATTGCAGCTGGCTTGTGAATTATATTTTTCTATTTTCATAATAAAAGTATTTTTCATTAGCCTGGGTCTTGTGTCGTGTAAACAGGCAAGAAAGCTGAACCTGGACCAGAGTTTATGGTATTCCCTAGACAAAACTATCAGACACGTAATTTGTTTATATAACTGATTAGTGTACCATAAAACCTCGCTACAGTGGGCCGACTTAGACTTAGTCGTACAGCATGTAAAACCGAAAGTTATACAGCCCAGGGTCGACGGAACTTGGACGTTGTGACTTATACCATGTAAAACATAGTCTAAGTCACAAAAACCCACCTAAAGTCACCAGATAAGCACTGCAAACACATAAAACAGACCCCCACACACTACCCCAGTGATCACTGACCCCCCCCACCCCCATAAAAATATTAATCACACCTTTAAAATTCAGCCTCCAGACCATCATCACCTGGCAGCCTAGCATAGGAAAGCCTAGTCATCCAGCACAGAGGCAGCTTAAGTCATCTTGGGGGTGGGTTAGGGACCCATAGAGAGGAGGACCCATGCCCATAAGCCCCTGTAATCACTGCATTGATACTTAAACATGTGCACTCCCCTATACACCCCCAAACCCTTTTTTACTGGCATATAAGTGGCTCCTGCAGCCATAAGGGCTATTGGGGTGGTAGATAAGTGGGTCTAGGGGATTCAGGAGGTGGTTTGGGGGGCTCACCGTAACCTATAAGGGAGCTGTAGGGAGGAGAAGACATGGCATCCTTTTTGTAAAGTTCACAGAAGTGCCCTGTAAGGTACCCCACTATTTAGGTGCCATGTCTGGGTGTGCAGTCCATCACTTTGCAGACCCCTCCCACATCCAACAGAGCTTGTTCTAAGCGTTTTTGACTTGGACGAAAATGTGGTATAAAGATGGATGATTTAGCGGCTTGGACGATCAGATCGGCAGGACGTATAATTAGACGATTTTCGAAACGAAAAAAAAGTAGGACGTATTTTTTGAAAATGTGTCTTAAGCTGTTTTTTACTTTGGACGACTTGTGAGATGGACGTAAATGGACTTAGACATCCCTTTCGATTATGCCCCTCCACAGGTATAGATAAATATAGGTACAGCCATCTGTGCAGTTAAATTCATATTACTTTGTTTAGAGAGATGAAATCACATGTACTCATGTTTCAGCCTTTTTTCTCTGAATGAATTTTATGTATCTAGGCTTGTGCAAAACATGTGGAATCAAGTTCAATATATGGTATATAATTTTATGAGTAAAGAATCCGAGATTATTAGTGTGTAATCTTTCATTGCCGAGAGACTAAAATGCACAGATCCCTACTCCAGTAAGGATGGGAGGGATTGCCCTCAAATGACCTAGCTACTGCAGTGCCTTTCAAAGACCACCCTAGCTGGAAAATATTGATTTTTTTCATCTCCGCTGCTGTTAAGCTTCACTAGATAGCAAAGTGACAAGATTAGAACGAAGTAAAAAAAGCGAACAAACCTGTGAAATATGTGTGATTGATTAAGTGGCTGAGCTCTCCACATTTGTGTCAGCCATCGATTCTCACACTTTTTTTTTTCTTTCTTTTTTTGCTGTGGTTTTTTATTTGATTGATGACAATGGTGTTTCATGTCAACCTAAGCCACAATAATATTTTAAAAGCATGTTTGTGAGGACTGGATTAAATGAGAACAATTGGACCAAGAGGCTTTCAGTCACATTTCGCTGATTTGGGCAAACAGGGTTTCTAGTTTTATTGTGCAGTGTCAAAAACTGTCAGTAATTAAAGTTGAGTGTTTAAATTTGTGAAGTTCATCAAAGAACATGTTCAGCATGCTTGTTTACTGCTGAAGATGTTCTGGACAAAGAAAATTAAATAAATAAAACACAGCCAATCTTAATGATCCGCTGAAGCTTCAAAAAGCTAAATTAAAAAAAATATATATATATTATTATTTTATAGTTACATCTTTTGTTTTGTTTCCATAAAATGAACTCCTGATTGGATGGTCTTTGTCTACAAATCTTTTTATCATTAGGCTAATAAATTCATGCAGTCTGTGTAACATGGTGTAAAATGTTGTATTTGCAGAGTTTGGTGATTGTAACTGCTCCCCTTCCCCCCCTGCAACTATAACATTCTTGCCATGATACTCCAATATTTTATCAGGATGCATAGGCCAAATATTTTCTTTCTTTTTTTTGGTTTCCTGTCATTTACAAACTTCATTTAGGTTGTTTTGTTTGTTTCCGAGAGTAATGCTATCAATGAAGTGTAGTATTAATGGCATGGAAAAACAAAACAAAATCTTTGCTAGGGATCAGCCAGTCATATAAGGACAAATTGCCTTCATATAGTCAGCTGACCCTGCGTCCCCAATGGTAGTATTACAAGAGTACCACTAGGGTTCTTTGTGGTCATTTGCTACCTAGAGCTAGACCAGGGGTAGGCAATTCCAGAGCCAGGTCAGGTTTTCAGGATCTCCACCATCAATATGTATGAGATGGATTTGCATGCACTGTCTCCTTGAGATGCAAATCTATCTCATGCATATTTATTGTGGATATCTTAAAAACCTGACCTGACTCCGGCTCTCGAGGACTGGAATTGCCTACCCCTCAGCTAGTCAGACAATGCGCAGAGGCGGAGCACTCCTGTACCATTCTACTAGACTAGGGGTAGGCAATTCGGGTCCTCGAGAGCCACAGGCAGATCAGGTTTTCAGGATATCCACAATGAATATGTATGAGATGGATCTACGTGCACTGCCTCCTTGAGATGCAAATCTATCTCATGCATATTTATGTGGATATCCTAAAAACCTGATCTGCCCATGGCTCTCGAGGACTGGAATTGCCTACCCCTGCACTAGACTACCAGAGATCACCTCTGGGTAAGTCCAGAGGTGACTGGTGGTCCAAGAAGTGGTGAGGGAGACTGAAGCCTGGGTGTTATGGGGGGAGATCAGAAGGATCAGATTGGCAATCCAGCAGCTAGAACCTGAAAGTTATGTGGATGCTGACTAATATTCAGTGCCACCAACCACCTACATAGCTAAGTGATTAAAACTAGGACAGTCTTTCATGCATTCCTATCTGGCCACTTAGGGCCAGATTCACTAACCTGCCTGATCGGGTCCGATCTGGGCAGGTCCAATGAATTCAGTAAAGACAAATATGCAGATGGTCTGTGCATGCCCGTCTGTGCCGGGGACGTTTTTTTAACTAACTTTTTAATTGTTCTTAGCCCTGCGAGCTCGTAGTTTTAACCTGCTTTAAACCCGCTGGTTAAAACCACGGGCTCACAGGCTGGGGAAGGGCAGGAGAGATTAAGGGAAGATCGGGGCAGAGCAGGGCGGCATTCGGGGGGAAGATTGAGCAGGACGGCATTTGGGGGGGAAGATCGAGCAGGGTGGCATTCAGGGGGAAGATCGGGGCAGAGCAGGGCGGCATGTGGGGTGAGCAGGCAGGACAGAGAGCACGGCTTCCAGTCGGAAAGACGTTTTCGACTGGTCCCCAGCAGGCGCTTCTTCAGTTGATTGGCCAGCCCAGTTGGATTGGATTGATTGTGTTGTGAATCGTGCCCCTGCCTACTGTGCATGCATTTCATCTCATTTGCATGTACGGATTCAAAGCGGATCGCAGGAGAGATAAGTGAATCAGGCCAGAGGGAAATTTGCTCGTAAAGGGGTCACAAACCGATTGGTATACGATTGGTTTGCTTTGTGAATCTAGCCCTTAGCTATGCAGGCACCATTAATGAATATCGCCCATGCATATCATATGTGCAAGCTTCTCACTGACTCTGTCCTGGATTGCCCCTCCACTCCATTGTGCTGCAACTAAGGCAGCATATCAAGTGAAATAAAAGATAATAAATGATAAACTTTTGGATTGAGCAGGTACTGCCCAGGAAAGTATAGCTAATTATTGGGCTTTCTTGCACACATAAACCACGCTGAATTATCAACCCCTATATTCATAACTGAAGACCTCTAATCTGTGCCCATTCATAACAACTGAATCAGCCTAGTGGTAGTGCTATGCTGCACCATACAGAGAGTCCCTGGTTTCTCGATCAATGCTTCTGTACCCTGGGTAAGTTAGGGATACTACTGTAGAGAAAACATTCACAATGCTTGGTGAGGAGGAGTCATGGCTAGTGTCTAGAAGCCTGGACCAATCAGGCCTTAGGCATAGCGGGTCCGCCCATCCCCACTTAATCTAAGGCCTACATTTTAAGCTTCTCCTCTACTAGGGAGATGCGTAGGGCCGCCTAGGTTCAGCCTAAGGCCCGCCTAAGGCCCTTAGACGAGCTTAGGCATCTTGCGGGTCTCCCTAGGCTCCCGGAGGTGCCTTCAGGCTTGCCTGGGGAGCATTTTTTTAAAAAAAACGTGCATCCCAATTGGCTGATTAGACAGCTGTAGGACGCCTAAAATCGGGATGCACTTTAGAGAATCAGGGCCTAACTGAATATCCTCTAGTTGCACCTGCGGACCATCCCAGCATTTTCCAAATAATGCCAAGATGGCCAGAGGGAATATTCAATAATACTATGTGGTTGGTTTCACTGAACATCCCATTCATCAGATTTGTTGGTTTCTGAAAGCAAAGGTTAGTGCTTTTGAATAATCCCTCCACTGCCCCAGATACATTAGATAGATTGTGAGCCTGACAGGACAGACAGGGAAAAATGCTCGAGTACCTGAATAAACTCATGTAAACCATTCTGAGCTCTCCTGGGAGAACGGTATAGAAATGTGAATGAATAAATAAATAAATATTAGCAGAAAATGTACACTTATCCCTCACGCCCATCCCATCATACCACAACACATTTCTATGAATGCCTCCTAACAGTTTGACTGAAAGTATTCACAAGGAACCTTGCTTATAGCTTTAAAGGGAAAGGGGATGTGATATATATCACTTTTCTGTGGTTATAATCAAGCAGTTTACATATTATATACAGGTACTTATTTTGTATATGGAGGGTAATAGAGGGTTAAGAGATTATCCCAGAATCACAAAGAGCTATAGTGGGAATTAAACCCAGTTCTCCTGGTTTTCAGGCTGCTTTTCTAATCATAGGGTACTCCTCTACTAACAGAGCACAGCCAATTTTCAGAAAATCATTTTAACCAGATAAATCATATTCTGTGTAAATAACTTTGAAAAATAATTAATTGAAATTGCTGCATACTATATATAACCTCTAGGTATACATATACAATTAAACCTTGGTTTGCGAGCATAATTCGTTCTAGAAGCAAGCTTGTAATCCAAAGCACTTGTATATCAAAGCGAATTTCCCCATAAGAAATAATGGAAACTCAGACAATTCTTTCCACAACCTCAAAACTTTAATACAAAATACTGTATATACTTGTATTACAAGACCTCGCTCGTTTAGAACAGTCACTACACTCCCGCAGCGTCAGAGAGAGAAGAACCATCGGCTCAGTTGTGATGATGTGACGCTTGTATACTGTATGTACTCGTATTGCAAGACTTTGATTGTTTAGAACAGTCACTATACTCTTGCAGCGTCAGAGAGAGAAAAACCATCGGCTCAGTTGTGATGTGTGTATACTGTATGCACTTGTATTGCAAGACATTGCTTGTATATCAAGTTAAAATTTAATGAAATGTTTTGCTTGTCTTGCAAAACACTTGCAAACCAAGTTACTTGCAATCCAAAGTTTTACTGTATATAGGAGTCAGTATACAAAAGAGCTTAACTGGGCAGAGATCTCTCTTGATTTAACCCCACTGAGCTGTCCAACTGCTGATATTCAGTGGCACTTAGCTACATTGTAGTTGTTAGATGCCATCGACTCGTGCTCGAGTCCTAGCGACTTGATAATTGTGGATCTAAAAAGAAATGGTTTTGTGCTAGTCTGGAAAGGTCCTCAAGCATTATCCCCATAGTTGTTTTCAACGTGTCCAGCCATCTGATTGCAGGTCACCCTCTTCACCTGGTTCCTTCGATCTTCCCAAACATGATGTCCTTCTCCAGTGATCTCTCTCTCTTTCTTTTGATGGTGTGACCAAAATAAGACAGTCATAACTTCATCATTTGGGCTTCGAGTGACATAGCTGGTTTGATCTGTAACAGAATCAATTTGTTAGTTCTTCTGGCAGTCCATGACACACCTAAAATTCTTCTCCAGCATCAAAGCTCAAATGAGTCAACCTTCTTTCTGTCTTGTTTCTGTAGTGTCCAGCTTTCGCATCCATAACTGACCACTGAGAAAATGAGTGCATGGACAAGTCTGATCTTTGTTTGGAGTGCTACCTCCTTGCCTTTGAATACTTTGTCAAGAGTCTTCATTGAAGAGTGACCAAGTGCTATTCTGCAGAGTATTTCCTCCCTGCTCGTTGCTTCTTTGTTTACAAAAGAGCCCAGCAGATTGAAATCCTTTGCAACTTAACTTCTATTCTATCGCCTTCAAGCTCAAAATCTTCATCATCTTCCATGTTCATGATCTTCATCTTGTTTATGTTCAGTTCTAATCCCATGTTATGACTTTCGGCTTTGACTTTTCTCAGTAGATACAGCTTGTCTTCTTGCTGCTAGTGATGAGTATTGTATCCTCTGCATAGCACAGGTTATTTATATTTCTTTGAAACTGACTCTTCTTCCAAATTTGCTTTTCTGAAGATGGTTTCACTGTACAGGTTGAACAGATAAGATGACAAGATGCATCCTTGCCTGACACCAAGTTTTATTGTAAACCAATCAGTGTTGCTGTAGTCAGTTCTCACTGCAGCTTCTTGATTTTCACATAGGTTCTCTATCAGCTGAGTTATGTGTTTGGGTCTTCCCATTTGCACTAGAGTTCTCCATAGTTTATTGTGATCCACACAGTCAAAAGCTTTGCTATAGTTGATGAAACATAGGTATATGGAGTGTTTGTATTCTTTGCTCTTCTCCAATATCCATCTAACACTGGCATTAATGTCTCTTGTTGCTCGACCTTTTCTATAACCAGCCTGAACTTTGGGTAATTCGTATTCAACGTATGATTGGAGCCTTCATTGTATTATTTTCAGCAGTATTGTGCCGATGTGTGAAATTAATGCAAATGTTCTGTAGCTGTTATAGTCCTTGATGTCACCTTTCTATCTGGAGGATTAAGTGACTCACCCATGATCACAAGAAGTCACAGTGTGATTTGAACCCTAGGTTTTTCTGGCTCCAGTCTGCTGCTCTAACCATTAGGCTACTTCTCTCCTTGCAAGCATTCTGTCTTATTTGGGCAGAACTGGACCAACACAAAGACTTTTTGGCTGCCTAAGCTGACAACTGACCCATATTTGTTTTGTTTACAAGTGGTTTATAGAGCTCAGTCACCAAGTTCTGTGTATGTATGTATGCTGTGTGTACTGCTACAGAATTTCTATTTCCACAGCACTGGCATAGCAATTAGACAGATGGATAGATGATTTTTAATAGGCACTTTTTATATTTTTTGTATGAGCTACTATGGCATAAACAAGTTGGCCTGATTATTGTTGTGCTACTGCCTGCATTAGATCTGTTGTTATCTGCCAGAAGAAATACCAGCCACAGTCAAAGCAATAGATTTGTCCTGACATATTGTCTGAGCTGCCTACTTGAAAACTACCCCAGATAATACCCCACATGACTGAGTGATTTAGTTTTTACATGTCCTTATAGCTGGGGATTTCTCTTCTTTTTTTTATTATGGGGAAAAAAACTACTTTGAAGACAGAAAATATTTTAGCCAATTAGCTAAAATGTTACAGTTGGTGCACTCTAAACTTGATGGGCTCATTAAGCATTGAAACTCTGACATTTTTCGGGTATAGCTAACTGGCAGCAAGTATTTTGTATTTTTATAAAAGCTCTGCCATTTCACCTTCTTGTCTATCATCTGTATGTCTCATTTCCTTTCCTTTCTTTTAATTAAAAATTCAGCACTAAAGACGGTCTAAAAAAAATAGCTATAATGCTTCCTTTGAAAGATATGCTCTCCCTTTTTCTGTTGCTAAATTTTAAACCCTACTAGCAAACCACAATGCTAAATTGCCAGGAGGCTGTGGGCTAATTTAGCCTGTCAGTGCTACTTGGCAAATATGCCAGAATTAGTGATCCATGATTTAAGTGCAAGAAGTGGTTAGGAAAATATAAAGGCAATGATATTAGAAATGCTGAAAATGGTCTACAAATATCTTTCTTAAGCTGACATAAAAACCAAAGTGGAAGTAGTTGTTTTTAATGATGTACAGTGGTATAGAGTTCTAGCACCTGCATTGGTTATGGAAAAGTCAGTGGACCTGTTTACTAAGCATGTTTCCCACAGAAGCAAATACGTCAAGTCTATAATGGGCTGCCTAAATTAAGCACTTAGAAGGTCTCTGGTACGAGCCTGTTCTGTAAAGGAACATAAGTGCCTACTTTATTTTATAGAATACTAGGTATACTGGGTATATAAGAACTTAGAGGGCCATACCGGTACCTAAGTTAATTGACAAACACCATTTAAAATGGCAAAAAACAGGACAGTTAAAGTGCCTATCAGCACCTAAATAATAAACACCAGAATCGCACCTTTGTCAAAGGTGCTATACAGCACTTAACATCTCTATGGGTATGGCTAACACCGGAAGTAGCATTAAGTGCCATAAAACATTGACATAAGCGCAATTCACAGCAAAGATAGGCCTCAGAAATGTAGTTCTGGAAAACCCTGGCATACATTTCTGGTGCCTATCTTTTCTGGAGGCGCAATTCATTATATGGCGCCATAGCATGATTTCAAATATGACAACAAACTTAGAAGAAAGTCACAAAATAGGAATCCGAAATTCTTCAAGGATAAAGTGAAGATAGTAGCAGCCAAGGACAATGATTCACACACTAAAATGTTGGCGTGAAATAAAATAAAATTTAGATGTGATAGAGGGAGTCCTCAGTTTACACAACTAGACGCTAACTGGACCAAAACGTCAGCTGTCACTCTTTATACCCATACAGGGTTTTGGAGGTGTAACATCCCTGGTCTCACCCCCGTTGTGAATTAATGTGCATAAACGTACCTCAATATAAATAATTGAATTTACTAAAGCACTCCAGTTGTAATAAACCTAACTTGTATTGAGAAATCTAAAACTCACAATTAATCATGGGAAACTGTTCAACCTCTTAAACAGTGTCCAATATATTTCTCAAACTCATTGACTAACAATCCTCAGCGACACCACTAGGGACTCAATAACTTTCACAGTCCATGGCTTTAAGTGTCCTCTCCTCATCAGACTCCTTTTATATTATCATTTATTTTATTATTATTTCAACTAATACTTTAGGTCAATAATAGTTAATAAGTACTTAGCTTAGTGGTCACAATACAGGGATATCAGGCCAACATGTTTCACCTAATAAGGCTTTCTCAAGGCGATAATCCCTAGAACATAAATTACAACTTTAGTATCTAAATCGACCTACTTATAAAGTACCAAACCTTTATCAATGTGACATTCTGTAAACTTTTTAAAACTTTAAAAAGACTCACCTTCCTGCTTACAGCTCCTGTTTTAGACCACAGCCATCATCAAAAGATGGCAGCGGCGTGTTTTTCACTTCTTAAATAACCCACTATGGGACCAGCTGAGGGATGACATCATCAAACCCAGGAGGAACCAAACGTTCTCTTTATTGCTGTTGTTTCAATACTGAATACTGGAAACCCCCCCTCCCCCCCAGGAATCTTAGCAGAGCAGCCCATTCCAATTCTAAATTTAAACCCTTAGGTTCTACAGTGTCCAAAGAATATATCCATTTCTGTTCTAAATAATTAAGTCTCTCCTCCCAATTACCTCTCTCCCTCCCTACTTGTATACTATCAGTAATTCTCCAAACGTATCTGTGTAATCAAATGTTGTTTTTCCGTCCAATGTTGGACCAAAGAGGCTTGGAAGGTATGCAAGATTTATGTTTGTTCAAACAGATATGAATGGGACACTTAGTGCATTCCACATAAACCAAGTTATAGGGACAGATTATTATGTAAACTACTCAAACTGATTTACAATTTGTGAGATAATGTGCCCTAATGGTCTGGGCCGTTTGAGGATCCTTCTATTCATACCCTTCAATTGTGGAGCTACACCATTGGCAATGTGAACATGCTTGATGCATGCCTTTTTCTTGATTATTTCTCCCCTTATGTTGTAACATTTGTCCAATAGTTCTACCTCTTTTAAAGGTAGGAGGAGGAGGAGAGTCTTAATTATTTAGAACAGAAATGGATATATTCTTTGAACACTGTAGAACCAAAGGGTTTAAATTTAGAATTGGAATGGGCTACTCTGCTATGATTCATAGGGGGGGGGGAGGGGGGCGGTTGGTTCCCAGCGCGGTTCCTCCTGGGGTTGATGACATCATCCCTCAGCTGGTCCCGTAGCGGGTTATTTAAGAAGTGAAAAACACGCCGCTGCCATCTTTTGATGATGGCTGTGGTCTAAAATAGGAGCTGTAAGCAGGAAGGTGAGTCTTTTTTAAGTTTTAAAAAGTTTAGAGAACGTCACATTGATAAAGGTTTGGTACTTTATAAGTAGGTCGATTTAGATACTAAAGTTGTAATTTATGTTCTAGGGATTATCACCTTGAGAAAGCCTTATTAGGCAAAACATGTTGACCTGATATCCCTGCATTGTGATCACTAAGCTAAGTACTTATTAACTATTATTGACCTAAAATATTAATTGAAATAATAATAAAATAAAAGATAATATAAAAGGAGTCTGATGAAGAGAGGACACTTAAAACCATGGACTATGAAAGTTATTGAGTCCCTGGTGGTGTCGCTGAGGACTGTTAGTCAATGGGTTTGAGAAATATATTGGACACTGTTTAAGAGGTTGAACAGTTTGCCCAGGATTAATTGTCAATATAAATCATAGCATGATTGACACGCGATCGGTGGCTGCTTTGTAGGCGGCTGCTGATATTGGCATTGTATAGTGAATCCGGGCCTTAGAGTCTGATATTCTGCCTCTGCTGCCAGCTTTATTCCTTTATTTTTACTGTGGCCATCGAGGTAAATACTCCAACACTCATAGGAATTGAATGAGTATTGGAGCATTTACCTTGCTGGCCCATGGTAAAAAAAGCTCAACCGCGGTTTGATAAAAAGGGCCTTAAGTGCAATATTCATCACTTAATTGTGTTTTATGCAGCCCTTTTTATTTGGGTATCCTAGCTGGTTAAGTGTTGAATGTCTGTACTTAATCTAAGTACTAATTTTGCCCTCAGAATGGTCACAAAGTAGCCAGTTTCAGCTTAGGAGCTTACCAGTTATTCTTAGCAGTATTATCCAGTTAAGTGCAGTGGAATATGCCCAGTTAACCCCAAACAAGCGTTTAAAATGACCAACTCTAAAAGGCTATAAGAATTCCCTTTATGCAATACTAATAGAAACAGAGAAACATGAAGGCAGATAAAGGCCTAACAGAGAGAGAAAACGTCTTTTTTTGTTTGTTTATTTTGATTACACCTCAGTGCAGGTGGGAAAAGCAAAGCAAATCAAATCAAATTGAAAAATTGATTCAATAGGCCAAATTGAATCAAAAATTTTTTCCCTGAATTAGGCAGCACTATTTTCTAGAAATGTTTGCCTGTATTCCTCTTTCTGCGATCTTTTGTAGTTTATGAAAGTTAACCTCTTTCTCCTTACCTTCACAGCTACTACTTTTGAGAACCAAAGTGGCCTTCTTTTCCTTGCACTTTTACCTACTTTCCTTCAAAATAGTTTCTTGCCCTTACAATAGCTCCTTTCAGTTTTGCCCATTGTTTTCCTACTTCTTCCAGATGTTCCCATCCAGACAATTCTTTCATGTAATCCCCCATCTGCACAAAGTTAGGTTTTTAATGTCTAGAATCTTCACTTTCAAATGAGCTCCCCATAAAGCATTGGAACAGGGTAGGGGGCCTACAGGGGCCCTGGCCTCACCAAGAATTGGAAGTCAGAAGAGACAGTTATGGCTCTTTCAACTCTCCCATCTACCTCCTTCTCAGCCACAGTAATTTTAAAATCTTCAGGCAGCTGGCAGTGGCAACAAGGTGAGCCTGCTACCATCAGCCTGTCTTCGAAGCCTTCTTTCTGCAGCATCCCACCAGAGGGGGGATGAACTTCTCCACACAGAAAAACAAGCTACAGATAAAATGACTAAGCAAGTGCCTGAAACCTGGCAAATAATTCCCATAGCTGAATATTGAAACCTAGCATGGGTCAGCATACAACACCAGGACTTCCTCTTTGTTGGCTACCATGAAAGGACTGATTGATCGTTGCCACCAGGAACACTGGCTTACAATTGCAGAGTAAAATTTGTGAGACTGGACCTTAAAGCTTTACAGCTTGTTTGTGTTTTTTCTGCAATTAAGGACTTCTTGTTGTTTTAGAGCTTTAATCTTTTCTTTAGTACTTATGAAAAAATGTAATTTTTAGAAAAGCCTGTATGGATTTTCATCATGTTTTGAGTCTTGTATCTGTTCCTTAAATTTTTCTCACTTCAAGAGTCTCTTCCCATGCCCTCCTTGCTGCCCAGCTGGAGTAGAGGGCAGTGAAGAAAGATGAAGGATCTGGCTATCATCATAGACAATACAATGAAACCTTCTGCCCACTGTGTGGTGGCGGCAGCCAAAAAAGCAAACAGGATGCTAGGAATTATTAAAAAAGGGATGGTTAACAAGACTAAGAATGTTATAATGCCCCTGTCTCACTCCATGATGCGACCTCATCTGGAGTATTGCGTTCAATTCTGGTTTCCCTATCTCAAGAATGATATAGTGGTGCTAGAAAAGGTTCAAAGAAGAGCGACCAAGATGGTAAAGGGGATGGAACTCCTCTCATATGATGAAAGACTAAAATGGTTAGGGCTCTTCAGCTTGGAAAAGAGACGGCTAAGGGAAGATATGATTGAAGTCTACAAAATCCTGAGTAGAGTAGAAAGGGTACAAGTGGATCGAATTTTCATTCTGTCAAAAATTACAAAGACTAGGGGACACTCGATGAAGTTACAGAGAAATACTTTTAAAACCAATAGGAAGAAATTTTTTTCACTCAAAGAATAGTTAAGCTCTGGAACGCACTGCGAGAGGATGTGGTATGAGCGGATAGCGTAGCTGGTTTTAAGAAAGGCTGCTGCAACAGATACTGCCTAATGACTGAAACTCAACCACTTATCCCATCCAGAGGTGGAGGTTTTTGGATTGGAGGGTGCAATAGAAACATGAAACATGAGAGCGTAAGAGATTCTAGTATGGTCACTAAGAATTCAACACTTCAACATGTGAGCACAGTCTGAAGATATCTGGAGTAACCTAGTCTGCACTCATCACAGCTTTTATAGGGGAGCATGGGAATAGTCATTCTTTAAGTGAATATTTTTCTTAACTTGTTTCTTTAGATGCAGGATAGGATGAAACTTTAAAGTATATTTAAATGTACAAATGTATAGGAACAGTATTTATGTGGATAAGATGTCAATAAGGAATTATTTCACACATATTAATGTAGTCAGATGTTAGGTTGAAAATATAGAGAACTGTACTCCTCTTGAATGGGACTAACACATTTGGGAGTAAATCAGTGATTCCTCATGGAATCAAATGAGGAGGCTGATGGTAATAATAGTATTAAGCAGGACATAAGGGGAGCCCATAACTCAATATGTGTGAGACACTCCTGAGGGATATAGAAATACTTCAGAGTTACAGTACAAGAATATTGCTTGATTAGCATTACTAGCAAGTGTTAAAGTTTTTAAATAGATGTTCCAGTAACAGAATAGAGGAAATGCCTAAGTCCTAGAACAGGGAACAGGTCACTGTGCCCTAAGTGAACACGATACCCTCTCTATTGCTGTGTGCAGAATTGCCGCGCGCTAGTTGCTAACACCAGCATTGAGCTGCCATTAGTTCTAGCCGCGTAGCATGAATTTAGCATGCGCTAAAATTCTGCGCTCACTAAAATTGCTATTGCAGCTTATTAAAAGGGGGGGGGGTGTCGCTGGGGCAGGAGGGCTTGGGGTCCCTCCTGCCCGTTCTTGTGTGGGGGGTGATGGATCGCGGCAGGAGAGATTGGCTATCTCTCCTGCTGTGATGGCGATCACCCCTCTACCCAAACTGCCACAAACTGCAGTAGGAGAGATTGGGCATCTCTCCTGCCATGATGGTTGCGGTGGGGGGTGGGTAGGTTGCCGGGCCACTGAGCTGATCGCGCCAGTCGCCATCAGCTCAGGGGGCCCTTTTTCAGCATGTATACCTGTTTTGACTTGGTATACATAGGCGTGCTTTAGACGTCCGGCAAACGCAAGTGTCAATCAAACGGTACTTAGGCGTGCGGTAGACGTCTCTACAACCGCTTGGCGCAAGATAGACGCAGGTTTCTGAAACGTCATTAAGACGTCTCCAATAGACCCGTGATAGTCGTCGGTACGATGTTTTTTTTATTTTTTTTTTTAGATTATACTTTTTTTATACTCTTTATTATCAGTCATTCAGCATTCTAAGTATAGGATGATGAAAAGGATAATCAAAACACAGTATACCATTTTATAAACTATATATTAGTTGATCTGGCAATATCAGTGAGGTAGGGAATGGCAGACAGAGAACACTGCTGTGTTGTATCTTTTTCCTCTAAGATATCAGAATTGTACAGTTTACCATTAATACAAGGAAAAAAAATATGTTATGTTTCAAAGGAGAACTAGAAGATGAAACGTACCGAGTGGGTGTTGAACTTACATTATCAGTATGGAAGGTGGGAACCGGTAGATGTATGCTACACAGAAAGCTGTACAGGAATGTCATACTCACCTCCTATTAGAAGTGGAAAGGATAGGACTTTGAACACCATATAAACTTCGTTTAAGTTCCACAAAGACTGGCAGGAAAGGCACCCTAAGTCATCCAATAAGCTTTCTCTCGATTTCCCAGAGACATTATTTCAGAGAGGATAGTTTAGAAGTGATATGTTGCTCGAAAGAACACTCTCCTGGTCTTAAAACATTCCTACAATCAGCTCATTCTTCACAACAAAGGTAAATCCCATAACTTACACTGGCCCAACTTAGAAACAGAATCAAAACACAGATCAGACCTGAATGTGGCTTCTAGTTCACAGGAAGAGGAAGTAGCCAGCAGCACAATGCTGACCTCATTGTGACATCATCAAGGTGCACCTGGAAGGTAGATATGCTACAAGTAAAAAACAAGCCGGGAGTTTAACTCACAACCTACAGATGATCGATATAGTGCTTTTACTCACTGACCTACACCTGTGTCTCTGGTTCCCCTGTCATAGCATACCTTAGTGATGTGCTAAAGTATACTCTACTTAGCTATCACATCACAGTCAGTTGAGGCAAAAGACTGGTAGCTCAATGGTGTAAAGCACCGTTGTCACGGATGCAACACCCATATTCTTAAGTATGGTTCAATAAATATAATACAGAGTTAAAATTATGCTGTTTATTTTATCAAACCCAAGCTCAACTTTGTAATGTATTGTGTATAGTCTCGCTAATGTGTTTGTAATGAAAATGAGATGCGATAGGTGTAATCCTATATAATAAAACCCTAGCCGCGCATGCGCACATACCTGCGTGCTTCTGTGATCTCTGCTCTGTGATCAGTAGGTCTGTGGCCAGCAGGAGTGCAGATGCAGCAGCCAGGTGACTCCCCCCTCCCGCCCTCACTCACCACCAAAACCACCACCGCCAAAGCCTCCTCCTGCCCAGCCGGGAGGAGGGCTCCGAGTCGCTGAAGACTGTCCCAGATCAGCTTACACGGTCCCTAAAAAATGAACCTTTTCATCTGAGGCGCGAGGCTGCGGTGACCTCCCTCCCCCGGCTCACTAAGGTTTCGTCTTAAGAAATTCAAATGCGTTGTTGAAAATGCAAGTGACTGTTCTCTGTCATCCTAGACACCCCTGCAACACCCCAACAACACACTCCTGCAGCATAAACCCCTCATGTTATAATCAAGTAAAAGACAAGTCGGGAGTTGAACTCACAACCTATGGATGATTGGTACAGCGCGCTTTACTCACTGAGCTACTGAGCTACTTAACTCTAGCCCTAACCCTAACCCTAACCATAAAGTAGCGTCTGACGTCATAGAAGCCGTTAGAATTTTGAAATCGTTTTGGATGTTCATTGGGTGTTCTCAGATCAAATACACCTGTAGATACTTGCAATGATTACCCCTTGTCAAAGCTTGTACCTAAAGCCATTTCTGGAGACTCCCATTCCCAAATCCCCAACATAGCTCAGTTCTTAAAAGCACTGCATGTATCTTCCAAAGGTCAGGGGTTCAAGTCCTGACTAAGATTACTAAAGATATAATATTATTTTTTTTTCCACCCACCCAAACATGCATAGCTAAGCTAAAATATGTGAACCTCACTTCCCAATCTTCATTTATTTAATTTATAACTTGTCATTGTGTTTGTTCAAATGTAGATAGTGTGAACCTAAATACATGGGGGGAGGTGAAATTTCATTAGGTTTACATGGTAAGCTTCTAAGCTTGTACCTAAAGTCATTTCTAGAGACTCCCATTCCCAAATCCCCAACATAGCTCAGTGCTTAAAAGCACTGCATGTATCTTCCAAAGGTCAGGGGTTCAAGTCCTGACTAAGGTTACCAAAGACATAATATTATTTTGTTTTTCCACCCACCCAAACATGCATAGCTAAGCTAAAATATGTGAACCTCCTACTTCCCAATCTTCATTTATTTCATTTATAACTTGTCATTGTGTTTGGGGGGAGGTGAAGTTTCATTAGGTTTACATGGTAAGCTTCTAAGCGTTCTGCTATACTTTTTTGTATAACAGCGATATCGGCGTGGTTTAGGATGTAATCAACAGTGTTAATGTAGCGCGGAGCGGCCGCTGAAAGCACGCCCAAGCGGCACAAACACATCATCGTGTTTTTTTGCGTTGTGACGTCATAGAATCGCCCGTTCTTCATACGCAGTTATTTCTCCTAAAATGGCTGCCAGGAGACAGCCAAACTTCAGCACTGAAGACTCCAGGCTGCTGGCCAGGCTCTTTTTGGTACATGAGCACCACTATTTTAGAGTGGCAGGCCATTGCAGGTCATACCTGCAGTTAAGGGATGGACCCGCCTGACCCAGCGGTATAACAGAAGAGCCTCATGTCCCAGGGAAGTAAGTATTCCAAGTCAGGCCCTCACAAATAATCATGTAAAATGTAATGATGGAAATCTGTCTCAATCAAATTGGTCATGTTTTTGTGGGTAAATTTTGATTCCTTTTAAAAACTACAATTGTGCATAATAAATCTTTTACATTGAATACTGAAATTAAAGCACATCCCAAAGGAGCAGTAGTAGGATTTCAAATGACAAATTCAGCTCCTAGAAGGCATCTATTCCATTCACAACATGCACACAACTAATTTTTGGGTCATTTGTAATAGAAACATCTTGAAATCAACTTTGCCAAAGGAAAACAAATATATTAAAGTGCTGCTATGTCATTTCAAATACCTACAACTTTCCTGTATCAATCTGCTGGTCTAGGGAGATAGTGGCATGACATTTGAAGTGACAGCGTCAGTACCCTGACGTCAGGGGTTTCAAGCCACGCTGCTCCTTCTGACCAAACTATTTTATTGCCCCTGCTGCATGATTGTAAGCTCACCAGGACATGCTGTAATGTGGGGCAGTGCTGATAGGCTACAGCCTCAGCACCCTGGGGTTTTGAGTTCAATCCCACACTCCTCCTTGTGATGCTGGCCATGTCACCTCAACCCCCCCCCCCCACTGTCCCAGGTACAGTAGAGAGATAGCGATGCCTCCAGCACAGAAAGGGGAAAATGCTGGAGTACGTGAATACATTCATGTAAAACATGTGGCAGAAGGGGGTGGAGGCAGGCAGCAAAGCGGATAGGGGCTCTTGGAGGGCAGCATACTCCATTTTTATGTGCTTATAGAGGTCAATTCTTAAGTAAACATGTTATGCCACAGTGCTAGATGGCACTCATCATATCCCTCCCTCTCTGTTCTTTCTCTCTCTCTCTATTATCCAGGTTGAGGATCTCAGGAAAAGGGGGCGGCTGCTGAGGCGCCAGGAGCGGGCCTTCCTTGAGGGGGTGAGGGAGGAATTGCACGCTGAAGCCGGTGAGTAATGAGTCCAGCTTGTGTTTCTTTGTGATCAGCCTACCAGAATAAATAGATGAAAATGCTTGAGTAGCTGTAAACCATTCTTAATCATAAAATCTGCAGTAAAGCTGCTATTGTGATATCATGTCACAATGGCTTTATGGTGTTCTACTTGCCTCACTTACTTACGCTACATTTTGATGTTTACAGTGGAGTAGGTGCTTTGCATCCTGTTATTAGCATTTGAAGAAAATAACGTAGTAAAGAATGTCATGTTCAAAAGAGTTGTGGACATATCTGACTATCCTATTTCTCTCTTGTCAAGCAGCAGCGCAGGCACCCCCTCAGGAGGTGGCACCCATGACCCCACCCTGGGCCCCGGAAGTGAGGGAGGGGGCTCCGCCATGGTCATCGGCGGAGGAGGAGGGGGAAGAAGAGGAGGGGGAAGAAGAGGAAGATTCCCCATGGCAGCTCGCTGAGCCACCCACACCGCCTGCCCCACCACTGCCCCCTGGACCGCCTGCCCCACCACTGCCCCCTGGACCCCCACCGCCTGCCCCACCACTACCTCCAGGACCCCCACCACCATCCCCTGTTGGACCTTCCCCTTCCCCCACCCATAGCCCTTCCCCTCACTCTCCTGCCCTTCCTGTTCCCATCCCACCCCCTTTCCTTGCTGTTCCCCCCCAGGCGCAGCCCGACCAGCCTCAGGAGGGGGCGGTCAGGGAGATAGAGCCCTACTCTGCCCTCTTGGAAGAGGTGCAGGTATTGAGAGGGTGTGTTGAGAGGATGGAACATGCCCTCTTGCGGCTGGTAGCCGAAAGAGGGCATGGTGCCAGCAGCCATACACCCTCTCAATAACTGCACCTCTTCCGCCCCCCTCGCCTGAGGTAGCTCAAGCTGCTCTTGGGGGGCACCCACCCTCTTTCCCTGCGTTATGTGTTATGTAAATAGTTATTTTTTTCAAAAGTTTAAATTTTTAAAAGTTTTATACTTGAATAAAAAAATTGTTTATAGTTTAAACTTTCCTGTGTGGTTTTAACCTTGTAGCATCAGCAGTTTAGTGGACAGAGTCCAAGGTAGATAGGGGTTCAGGAGGGACTGCTGAATGGGCCCTTTTCAATATAACAACAAGGTGACATATAGAAAGTTTGACAATCTTTATTGGGGTCTGTCATTCATTCTATTACCTGCTAGCCACTCTGATGTCAAATCATTGCAGAATCTAGGAAAGAAGCAAGTGAATGCAAGGGTATATGCAACTGTAGGTAGATGATGACATCTCAGCTATGTTGTGCAAAGTAAGCCAGTCCCTGTTCCAAAGTAAATGGCTACATAAGGAAGAGAATATAAGTCACTGTGGTAGATTTGTTGTTGAGGAATAGGGTTACTGCTAGTAAGAGTTGGCTCCACACCAGGAGAATCCAAATGAGACATGTGGGTTTTTCTTCCTTTCACGGAAGGTGATGGAAGTAAAGGCCAGATACCTCAATCTATCCTCCTGGTTCTTGAACTGCACTATTTTGGTTAAGCAGGTGTGGAAACCACAAAGATGCTCACAGCTGCACTGCTCTCAGTAATACAAAACTCCATCTGACAATACTGCAGTTGCCTGTCTAAGACACCTGAAAACAGAAAAGAGGAGAAGCTGGTTTACACAAGGTTCACAAACAGGGGGTTTAACCCCCAAGGTCCATATCTGTCCTCCCTTCCCTGAAGCAATGTGTTAACCTCATTTATGTTGAGCTGCTTAGATGTCACCGTGGTATAGTTGTTAAAGCAATAGCCTTAACTCGCTGATGGTGTGGGTTAATATCACCTGTAATCCTCCACTGCTACTGTTTAGAACTCATGTGAGGGAATAGACTAACTGAAAACAAAAAGTTTGTGTGCATATAACAGCAGGAATGTGTGCCATGGTGTTCTATGAGGCCAACATTATCAATTTACTATTGTTCCTGAAAGTCATCAAGGATACCTGTGTGAAGAGAACAATAGAAGTGTGAAACATTTATTTCACTCATCAGAAGAGTGACTCAAGTGAAGAATAGTAGAGTAAGCAAATAAAGATTACCATATATCATTCTCACCTACAACTGTTTGGCTAGGTGCAAGCTGGTGTGCTGAGCTGCTCGTCTGGTCTCTCTCTGGCAAACACATAGGTGATGAGCATAGTTAACCTGAAATGAAGAATAGAGAGAAACTGTTAACAAAGACCTATGTCTCCAAAATTAAACACTGAAGTTGTGGCAGAACACACACCTAGAAGTAACAGAGGTGCTAACATACCTTTAGACTCCTTATTAAAAATGGCAGCCATTAGGCACTCATTAGGAGTTTTCCACCTGAACCATGTACACTGATTGGATGTCCACTGAATGGCAGTGTTTTTCCCCCTCCCAACAAACCCGACCTATTTTTATCAATGAGTTAGTACACAGAACCATTCCTCACCTGATTTTAACTTGCCTGTAATTTGATTCTACAAAGAATTAACTTTAGCTCTATGAGTAAACCCTCTCAGATGTGTGAACACATCCATTTTACTTACATATCCATTTTTCTACCAGCAAAATTTCTACCAGCATGGTCTTTATCAGTCTTCTCAGTCATTTTTGTCAGCCCTGTGGAATGGAGAGTAGGAGATATCAGAAATAAAATAACTATTATAAACAATAGCACACAATGAAAGCCCATAAAGAGAAGTCAGTTTTTCTGGTTGGTTTCTTTAGTTCTATCATAAGGATACCTAAGTAGCTTACAAAATATCATTCTCACCTGGACTTACTATCTGAGCTGCTTCTAGAAAAGATAAAACAACATATTAGAATGACATGTAGCTTGTTAATGGCTCTGTGGAATAGAGAGAAATGGGAGGCAGAGATAGGAAAAAAAATGTAAAAAACTAAGACAGAGTAAAGTCTCAAACATCTGCATAAGCAATAGGACAGAATAGAAAGGAAACACTACTCACCTGGACCTTCTTATACCCATGCACGCCTATGTAGCGTCTGACGTCAGTAGGGCGGGAAAACTTTCTCAATGTCTATTGGGCGCCGTTCGGGTGCGGTTGCTTGTTCCGCTTCCTAACCACGCCCATCACACCTCATTGGCTGTCCTATGGGGGGGTGTTTGAACGTGTTCTACAAGTAGCCTGAAAAGATGTCTTCACCTTACAACATGGCTCCAAAACGGAAATCGAATTTCTTGCATGGAGAGTTGCAGATATGGAAAATGGAGGTGGGGCAGACCATGACATTATGAAAGCAGGGAGAGTGGTGGGTGTGGGCATCTGTGTATAACCTGGCCTGGTCCCTTCTTTTCCCTAACAATTGATTCCCCTCCACACTTAACACAAAACCTAAGTCCTCAACAATCCCTCACACCAACACCCAGAAAAATCCATAAACTAAAGAAATACAGATAATGGGGGTGGGGAGGAGTGTCAAAGGCAGAAGGGAGTATAAAGGAGAACAGGCAAGTCATAGCACAAAGTTTCATCATTGAGGAAACGGAACACCACAAACACCAACTCACATGAGGGGGTCTTACATAGGAAAAATGGCTGTGCCAAAGCTTTCTATATATTAAGCATGCCTAATTAGCGGATGATGTCATAGGAACCGTTAGGATTCAAATCTAATTGGATGTCCATTGGATGTCGTGTTGCCATATACAGCTGTAGTGACAAGGTGCCTCACGAACGTCTACTCCGGAAACTGAAGAACCATGGAGTGGACGGAGACGTACATAGATGGATCAGAAACTGGTTGGCGGGTAGGAAACAGAGGGTAGGGGTGAAGGGCCACTACTCGGACTGGATGGGGGTCACGAGTGGTGTTCCGCAGGGCTCAGTGCTCGGGCCGCTGCTATTTAATATATTCATAAATGATCTAGAAACAGGCACGAAGTGTGAGATAATAAAATTTGCGGATGATACAAAACTATTTAGTGGAGCTGGGACTAAAGAGGAATGCGAAGAATTGCAAAGGGACTTGAACAAATTGGGGGAATGGGCGGCGAGATGGCAGATGAAGTTCAACGTTGAGAAATGTAAAGTATTGCATGTTGGAAACAGAAACCCGAGGTACAACTATACGATGGGAGGGATATTATTGAATGAGAGCAACCAAGAAAGGGACTTGGGGGTAATGGTGGACATGACAATGAAGCCGACGGCACAGTGCGCAACAGCCGCTAAGAAAGCAAATAGAATGCTAGGCATAATCAAGAAGGGTATTACAACAAGGACAAAAGAAGTTATCCTGCCATTGTATCGGGCGATGGTGCGCCCGCATCTGGAATACTGCGTCCAATATTGGTCTCCGTACCTTAGGAAGGATATGGCGTTACTCGAGAGGGTTCAGAGGAGAGCAACACGCTTGATAAAAGGGATGGAAAACCTCTCATACGCTGAGAGATTGGAGAAACTGGGTCTCTTTTCCCTGGAGAAGAGGAGACTTAGAGGGGATATGATAGAGACTTATAAGATCATGAAGGGCATAGAGAGAGTAGAGAAGGACAGATTCTTCAAACTTTCGAAAAATAAAAGAACAAGAGGACACTTGGAAAAGTTGAAAGGGGACAGATTTAAAACGAATGCTAGGAAGTTCTTCTTTACCCAACGAGTGGTGGACACCTGGAATGCGCTTCCAGAGGGAGTAATAGGGCAGAGTACAGTACAGGGGTTTAAGAAAGGATTGGACAATTTCCTGCTGGAAAAGGGGATAGAGGGGTATAAATATAGGATTACTGCACAGGTCCTGGACCTGTTGGGCCGCCGCGTGAGCGGACTGCTGGGCATGATGGACCTCAGGTCTGACCCAGCAGAGGCATTGCTTATGTTCTTATGTTCTTATGTAGTCATTTCCTTCACATCTCTAAGCTTTGATACGAAGCTCTATGTTCTAAACAAAGTTACCTCTATAGCTCTATGCATTAAGGCATTGCTTTTCATCTTCCATACATCAGGGGGTTCAAGTCTTGAGTAAGGTTAGCAAATAGCTTATATTCATTTCTCAGTCAGGACACTTGGTAACTCTTTAGCCTTGCCTTTACATATTAATATTTTGCTTCAGCTTTTATTATGTGCAGCCCATTGTCTAATATTTAATGCAACCTGTTCTCTCTCATGCTGAACACCCTCCCCCCACCAAAAACATCCCCCCCTAACTGGATCATTCTTCAACACCTGTCCAAGCCCTCTGAAGTTTGATTTAACTCATAGCTGTTGGCCAATGCCTATATTGCATCAAAAGAAACACATTCCTACTAGAATGGCTTGCAGTTAGGAGCAAATGAAAGTATCTCATGCACCTGTGGCTGCAGAATGCTGAGGAGAAACAGCAAATTCCACCACTTCTGAGAACTGTTAGGATGCAAGGAAACAAAAGTGAAGGTTGAACGGACACGTATCAGAACTTTAGTAAGTGTCCTTAGGCATATGTTGTTTAAAGATGCAAAGGTAGGCCCTGTTTATCTTTCCCTTCTTTGAAGATGGTATAAGGACATCTATGTTTGTCTTTCTTTCTTTGACATGAATGTTTAAACAGAGTTGTAGTGAAGTGAATTCAATTGTTTTGTTAAGCCGTATTTACAGACAGATTTAGTTAAGAAGCTCTGCTGGTCAAGGCTTTTTCTTACCTTTTGGACTTCAATCTCTAGATAGGAAAAATGCTGATGTGTTTAAAGTTTCATGTGACCTTACGTCACATGCCATCACATGCTGGCAAACCTGATTCGTATAAATATGTGAAACTCATAATAAAAGACGGACATATTTGAAAGATGGTTTCTGGTCTTTAAGATGTGTCCCCAGGTACCTGACTTACATATGACAGAGACAGAGAAAGTATGGGGCAGGAATTGGGACCTGAATCCTTTTCAGTTGGGGGCTCGTCCGGGATGGGCAGATGATATCACCGGTATTTTGTGAGTATTTCTGAATTTTTTCTGTTCTTTAATACTCACTGGGTAGTGGTGACCTGTACCCACCCTTTATTTTAAGTTCAAGCTTTGGGTTCTATTATGGAGTTTTTTTGGGAAAAATCTCGGGGTACTTTTGGTAAGCGCCCCTCATATATATAAGCAGCTGCCATTCTTTCGGAAAGAATGAAATTATTTATAGAACCCCCCTGCCCACTCTGTCATTTGTAAGGTTAAAACTTTTATAGAGTATAAGATTTTATTGTCTCTTATTACTGTACCTCGCTTATAAGGTAAGATAAGCGAATATTTTTGCATTGTTATATTGCTTTTGTAATGAGTCATAAAGGCACTTACTCCTAGACAAATGAGACTTGTACGGCTGTGTGTGTGTATGACATTTTTCCTTCAGCTCCCATCTTTCTGTGTCACCAATGTTTACTACTGAGGTAGGACATGCTGTTATGTGGAATGAATTGAAAGCGCTGTTTGAATCAGTCTAAGATCTTTCCCTTGTAGTTAAAAAAAGAAAAAAGAAAAAGAAAAAATTCCGTTTTAAAGGTTTTCTTTCTTGTGCAGAGCAAAGCTAATCTGTTCTTTGCTTTCATTATCAGGGTCTGTGCATGAATGTTTTTGTCCCTTCCCCCAGACTTCTCTGTTTGGGCTTCCACTGACCCCCTATAGTGCTTCTTTGAAATTACTCATTCTTGGTTTTATAAAGCAGTAAGGTGAGATTCCACTGCTTGTCTCTTGACTTTTCTCCGGCATTATCAAAACCACCATCTCTTCTTATAATACGCCCATCGCTCTTGTTGCCAAAGCTGATGGCATTCCCTGTTTCGTCCTAGATTTTCGGGCTGTTAATGTTTTGGTAATTCTCATTGCCCTTATGTTTCTTCCACCATTCCATCGGCAGCCAATGATTTTTTTCTGTCATTATCCTAAAGAATGTTTTATTTTAGTCCCTTTGGTGAGGCTTTTCAGCTCTTTTTTTTGCCTTCACCTTTAAGCAACAGTATACCTAGTGTGGAATGTCCTTCGGGCTATTCTACAAGTCATGCACTGCCCCTCATGGTCCTATTCTTATTTTGTACAACTTTTTGTGTTCCATAATTCAGGAGACCTATCCGATTGATAGTTTGTACCTTTTATAATGATTGTCTGTGTGGTCACAAGGTGTCATGAAATAAACTGCACTGGTGTACATCTGAAGTGAAATACCTGGGTTTTGTCCTGTCTCATGGTCAGAGGAAAATCTGCACTTTCTGCATTGCTGCTATTCTGGGTCTGCCCCACCCAGCTACCAAGAAAGACATGCTTACTTTTCTTGCTATGATTGGTCACTGCCGCCAATGGATCTCTGCTTGTTCCTTCTATGACCAGATTTTGAGACAGACCCTGGTTTCTGAAATGACTGCTCTTATCAGATGGACTTATGAAATGTTGGACATTTAAGATGTGCTTTGGTTTCTAGCTCAAGTTTGGGTTTTCCTGCTTATGCCCACATGTTTTATCTCTTTGTTTGGGACTATTGTAACACCATGAAGGGAGAACATGGCGGTAAGTTACGCTCTGTTGCCTTTTTTTATAGTCACTCCTGTTCAAGTTCCCTGGCTGCTTGTGCTATGGTGGTAGAGATGGTTACTTTTCTGATCCTAGGTCACCCCATTACCCTTCATACTCTTCACGATGTTCAAGCCCTTCTTTTAAATGGGTTTTTGGGTTTCACGGGTGAACAGGATTCTCTTCCTCTCTTTTTTCACAGCTCCCTCTGAATTTGATGCCTGGCGTTTGGCAGGTGCCCAAAGCCGCCCTTTTGGACGGACTTTGGTGCAAAGAGGGGAAACCCTGGATACCAGCTGCTAGCTCTCCCTTATTCATTGCCCAATATCATGGTATTGGTTATCGTAGTGCTCGCTCGACATTTTAACTTCTTGCTAGTGATATTTTCATTCTTGACCTTTTGCTCCTTGATACAGAGATATATAGCTTGATAATTACAGCTGGCACGGTTGTGAATTGAAAATAAATTGGAAAATACAATTCCTTTCTAGTGTTTTAGCTGAAATTAGGATGTTGCTAATTTAAAATGGGTTTTTCCGGATTTATACATAGCCATCCCAGATCCATTTTGGCACAGATATTTCTAATGTTTTCCACGGGTCCTCTTTATCACTGCAGAGATAGAGACGCTCCAAAGAGACATTAGCTTTATGCCTTTTTTCAAATATGAGATGGTTATGATATACATTATTTGTAGTTTTGGTTTTTTTATATCAATGTGTTTATTTGCAGAGTTAAATTCAGCCCTGCACACTTGACAGATGGAGTAATAGCTCCACGCTTAAAACTTTATGTTTTGTCTGTGTCATGTCTACTTGTCTTAGTTTAGTGGGTACCCCAGGATACATAATATTGGCCATTTCTAGAGCTCTTTTTCCACTTCTTACTAGCCTAACTACGCAATGTTCTTTTACTTATAGCTTTTATATTCTGAATATAGTTTAGTTAGGGGTTATAAGAAAAAGTTTTACTTTATGCAGCGTTTATTTCGTGGTGTTCCCTACATATGATCCATACATTTCTGAATACATTCAGTATATCAGTATGGTTTCTCTGAGGTGCATAATAGTTATATGAAGCACGAAAAAACATATCTTTTTGGCTTGTTCAATTAAGAACCTTAAGTAAGTGAGTATTGTCTCTCTTTTGCAATAGCTATGCTAAGTAAATGAATTGGTATTGTGCATGTTGCCACATTCAGTACAGGCAACATGGTTTCTCTTGTTTTCTATCTCTTATTTGGATCACATTGGAGTACAGCTGCTGAATGATATTTGGAATGCTTTCCAAGCATCTCTTTTCAAGTATCTCTTTCTGTATGCACAGACATCTGGCTGCTCTCCCTTTGAGATTCTCACGGGATGACCTTTCCCCGCCCCATGGGTGGATTTTCCCTTGATACAGGAGGAATACGTCCAAAAGCTAATTTAAATATTAGGGCTTGTTCAAAGAAACGTGTCTTGCACTTCTCCTTTCTCTCCACAGATTCCTACCCATTTTTTCCAGCCTGGTGATTATCCAGCAGCTTTCCAAGGATCGGAAGCAGACAGATTTCCCCTTTGGCCTTCCCACTACTGTGATCGCTGTGCCCAGGCCCGCTGCACTCACTGAGGAGTTTCCTGTTTGGATCCACGCAAGTCGCTTGAAGAGGGTTAACCTAAAACCCCAGAAGCAAGTCTTCCCTGCGCAGATTTCACCTCCTCCAGTAGAACAACATGATGATCTCATTGCAGCATTCTACCAACTTTATCATTCTCTTACTGGCACTGCTGCTGCTAGTTTTTCTCCCTGTATGGATCATTTCTAACTGGGTCTACAGGGATGATGTGTTCTGGGTTCACGACACTTTCTGCCCATACCCATCTGTAAATGACACTCCTGCTGTAAACAGCACCCCCGACACCTCTTTGCGAACACGACGTCAAGCTGGACTACTCCCTCGCAAAGGCTGTCCTTCAATTGGAATCCAGAAAAGACCGATAGTATGCTACCCTTTGGTATAATTCCAGCAGTGTGCAAGTTGCCACCTTCTCCTTTGAGTATTGTGACATTGTGGACTGTTCATCAATTGATATCCCAAGGCTGTGCCATTGGTCCTCAGAGATTCCTAAAACTAAGGACATATATGTATATGTTACTGACTTACGTTGGGGGGATAAGTGTGCATTCTGGGGAGTGGTAGGGTGGAATATTAATACTGACTGGGCTTATAAACTAGAAAATACCCTGAAAAACAGTGGACCAAAATGGTAAATCACTGCTTACTTGTATGACCCTTCATAAGGTTGGACACTGTTATAGGAAAAGTGTTCCTGCACAAATTATTAAGCTTTCTCTTACTATTGACAACCCTAGACCTACTGATGAAGGTATGTACATTATGGACATGAGGTTTAAGGGTGGGTCTAGCTATCATCAGTTTTCTTACGGGATCTATCTACCTCCACTCATCCTCTCCCGCCATTTTGTGGGGGCCCCAAAAAATACTAACCCACTGGCCCCTACATTCAATAAACTTACTGACATGATGGCTATTGCCAATCCCACTTTTGAAGATACTGTGGCTGTTGAGGTAGGGTTTTCAGAACCTAACCTTTGGTTAGAATGGATGAAATTCACTGCTGATCAACATAATAAGAGTAATTGTTACATATGTGCTCAAGCTAGACCCCATCTAGGAACCGTACCTCTGGACCTCCCTCCTGGTATCCAACCATGCTTTTCTGGGTTATTTACCAATATCTCCTCTAATTTTACCTATCCTCTTTGTGCACTGCAGTGTTCTAAATACCCTTTGTTGCCAGGACAGCAAAAGCTTGATATTGCCGTTATCATCTATAAGGGCAATTACATATGTCATGTTTCTAATCTGACACAGAGTAGTTTTGTAGGTAATTTACCCCCAGGTTATTGTTCTGTCTTGGCTCATAGGTATGCCCCATTGTTGCTGCATCAGATTTGATATTTACTGGCTTTATGGAGACTTTTGGCTCCCTGTTAAGCTACCCAGCCAGTGGATAGGCCAGTGCACTTTAGTTAAGGTTACCATGCTTCTGCATATTCTTTCTGAAAGGCATCCTTCCTATTCACATGGTTTTTCCTTTTATTTGTCTTGATATAAATCTGATCACATGTATACATAGATGCTATAGGGGTCCCAAGAGGGGTCCCAGATGAATTTAAGGCCCGAGCTCAGGTTAAGGCTGGGTTTGAGTTCCTTATTCCCTTTATTACTATTAATAAGAATGTTGATCGGATTAGTTAAAATTATTATAATCAGCAACGCTTTGTGAACTATTCTAGGAACGCCTTGCAAGGTATTACTGATCAATTAGGCTCCACTTCTCAGATGGTTCTCAAAATCATATGGCCCTAGATATGATTCTAGCTGAGAATTCTGAAAAATTCTCCTCAGTATTTTATGCTGTTGTACTTTTCTTTCTGACAATATAGGTCCTCCTATGGACATTCAGAAATTAGCAGACCTCTTTGCTGAGTTCAAATGTAACTCTGATTTATCTAATTCTTGGGATCAGCACTTTAGTTGAATGCATAATCTCTTATTATTTGCACTCTTATCTTGACTGCTCATGTACTGTGTTATTCGTATTACAGCTCCTAAAAAGACCCCTCCTTGAGAGACATACCTAGAGTATCACTCCCTTCCAGCTCATGCTGTGTATTTGTGACGTCATTTACATGACGTAAGAGGGGAATTGAACGGACACGTATCAGAACTTTAGTAAGTGTCCTTAGGCATATGTTGTTTAAAGATGCAAAGGTAGGCCCTGTTTATCTTTCCCTTCTTTGAAGATGGTATAAGGACATCTATGTTTGTCTTTCTTTCTTTGACATGAATGTTTAAACAGAGTTGTAGTGAAGTGAATTCAATTGTTTTGTTAAGCCGTATTTACAGACAGATTTAGTTAAGAAGCTCTGCTGGTCAAGGCTTTTTCTTACCTTTTGGACTTCAATCTCTAGATAGGAAAAATGCTGATGTGTTTAAAGTTTCATGTGACCTTACGTCACATGCCATCACATGCTGGCAAACCTGATTCGTATAAATATGTGAAACTCATAATAAAAGACGGACATATTTGAAAGATGGTTTCTGGTCTTTAAGATGTGTCCCCAGGTACCTGACTTACATATGACAGAGACAGAGAAAGTATGGGGCAGGAATTGGGACCTGAATCCTTTTCAAAGGTGAGGATGGGATTTGAACCAGGGTGCTTGAGAAGATGGACATTGCGTAATAGAGCACATTAACCAGGCGATCCACAAATGTCATCTTGCTGTCAGAGGAAAGGTTTCCTCTCATCACTGCTTAGGATGTCCGAGCCATAGAAAGTTGAAAATAGGTTTGCCTGGAAGGGAAATGTGCACCTTACAAATGGCAAAGTCCACCATGTAGACCCTGTTATAAGAGCTAATAGGAAAAAACTAGGACCTTATTAAAATGAGCAAAGGTGGGATTCAAACCAGGGAGTTTCAGAGGTCAGAGCTCAGAACAGGAGCATTACCGTGTTGAGCTAGAAATGCTTTCTTGTGCTTATAGCAGTTTGGATTTGCTTATACCGCTTCTTATAGGCAGTTAATTCTGCTAGGAGACAAAACACTGCAGTTGTATATTATTGTTTCTTCACGATTTCAGAAATGTATACTTTACCATGATAAAAACTAACAAAGTATGCCATGTTTAAAAGGAGAAATATAAGATGAGTTGAACTCAAATTCTTAGCATGGAAGGGGGAAAAGTTTATTTTTCTGCTATACAGCAAAGTTGTACAGTAATGTTATATTCAACTCCTATAAGAAGTGGAAAGCATCATCAAGGTGCACCTGGAAGGTAGATATGCCACAAGTAAAATACAGGCTGGGATTTGAACCCTCAAAGCCCGGAAGATTGGTAGAGTGCCTTTTCTCACTGACCTACAGCAACTTTTGCTCCAGTGTCTCTGGCTCCCTTGTCATATCATATCTTAGTGAAGTGCTAAGGGAAAAGGAGTTTAGCTATAATGTCATAGTAGGCTGAGACAAAAGAGTGGTAGCTCAATGGTTAAAAGCGCTGCTTTCACTGAGCCCCAAACCCATATTCCCAAGTGTGCTTGAATGCATCTGAGATGAAGCTCCATTTTTCTCACACGCTAATCTTCATTCTAAGCACTGTACTAATGGATATATGACTGCAAGTAATCTGTTCCGTTTAGGCGTCATACCTGGAAAAGTGGTGTTTTTTTGCCCTTACCGATCAGCGTCATTTGTGCTGCAATTCTTTAATACATATTTGATATTTGTTTTCTACTTGAAAACCTTCCAAATCTTTAGGCATTCCTTTGCTTAAACTTATTTGAGTTCATCTTGATATGATAGCTAATGAGCATAGACAGCTCAGTCAAGTATGATATGAAAGGGTGGTGAGATAGACCTAAGTAGAAGCAGCTGTAGCTCTATGTGTTAGGAGCCAGCCTGTGCTCCTAACATCCAGAGGTTGTGAGTTCTACACCCAGCACATCTTTTAATTGTGGCATACTACTTTGAAGGTGCAGATTGATGAGGTCACAATGAGGTCAGTTTTGTGCAACTGAAGACCTCCATTTTGCAATGAGGGAAGCTGAATGTTAAGGTGTGTATCTGTTTATTCTCTTTTTAAGTGCTGATAATGTGTGCTGATTTTTCTTTGCTTTCAAAAGAGAGCCGATTGCAGTGCTGTTTGTTGAGAAAAAAAAGGGGGTTGTAAAAGCCATGTGTAAATTATATTATTGTTTGGGCAGAAATGTGGTTTGTTATCCATGCAATATAATGTGTTCCATTGACATTATATTTAATAGGACAGAGAAAAGATGAAAATTACCTATTCAAACTCACTATTGGAATTATTGATGAAAAAACACAGCGAACGTCTGCCTCGCGTCTAACAAAGAGCCGCAATTACGAAAGTTGAAACGGCATTGAAATCCAAGTTAGACCAGGGTTTCTTACGTCTACATAATACATGATATTTAGACGCAGGTGTTCGCTCAGGTAGCGCCTATCTAGCATCCCCATTTGGCACGCCCACAGAACGCCCACGTCCAGAGCTGGAGACGGGACTATGCTTTCTATAGACGTCAGTCCGTCAACTACCTCTTAGGGACGTCTATGTGTCGTTTATTTCCCAATTAACATTAATTAAGACCCTTAACTCCGTAATTATTCACTTACTTTGGACGTCCAAAGCACGCCTAAGTTAAACGCAGTAATAGAGAATTTATCCCTTAGAGACAGTAAAACCAGCTTTGGTTATGGGTACTTGGACGATCAGGCTTTTTGATCATCCAGGTACCCATTTAGACCACTTTTTAAACTTTTATTTATTTATTTATTTATTATGAGCCTCATAGTGTCCACCATTGCCAGACATTCCACAACGTATCAGGTGTACAGATGAAACAGAACCTGTGACCTTTGAAAGTCTTGTAACACAGAGAACTACCGTTGAAACTACCGTTAAGCTTAACAGTATATTGTAATTCTTGTGCACTCGACCAAATAATCAAGAGGTCTATGACATAAAAGCCATCTTTGATGCAGAAGGAAACTTCTTTTGGTTGCTGGCCACTAACCGAAGAAAACTTTGCTTCTGTTCTTCATCTTTTGTCAAAGTATCATTTTTCAATAAGGCTTATCCCTCATTTTGCTGCATCATTAACAACAGTCAGTTTGGTTGCCCAATTCCAGAGTTCCTTGAAAACTGGATCGTCAGTCCACTCTATGGGATATTTCTACAGGAATTTTTTACTTGATCCTCCTTCAATCAAGAGACCAGTCATTTTTTGGTCTCTTGATTGAAGGAGGATCAAGTAAAAAATTCCTGTAGAAATATCCCATAGAGTGGACTGACGATCCAGTTTTCAAGGAACTCTGGAATTGGGCAACCAAACTGACTGTTGTTAATGATGCAGCAAAATGAGGGATAAGCCTTATTGAAAAATGATACTTTGACAAAAGATGAAGAACAGAAGCAATGTTTTCTTCGGTTAGTGGCCAGCAACCAAAGGAAGTTTCCTTCTGCATCAAAGATGGCTTTTATGTCATAGACCTCTTGATTATTTGGTCGAGTGCACAAGAATTACAATATACTGTTAAGCTTAACGGTAGTTTCAAAAAAAATAGTGAGATTGGGCAACCCCTAAACTTTGTTTTAAGTAAAATTTTGTATGTTTTTCATTTTTATATAAAGCAATAAAATTAGCTTTATGGCCAAACAAAATGTTTTAATTCATTTTTTGGTCACCCTAACGAGGGGGTGCTGAAAAGTTCTCAGCCCAACCAACCAAGCTCCTAAATTCTGAGGGTTATTTTGCCAATGTAGCTGAAAAGATTATTAACTTATTTTATTAAAGTGCCAATTTGCAGAATCAAAATTCTATGTTTTTGACATTGGTTCAAATCATTGATTGAACTATATTCACATCATTTTCTTCAGCACCCCTTCATATACCTGAGTTCTGAGGAAGATTGGCCTCTGAGTGCAAATCAAAAATATATTAGGTTAGTCTAATACAAAAAATGTATCATCTTTTGTTTTATTATATTTATATCCATTAACATTTAAAGTGGACTATTGTGGCATTTATACTACTTTGTCCTAATGCCCTCAACAATTTGTGGAAACCAAGAGTTGAAAAATAAGGCTGTCTGAAACTATACCTTATAAAGAAAGAGAAAGGGGGTGGTATTTGATATACATCTCCCCCTCTTTCTGTGGTTACTATCAAAGCAGTTTACATATAGATACTTATTGTTGTACCTGGGGCAATAGAGGGTTACTTAACTCTCCTAAAGCCACAACAGTTGCAGTAGAAATTGAACTCTGTTCCCTTGGTTCTCAGGCTGCTACACTAACCACTAGGTTACTCCTCCACTCTCATAAAAAGCCATAGATATATACAATATATATATATATATATATATATATATATATATATATATATATATTTATATTTAAATAATGCCTTTGCAGCTTCTCCCCAGTTCCGATGAGTTTTACTAGACACTCAAGTAATATTTGATGTAAGAGAGTAAATTATAAATCAACTTGCCTAACAGGGAAAATAAATTTAATATACTTTGAAGAGCTCTGTTAGCAAAGGGCGAGGAGCCCCTGCTATTCTCATAAAGGAACATTAGAGCGTGTCGCCCGTGTTCATGAAATTTAACTGCTTCCTAGCGCATTTGCAACTACTTCTGCTCGAGAAAAAAGCAGGGACTATGAAGCATACCTTCTTTCATTTATACAACATCATTAACACAAATCACTTGAAGCAAGTCCATGTAGACAGCTAAAGGCCTTTTTTCATAAATGGAAAAGATCAGCATATTTTTTCTCACAATGCAAATGAGGATTATAGTCTACAAAATAGGCTAACTTTTGCTTCACATTAGGCTATAAAATGTATGTACTGTCTCACAAAAGATTAGCTGTGTTAACCTTGTATAAACCAGTATTTATTACTTCTTTTATAGCAGCCAATCCCTCTGCCCCCCCCCCCCCGACTTTATATCCAAAGACATTGCATAGTTATCATCAAGATTCCAAGCAGGATGCCAAATAACAAGCGTATATTGTTCTCAGAAATATATTGTAATTTTATCTGCTTGTACTCTTCAATAAAACATTAGTATCTCAGCATTTTTATTTAACAATAGACAACCTTAGGCCAGTAATTATGCAACAATTATAATCATAAAAATTGTCCCCTGCTGCTCACCTAGAAACAAGAATATATTAAACCACTAGTAACCATCTGAAAAAGCAAGCAACAAACTAAGCTCATTTTTAATGCCTTTGCAGTGCACCATGGGTAGCTAATAATTCACCCTCTAATTAGTACCCCTTCTGCTGCTGTTGGCGCAAGGACAGACAAAGAGGAATCCACTTCATTACAAACTTGCCTTGGTAATCTTTAAATGTCTTTCTTCTCTGCGGGTTGAATGCTCATAGATGGGGCATATAGAATGTGCAATTAAGGAAGGTTTGCAAGTATTACCAGTCTGACCATGCATTCGTAGTCTAATGAGTATGCCAAACAATCAGAAACTGATTTTTAGGACGTAACTTTCCTTGATTTCTTATTATCCATTTTGTCTTTATTTCCTTCATTAGTCTTTAGGATGTTACAAAGGAAGGAAAGAAGGACTGAAGATTCTGCAAAGACATTCACCATGTGCTCCAAAATGCAAAACAGCTGCTAAGTAAGCATTTGATAAATCTAAACAAGATGGGCCACTGTCTGCAAAGGACAATGAGGTTAACAAATGCAGAGTGAAAGCATCATTTATTGCTTGAGAGAGAGAGAGAAAAAAAATAATTTAAGTAGCAGAATGGTTATAACACCAGGCTAAGAATCAGGGCCATCAGCTACTACTTCTGACCTTTGGTACTATTTTTCCCTTTGGTTCTAATTCATTTCCCATTGGTACTATTTCTGACCTTGTATACACCCTCCACTACCTCAAATGAAAACTTACAGGCCAGTGCAATACACTGCTGTAAGTGCAATGGTTTACTTACTGTTGATTGATTTATTTAAAAATTTATATACTGCATATTGACTATGCAGTTTACAAATGACAATTCTAGGAGTAAGACTTGATTCAGACTTTATAATGAACTGTCAAATGACCAAGACAGTACAAGCATGTTTCACACGGATTCATTTATTGTACTGAGTGAAACCAATGCTGTTGTCTTTTGACTTTCGTACTGTTCTACAGGCGATGGTCCTGTCGAGGCTTGACTATTGCAGTGTCCTGTACCTTGGAATAACCAAAACCAGATGCAGGGCCAGATTGATAACGGGAACGTCGAGATATGAACATATTACACCTTATCTTCAACAGTTACACTGGCTGCCTGTTGCATTTAGAATTCAGTATAAAGCTCATCAATTCTTATATGTTACGATCCCCAAATTCTTTAAGAATATGATGACTAGTTATCAATAGAAAAGATAATTGCGCTCTGAAAATTCTGCGCTGCTGAAAGCAATTCTGGTCGCCGTACCTCAAGAAGGACATGGAGGTACTTGAGAGAGTTCAAAGAAGAGCAACTAAGCTAATAAAGGGTATGGAGGACCTCTCATATACTGACAGACTGAAAAAGCGGAGACTTAGAGGAGACATGATAGAAACCTTCAAGATCATGAAGGGCATAGAAAAAATAGACAGGGACAGATTTTTCAAATTAAGGGGATCAACAAGTACAAGGGGGCACTCAGAGAAATTGAAAGGGGAGAAGTTTAGAACAAACGCTAGGAAGTTCTTTTTCACACAGAGGGTGGTGGATACATGGAACGCGCTACCGGAGGATGTGATAAACAGGAGCATGCTACAGGGGTTCAAAGAAGCTTTGGATAGGTACTTGGAAGACAAAGGGATTGAGGGGTACAGATAAGAGTAGAGGTAGATTATAGGGATGGGATTAGAGGTAAGTTATAAAATTAATCAGGGATCACTGTTCAGGCACTAGGCCTGATGGGCCGCCGCGGGAGCGGACCACTGAGCAAGATGGACCTCTGGTCTGACTCAGCGGGGGCAACTTCTTATGTTCTTATGTTAATCCAAAATACGTGGAAACCAACGTAATGACCTCTTGTTGTGCGGGGTAAGATTGTGGAACTCCTTCGTTGGGAAAATATGGAAACATAGTGATAGGAGCACATTTACAAAACTACTTAAAACACAATTATTTGTAAACACATTTCTTTAAGTAGTGATTTTCCCTGTTCGCTGATTTTCTGAAGTATTTGATTATTTGTGTTCATTTGTTTTATTTGTTGTAAAATTTTATGTACCGTATGTAACATTTTTGTGAACCATTTTGGAGTAATATGGTATAGAAATTTTTTAAATAAATAAATAAAATTACATACAAATTATCTTAAACTCCATATACAAACAATAAAAACAGGTAACAACAAGTATAACACAGGAAGGCAGAAATAGTCAGATGCATTTTTAACCAGTTCTTGGACTTCATCCTCCCCACACTGTATCACAAAATTCCAGGAAAGGATGAATAGACAATAGCAGGTCAAGGAAGACATTAGTAGTCAAAATATTCTTGAAAATTATATCATAAAATTCCAGAAAAGCATTAACAACCGCAAAGGGCAAATCTTTTTGTGTGCTATAATTATTTACAATGTAGCAAGTTTAATAATACACAAAAAATTGTGCCAAACCAGAAGTAAATTACTGCAGTAATCTTAGCACATTTAGCAGGGAAATGCATGCTAATAAGCTGCATTACATGTACTTCCAAGGCAACAAGCAGCACTAAAGACTAGTACAGTTTTTATTTCCCCAATTGCAATGAAACTTAATTTCTGTAGGTGAAGTAAAAGTTTATCTGCCCATTGACTTCAAGAAAGTTTAAAAAATATCATCCTGTAGAGACATGGGATACCTAAGTTTTGGACCACTGGAAGTGAGATCCTTAATTTGGGAATCCATGGAAATGGAATCTTCAAGTCATGGATTCACAGTTGCCTCTAGACCTCCAGTTCCTATGGCACCCTTAGCTAAGAAACTCAGAGCCAGATCCTTTTTTTCATAAATGGAAAAAGTTACCAACATAGGGATTCTCTCGGAGGTCTTCCAAACAACTTGCTTCCCCCCCCCCCCCACCCAGCAAACTTACATGGACCTGGAGAAGTGTCATCTGTGCTTCCTCTTCTGCTGCCTTGAAAAATGGTGGAAGTTCAGCTGAGGTTATTGACATCAGCTGAATTTGCATATTAAAAAATAACATTAGTGACAGTTGAATTGCCACCATTTTCTAAGATGATGGATGCTAGAAAAGGATGCACAAATAATGTTTCACTAATATGTATTGTAGTATCATCAGGTGGGATAACAGGTTTTGAGGTTCTCTTGTCTGAGTGTCTCTCTGTGTCATGTCGCATTTTCCTGGGGTATCCAGGTGAAGGATGCTCTGATTCAGAGTCATGAGCATAGGTCTCCCTGTTTGTGAGTATTAGAGTAGTGTGGGTCCTTGGACTAGAAAGCCTCCAAATTTTATTTCCATTTTAATGCATTTTTTGACTTTATCTTTACATCCTTTTTACATTTTCTGTTTTCTGTGTATCATTACACAGGTCAACAGATCATTTTCATCAGAGTTAATGCTGGGTGGGTTTTGTAGTATTTTTCATGCTGATTTCAAATCTGTGTTTAGTTTTTCACTAGCATGTCACATTTTTGTAATGAGGCTCATATATAATTCTAAACGTTAATCATGCATTTATAGTATAAACGTATAAGGAGGGTTAACGGCAGCTGTCTTTGTTTCTTTATGCTACAGACATTATTTGCAGTGATTAATATCAGTCTTTATTAAGTCAAGACATTGTATTAATCATCAAGATAGTTTCTGTTACATCTGTGGTTCATTCATGACGAAAGCACGTCATCCAATTACCGTAGATCTGAAGAAGGTATATGAATTGTACTGTGGCTGTCCACTGGGTGACCAGGATAAGTCTTGGGCTCCACATATCATCTGTACCAGTTGTTCCAATGGATTTTGTGACTGGCTCAATCGACAAAAGACAGCGATGTCATTTGCAATCCCAATGATATGGAGGGAACTGCAAGACCATATTAAAGATTGCTACTTTTGCCTTGTGAACACAAATGGATTCTCAGCTAAAACTAAGCACAAAATTATATATCCTACTCTGGATTCTGCTATTAGGCTTGTTACTCATGATGACTCACTGCCTGCCCCTATACCTCCACAAGATGGGCTTGCTTCTGTGGAACATGATGAGGAATGTGATGATGATGCAGCAGCTGGCCACAATCCAGAATTATCTGATCCTGATGTGAATGATGAAGATTCATAACCAGATACCTTTACACAAGCTGAGGTCAATTATCTTATTTGTGATGTAAATCTTTCAAAAGAAAAAGCAGAACTTCTTGCTTCAAGGCTTAAGCAAAAGCACTTACTTGCAAAAGATGCTAATATAACTCATTACAGAAAAAGGAATGTAATGTAATGTAATGTAATTTATTTCTTATATACCGCTACATCCGTTAGGTTCTAAGCGGTTTACAGAAAATATACATTAAGATTAGAAATAAGAAAGGTACTTGAAAAATTCCCTTACTGTCCCGAAGGCTCACAATCTATGGCTCATTGTGCTTTTGTCATGGCATCAATGGGCTCTTCAACAGTTTGTCACAAGTGCATTGTCTGGATGAATAGCTTCTCTTCATTGATTCTTCACAGAGAAGCTTGAAGGCAGTGTTACTGCACAACGGAAATTTCAAACCAAATATACCAATTGCCCATTCTGCTCATCTAAAAGCGATGGACAAATCTAAAAACATGTTGTACATTTCTCAGTATGGGGAGACAACATTGTTAACATAAGTCAGACAATAAAACAAAACAGATTCAACTGGAAAATGAGGGAAGAACTACAATATTTGACAGTAAAGGAGACGAATAGGGGTAAAACGATAGGGGGGAGAAGTTTACGTGACTGAAAAAAAACTAATAACAGATCTGAAATCAGCATAAAAAACTGATTTAGAAAAATGTGCTGTGTTGTCAGATGATTCCGTAAAACATTTTTTTGTTGCCTGTGATATCTTTTGAAATTGGAAATAAAGAAAAATTAGCAGGGAAGTGAAAAATACTGCATTAAAAATCTAATGCAGATACTTAGGGCTCATTTTACTAAGATGCGCTAGCGGTTTTAGTGCATACTTAGCACGCGCTACACTGCCACGCATGCTAAATGCTAATGCCTCCAAAGAGCTTGTGTTAGTATTTTTCATTTAGCAAGTGGTTTGCACGCGCTAATCTTAAGCGCACGCTAAAAACACTAGCGCACCTTAGTGCAGTCATATCTCAACATCCTGCTAGAATAGATTGTAAGGCTTTAGGACACTGAAATGCCTACTACTTTGAGCTCAGTTTTAGAAAAGCAAGTAATTAAATTTGAATCAAAGTTCTAACAACTTCGGTCTCAATTCTGCAAAAATTCTGCCATGCATGGATAACCAAATGTTTTGAAATATTTTAAGAACATAAAGAACATAAGCATTGCCTCTGCCGGGTCAGACCAGGGGTCCATCGTGCCCGGCAGTCCGCTCCCGCGGCGGCCCCCCAGGTCCATGACCTGTAAGTGATCCTTTACCTAAATCGTGTATTCCCTATTCATTTAGTGTCCTGTATAGTTACCCTCTATCTGTATCCTTCAATCCCCTGCACCTTCAGGAAGTCATCCAATCCCTTTTTGAAACCCAATATTGTACTCTGACCTATCACCTCCTCTGGGAGCGCATTCCAGGTGTCCACCACCCTCTGAGTGAAGAAGAACTTCCTAGCATTCGTTTTGAAACTGTCTCATTTCAACTTTTCTGAATGCCCTCTTGTTTTGGTTGTCCCCGCTAGTCTGAAGAATCTGCCCCTCTCCACCTTCTCTATGTCTTTCATGATTTTATAAGTCTCTATCATGTCCCCTCTAAGTCTCTGCTTTTCCAGGGTAAAGAGCCCCAGCTTCTCCAGCCTTTCAGCATACGAAAGGTTTTCCATGCCCTTTTTCTCACCACATTGTTTCTCATGCTACAACAGAGATACCAGTCCAGCTTTGAAGGGTTCTTGGTACTGTAGTGTTGACATTCATTCACCTGTATTATTTGAAGTCCAATTTTGTTGAATTAAGGACTTAGATGGCAGTTCTATAACTGTAGGCACCCCGATGTCATGCAGTGAAAGCCTATTTTATAACAGTATCTGGGCGCCTAAATGTGGCAAGGGTACACAAAACTTACAGTTTTCTGTAATTGACGTACATAAGTGAAAGCCCTACCCATGCCCCTCCTCCTATAGAATAGTGCTTAGGGTAATGTATGAGCATATACGCATGTAAAGAGGTACCTAGCTATAGATGCATAATTATAGAATTACATTTTAATTATTTCAAAAGCAAACAGCCAGCAGTGGTCAGCATTTTTATGAATTAGCCTCAGATACTGTAAAACTTAAGAGAAATTTGGTTATCCTCTCAAATTGCAAGCCAGAAGTATTAGAACATAAGAATTGCCATCTCCGGATCAGACCCTGGGTCCATCAAGTTCGGTGATCCTGGCATAATTTTAGTCCCCATATCACTGTATGCTTCTCAAGGGAGATGTGTATCTAATTTACCTTTACCCGTATCACTCTATGCCACTCTTAAGGAGATGTGCATCTAGTTTACCCTTAATTCCTAGAACAGTGGATTCTGCAATTACTTCCTCTAGGAGAGCATTCCAGGTGTCCACCACTCGCTGTGTGAAACAGAACTTCGTCCTGGATCTGTCCCCCCTCAGCTTCAGTCTATGTCCTCTTGTCCGTGTCACATTGGACATTGTAAATAACTGCTTTCCCTGCTCCATTTTGTCAAATCCTTTCAGTATTTTGAAAGTCTCGATCAGATCCCCTCGCAGTCTCCTCAAGGGAGAACAACCCCAGTCTCCTAAGTCGTTCCTCGTAGTCCAGGTTCTCCATACCTTTCACTAGCTTCGTTGCTCATCTCTTCACCCTCTCTAGCAGTTTTATATCCTTCTTTAGGTATGGAGACCAATACTGGACGCAGTATTCTAGGTGCGGTCTGACCATGGCTCTGTAGAGTGGTATTATAACTTTCTCAGATCTACTCGTAATTCCCTTCTTTATCATGCCTAGCATTCTATTTGCTTTCTTTGCCGCCACTGCACATTGCGCCGACGGTTTCAGGGTCCTATCTATCAGTACACCCAGGCCCTTTTCCTGTTCGGTCTTTCCCAGAGTTACACCTGACATACTATACTTGTGATCTTTATTTTTCTGCCTAAATGCATCACTTTGCATTTTTCCACATTAAAATTCATCTGCCATTTATCTGCCCATTTCTCCAATTGATTAAAATCGCTCTGGAGTTCCTCACTGTCCTTCTGCGATCTGATAGCCTGGCATAGCTTTGTGTCGTCTGCAAACTTAATGATTTCACTGGATGTTCCTTCTTCCAGGTCATTTATGAAAATATTAAATAAGATGGGTCCAAGTACCGAGCCCTGGGGTACACCGCTAGTCACTTTTTCACATTCTGAGAACTTCCCATTTATGTCCACTCTCTGTTTTCTGTTCTCTAGCCATTTGCCTATCCATCTTAGTATATCTCGCTCTATTCCATGGCCTTGTAATTTCCTGAGAAGTCTTACATGTGGAACCTTGTTGAATGCTTTCTGAAAGTCCAAGTGTACAATATTCACTGGTTCTCCACTATCAATTTGTCTGTTCACTGTCTCAAAAAATTGAAGTAGGTTCGTCAAACATGATTTCCCTTTCTTGAACCCATGTTGACTGGCTCTCATCAGGTCGTTTGTGTCTAGGTGCCGGACTATGCTATTTTTGATCAGCGCCTCAACCATCTTTCCAGGGACAGACGTGAGATTCACAGGTCTGTCGTGGCCTGGCACTCCTCTCAATCCTTTTTTAAATATCGGCGTTACGTTCGCTATCTCCCAGTTGTCCGGTATCTGTCCTGTTTTGATTGACAGGTTGGCAAGTTTTTGCAATAGTTCTCTGATTTCAAATTTCAGTTCTTTTAGGACTCTTGGATGAATTCCGTCCAGTCCAGGAGATTTATTACTTTTAAGTTTGTTGATCTGGTGGTAAATCTGGTCCAAGTCCACTTCTACTGTGGTGAGGCTGTCCTGTACGACCCCTTTGAACACTTTCATTGTGTCAGGTATTGTTGCGGTGTCTTCCTTTGTACAGACAGACGCAAAGAAGGAATTCAGTCTGTCTGTAATTTGTTTGTCATCATTGATGCAACCTTTTCCTCCCAGGTCATCCAGCGCTCCCACCGCCTCCCTTGCGGATTTTTTCCCTTTTACGTATCTAAAAAAGGGCTTGAAATTTTTGGCCTCTCGCGCTATTTTCTCCTCGTAGACCTTTTTGGCAACCCTCACCGCCTTGTGACATTTTATCTGATCATCTCTATGTTTGTTCCAAGCTTCAAATGTTTTTGTGCGTTTTCACATCTTAAAGGAGTCCTTCTTTTCATTTATGGCTTTCTTCACCTCTTTGGTAAGCCACACCGGCTCTCTTTTGCCTTTGGTTTTCTTTACTTTGGACATCCGCAGAATGTAGAGGCTTTGTGCTTCCGTGATAGTATTTTTCAGTAGGGACCTTGCCTGTTCCACTGTTATGACTTTGCCCATCTTTTTCTTGATCCTTTTTTCACCATGGCTCTCATGCTATCATATCTTCCCCTTTTAAAGTTTAAAGTCGTGGTTGAGGTTTTGGTACCTTTTCCTTTCCGACATCAAGTTTGAAGTTGATCATGTTGTGATCGCTCGTCCCCAGTGGGACTGTGACTTCTACTTCCTCTGCCGAACCTGTAATGCCATTTAGGACCAAGTCCAAGGTGACGTTTCTTCTCGTCGGCTCTCCTACTTTGCCTCCTTGCCACAGTTGGAGGTTTCCAGGTCCCAGTCTATCCCCGGGAAATTGAAATCCCCCAAGATTATGACATTACCTATCTTACATTCTTGTTTAATTTCCTCTATCATTTCCGAGTCTGTCTCCTCCCTCTGTCCCAGCGGTCGGTAGTAAAGGCCAATCTTTATGTCAGCATCGTTGTGTCTGGGAATCCTGATCCAGATGGATTCCAGCTTCTCTTTCTCTTCCGCCATAGTCTCTTTCACGGATTCTAATCCTTCCCGAACATATAGGGCAATACCTCCACCTTTCTGCCCCACTCTATCTTTTCTGTACAGTTTGTATCCCTGTAGTACGGTGTCCCATTTGTTTTCATCATTCTACCATGTTTCTGTTATGCCAATGATTTCCAGTTCGTCGTTTTTTGCTATTGCTTCTAACTCTCCCATTTTGTTTCCCAAACTTCTAGCATTCGTATACATACATTTGAGTTCCCTTTGTGTTACCTTCTTGGATTTTTTAAGCTTAGCAGTATCTACTGTTTCTTCCACGGTATCCTTTTCTGCTGCTGTGTTGTCTTACTCATTTGCTTTGTGGTCGACTCCTCCCGTGTCTGAGTAGTTGTCCGTAATTCCTTCTACGGGGCATCCAGTCACCAGGGCCATCGACAGGTGGTCGACTGTCGGCTTTACCCTGTCCTTTAATTTAAAGCCTTCTCTATGGCCCTCTTCATGTTGCCTGCCAGTACTCTTACTCCTTCCTTGTTGAGGTGCAGTCCGTATTTCTGTAGTACTTGCTTTTTCCCCAGAACGCCGTCCAGTTGCGCACGAAGTCAAAGCCTTCCTCTTCGCACCATCGTCTCATCCAGGCGTTGATTGCTTGCAGTTCCCCTTGTCTCTTTGCATCCGCTCTTGGTACCAGGAGGATCTCGGAGAAGGCCACCTTCACCTCCCTGATCTTCAATTTTCTTTCGAGTGAGCAGAGTTTTCCCTTCATCTCTTCCGTCCGCTCACATCGTTGGGCTGCTGAAAAGTTCTCAGCCCAACCAAGAAGAGAAGGATGTGGACCAATGAAACTTAAAAAGTTATTTCACACTTTTCTTGACACTTTTTGTTTCATTTCATATCATATCATTAAAACGAAAAGTGTCAAGAAAAGTGTGGAATAACTTGTAAGTTTCATGGCTCCGCATCATTCTCTTCTTGGTTGGGTTGCGAACTTTTCAGCGGCCCCTCCTATAGTGGATGCTTTTAGAAACAGAGAAACAGCATATATGCTTCAAGTTTCTTAACTGATTGTTATTTAGATCTTCAAAGTATTCTTCAAATAATTAAAAAAAAAATTGAAATCTGAGTTAAATTTCTAAACAGGTTTGATAGAAGAACCTGCGATAGATGTCAAAATAAAGAGAATCAGAAAAGTTGCAATTGATACCGTTCTGAGCTACTGGGAGGACGGGATAAAAATCTAAATAAATAAATACCTTCCATTTGGACCACACAAGGATAAGCTCAGGGTTTTGCTTTGATTTTAGATTTACTCAACTTTCCAAATTTAGATTCAAGTTAAGTTATAATTCAGGGCCTGTAGGATTTGGGAATTTAGCTCTTGCCTTTTTAATAGTAGCTCAATGTGAATCGCATTTAGATGTGGTAAGTATTTCTCTGTTCCTGGAGGGCTTACTGTATAAGCTGCACTTGAGGCAATAGGAAGGGGGAGGGAGGAGGTAAACTAACTTCCCTGAGATCACAAAGTAGGAGACATAAAGGAGACATAAATTATTCCTAGTGCAGTGGCTCAGGGAATATAGTGAAATATTTAGGGGTTCCTTCCCATGGCATCACTCATTCTTTTCTAATCCTGCCTCATTTCCAAATCTCTTTTATCAGCTGTCAATTCATCCTTTCATTTTCCCTTTGCTATTTTTCATTTCTCATACCATTCTCCACTATTTCTCTCTATCATTATTGGTCAGTTCTTTGTTCCATCTCGTCCAGCTTCCTGTTTCCAACAGTGGCCAATCTAGGTCACTGTACCTAGTAGAAACCCAAATAGTAGCAAAATTCCATGCTACTAGGAAAAGAGGATCAGAAAAATAAAATTACCAGACAGCAAAGGAAAGAAAAATGATTTTTATTTTTGATTTAGTGACCAAAATGTGCCAGTTTTGAGAATTTACATCTGTTGTCTATATTTTTCACTGTTCAGGAAAAAAAATTGTTTCTTTCTATTTCTCTGGTGTTATACTGCATGCAGTCTGACATCTTAGGGTTTTATTTGTATATATTAGTATTTTTACCCCGCCACTTTTATTGCTGGTGGCGGCGGTAAAAGCTTCAATGCTCATAGAATTCCTATGAACATCAGAGCTAATACTGCCAAGGCCTGCGATAAAAAAGCATAACATGGCTTCATAAAAAGGGTCCTTAGTTTGTGGTCCTGTATTTGCGTGGAGGGGCATAATAAAAAAAACTCTAAGTCCCCTTTTGGCCTAAGGCCCTAAACGTTGAAAGCAGAAGCAGGGAAAATGTCCATTATCAAAAAAAAAAACATCCAAAAGGAGATTTTTTTTTTATAATGGCCTGCCTCTATGCTCAGCTGTTTAAACGCCCAGACCACCACTACATCTACACTTAAGACATATAATAAACCCCATAATAACCTAAGTCCCAAACGCCCAAAGCCAGGTCTTTTAGGCGAAGGAGGAGCCAGTCCTTCACCTAAAAGCTGGATTCTATAACCGGTGCCTGTCAAAAACAACACTGGTTACAGAATCCACCCCCCCAATCAGATCGGGCAGGAGGGAGCCCAAGCCCTCCTGCCCCGCCGAAACCCCACCTGCCTGACACGATCGAGGCAGGAGGTAGCCCAAGCCAAATTCCCTATCCCCCACCTCCACCTCCCAGGCACTCCTGCTCTTGGCGCACCCCCCTCCCACGATCACCCCTCCACCTGCTGACCCCACGACACCACCCCCCTCAACACCCCTGTACCTATAAAACAGTTGGCCGGACGGACGGGTCCCAAGCCCGTCTGACCGGCAGGCCTGCCATCCATTGAATGGCGGGCCTTAGGGCCTGATTGGCCCAGGCGCCTCAAACCTCTGTCCACGGGTGGGGCCTGAAGCACCTGGGCCAACTGGAATTGGTCCAGTAGTCTTAGGCCCCTCCTGTGGATGGGGCCTTAGGCACATGGGCTGAGCCCATTTGCCTAAGGCCTCCGCTCACAGGAGGGGGGCCTAAGGCTGCTGGGCCAATTCCAGTTGGCCCAGGTGCTTCAGGCCCCACCTGTGGACAGGGTTTGAGACGCCTGGGCCAATCAGGCCCTAAGGCCATCATTTGCGGTGGACCTGCTAGATGGACGGGTTTGAGACCCGTCCATCCGTCCAACTGTTTTTCAGGTACGGGGTGGTGTTGAGGTGTTGGTTGGGGAGGGGTCGAGGGGTCAGAGAGTGGGGAGCCGATCGTGGGAGGGGGGTGTGCTGAGGGCAGGAGGGCCTGGGATCCCTCCTGCCCGTATCTTAGTGGGGGTGGGGGATAGGGGGTTTCTCTGGGGCAAGAGGACTTGGGCTCCCTCCTGCCCAGATCAAGTCGGTCGGGTGGGTAGTCGCTGGGGCAGGACGGCTTGGGCTCCCTCCTGTCCAAACAGATCATGGGGGAGGGGTGGATTGCTGCAGGAGAGATGGCTCAACTCTCCTGCCATGATAGCGATCCCAAGTGCCACGTTTGGCGGCACTTGGTGGTATCGTTATCATGGCAGGGGCGATGAGTCATCTCTCCTGCCGTGATCGGTGATGGTAGCCAGGTTTCCAGGGCCGCTGAGCTCATCGCAGCAGCGCGATCAGCTCAGCGGCCCCTTTTTAGGCACTTATACCTGTTTTGACTTGGTCTAAGTTAAAATGTATAAGTGCCGACTAGGCAACCTGCCTAAATCTTTGGTTATACCTGCTGTACGACTAAGTATAGGTCGGCCCACCTCCCGCCCTTTCCCCTCCTCTAAAAACGCCACTTTTTGCTCTATGCATTTAGAGGCAGGGGAAAGGCCTAAGCTGGTTATAGATAAGTCTAAAACCAGCTATGGTTATGAGTACTTGGATGATCAGGCTTTTTGACCATCCAAGTACCCATTTAGGCCACTTTTTAGACGTTTTCTTTGTTTTGATTATGAGCCCCATAGAGTTTATCTTTGTTCTGCATATGTGACCGAGGCCTGGTGTTCTGGTAAGAATGAAGGTTGAGAAGTGTTATTGATGTCATGGCACCAAGTAGAAAGATATTTGTCGGCTCTCCTTCAGGCCTTTGAATCCAAAACAGCCCTCACTTAAAATTAGCCCTAGGGTTACTATATGGCCCCAGAAAAAGTTAAGTTGTTGTGAAATTTATGATTTAAGTTTTATTTTCTGTTATTTAGTCTTTGTTTGGTGGAGGAGACTGTGAACAACTATGATGGTCTCCTTAACAGCTGCCCCGTGAACTTGTTTCACCGGACCTCAGCTGTGGGTCTGAGTGTTCACTTAACCACATCAGCCTTGTGTTGAAATTAGTGCTTGAAGTAAAACAAAGGTGATTAGTACAACAGTGATTTATAAGCATCACCTTGGATAAATATATTCCCTTGCTGTTTTTTGATTATAGCCCAGAAAAAGGAGGACAGATTGAGACATCTGTCCTCCTTTTTCTGAAGTGTATCCCATTTGGTTTCTTACTGAAAAGGCAATAAGCCATGTGCTATAAGTTAATGTTAAGGATTCTCTGTATATTTATTTCAATTTCTATACCGTTCTCCCAGGGGAGCTCAAAACGGTTTACATGAATTTATTCAGGTACTCAAGCATGTGAAGTTTCTTGCAAGTGATATTCAGAGGGCTGTACGTGATTGAATTTTGCTTTCTTTATTTGCTGACTTTATTTTGTTGCTTGGAAATGGATATTGTGTTGTTTGGTTTGTCTTCACACTGAGAAAAGCACTAAGCCATGTGCTATTGGTTTGCTTTTACAATGGGAAAAAAGCACTAAGTTATTTGTGTGTGATATTCTGAGGGCTGTTCTTGATATGTTTTGCACATACAGTAAATAATTAGAACTAAAATTATTGGCTGGACTAAAATATCACTGATATTTGGCTTTCTGTGCATAATATAGAATCCAGCAAGTCTCAGAAGTTGTACTTTTATTAATGTTCTTTCAAGTAAAATAAAAGTTAGAGCCCCCCTCACTACAGGCTTAAAATGTTTATTTGCAATGTCTTAGATCCATAAAATTGCATAAAATCATCTTTCTGCTTGAGTGAGGAGATCCGGGGAAGAAAATTAACACTGTGGAATGGTTAAGGGACAGTGTTGGATATTTGTCCCTACATCACTTTCTAACAAATTGTAGAAATCTGCCCAGCATTGGCTTTGATTCTCATTTACTAGTGTTGCCATGTAATTGTTTATTGTTTATTCAAAGTATTTGATTAAATGCTTATCCAGCAGTACAAAGCGTTGAATAAAAAAATTATAAAATTACAGGAAGACAGGCATGTCTGCATTGTAAAACATATATATATATATTAAATTATTGGACAAACCAGGACTAAACAGACAAACTCAAGCCTTTAAAACAATAGGAGAAGCTTGTTTGCACATGTGTGCACTATTGAGAAGAGTGTGCATTCTTGAAGAAGTGTACACCCTCTTTGCATCTTTGCATAATGGGCCAGATTCTTTAAGTTCCAACATCATGGTGGGAACGATTTTTGTTTTACTGGTGATACTCAGCACAATAGCATGCAAATTATATGCATGCTATGTGTGTGTTAAATGGCTGGTAATGGGGAGGAGGGGGGGAGGGAGAAGGTCTGTGCTTAGAAAAATCACTAGCACAGCTCCTCCTCCTGCCTGCCTGTCAAAAAAATAGGCAGCCCCTGCTCTTCCTGACTGAACTGGTAAACAGGAAGAACAGGGGCTGCTTTTTTTTTTTTTTTTTTAATGGGCGTAGCTGTTTTGTGTGCACAACACACACACAAGAGCTGCACCTATACACCTTCCCTCAACAGCAAGCTTCCCCCCCAACAGCCTCCCACCACACCAAGCCTGGTGTTTTAGTCTGCTGTCCCTCCCCCCAGTCCCCGGTACCTTTTTTTAGAAGACTGGCAGGAGAAAAGCCCAACTGCATTCTGAAGGTCCATACAAAAATTTCTTACACATGTAGCTGCTCTATGTCAAATAGTCTACATGTAACTATATGACAATGCAATAAGAGTGCAGTACAATATAATCTTGTTATAACGGACTTGCTTTTAATGGAACCTCATCTATAGCGGACGAGGTCTGCTGGTCCCGGCTGTGCGCCTTTATAAACATGCAGAAAATCATTGCACATAGTGGACTCGCATATAACGGACAATTTGGTCCCCAGAGTTGCTTTTAGCTGTAGTTTTGTTCGGCTATAATGGACATGCATGCTCCGCCTACAAGGTGCGAGGTGTGCCGGTGATGTAGTATCAAAATGCAGCCCAGAAAAAAATGACAAGAGTATTTTTCTTTCCAGTACAGTATGACATAATGCTTTAGAACATCTTTTAGTGTTCTGGTTTTGCAATTATTTCGTGCCATACCAATGTTTTGCTAAGTTTTTTTATTGAAGTTGCTGATATGGTTGTGCAGTGACTGTTCATTGATTGTACATTGTTTCAAGTTGACCTAAATAAAGTTTTTAAAAAAATGCAACTCTGGATATAACGGACTGTTTTTCCAGGTCCCTTGAAGTCTGTTATAACGAGATTATACTGTATGTAAATAGTACTCTCTACGGGACGATAAGGGCCTGCTTTACAAAGCCGTGCGGCAACAGCCCCGAAGCCCTTTAAATCTCTATTGGCTTCGGGTTCTATTGCTGTGCGGCTTTGTAAAACAGGCCCTAAGTGTCTATTGTTTGTAACATATATATGCGACCAAAGGGCAAGTAGGATAATATGTATGTAACCAATGTGTAAACCGCATAGTTTTATGCGATATATACATTGTTAAATAAATAAGAAAGGAACAAGCCATAGAAATAATAGGATAGAAGATTTAAAAAAACCCTGCAAAACTGTGCCCATGTGCGCCTCAGTATAAGATTCTTTCAAGTAATGTAAGCCAGGGAAGGTTCATCACTGAGTGAAATAAAAAGAAACTGATTTATCGATTATAAATATGTACTGAGTAATATGTACGAGTCATTCCAGCGGATATTCAGCCTGTGGCAGTCAGTGGTTTTTTTTAAATTTTAAATGCTGATCATCACTGGCTAGATTAGCCCCAGATATCCAGTGCTGGACCATGTGCAGTTCTCTGTACCAAATATCTAGAGTTAAGTAGTGCTGTGTTGGCAAGCAGAGCTTATGCGGGTTGCAGCCAATATTCAGTTTTGGGCCTGCATAAGACAGTTAAGCAGGCTCAGCTGAATATTAGTCAGGACCCAAATAACTCTTAAAAAAAAAAAAATCCCCAAGGCTCTTCCTGCTCCCAAAGCATCCTACCTGCTTCCTATCCTCTCCCCCAGAACAGCCCCTCAACTCCCGTGATCCAGTTTTATCTGTATCCCTGGTGGTCCAGGTGATGGGGCAGGAGAGAATCCTACTTGTTCATGCGCCTTGCAGCTGCTTTAAGAAAGTGTCTGCTACATCTTTTTGCAGCAACTTGCGGTACGTGGGGTGGGGGGGGGGGGGGGGGGGGGGGTGGGGAGGGAAGGGGTTGGGGAGGGGGGGGGATTATGGCCTGCTCTCAGTCTGTGACCCAGGCTGCTGAAATAACACTGGTGACTTGAGATGAGCACTATTCTGTACCAGGAACATTCAGGGACTGCTGGTTAGTGATTTAAACAGTAAATTTGCTGCAGTAAAATATGTTATTTTACCATAGCATAGTAAATACCATTCTGAAATGGTTAAGTGAAGCTGAATATCCAAAGAAAGTTAATTGGTTAACTTTTATCTTCTCTGCTGTCACATTTATGAACCCTTGACTTGTTTGCTTTCCCACGTTACAAATTGGCTTGCAAATTCATGCATAATATACTTTATATAAGTTTTGACTATTTCCTTGTCATGTAGGTATAAATTAGGGCTATCTAGCAGTTGAATAGTGGATTCTCAGGGTGGTCATCATAGAATTTTAAGCATTGATTGTAGCTCCCTGACCCTCCATGGTTACCACATCAGGAGTTCCAGTCATTGTGTGTGATAAGAGCTTCAAATGAAAATATGTGCTATTGTAATGCTCGCTGGTTTACAAACCTAATTACTTCACCTATTGATCCATGATACCTCTATTAGGGAGAAGAATAGCTTGTTGATGAGATCTAACCTCTCTGTTCTGTGTTCTCTCCTGTTCAGTTCATTGGAAACAATGTTATACAGCAATTACCAGTTTTAGTGGTAAGAAACATGCATTATTGATTGTGAAAGTAAACTTGAGTCCACATGTAGCCTTGCAAATAATGTTTTGCAGTTTGTAGCTGTTAACCTGTAAAAATTGTATGCTGTAAGACACTTACCAGTTGTTATTGATATTCTGCAGTTTTATCATGCCAAGGCCAACAACTCAAAGATATGGGAATTGTTCAAACAATGTAACACTTCCCGTAATATTTATCTATTTATTTACGATTGCTTGATTTACCCCCAATTTAAACAGAAAATTGTGGTTTATAATTACAAAGTAAAAGGTCAAGACAAGGCCAAGGAAAACAAGTTCAAGCTAGAGAACACCAGGATAAGAATGACAAAGTAAAGATGCTTGCTTCCCATAGTTAGAGTTACTAGATTTTCTGTCTGGAAAATCCAGACCTCCCTAGACCCGCCCCCAGGCCCGCCCAGTCCCACCCATCCCCGCCCCGGGGAAATCCGAACATCTACCCACAGTGGAAGTCTTAGCTAGAGCAGAAAAACTGGGTGAAACAGCTATGTTTTTTACTCTGATTTTATGTATTTTAAAGGAGCTCTCTGCATGTCCACTGGTAGATAATTCCTTAGGGAGGGTACCAGAAGGCTGAATGACATATATGTACAAGTCTAGATCGAGGTGGAGAGGAAAGAACTAGCTTGAGGGGGGCAGGGATGACGTGAGAGTCTTCTGTGGCCAGTGTGCTGTCCTTCACCATTCTCTTTTTTTGGCAGATGCTTGTGTGATGTAGGGATTAGGGCTGATGTGCAGCACTGCAAGGGTGGTGGAAGGTTTGAGACCCACTGTTGATGTTTGTGGGGACTGCTTTTGGTTTTTCCACCAGCTGCTGCAAGGTGGTAGATATAGTATGTGGTACATTGTGGGTTTTTGGATTGCTGGCTGCTGGTGAGCAAATGCCTTCTCCACTTCCCCCAAGCTATACCATGCCATCTCATTGTTTAGGGTTCTGTGGGTTCTAGGCATGCTCACGAGAGGGTCGCTGCACACTGAGAACCTGATGGGAGACAGGGAGGTTGCAGGGGTGATGTATGTGGGGTACTTACTTCCAGCCCTGAGGTGTAACAGTTTTTAAAGTTGTTCAAAAAATATGTCAAATCGAACTGTTTGCTGGACAATTGTCCCCCAAACGTAATGAAAAATGCTTCATCTTCTTTTAAAGTGGATTTATTTAAATGGGCTACTTTTTCTTTGATTAAGGGACTGTTTCCTGATGAATTGGGTCAAATTTTGGTTACCCCTATTCTTAAAGATCAGAAGGTATCAATTGCCACGAAATCCAATTATAGACCCATAGCAAGCATTCCTTTGTGTACCAAATTACTGGAAGGTTCAGTTAATTTTGAATTAGTAAGTTATTTGGATAAATTTAATATCCTTAATGACCATCGGTTGGGATTTAAAAGAGGATAGAGTACGGAGACCATCTTAACTTCAATGCTTGATTATCTTCATGGTCTATTTAGCAAAGGCACTAGTGCCTTAATTCTTCAGTTAGATTTTAGTAGTGCCTTTGATCTAGTAGATCATGAAATATTGTTGAGTTATTTAGATACAATAGGACTTTCAGGATAGGTCTGGAACTGGTTTCAAGGTTTTTTGAAGAAAAGATCTTATCAAGTGATTTGTGACGGTAACTATTCTCATTCATGGAGCAACCCATCTGGTGTGCCCCAAGGTTCTCCGCTATTGCCTACCTTATTCAACATCTACATTTCCCATCTATGACATTTATTACAGAGTTTAAATGTAAAATTTTATATATATGCAAATGACATTTCTATTTTAATCCTTCTAAATAATTTTACCACTGAAATTTTAAACCAGATATCTTCTATTATGACTCAGATAGAACAGTGGGCAATTAATTTCAAACTGAAACTCAATACAGAAAAGACCAAACTTTTCTTGGCTAGTCCCAAAGACAAAATAACAAACTCTTTGGTTCATCTTAATGGTCATGACTAACCGATAATTAAATCTATCAAAATTCTGGGAGTCACACTAGACCAACATTTAACACTAGCAGAACACACAAACGTAGTGGTACAAAAATGCTTTTTTACATTGTGGATATTAAAAACTATAAAAAAATATTTTGATCCTTTATCGTTCAGCCTATTGGTGCAGGAATTAGTTTTATCTATTTTAGACTATTGTAACATTATCTATTTTAGGAACACCCAAAAAAATTCTAAGGAAATTAAGGAAAATTCAGAATACAGCTGTTCGATTGATTTTTTTGGTTTAAAAAAGAATGACCATATTAGTCCATATTATCGTTTACTGCATTGGCTGCCTTTGGAGGCAAGAGTATTATTCAAATTTTCCTTTATCTGCTTTAAGCTGATATCGGGATTGTCTCCAGCTTACCTTTTTCCTCATTTTGTGTTGCATAGACCATCAAGAGAAACTAGAAACTTCTACTTATTTGCTTTTCCAAAAATTAATTAGATAGGACCCTAACATTTCAAGCTGGTAGGCAACAATCTTGGTTAGATAAATGTATTCAGCAAGCTATGTTATCCTATTGCAGTTTTTGGAAATTAATTAAGACCTCTTTGTTTGATAAGTTTATTACTTAGTGAGTTTTATTATTGAAATTCTATTTTACAAATATTTGGATTTTTTTTACTGTATTATTGTATTTCGCCAATTGTCCAGCTCTTTTTAGTATAAACCGCCTAGAACATTTGGTTATGGCGGTATATAAGAATAAAGTTATTATTATTATTAGTAGTATATGATCAAATTCCAGAGCAAATGTTGCTATTAAAATACCGTAGTTCTCTGAGTCACAACTTCTAATGATGATTCCAAAAATGAATGTAGTGGTTAGAGTGGCTTATGGGACTTGCTACTCCTCTCTATGGTTCACAAGCCCTCCCACCAGGCTACTTAAGACACCCGTATGCAACTCTAATAGGCTTTCTTATACCAGGTGCTGATGTTCTGGAGACAGGTATGTATGTTTGTATTCTGATCTTTGTGGGTGTGAGGGGGGTCCGTGAGCACTGGGGGATTGTGGGGGTGTCTTACCTTGATGCATTGGTCATCTGGTCAGTTTGGGTATCTTTGTGGCAGTTAAATCCTTCTAAAACAGGTCTAGTTCCATACATATAAGTTCTGTCCAGGATGTCTTGCAAAATTTTTGATTATTGCAGCAAGTCGTTCATGTCTAACCCGCCCTTGAGACTGCCCAAAGCCCGCCCATAACATGCCTCCACCACACCCATCTCGTGCTCTGAGTCTGGAACACCTTGCTAGACATACAGAAAGATGTTTTGATTATCGGCACTTTGACATCCTGGCAATTAGGATGTCCAAGTGCTGATTAAGGATTGGACATCTATGTCTTTGGATTATGGGCCCCTCAAGGTCTGTGTCTTGAGCAGGGGAGTTATATTTTAATTGACTTACCTAATTTCTGCTTTTTGGTTTCTGCTCAGTGAAAATTACTGCTTTATAGTTTGCAAAAATAGGACTGCTCAACAGGGAAAACATGTACTGAACTTGGAAAAGGTCAGGCATATTTTTAGTGCCAAATTCTGAGAGGAGAAATAGGGATGGAGAAAGATGAAAAATAAAGAGAGAAAAGAATTCAAGGGATGGGTATTAGGTAAGGTAAGGGATTTTGAATTAGGTAAGGTAGTTCTATAACTGGAAGCCTCCTGGAGAATGCATGGTGACAATCTATTCTATGGTGACATTTGGGATCCCAGATTCCATCACAGAATACACTGCACAACAAAGTTTTTGCTTCCTGAACACTGCTGGGTGTTTCTTATAGAATTTTGGGTGCTGATCATGAATATTACATCAAAAATTACCCATCACGTACCATTTCAGAGAAATCTTCAATTTTGTCGTGATTTTTTCTTATATTTGGATGCAAACAATTTTTTCTCCCATAAGTGTCTTATCAACAACGGTTTGTGCCGCCTGGGTATGTCCATGCATAAAATCTAGCCAGGTTGGAAGCTGTTTTATGGAAGATGACATCCTGGGCATGTCTGGGCAGGTCTGAACGAGCTTGCGCTGTCTCACCATGCTATAATGGTGGCTTCCATACACCGATCCTGCTCATTTGGTTAATATAGATAGTCCGTGTGTGTATATAGTATCAGTATAGTAAAGTATAGTAGTATAGTAGCTGTAGCAATATAACAGTAAGTAAGCTTGATGCTATAGACGTTTTGGTGTCGGGCAATATGTCTCGTCGGTGTCGTAACAGCCGCGACACATTCTGCTATATCTGTGGGGAATATACACTTACGCCTCAGAGACGTTCGATGACTGCCCTTGTAAAGAAAGCCTATCATCTGTATTTTGGCTGCAAAATAGGTGATCAAGACAAGCAATGGGCGCCTCACATTTGCTGTGCGACATGTGCTGTTAGTCTGAGAGCCTGGCTCAGAGGTACTCGAAAGACGATGCCATTTGCTGTTCCGATGATATGGCGAGAACAGAAAGACCATGTGACGGACTGTTATTTCTGTTTGACTAATGTGTCTGGTTTCTCTGCCAAAAACAAGAAGTCAATTGAATATCCTAATCTGCCTTCAGCAATGAGACCCATGCCACATGATGACAGTCTTCCAGTTCCGAAACCACCAGAGGATTGGACCTTAGACGAACCAGATGAAGAAACTGCAGTGCAGGGTTCTAACAGTGACATTGACCCGGATTTTGAACCATCCTCATCAGGCGATCCACATCTGATAACACAGTCCGAATTGAACGATTTGGTCAGAGATTTGGGTCTGTCAAAAGCAAAAGCTGAGCTGCTAGGTTCGAGACTGCAGGAATGGTGTTTGCTATCACCAGGTACGAAAATTTCTGTGTTTCGAGACCGGCATCATGATATAACCAAATTTTTTGCACAAGTCGACAGTCTCTGTTTCTGTTGTGACATTGAAGGATTGTTCTCGGTCTTTGGTTGTGATCACAACCCGGAAGAGTGGCGTCTTTTCATTGATTCGTCAATGTTAAGCCTGAAAGCTGTTCTGTTGCACAATGGCAACGTTTATCCTTCAGTACCTGTTGGCTATGCAGCACATATGAAAGAAACATATGAGAATATGGAAATGTTACTAAAGTATGTCCAGTATACCAGGTATAACTGGAATATCTGTGGAGACCTCAAAGTCGTTGCTCTGTTACTAGGACTGCAGCTTGGCTATACAAAGTACTGCTGTTTCATCTGCGAATGGGACAGCCGAGACAGAGAGTCGCACTATTCTAGAAAGAACTGGCCACTCCGTAAAAAGTTAGTTCCAGGACAGAAAAATGTAGCACATGAATCGCTTGTTGACCCGACAAAGATATTTTTGCCTCCTCTTCACATTAAACTGGGACTCATGAAGAATTTTGTGAAAGCAATGAACAAGGAAGGGGAAGGTTTTCGTTATTTAAGACAGATGTTCCCAAGAATAACTGATGCCAAGATCAAAGAGGGTATTTTTGTTGGCCCCCAGATCAGACATGTTATGAGTGACAAGCGATTTGAAGATCTGTTAGTTGGGCCGGAAAAAATTGGCTGGAAAGCCTTGAAAGACGTTGTTGACAATTTTCTGGGCAATTACAGAGCCCCAAACTACATTCAGCTGGTAGACAAACTTCTCAAAGCATACAAGAGAATGAAGTGCAATATGTCACTCAAGATTCATTTCCTCCATTCACACTTGGACTTCTTCCCCGCAAATCTCGGTGCTGTGAGTGACGAGCACGGTGAAAGGTTTCATCAAGACATAGCTACGATGGAGAAACGATACCAGGGCAATTGGAATCCGTCAATGCTTGCCGACTATTGTTGGATGCTACAACGTGATGCACCAGACACTGAATATAAAAGAAACTCGGGAGCAAAACACTTTTAATTCTGTTTCATTTAGTCGCTTGTGCGAAACGTAAACTTGACTATATATTTTATTGTCAGTAAACATAAAAATGTCTATTTCTCATAGTTCTTACGTGATGCAGTAAAACCAAAACCATATTTGAGCATACCAAGTTGGTACCTGTCATAATCACCAAAAACTTTTCAGGAATCAAGACTTAACCAAAAAATTGTTGTGCAGTGATACTAAGGGGAAGATTCTCAAAACTTTAACGTGGTCGCTAAACCAGTTCCAGCCTGTTTAGCATTCATGTATTTTAGTGGTGGATTATCAAAACAGCTTACCGTGGTCTTTTCCGAGCTTCCTAGAATCTAACTTTGCCATGCAAATGTATTACAAGGAAGTCATTAATATTTAAACAAGTACTCTGGGTGATTCCCTAACCTTGCTGTCCTACATTTGTGAGCAAAATTTTCTGGCAGGTCTGAGCTGTCCTAGCCTTACTTTTTGGTCAGTGCCTGAGCACTGATTGGCTCAGATATTGAGAGCTCTGACCTGCCAGAAAATTTTGCTGCCATCAAGCAACCCCTCCTCCAGTAGCGGGAGGAATGCCCACTTCCTCCCACCGCTACAGTTAAGCAAACCCCCCAGACCTCCCCCCCCATAAAGGGTTACAAGATTTTCGGATTTACCCGGACATGTCCTCTTTTTAGACACTCATCCGATACCCCCCAGCAGCAAGAGGGATGCCCACTCCCTCCTGTTGCTGCCATCATACCCCCAATGACCCCCCCATGCTTTCAACAACCCTTACCCCCCTTAGGTTGTTTATGATGGCCGTCTGGAAGGATGCCTCCTACCTCCAACCAGCAGGCCTGCCTCTTCAAAATGGTGGGCCTTCCCCTTCCCAGTGCATCCTAAGATGCACTGGGGAGGGGCCTAGATTCTATTGGTCATAAGGATAGGTAATGGACTTTTCAGTAGTGTGTTTTCTCTTAGCTGACTGATCTAGTAGTATTACCAGTAAACTTAGTCTTATCCATATTCTAGCTGTATTTCTTAGCATTCTGAGTGTTGTATTAGGTAGAAGTAGATAAGGGTGTTGTTTATATGACAGGTAATGTAGCTATAGCAAACATTTGGCGGTCTTTTTTTTTGCTGAATGTTTGGTCCTTGTTGGGTGGCTTTTTCAGCAGTTTTTGTGGTGTCTAAGGGTCTTGATTGGAGAGTTTATTGTGGCTGGTAATGTTAGCAAAGAAGCGGAATTTCAGCTCCCATGCCTTTCCACTTCACAGAATAATTGCTTGGAACTGACATTTCTATCATCAATGCCATTCTGGTCTTTTTCTCCTTTACCACCATATCTGGTTTTCTTGCAACAAGCTTTTTATTGGCTGAAATGGAAATGCTTTAGGTGATCATAACCTCTAAGTTCATTTAAAATAATCCCTTTACTAAGCTGTGGTACAAAGTGGCCTTAGCTCACCCTTACACAGGCTTTTCTGGCACATTAAGGCCAATTTTACTGTAGCTGTAAAATTGCAGATGTTTTTTGCTTTTTTTGTTTTAATGGCTATGTGTTAATACCACCATTAGCGCACAGACATGAATAAAATTGCCACTTTATCAGTTACTGACACCTATTTATAGGCCATAAGGCCTGGATTCTTTAAACGGCACTGTTTGAAACAATGACTTTAACTGAGTTTCAAGGCGCCTACTGATGCCAAAAATATTGGCACCAGAATCATGCTTCTGTAGGTGCTTTAGGCCACCTAATGCCACTGTGGGTGTGGCTAAAGTTGGAAGTGCATTTGGCGGCCTAAGGCATCTACAGAGGTGCGATTCACATCATAGGTAGGCGCCGGAAATGTAGGCCAGGAAAACCCTGGCCTACATTTCTGGTGCCTACCTTTGCCGTAAGTGCAATTTTGTACCGTCACGTGATCGACACGCAATCAACGGCCACTTTGAAGGTGGCTGCCAGCGGCGCCAGTTACAGAATCCGGGCCTAAGTGCTCACATGGTAATCCTGATTAGCACAAAAAAACATCCATTCTCTGTTCCCTAGACATGCGCCCTCTGCACAAAAGTAGCTCATGTTAGTTTCAAACTTTCAATAAGATGTCTGAGCACGTTGGGCATTAAGATATTTTAAGTTGCAGTAATCACACACTAGCACTTACCACAACTTAGTAAAAGGACTCCTTAGGGCCATGATCCCAATGCTTGTCTGGTACAGTGACGTTGTAATGTTTGCAAAGTTTACATGTGAATGAGGTCTGTCTTGTTTCTTTCTGTATAGAGATTTTCTGCCTTTAGACATTGACAGCCAGCAGTGATATGTGTAACTGTTTTCAGTTCTCAAAGCATCTTTTTTTTTTAGTTCAATCCTTATTAAATTTTTAGCATCTTACAAATAGTGCCATTCACAAATAAATTATATCATATGTAAACATACATTAGGAAGATCTTTGCAAAATCACAACAAACAATATCTACCTCTCCCCCTTCCATTTGTCTGGCAGGTTATTCATACAATCACACACACTGCCTCACAAAACCCTCTAAAGGGCCCCACACCTGTACAAAGGAGGCCATATTCCCAGATCTTTCAGCTAAATTGGCTTCATATCGATAACAGACATACTGTTTCTCACCCAAAATGAAGGTTCAAAAGCTTCTCTATAGGTCTGTTCTCCCAGTTTTATTTCTGTGCTTTCACCATCTTATAATAACCCCACTGTTCTGAGCTGAAGCAATCAAGGGCAAATTCTTTATGAAGGAGAAATCTCACGCCTCAGTTCGCATGGGTTCGCCAGCAGAGGAAACCTCTGAACTTCTCGCTGCAGAGCTGCGTTCCATGAAGGCGTCCATCGGGCCTGAGAGGAAAACAGTTTTGTGTGGGAGAACCCGGAGCTTGGACTTCCTTTTTACCATCAGGTAGTCCAAATACTTGCATGCAGGAACGATAGCGTCTTCGGAGAAAGATCAGGCAGCCATCTTGCTTTCGCTCCGCTCCCACGAACTCTGATGTTTAAAGTCGTGCTGCCCACTCTAATTCTGGATTTAAGTTCTTCAACTTATGGGCCGATGGCGTGGAAATCCCAAGTTCCTCCCGTGTGATAAAGAAAACCCAAAAATAAAATTCAAGTGTCCGTGAAAGTCCAAAATAAAAAATGTTGCCGTAAGCTCAATGTCGCTCCCTCGACTCTGACCGAGTTTCAAATTTCTTCCTCAGGAAGGGTATGCATAGATGAGTTCTGACAACGCCAGCCTTAGCTCAAATTCTAAACAATATAAACGCTTTAATTAGAATAATAATAATAATAAATTAGAATAATGATTTCTAGTATGATAATTATTCGGATACAAGCACCAGAATTGAATTTATTTATATTTTGGGTGTTTTTGTTATTTTTACCCCCATATATATTGATAGAGTTATACTAAATTTGGCAGCTTTTTCCATCATGGGCGCCAACAAGACCTCACAGATCTACTTAACTATCCTAACCTACAAAATTGCAATTTTATCCAGGACTAATATGGCAACTAGTACTCACCATGTTTTGATATCATATTGAAACCCATGTGGCAAATATATTGAGAGACAGTTGTAAAGCAGTTCTATCATTCGACTGATTATACATATTTTACAATCACAACTGCTATTCTGAATAGCACTAAATCTAGGTATAAAACAAGTGATGGGATTAATTTATGTATTCAAACAAAAACATGTGCGAGGTTAAATTTTTATATAATTCACTTCTTTATTTTCACTGCTTTAACCTGAATAATTGCTGTTTATGTTTGGATAGCTTTCAATTGTTTAATGAGAACGAGAACCTTTTGCAAAATATAATTGCTGCTGTGGGTCATTACAGTTTGCTCTTTTGATGACTGCAAAATAAGAATTATAATGAGCATTTTAAAAAAGATAAATGTTATAAATTGGAAGCCTGCAATAGTGATCCCATTAGAGCTTGCTATGGTGTCAAAATGGGTTACGCTAGATTAAATGAGGAGGTTTTGGTTTGTCAATTCACCCATTGTTTTACAGTGGTATTTATTCACAATGTAGAATTATTTAGGAAAAAATCCAGAGAAATTGTATTTATTTACTTTAGGGTCTCTTTTACTAAGCTGCGTGCTCTCTTACTGGAACAAAAAATGCTGTACCATGGGGTATGCTCAGGTGTCCTGCAGTAATTTTGGGATTGGTACATGCTACCCATGTGACTCTGGGGGGTGGAGAGTAGGCATGTCTGTACTAATGAGCTATTGCAACTACATTGCCACGTGCTAACTAATTAGTATGTGCATGGTACTTGAGCCTTTAGGCCCAGTTTCTGTAACCAGCACTGTTATCGGCAGCTGTTTTAAAGGTGACCCATCAAATGTGCGCAGGATAAATGCGTGCCGACAATTGCTCCTGACATTTGCACGCATGACAAAAGTGCGCACTGAATGGGAGGTCCGCCCAGACAAGATACTTTTTTGTCTTTTTCAGTATACTTTTTTGAGGGAGGTGGGGGGACCCCTCGGACTCCCACCTACACTTAAAAAATTCATTTCCTATCTAGTGTTAGGGTTGGATATCTGGAAGGCCCTGATTTGCTGAGACTCCTCAGGCCCCGTCCCTTGACAAGGTGGCCTGAGGAGTCTCAGCAAATCAGGGCCTTCCAGATATCCTTCACGGGCCGCAATTGTCCTGCGAGCACTTGTCCGTGCATGCAATTGTCGGGGAGCATTTGTCAGAGCGGAAGTCTCCTGCACGGATTTGTTGGTGTACTGCCTTAAAAGTGTCTGCTGATCGCACATCAATCATGTGAGGGCACCAGGTAGAGAATCACCCCTCCAACAAAAGTAGGCACCAGATATGTAGGCCAGGGTTTTCCTGACCTACATTTCCAGTGCCGATTTATATTGCAAATTGCACCTTCATAAGTGCTTTAGGCCACCTAACGCCAGTTTTCAGCATTAGCCATGCACACAGTGGCGCTAGACAGCTTAAAGCGCCTACAGAGGTGTGAATCTGGCGCTGATTTTTTAGGCGCCAATAGGCGCCTTGAAACTCAATTAAAAACATCATTTTAATGGCGCTTTTTACTGAGTTTGGCTGCCTATCAGCTCCTAAAAAATTGGCGCCGATTAGAGAATTCAGGCCTTACTGCCTACATAATGGGTGTGGATAGAGACTCATGCAGTACTAGGAAAAAGCAATGAATGATATAATTTTAGAGATTGCTACCGGAATAATTTATTTTAATGATATTGTAGGGTTATCAGACATCCGGATTTACCCGGACATGTCTTCTTTTTAGAGGACATGTCCGGACGGCTTTTCAAAACCTGGCACTTTGTCCGGGTTTTGAAAAGCTTCTGCCTCAGGACCGCATCGGGAGGGCATCTGCACATCTGCGGATGCAACGCGGTGACATCATGCTCGCATGCATTTGATATCATTGCGAGGAATCCGTACATGCGGAGAAGGTTGAGGGGGCAAGGCTAAGGGGTGGAATGAGGCATGACTTGGGTGCAATGGGACAGGCCTGGGTGAAACTTGGCGGTCTGGATTTTACGCGAGTAAAATCTGGTAACTTTATGCTATTGTTACTCGCCTTGAGTGGTGTATGAGATGTGTGTTCCATCCATGCGGGACTTCCAGGAACCGTGTTTTTCACTGTATCGGTCCTAGGGAGTGGAACAACCTTCCAGGATATATTCGCCAACAGCAAAATTTACAGAACTTTAGGAAAATGCTGAAAAGACACCTATTCTGTAAGATGAAATATAGGGTCTGAGTTTGGCTGAGGGGGTAGGAGTGATGACTGTTGAGTGCTGAGTGCTAGTCACGAAGGTTTTCAGTGGTCTGGTCTGCTTTATTTGGTGTAATGATGTTCATCGTTGATGCGACGTGTATGTCATATGCAATTTGATTTTTATATGTATGTATTTAGTTTGTTATAGTGTTTTCTTGATGTGATTTGTACGATAAATATTATGTTTTATTTTGTACGTTAACATGTAACTCGCCCTGGATAAGGGCGGGCGATAAACAAACAAACAAAGAAAATCAAAATAAAATAAAATTCCGGACATTAACAACTATGCCCAAGCAATGCTATTGTATGAAATGTTTCCTTAACCATGCGAGGTTGCTTACTATCTGAATAATGTTATTGCTCTTTGCATAGAAATAGGACTGTAATGTAATGACAACTAAAATTTGATGTCCCAGAATAGTTTACAACAATAATAGCCTCTAAATATAATGTTCTATTTATAACCACTTGGCCCAGAAGAAAATCTTGTCATTTTTAGACTATATTCACTGACTGGGTCATTTAGTGTTAACTTTAGCTATTGTTATGGCTGTGAATCCTTTGTACATTTTTTTTTTCTCCTCAGGGATAGCCAACATTTTCTTGTTTTACAGCTCCAGGTCTTCCTCTGTGAAATTGAGCCATGTGCATGTGACTGTCACTTTCCATGAAGATGGATCACTCCCTCTACAAGGTCAAACCCCTGTAAGTCCATGATTTTTTGTAGATGCATCCGTCAAAACTGACAACAGACAATCACCTTGGAGTCCCTTGGCTGTCTAGCTTGTCAAGATTTTTTCAGGCGAGAATTACGCTTTTAAAAACTATATCGCAAAATATGCATTTGGAAATAATGTGGTGTGCTATTATACATCATAGAAGATCAGGGAATTAAACTGGGACTAAATAACTACCAATTAAATATGAGCTATCATTACTCATGGGTTGTTAACTAGCATGCATTAGCTGTTAACCTAGCAGATAGCATGCGCCAAGGATGAGGCCATAACATTAACAAGTAAGAACATAAGTTTTCAAGTTTCAAGTTTATTTAAAATATGATCGCAAAATCCAAATCCAATGCGATTTATATTTAGTTAAAATAAAAAATAAAAAAACAAGACAATTAGTACTATTTTAATAAAATAATACATTTGAAAATGGGAGGAGGGACAAAAAAAGATTAAATACAATTCATAAACAAATAAAAAGGGATAGGTAATGAAACAAGAGGTTGGGGAAGGTTACCCACTTAATTTTCACTTAAAAGTACTCCTAGTCCATTGTAAAATAATAAAATTTAAATGAATCAGTTAAAAGAGTCCTTAAAAAGCCAACCTTTTAGGAGACTTTTAAACTTACTAAGTAATTTTTCTTCTCTTATGTTGATCGGGCGCAAATTCCAAATTTGAGGGGCTGTAACTGAAAAAAATCACATCCTGCCTTACTGGCTTAGACCAACAGTCCTAGTAGCCTGTCTTCACAATAGCCAATCCAGGTCACTAGTACCTGGCAAAAACCCAAATAAAAGCAAACTGAACTGTCTCTACCTCCTGCAATCGGTGCACAACATATCTTCTGCCAACCTCGCTACATTCACCTTACCCCTCTCCTCAAATCACTTCACTGGCTCCCTATCCGCCTCCGCATACAATTCAAACTCCTATTACTAACCTACTAATGTGTCCATGCTGCAACCCCTCAGTATCTCTCCTTATACGCCTCCCCGAGAACCCCGTTCCTCAGATAAGCTTCTTTTATCTGTACCCTTCTCCTCTACTGCCAATCGTTCCTTTCAGCTAGCTGTGCTGTATGTCTGCAATAAACTATCTGACCATACTTGGGATTTGACCCCACTACCTTGGGAAGATGGAAGAAGTGCCGCATGCAGTCGGTCTTTCCATGATTCAGCCAGTGCACTTAAAATTGATTGAACAAGCAGCTCTAACTTTGCATTACTGAATAAGCCCTTTCCCTGAAGAAGCTGTCCAGCAGTGAAATGGACTGGCCAAAATTCCATTGGGAGCAAGCAAAGTGCTATTCTTATCAAATGGCTGATATTAGATATCAAATGTGAAATTTATTTTCAATTCCTATTGAAAGTGAAAAGAATTTTTGGAAAATTACATTGATACTGCCAGTTATCGACTTCACAAGTTAATGCTTTTTAATGCACATAAATATAGCTTTAATTAACACGAACAAAAAAGAAAAAAGTAAACTGGGGTTTTTTGACCAATGATGATGCTCATAACCCCATTAAAGTGTTTTTGTGTTTAGCACTTCAAACACCAGGTGTTTCCCTGGATAGCTTTGCGATATAATTAATACGGGAAGCATTAACAACAGACATTATCATATATGTTATTATTTTGCCTTATGGTTAATTTTGGATTATAGATAGTTTCCACCAGTATTTTGGGGAGGATAAAAGGGGCCAGTGGCAGAAGGGAATGGGCATCCCTCCTGCCAATCCAGCATGGGGGGCATGTTGGGGGATTGAAGGGGATGGCAGCAGGAGGGAGTAGGGATCCCTCCTGCCAATTTCAGGGGGGCATGTCAGGGGTCCTCTGTCACAGCCAGCTCAGCTGATCACGGCAGGGGTATTTTCTCCCCGATCAGCTGGGCCGGCAGGATTCTCTGAAGCATGGCTTTGGGGAGTCCTGCCTGCTTAGATGACTGGGGATTCTCTTGCCACAATCAGCTCAGCCAGCCACGTCTATTTTTAACATTTGAAATGTAGGCCAGCATTTTGCTGGCCTACATTTCAGGCATCTGTCGCAGCTCTAGGGAGATGCTTAGGGCTGCTTAAACTTGCCCAAGGCCACTTCCAGGTGAAACCACGCCTATGCCCAGCCTTGGGCGAGCGTAGTTGTCCCTATCCATCTTCCTAGATCCGCAACAAATGCTTACAGTGTAGGCACATCCTGCCTCGGGAAGTTTTTTTTCTAAAAAAAAGTGTGTCCCAATTGGCTGTCAGATGGCAATAGGACGCCTACCACTGCCTACAATTGGGATGGCCATTTGTAGAATCAGCCCCTTAGGTTCCTTGCCTTGGGTTGCCTAAATGGAGGTATCCATTTATAGAATTACTTCCAAAGAATGGATTGAACACCCCAAAGAAGTGGAAGAGGGCAAGCAACATCAAATTGGTAGGAGAACACCAAGGAAAGAGAGAAGTAAAATGGCACCAACAATGGCAGAAAACCCCGGGGCATACTGTAGGCAGCGGGGTAAAGGGAAAAAGCACTGTCTGGATGATCCCAACGCAACATAAATGAGTTCAATCAGCACTGCTGACCTACACTTTCATTAGTCCTGTTGTACCATTCTTTGAAAATAACACATATCCCTAATTAGCAAATAAGTACTTTCTCAGCATGTGTAAAATCTAAAAACTCGCTATCCTTTAAAAGAACAGGGTTAAATTTCTGTATTGTATTTAAAAAAATTTAAATCAGACTATAACATGGTCTGCTGTGCGGCTAAAGAATAAATCTTGCTGGCTGAAAGCATTAAGGATTTTGAAACTGCAACATAGTCAGTTCTCAGGTTTGCTTGATATAGAAACTAGAAACACAAAATACTAGTCCTTATGCTCCAGGCAAAAAAACTCTCCAAACATCCAAATCTTTGCATTCCAATTACAGTCTTTATCACTGTATTCTCCACAGGTTGTCTATTAATGATTAACTCAAGAGGTTGATTAAAATCTCCTCCCATTATAATTGGACCTGGCCATATTCTAATAACTTTTTAGTAAGCTCATGAAATTTGCCTAATCAACCACAAAGGTTAAAAATACTTTCTGCCCCCACTATTAATATCCTTTTTTTAAAAAAAAAAAAAATAATCTTTATTCATTTAAAAAACACTAGAAAGTGCAACATATTATTCAAACAGTTAACAAATTAGACAGCACTCAATACCATCAAATGATATAGTAAATACATCCCAGGACAAGCAGGCAGCATATTCTCACGTATGGGTGACATCACCAATGGAACCCTGGTACGGACCACTTTAAAGTGCATCACCACTTTAAGAGTTTAGAAAGTTTGCGATAGCCTGAACTGCGCATACGCGACTGTCTTCCCGCCCAATGCAGTGTGCATGGTCCCTCAGTTTCTTAGTTTCCGTAGAACTAAGAAGTCGCGTTTTCAACGGCTGTTGAAAATTTTTCGCTGCCTTCCCGCTGTCACGGTTTCTGACTTTTCAGTCAGTTTTTTCTTTAATTTCAATTTTAGTAAAAAAAACCCCCAAAACAATATATATTAAACTCCCCAGTATATATTAAACCAAATTTTTTTTCTTTTTTCTTTTGCCGTCGTCGGTTTAGCCTTGGTGGGGCCTTATGGGTCGCCATACTGTTATTTCTCCACCTTACGGCTGTTTTACCATTCAGGACACTCCTGATAATTTTCCATCCAGGCGGTTGCTTTGCTGAGATAGTTGTCTTCACCGACATCCTAAAATGATTCTCGCAGTGTCGGGACCTCGGCCTTGCCACTTTCTACTTCCTCTTCTCATCAGTGCATTCTCATGCGGGTTCTTCAGAAGCAGTTTCTCTTCGGCGCCATCAGGACACCCATCGACGTCAATAATCTGGTGCCTAGTGCACTTCTGGCACCGCTAATCCAGCCCGCACCAAGATTGACATTGCTGCCTCGGGTCCGTTCCTACCTAGGTAAGTTGGCTCACAAGTTTCTCCTTTGGGCTTCAAGTCATTGTAGCTGTGAGTCCAATCCTGCTGACCTTGGTCATTGTAGCAGTGAATCAAGTCCTGCTGACCTCGATCAGCCCCATCTCTGGCTCTGCTTCGATATCGATGAGTGCCTCGATACTGGCATACTCATCTTCAGAGCGTGGAGCGGCACCGATGGTACCGGTTAACAGGTCAATGGTACCGGTGTTTTTTTCTTTCCTGCAGTAACTTTTTCCACTCCGCTCCTGATGTGTGGCTTGATATCAGCATTTTCATCTCTGGAGCGTAGACCTGCACCGATGGTTCCGGCAACGCAGCCAGCGGTACCGATGTTTTCCTCTTATGCAGCAGATTTTATTCAGTACTTTGAGTACATCTCCAACTGTATTTTCAGTTGTTCGTGTCGACGCCTTTGTCGACACCGACTCCTTTGGTGCCAGTCAGGTTTGGTTCTTGACACTGGTAGCACTTGCACAAGAGTCTCCAACGGTTCTGACATTTGAAGCGATGCCGGTCATCTTTAACGTTACCAGCATCAGTGTCGGTCCGGTCTGGGAAGGCTCTGCAGAAATTAAACTGTCTTCAGCCTTCGACACCGAATCCCTGACATCGATTCTATATCGTTTGGGATTTGAAGCCTCCAACCTCTCTGTAGCGGTGGGTTTTCAACACATGCTTTTCTTTTCCACTTCAGTAGTGTCTGAGGAATTATCTTTTTCAAGATTCCTTAGGGGATTGTCTGCACTTTGTGCCATTCCTTTGGAAGTTGACTTTGAAAAGTCATTTCCTTGGCAGTTGACCTATAGTCAACTACCCAAGGCTCTTTAGATTCCCTTCCATGATATCTTACGGGAGACTTTTTATATGCCTTTAGAAACACTAAGGATATTTCAATGAATCCCTACTGGTGGAGTCAACTCTACAGGCTAGTATGTAGGCCTCTATATTTCTGGCCAGAGTGAGTACGGCGATGGACAGGTTGGCCAATCGGTGACTAACTGGTCCATTTTACTTGGCACAAACCAGTTGTCACGTTCCATGATGCCATGTTCCACTTCTCTCTACTTGCATATACGGTGTCTGTTTTTTTTCAGCACCTCTTTTCTGTTCCAACCAGACCTGGTCTGAATTTGAGTGTCTGACCTTATCATCACCCACCAGGACAGGCTAGCAATTACGCCTTGTTTGGGGGATGACCTCTTTGGTGCTTCCATGGATATGCCTACTTAGTAGTTGTCTGTCCACGAGACCAGGTGGGACTCTCTGGTCAAGCCCAAAAAGCTGCCTTCACTGCACTCTTCTTCTCACCGAAGATTTGCTCCTCAATTTTTTCCTCCATAGTCAACCTTGTCCCTTCAGAGGCCGTCTTCAGTTCCTCATACATCGCTGAGAGCTTATCACCTCAGCTTTCTGGTTCTCTTCTTCATAGAGCAGGGTTCTACACTCCCTTTTTAACAAGAGAGTCTGTTTTGGACCTTGCACAGTCCTCCCTTCTTCTCCTGCTGATTGCCATTGAAGAGTCCTCCTCGATTAGCGGAGTCAGGGATTCTAATCCCGTTTCTACTTGATTCCCAAAAACACTGGTGGACTGAGATTTTCCTGGATCTCAGAGTTCTCATCTTTTTTCTAGTCGAAAGGTACTTCAGGACTTGTCTCTCCTCATTCAGAACTCCTGGCTATGCTCCCTGGATCTCAAAGAAGCCTGCACTTATACGGCTTCCAGAAAATACCTCTGATTTCAAATCAATCGCTGCCCTCCTTTCGGTCTGGCATCTTTTCCCAGAGCCTTCACGAAGTGTCTGATTATGGTGGCCGCATCTCTCCGCTCACATGGCCTTCAGGTCTTTCCTTTTCTGGATGACTGGTTGATCACGGCTGTTTCTTCTCAGGAAGTGGTCCAAGCAACATCTTCTTCGGGTTCTAGGATTCGAAATAAAATTCCCCATAATCACATCTCATTCCAGAAAGCATTCGACAAAGTTCCACATGAAAGACTGCTCAGGAAACTACAAAGCCATGGAATAGAGGGAGATATACAAAGGTGGATAGGCAAATGGCTGGAAAACAGGAAGCAGAGAGTGAGCATAAATGGGAAGTTCTCAGACAGGGAGAAAGTGACTAGTGGTGTGCCCCAGGGCTCGGTACTTGGGCCGATCCTATTTAATATTTATATCAATGACCTGGAAGACGGAATATCCAGTGAGATCATTAAGTTTGCAGACGACACAAAGCTATGCCGGGCAATCAGATCGCAGGAGGATAGCGAGGAACTCCAGAGCGACTTGTATCTGTTAGAGAAATGGGCAGAGCAATGGCAGATGAAGTTCAACATGGAGAAATGCAAAGTAATGCATTTAGGTAGTAAGAATAAGGAACACGAGTATAGAATGTCAGGCGCAACTCTGGGTAAGAGCGAACAAGAAAAGGACCTGGGTGTACTGATAGATAGGACCCTGAAGCCGTCGGCACAATGCGCGGCAGCGGCAAAGAAAGCAAACAGAATGTTAGGCATGATAAAGAAAGGAATCACGAGTAGATCGGAGAAAGTCATAATGCCGCTTTATAGAGCAATGGTCAGACCACATTTGGAATACTGTGTCCAACATTGGTCTCCCAACCTAAAGAAGGATATAAAACTGCTGGAGAGGGTGCAGAGATGAGCAACGAAGCTAATAAGAGGTATGGAGAACTTGGAATATGAGGAACGACTCAAGAAACTGGGACTGTTCTCCCTTGAGAAGAGGAGGCTGCGAGGGGACATGATAGAGACGTTCAAAATACTGAAAGACATCGATAAAATAGAGCACAAAAACAAATTATTTACATTGTCCAACGTGACACGGACAAGAGGACATGGTTTGAAGCTAAGGGGGGACAAGTCCATGACAAATGTCAGGAAGTTCTGCTTCACGCAGCGAGTGGTGGACGCCTGGAATGCTCTTCCAAAGGAGGTTATTAAGGAATCCACTGTGCTAGGATTCAAAGGCAAATTAGATGCACATCTCCTTACGAGAGGCATAGAGGGATATGGGTAATTAAAACTACATCAGGTGTATACCTGACTGGGCCTCCGCGTGTGCGGATCGCCGGACTCGATGGACCATGGGTCTGATCCGGAGATGGCAGTTCTTATGTTCTTATGTTCAATGTCTACATTTCATTGGGGCAATCCTAGGCACCACTCTCATGAAATACTTTGTTAAATATTTATTTATTTAGATTTTTATCCCATCCTCCCAGTAGCTCAGAATGGCTTACATCAAACATTCACAGTAGAGTACATTTGGACAATACAGACTATACAGTAGTTTAAATACATTTGGACAATACAAAGACTATACTGTAGTTTAAATACAAGGACTATACGGCAATTTCAGTACAGGTTAAGAATAGACTATACAGCAATTTAAGTAGAAGTTTAGAAAGGAGAAGAGAGGGGAGGGGGATTTTAGGGGGGTGAGGCGTAGACTGTGGATGAATTTTAGTTGAAGAGGAGGGTCTTTACCGTTTTCCGGAAGGTCATCAATGAGTTCTGTAATCTGATTTGCGGGGGGAGTTGGTTCCAGAGTTGAGGGATGAAGTGGCTGTAGGAGTGTTTGCGGGCGGTTTCTGACAGAAGGGACCTTCCTGGGGGGATGCATAGGCGTTTCTCCATTTCCTTTTCAAAATCCAGATATACAATGTTGACCAGTTAACCTTTATCCACATGTTTATATACACACCTTCAAAAAATGTAGTAAATGGGTGAGGCAAGTTTTCTCTTGACTAATTCCATGGTGGTTTTGTCTGATTAATCCATTCCTATGTGTATGCTCAGTAATTTTGTTCTTTATTATAGTCTCTACCATTTTGTACCAGCACTGACATCAGGCTCACTGGTATAATTTCCTGGGTCATCTCTGGAACCCTTATTAATTACTGCCTTTACAATGGCTACCCTCCAATCTTTCGGTACCATGCTTTATTTAAATATATATTACTAACAATAGCTCTGCAAGTTCATTTTTCAGTTCTGTCAGTACTCTGAGAACAGATAAAAACCTACTGTATCCAAAGGTGCACCAATATAATAACCATCCTGTTTGTATTATAAATTCAAATACAGTAGGTAATTTTTCTTTTTTTCTGAGTTCAAAAACTTTATTACTTTCAAATCAAATAATAAAAAGTTGAAAGTCATGAAATCAAGCATACGCAGGTTCGTAATATAGCAAAATGTAATGACATTACAGACACTAACCAATCTTCCCTCCCTCCCAGTTCCTCTCCCCAAATCTATCAGAAACAAACACTTATCTCACATAGAGTACATGCAGAATAGGATAGCACATCTGGACAACAGTAAGGGCTCCTTTTACGAAGCTGCATTAGCGGCTTTATCGCACGCATCTTTTTAGCATGTGCTAACCCCTGCGCTAGCCGAAAAACTACCACTTGCTCAAGAGGAGGCAGTAGCGGCTAGTATGGCCGGCAAATTAGCGCGTGTTAAACCACTAATGCAGCTTCGTGAAAGGAGCCCTAAGTATGCCTATGTTCCAGGAAGGCTCATATATTTGTACAGAAATAAGAGATAAAATAGGAGTCAAACCTGAGTTCTGTTGTTCAAAGCTCACTGTACTGACTACTAGGCTATTCATTACAGTTGCTTGTTGCTCAGTTAGGAATGGCCATAATACCCTTGACCGCCCTTGAAGAGCCAATTACTAATAGTGGTCACGTAAGCTCACAACAAGCATCATTATAAAACTTAGCAAGATAGGGGCGTATTTTATTTGATCTTTTAAGGACATAAGCAGTGCCTCTGCTGAGTCAGACCAGAGGTCCATCCCGCCCAGCAGTCCGCCCGCACGGCGGCCCATTCAGGTCAAGGACCTGCATAGTAATTCTCTATCAGTAACCCTCAATCCATTTTTCCTGCAGGAAATCATCCACTCCTCTATCTATACCCTTCAATCCCCTTATCCTTCAGGAATTCATCCAAACCCTTCTTGAAACCCTGTAGCGCACTCTGTCGTATCACACCCTCTGGAAGCGCATTCCAGGTGTCCACCACCCTCTGGGTGAAGAAGAACTTCCTAGTATTGGTTCTGAATCTGTCCCCTCTTAACTTTTCCGAATGCCCCCTCGTTCTTTTATTTTTTGAAATTTTGAAAAATCTGTCCCTCTCCACTTTCTCCATGCCTTTCATGATCTTGTAGGTCTCTATCATGTCCCCTCTAAGCCTCCGCTTCTCCAGGGAAAAGAGGCCCAGCTTCTCCAGTCTTTCAGCATATGAAAGGTTTTCCATACCCTTTATTGAATGTATATGGATATTGCTGTGTCTTTCAGGACTGCCTTGACCTCCCTTGAAAAGTCAATTACTAATAGCTTGGCTTCATTGGGAATCAGACTGTCCAGTCTGGACGTTAAATTTTATAGCTATGCAGATGATATAACTGTTGTGAATCCTATTCCATTTTTTTCTATCTCAAGCAACACAGTTAATATCGACTGTAATCTCTACTATAGAGCCAAAATGGATGGATATGTTCAAATTGAAAATCAACACATTCTCTCTGTTAAGGTAAATTGTCTCCCTCCCTAATGTGGACTTATTAGACCTTGAGCATTATTAATTTCTTGTTTATGGTCTTATTTGACCTAATTGGTAATATTTTCTTTTAATTATTAATGTGGCTCATCTCTATACCATGTATATAATGTTTGATGTATATATATAAATGAATAAATAAAGAATTAAAAAAAAAAAAAAGAAACTCAACACAGACAAAACAAAATTCTTCTTGGCTACTCTTAGTAAGAGGAAGGTAGAACAGAATTTAGATCTATATGGAACTTCATATTTGATTAATTCCACAATTAAAATTTTAAGTCATCTTAGACCAAGACCTATCAATGAAAGCTCACATTTATGTTTATTTATATACCGCTCCTGCATTTTACTGACCTAAGCGGTTTACAAAGAATCAAACTAAAATGAAATTAGGTACTTGAGAAAAGCTACCCTATCTGTCCCGAAGGCTCACAATCTAGCTAAACTTTTAGTTCAAAAAAGTGATCAGATCAGATTTCAACACTTCCTCTTTTAGACTATCAGTGCAGTCTTTGATTCTCAGTACTTTGGATTATTATAACATCATTTATTATGCAGGTCTTCAAAAAAAAAAAATCTTTATAGACTGCGTATCATTCAAAACACTGCTGTAAGATTAATTTTCAATCTAAGAAAGTCAGATCACGTAACACCATACTATCGCGAGTTGCACTGGCTTCCAGTTGAAGCTAGAGTGATATTTTAATTTGGATCCATGTGCTATAATGTGTTGCATGGCCTCATAGCAGATTATCTTGTGGTTCATTTTTTATTTGCCAACTCTAGACGTTCAGAATGCTCTCTTGCTTTTTTTGCCTTTCCTTCAGTCAAGACTGCAGGTACAAAAGAATACTTTCATAGATTATTCTCATTCCAGGCAGCAATAAGAGATAAAGAGTTTAATCATTTGATTGTTAATTCTGTATCCTACCAACCCTTTAGGAAATTGTTGAAAACTTACTTAAATGATAAATTTTTGTAATAAGATTTGTACTTTGTTGAAATTGTTCAGTCCCTGAATTGTGACCCACATAGAACTGGAAGGTATTGTAGTACACAGATAAATTTTTATGTTATGTTATGTTAAATATCAGTATTCTAAACATTTATGCATGAAAAATGTAAGTGCCTGGTTTATAGGATTGCTCTTTTAATGCCAAATACATTAACATGTTAATGTACCCTAGTTAATAGGTACCATCCAGGACTGGTAGATCCATTTGCAATCCACAAAACCTCTCTGAAGCAAAATTTATTTGCACTTAAACTATTAATTTGTTTTTCAAAATGTACTCTTTTTGACCTACATGTCCTGGTAAAGGGAACATTATACAGCTGATTTTAGTGTCTTAAAATGAACCCAGCTGAAATACTAACATAAATAGACCAGGATTTGATTTCCTTGAATGACTCAGTACCCCATAAAAGTACACAAAATGGAATCCTCAATGGATATGCATTATTGCATTGTTTAAAATTCCTTGGCTTAAAGAGGGAGATGCATTTTATTCTGAGCTGACCTTTCAGCTCCTTTGGATTTTACCTAGCATTCTCATTTATAAGGAGGAGGCTCCTGCTGTGGATTTGGCTCCTGGGAGGACTGCCTTGATTGTGAGATTCCATAGACTGTATGATCTCTATAGCTTTGGACTGGTTCATTTTTCTTAGGGGGTCACACAGTTATTGTTTCCTGAGCTGTGTTAGCTCCAGTAAAAAAACTGTCAGTGAGGAAGAGAAATGCACAGTTTCATTGTTATAGCACAACAAAGGATGCTGATTGAATATGAGCAAACTTGGCTACACTGATGTTATAAAATATTATTTATCATGAATTATTGTCACTAATGTTATTTGGATTGGTAATTATGCCAATCATAAATAACTTTATTTATTCTACTGTACTTTATCACTCCATGATTTAAATTTCAGTTATTTCATTTATATTATATTTTAAATGAACATTAAAATATATCTGAGGATAAGAATATGAAAACATAGAATAAGATTTTTTTATTTGCCTGTTTCATGTGTGTGTGTATATGAGGTGGGGGGAGGGGGAACGATATCTAAATTCCTTCCTGCTCATTTATACATCAAGTTCAATGATTATAGACTTTGTCCTGCGGCTGTGATACCATGAGACTTCATTTATGACAGTGCCTCTCAAACTTTTTTTAGCACTGGCACACTACACGGAGCAAATGTTTTTCACAGTACATTAAATGGAGCAAATGTTTTTCGTGGCACTTTATAATTGAAATTATAAACTAAATGCCCTTGGGATGGGGCCCAAAGTGGGTCAGGAACTGATTGAGTGGAGGTGACAGAAGGTAGTGATCAATGAAGATCGTTCTGAGGAAAGGGATGTTACCAGTGGTGTGCCTCAAGGTTCTGTTCTTGGATCTGTTCTTTTTAACATTTTTATAAATGATATTACTGAAGGGTTGTCGGGTAAGATTTGTCTCTTTGTGGATGACATCCAAAATCCGCAATAAAGTAGACATGCCAGATGGTGTGAATAACATGAAGAAAGACTTGGCAAAGCTTGAAGAATGGTCTAAAATTTGGCAGCTAAAATGTAATGCTAAGAAATTCAAGGTCATGCATTTGGGCTGCAAAACCCAGAGGGAATGGTAAAGTTTAGGGGGTGAAGATCTTATGTGCACAACGGAAGAGCGGGACTTGAGTGTGATTGTATGTGATGATCTTAAGGTGGCCAAGCGGGTTGAAAAGGTGACGGTGAAAGCTAGAAGGATGCTAGGTTGCATAGGGAGAGCTATGGCCAGTAGAAAAAGGAAGTATTGATGCCTCTGTATAAGACTCTGGTGAGGCCTCATTTAGAATATTGTGTACAATTCTGGAGGCTGCACCTTCAAAAAGATATAAAAAGGATGGAGTCGGTCCAGAGGAAGGCTACTAAAATGGTGTGTGGTCTTCGTGATAAGGTGTATGGGGACAGACTTAAAGACCTCAATCTGTATACTTTGGAGGAAAGGTGGGAGAGAGGAGATATGATAGTCGTTTAAATACCAACATAATATAAATGTGTATGAGTCGAGTCTCTTTCATTTGAAAGGAAACTCTGCAATGAGAGGGCCTAGGGTGAAGTTAAGAGGTGATAGGCTCCGGAGTAATCTGAGGAAATACTTTTTTACAGAAAGGGTGGTAGATGCATGGAACAGTCTCCTGGAAGAGGTGGTGGAAACAGAGATTGTGTCTGAATTCAAGAGGACCTTGGATAGGCATGTGGGATCTCAGAGAGAGAAAGAGATGATTACTGTGGATGGGCAGACTAGATGGGCCATTTGGCCTTTATCTGCCGTCATGTTTCTATATTTCTATAAAATTGTAAAATCAACACAAAATAAAATTTGAAAGCTATTTATTTAAAATTCTGTAAGATATAAAAGCCGGCTCTTCTTGATTATGACTGGAATAGCCATCCAGATGATTAGACGTAACTGGAAGAGTTACGACAGACTGAATTACACATTTTGGTGGGCAAATATTTGTTCCACGTATAAATATGAGAGAATGAATGCGGAGTGTTTGGTGTAGAGAGCTGCACGGGAACAGAGACGACAGGAATATTGCGGGATTCATGGGGATCCCATGGGGACGCCCCCTAGGGTCGCAGGGATCCTGTGGGGACGCCCCTCGTGCTCTCGGGGATCCCACGGGGTTCAATGCCACGAGGCTCATCTGATTTTCCTACCTGCCCTGCTGCGAGGCTTGTCTTCCATTTCCTGCCTGCCCTGCTGCAGCACACATAGCCAATCGGAAGTCTTCCCCAATGTCAGCGCTGACATCGGAGGGAGGGCTTAAGCAAAGCCCTCCCTTCCTCCGACATCAGCGCTGACATCAGGAAGACTTCCGGTCGGCTGTGTGCGGCAGGGCAGATAGGGAAAAGGCAGTGGCGTACCAAAGGGTGGGGAGATCCGCCCCGGGTGCAGCCATGGGGGGGAAGTGTGCACAGCCGATCAGGTCCCCTTACCTTTGTGGTGCTGCCCCCGACCGACCGACAACAGGCCGGCCGACAAACCTCCCTGTCCTGTAGCCGCAAATCTAAATTACCTTCTTACAGTAGCTTCAATACTCCAGCTGCTGTAAGAAGGTAATTTAGATTCACGGCTACAGGGCAGGGAGGTTTGTTGGACCGGGCCTGTTCTGTTGTCAGTCGGGTGGGGAAGCGCCACAAAGGTAAGGGGCAGGGATGGAGAAAGGGAGGAAAGGTGGAGTGGAGAAGAAAAGATGCTTAAGGGAAATGGGTAAAACTGATGGGGAAGAAGGACGCTGAAAGCACTGGGGAAGACAAAGGGGTAGAGAAGGATGCTGAAAGGACATGGGGAAGATGGGAGGGGGGGGAGAAGGATGCTGAAAGCACATGGGGAAGACAGAGGGGTAGAAGGACGCTGAAAGCACATGGGGAAGTCAAAGGGGTGGAGAAGGACGCTGAAAGCACATGGGGAAGACAAAGGGGTGGAGAAGGTCGCTGAAAGGACATGGGGAAGATGGGGGAGAAGGACGCTGAAAGGACATGGGGAAGACAGAGGGGGAGAAGGATGCTGAAAGGACATGGGGAAGACAGAGGGGGGGAAAAGGACACTGAAAGCACATGTGGAAGACAGAGGGGGGAGAAGGATGCTGACAGGACATGGGGAAGATGGGGGGGAGAAGGACACTGAAAGGAAATGGGGAAGAGAGAGTGGGGAGAAGATGCTGGCAGGGAAGAAGACAGAGATGCCAGACTATGGGGGGAGCGGAGGGAAGAAGATGGGTGCCAGACCAATTTGGAAGGGGGGAGAAAGGGAGAGACACAGTAACAGAGCAAATGGAAGACGCAGAGAGAAGAGAGATAGTGGATGGAAGAAATTGAATGAGAACATGAGGAAAGCAGAAACCAGGCAACAAAGGTAGGAAAAAAATTCTTTTTTTTTTTTTTTGCTTCAGGATAAAGTAGTATATTAGTTGTGTTGATAAAAATTTATAAACATTAGAGGCTCTGGTAGAAACTTGTTTACAAAGTATGTATTCTTCCCAATTAATATTCCAAATTAATAAAGTCTTTTTGCTTATTTTTAAATGGGTTTCTACCAGAGCCTGTAGCATAATTAACTGAAATAACTATTTCTGAAGTTTATAGGGACGGGTGGGGATGTAGGGGATTCCTCGCGGAGACGGGTGGGGACGGATGGGATTCCTCGCGAAGACGGGTGGGGAAGGGTGGGACTTTGGCGGGGATGGGTGGGGACGGGTGGGATTTCTGTCCCCATGCAACTCTCTAGTTTGGGGTCTAGTATGATATTCAATAAGGTGTGGAGCCCACTGACTGCATATGTTGAATTGCAATGAATGTCGGGTATCTCCCTTTTTACAGATTCCTTACACATCTGGGGGGGGGAGGGGAAGGTATTTGGGATTGCTAAAGGTATTTATCTATAATATTGCAATAATATATGCATATGCAGTGTAATAGTTATGTGAGGAAAGGAGGGAGCAAAGTATTGGTAATGTATTAATTTTGTATATTTTAAGTGCGTGGTGAGTGGAAAGATGCTGCACATGGGGGGAGAGAGAAGAGAGGAAGGGAGAGATGAGGTAGAAAGGGGAGGGAGGGAGAAATCCTGCATATAGTGGAGGGGAGGGAGACATGCATGGAGAAGAGAGAGGGAGAAATACTGGACATAGGGTGGAGGGCAGGGAGAGATGGTGCATGGGGAAAGAAAAAGAAATGTACATGATAATGGAGGGAAAGAAAGGAAAGATAATGAATGGAGGAGAATAGAGAGGTTTGACCCAGGGCACAAGGCAGGGAAAGAGAGATAGTGACAGTGGAAGGTAGAAAAAAATAATTTTGTTTTCTATTTTGTGATACAATTCCAGAGAGGATGCTAGACAGTGAGCATGAGCTAGGACCTAACAGAGAGGAAAAGTCTTTTTTGGGTTTTTTTTTATACCACAGTGCCAGTGTGGGGTAAAAAGGCTGCAAAATAAACCTGCTAGGATGGTTGGAACCCCCCCCCCAAAAAAAAAAGCCCGATTGGGCTGGGAAAGCAAATCAAATTGAATCAAAAAAATCAATTCAATAGGCCAAAATGAATCAAAAAAATTGTTTCCCTGAATCAGGCAGCACCCGTAAGCACATGTTAAATCTTGCTGCAGCTTAGTAAAAGGACTAGCATTGACTAGAATTTTTGTAAAGGAAAGTCAGTTGATACTGAGGCCAGTATTCAGTGGACCAATAACATATCATAACATCAATTTTTATTTATATACCGCAAAAGCCTTTCGGTTCTATGCAGTTTACAAAAGAGATGGGCTAATCATTGTCAGTGAGCTCAGTGGCGTACCTAGGGTATGTGGCACCCGGGGCCCATCATTTTTTGACACCCCCCCCTATGTAAAAAAATATTTTTTGTAATGACCATGAAACAGAATAAATGGTCAGAATAGAAACAGGCAGTGAAAATTTTCTTATATTCCAAACATAACATAACATAAATTATGTCTGAATTGTCATGACATCAGAAGTACATATGGAGTAGTTGCAGGTGATGCTTGGGACAGTTCTGATTGTGTTAGTTCGGTTTTATGTGTTTTTTGAATAGAAGGGTTTTTATTTCTTTTTGAAGGTTTTGCAGTCTGTGGTCGATGTCAATTGATTGTAGAGTTGGGGGTCGAGTGTTGCAGCTCGAATGGCTAGGAGGTTGTCGAACAGTTTTTTTCTTTTGACGTTTTTGGTTGGAGGGTGTGTGAATGGTGCGTGAGTTCTCCTATGTCTGTTTGAAGTGGATTGAATTATTTAGCTGAAGAAATTAGTTACCCCCTCATCCCACACACATTAATTCTCTTCCATTTTTGTTCCCATTATAAAAAACACTGATAAGTTCCCAGAAAAAAAATACATTAAAATAAGAAGTGAAAACAAAGGCCCCTACAGATGAGAACATAACATAAGAATAGCCTAACTGGGTCAGACCAATGGTCCATCATGCCCAGTAGCCCATTCTCATGGTAGCCAATCCAGGACACTAATACCTGGTCAAAACCCAAAGAATAGCAACATTCCATGCTACCGATCCAGGGCAAGCAGACACTTCCCCCATGTCTTAATAACAGATTATGGACTTTTCCTCCAGGAATTTGTCCAAATCTTTCTTAAAACCAGCTACACTATCTGCTTTTACCATAACTTCTGGCCACTTCATTTTTAAGTTTAGATCTTTCCTTTCAAACAGAGACCTTGCTAGATGTCAAATACAGCACAAGGTAACTTCACATGGACTTAGCTGTGCAGGAAATGTGAATCTCCTCATACACCCACCATATAGTGCAAAAATGTGCAAAGGTCTGTTTTTTTCTTTCGATCACTACATAGCCTAATGCCACACAAGCAGCGCTGTTACAAACATATTCTGTAGGTCAATGCTAAGGATAACAAAGTTTCCTTCCTTGGACCAGAAGGAGATAAACCACTGGAAGAGATTCCAAAACAACACCCAAAGACCCACTCAGTGTGTGAACCAGTTGAGTGGAGTGGACTAACTGGGGGGTGGAAATGGGCCCGGAGTTTGCTCAGCAGAATTTCCCAGACCACCTCTTCCTCTCAACACATTGACACGCTGCCACCATCACCACTAGGAACACCTCACTGGGTAGGCCAGCTATGCTATAAACTTTATAAAACACATTATTATATTTTCTTATAAAGCACATATTTTAACTGAACTCTCTGACATCCTCAGCCTTTCCATTCACAAAAATAGAAGGAAGAATAGTTCCCATTTCCTGCTGTCTCATGTCCCCGGCCTATACAATATTTTTTTTCTGCAGACCCTTCAAAAGTCTGACCAAATCCTCGTTTCACTTGCATTATAAAGTACTGAGGATGCCATCTCTCCCCAATCCCAGGTCCTAAAGTCTAAGACAGTAGCGCAAACTAATGCTGCCAGATACAGGAAAAAATTTTTTGATTCGATTCAGCCCTATTGAATTGGTTTTTCAATTCGATTTTCCTGCCCAGTTGGGTGATTTTTTTCAAAACTCCTGGTGGGTTTTATAGCTTTTTCACCCCCTTTGGCTTCTCCTAACCACACTGGCGCTGTGGTGTAAATAAAATAAAGAAACAAAAAGGACTTTTCCTCTCTCTGTTAAATCCTAGCTCACGTTTGCAGTCCAACACCAGCTCTGGCAGGATACACATTTCAAATCTGACATATTATAATCACAAAACAGAAAATAAAATTAATTTTTCTACCTTTTGTTGTCCGGTTATATTTCAAATCTTGTTGGTCCAAGGCTCTGGTTTTCTTCTGATAACTTGCTTGCCAGGGTCTCCTTCTTTCTGCATGCTAACTGCCAACTCTGTCCTCCCTTTCCATTTCCCTTCCCTTCCCAGGAAGTCTGGTATCTTTCCTTTTTTTTCATCTCCCTCCACAGATCCACCTTTTCTTAAATACCCTTTCATCCGGCATCTCTCCCTCCTTCCCCACCACCCCAGAGTCCACCATCTCTCCCTTTCTTTTCCTAATTACCCTCCTATCCAGTATCTCTATCCCTCCTCCACACCATCCCTTGTGTCCAATTTCTCTCCCTTTCTGTTCCTTCCCTCCCTAAATCCCATGGTCCATCATCTCTCTCCCTCTCCTCTATTTTCAGACCCATTATTTCTTCCCCCCCAAAGTTTGGCATATGCACGTCTCTTTGAACACCCCCTTCCCTCCGTGTACTTCTAAATCATGGTCCCCCCCAAAGGCCTGTCCCCCCTTAAAGGTCTGCCTGTCCCCCCTTGAAGGCCTGCACCCCCCGAAGGCCTGCACCCCCCCGAAGGCCTGTCCCCCACTTGAAGGCCTGTCCCACCCCCTTGTAGCTTCTCCCCCCCTTGTAGGCCTGTCCCCCCCTTGAAGGCCTGCCTGCCTTTCCCCCCCTTGAAGGCCTGTCCCCCCCCTTGAAGGCCTGCACCCCCTTGAAGGTCTGCACCCCCCCAAAGGCCTACACCCCCCCCGAAGGCCTGCACCCCCCTGAAGGCCTGCCTGCCCCCCCTTGAAGGCCTGCACCCCTTGAAGGTCTGCACCCCCCTGAAGGCCTGTCCCCCCTTGAAGGCCTGCCTGCCTGCCTGTCACCCCCTCCCCCTTGAAAGCCTGCCTGCCTGCCCGCCCTCCCCACCCTGAAGGCCTGATGCCCCGACCCACCCCGAAGGACCGCTCGCCCCCCCTGGCCTCCCCGCACCACCTATGAAGCAGCCGCAGCAGGATCGCGAAGTCAGCGTCAGTGATCCCTGCGCTGCTTCCTGCGCCACGGTCCCGCCCCTCCTCTGACGTCAGAGGAGGGGCGAGATTGCGGCGCAGGAAGCAGCGCCTAAGCAGCGCAGGGATCGCTGACGCTGACTTCGCGATCCTGCTGCGGGCTGCTTCACAGGTGGTGCAGGAAGGTCAGTGGGGCGAGCGGTCCTTCGGGGGTGGGGGGGACTGAACGGCAAGGCCGGGAGCACCCCCTTAGGGCTAGCACCCGGGGTGCACCGCCCCCCCCGCCCCCCCCTTGGTACACCACTGAGTGAGCTACAATAGTCAGAATATTGACATCAATGAGTTAACACTAGTTATGCAGAGGCCCGGCAGGTAAACATTCAAAAGGAATTACCGTAAACAGATAATGGCTGTTACACTATCTATTGAAAATCATGAGAGGAGTCCTGGAGATGGAGAAAGGATTAGCAAAAGTCCTGGATGGGGAGCAAAAATTAGAGATCCGCAAAACATAGGAGTAAAGGAAGGCTGGAGAAGAGAATAGGGGGAGGGGTTTATAAAAGAAATGAGAAAAAAGGAAGGCTGAAGATTGAGTTTGAAGAGGCAGGTGAAAAAGAATATGAAAATGCTATGCCTTGTGCCCTTCCCATGTTACCTTTGTTGCCCTCCTTATAAATCAAGTCTGTCAATGCCACTAGAACCAATAGGAGACATGTACCATTGTGGACAGCTGTCTGAGCTAGAAGAACTCTGTATTGGATTTTGCAGGCAACTAGAATGAAATGGAAGCTTGCATGAGGAGTAGAAATATCATATTGGCCTATTCCAGCAAGAAGACTCGCTGCAGTATTTTGCATCAGCTGAAGGTAAGGAAGTAAGGATTGTCTTACTCCAAAGTACAATTCATTATAATTTTGAGGACCTATAGGTCAAAGAAAGACATAACAGATCATTTACCAAATCATGTAGGAAGATAATCTCATCACGGTTGATATTTAATTATCAAGGGTCAAATATTGATCAAAACAAAAACCCAATTGAGTCGGTTCAGCGGATGGCCACCAGGATGGTCTCGGGGCTAAAGGGTCTCCCGTACGAGGAAAGACTGAGCAAATTGCAGCTCTACACTCTTGAAGAGCATAGGGAGAGGGGAGACATGATTGAGACATTTAAGTACATCACGGGACGGGTCGAGGTGGAAGAGGATATCTTTCTTCTCAGGGGACCCTCGACCACAAGAGGACATCCGCTCAAACTCAGGGGAGGGAAGTTTCGTGGAGACGCAAGGAAGTACTTCTTCACGGAGAGAGTGATCGAGCATTGGAACAAGCTTCCAGTGCAGGTGGTCGAGGCACGCAGCATCCCAGACTTCAAGAACAAATGGGATACCCATGTGGGATCCCTACGAGGTCATGCCAAGGGATAGGGTCACTAGGACTTGAATGAGCGGGTCAGTAGAGTGACAGTATAATTACAATTATACTTAAGGGGTCAGAAGACTTAAGAGGGTGGGTAAATAGTGTGGGCAGACTTGATGGGCTATATGGCCCTTATCTGCCGTCATCTTTCTATGTTTCTATGTTTCTAAGCTGGTTATCCTCTTCTTCAAGGAAATAAAGTTTAATGGATGATGCCAAGGGTGGAAGTGAGACTTTCTTTCCAATCCGCATTATCTCCCATTTTAGGGAATGTGGTGGGCCATTTTCGATATGATGTCTAAGTCTGAGTTTGGATATTTTGCAGAAGATGCACAAAAATCCAGCATACAGCTTCCCTTCAGATCTCTTTCTTCCTTGTACCCAAGTCCCATGTGATGGAATCTACATCCCATCGCAAATGGGTATATTGCTGTTATAGTGCTCACTGTAATGTTTAAGATGCTGCCTTTTTCTAGATACACCCTTATTGTGTGACTCATGGATTATTACTAAAAATTATTTTTTCGTATAGAGGACAGGGGTGTGTGTTAAAAATGATCAGCTCTGGTGTCAAATATGCTAGGTACGCCACTGCCCCGCATGTCCCCCCCTCTTCCCTTCCTCTGTCATAGCTACTATCCTGCTCTCATCTCCACCCTACCTCCATTCTTCCCTGGAGCCACAACAAGCATCAAGAAGAAACTCAGGCAGGTAGCAGGACTTCAGCATCGCATGTACTGAGAATGTGCCAGGTCCCTTCTCCTGTGATGCAAGCTTCCTGTTGAATGCGAACGGGTGCTCAATGACCTTTTGCTCCTTAGAGAGTGGCTTGCTGCTCTGTCATTGTTCTGCTCTTGTCAGTTATACTAGTGAGGTTCTATTGCTCCCCGAAGTCTGCCTCTTTTGGCAGTCAGTTCTGCGCTGCTCCAACACTCATAGGAACTCTATGACCGTCGGAGCAGTGCAGAGCATTCTGCTTGCCAACTGGCGCTATAAATTTCCATGCTTTTGTAAAGCGTGTGTGTGTGTGTTGGGGGGGGGGGGGCTAGTCTACTATTTGCAGGCCTTGTCTCTACAACTATTTAGTTGATTTTCTTCAGCAAATTGCAATTCCTTTCATGGCACCTTCTCAAATGTTTTTAAGCAGAACATTTATTAGGATTTTATGAAAGAAGCATGGCTTATTTATAACTGTGGGGTAGCCTTCTTTTTTTGTTTTCAGATCTCAGTCCTAAATGATTTGGAAATTCAAATCAGGAGCTTGGGTAGTCACACCAACACTTCCCCCTGCTACTTATTTATCTTGTATAATGAAATCTGAATCCAAATTTCATGTGTTCCAGGAGTGCAGATGAAGATACAGCACTCATGTAATTTAAAATCAAATTACTCTCTGCTTGCAAATGAGGTCAAAGGCAACACTAAGGTGATCAGAGATATGAAGAAAGATGAATGTATCGTGCCCCTTGACTAGGTCTCTTCAATTGTAAACTGTAGGGGTAAACAAGAAGAAAGGGGTTTCAGAGAACAGCAAGCGATGACCAAGCTACAAAATCAATGAAATCATTGCAGACTCCATAATTCTTTCCTAAGATGGAACATATGGATTTGCAACTTTTTAGATGTTTAATCTAATGTGGTACTGAACTAGAATAAACCCTGTTGGGTTTGAGATATCTTCTTTGGCTTTAAAGATATCACGGTTTGTCTGCTATTTCGCTGACAAGATAATCAGCGCTCGTAAATGCATTTTAGTTTCATTGCACTTTAAAGGCCCAATCTAGTACGGTGCTAAATGTGATTCTGTAAAAGTTAGGTGCACTGGATAGAATCGTACTAAGCGCCACCTAAGCAAGTATCGTAACTTTTAGGTGCACCATATTTATGCCAGGGTTTTCTTGGCCTAAATACATGCACCTAAGTTAGGCATACCTAGGTGGCCAAGTCAGAAACTGGGGCCTAGCTCCAAAACACACCCACTATCTGCCCCTAACCATGTCCACTTTTAAGTAGTCACTTTGGACAAATCACCTAACTTTAGAGAATTACAACTACTGAGTTAGTAGGGTTACCAGGCGTCTGGATTTCCCCGGATATGTCCTCCTTTTGAGGACATGTCCGGGGGGGGCGGTCTGTCCGGGTTTTGAAAAGCTTCCGACGTCGAGATAGCATCTGCAAATGCTCAGATGCAATGCAGTGATGTTACGTGCACACATGGGCACGACATCATTGCGTTAGATGCGTGGATACCATCCCGATGCTCAAACAGGTTAAAGGGGTGGGGCTGGGCGGGGCTGGGGGCGTGGCCACGGGTCCGGATTTTCCTTCAGGAAAATCTGGTAACCCTACAAGTTAAGAACTTGTCAATTAATTCCAAATAACATCAGTCATGAGGTGTTAAGTGCCAATTAAGCTTATTAAGTTAGGCGCTTACATCAGTTAAGCATACCAATGTAGGCGTCTATCTTTAAGCGGACTTTATAGAGTTCCTCAGTCAGAATATGCAGCTAACAGCAAGAGACTATTTTTTAAAGACTGTCTGTTTCTTTTTGCCAAGCCATATTTTCAGTACTCATTTTAAGTACAGAATTTTTTTTTTCTGAACTCTGCATTGTCAGCAGTCAGAATTTCCCCAGAGAATGCAGCAATGCCGAATGCATTAGTGTTAATGGTGGAGAGTATCTCTAGACTTACTGATTCCAAGGGGCTAATTAAAAAAGAGTTATCCTTTAATTACTTCAAGTTTCAGTCTCAAAACACAGCAGGGATAGGCTTTTAATAATAACTGGATCTACAGTGGGATGCATGGTGATGCGTGAGACGAGACCAAACTGGAAAAAGTGACTTCAGAGTTAAAATGCATAAATGCAATGTGCGATCATAAATTAATGAAGAGTGTTATTTTGTAATGAAATACTGCCAGTAAAGTTTAAGTCTGAAATATATTGATTTATATAATTTGGCAGTTTTTAACATTTGCTTTTTATTAGGGTAACTAGTCTTTAAGCCCGTTACATTAACGGGTGCTAGAGACTCCTCTTCCTGTATAAAGTTGTTTTTTGTGGGGTTTTTTTTCATTTTAGGCTTCCTCCCCCCCTCCCTTTCCCCTTCCCGTCCCCCCTTTCGCTTTTTCAACCCCCTTGCATTTCCCTTAGCACGGTCTCCCTCGTGCTGTGATCTTGCTTCATCCGCTCCTTCTCCTGCACGGGCCAACGGAGCAGAGAGGATGGGACGAAGGGGGCTGCCGGCCGGGGCCGGCGGAGAGGAGCAAGGCGGCTGGAGGAGCAGCAGCAGCCGCTGCCGATCACAGCCTCCGTCCCGCCTTCGCCTACCTGGATTTGCTTTTTTTTCTTATAGTTTTCTTCACCGATCCTTTTGTTTCTTGCATTGCATCGGGAAGGTGGAGAGCGACCTGCAAGGTTCGCTACAGCAGCTGGCGAACCTCAGCAGGCCGTTTTGAAGAGGAGCGACAGCGGGAGGGAGGAGCCGTCGGGAAGGTGGAGAGTGGCCTGCAAGGTTTGCGACAGCGGCTGGCGAACCTCAGCAGGCCACTTTGAAGAGGAGCGGCAGCGGGAGGGAGGAGTCGCTGGCACACGCGCCTCCAGCTAGCACAGGCGCCGTGAGGACTGGACAGAAGCACACCTTACGCCACCAGGACTCACGGACTTTCGACAGCGCATGCGCGCTCTAGGGTTTTATTATTATAGATGAGGAATTCATCAACATTATGAGCAGAATGATTGAAGGTTCAAGGAACGTTTTTCAAATGAGAAGTAGAATTATTTTATATAAATGTTAAAAAAGAGTTTAATAAACATTACAAAAACACTTCCAGCCCAAATATTCCTGTAAGAACGGTATATCATATAAACATATTAATGGAAAAGGGAAGGAAAAAGCCTCAGAAAAACTCAGATGGATTTCAAAATTAAAATGTTTCTGTATTTCAATCATGGGCAAAAAAAACATTCAGAAAACTCCTATTGCCAAAATCAAATGCAATGAAATGTCATTTTTTCTGTGCTTATTGTCTAAAATTAGCTTAATAAAAGCAACTGTATATAAAGCTCTGGCTGGTTAAATGGCACTTAACCGGCTATCCGGCGTGCTCAAGGCCCCAACCCGGCACAGATCCTGTCCGTAGCAGCCAGGAGAAGGTAACAGCAGCAATGCTGTTCGCCATGGAGGAAGAAGGAGGGAGATGCCATCAGCATGGGGGTCAGAAGGATAGGAGGGGAGAAGTGTTGGTCACTGTAGGGTGGTGATAGAGAAAGAGGAAGAGGGATGCCATCAGCATGGGGAGGGGGAGGAAGGAAAGTGATATGCTTCTAAAAACGGGAGGGAAGGGGAGAGTTGTCAGTCATTGTGGGAGGGAGAGAAATGCTAGTAACACAGGATTGGGAAAAGCATACTAAGGGGGAAATACTTGAATATAAATCTCCACAGCTTATACTTGAGTTAATAGTTTTCTCCCCATGGGGAGAAAATGTTATCTTGGCTTATATTCAAATATATATGGTAATAACAATACTATATTTTTCTGTTCTTCATGTCTTAAGAGATTTTATGCTATATTTGTTAGTAAGAAGGTAAGTTTATTTTAAAATTTATTTTAGAGAATATGGTTTTATTTAGCTTATATGTTAATCCCTATTTTTCTGTGTATCTTCTTTTACACCCATATACCACTTGGAAATTTTTTTATGAGATCCTACTTGAGCATTTAAAATGCTGTTCTCCACTGAAATCACTTACAAAATTACCCCACAGAATCCCTCAAAATCTCTTTAAGCTGTCTGAATCCAAGATCACACAACATTTAGAGTCTGTAAAGCCATAAGACCAAACTTCATAATCTAAACTTTTATATATTTATTAGGTACAATTACATACAGTATAACAGGTGAACAACTTCAGTTAGTCACCATATAATGTCTCTGGTTGCAAGCTGTCCTAAAAGTGAAATCCAGCTGACAGAAATTAGACGAGTTGGCTGGAACAATGATTGAAGCATTTCTAGTCATGCTTCCGAAATAGGAGTTAGAAATCAGTTGAATTCCAGAACAGCAATATGTCCCTCTCCGACTAATTTAAGGAAAAAGTGTTCTGTCTGCCTGTTTTGCTGGCATAAGTGCAATAGAATTGTTACCTTGTATGTTAGCAAAAGTTCCTGCATGGGGAGCAGAGTTGTAGCCTAGTGGTTAGAACCATGTTATTCACTGGATGGAAGTCAGGGTTTAAATCCCACCGATTATTCCTTGTGACCTGGGGCGATTCTATGACATTTACACACACTATACATGTGGAAATGTTTAGAACACTAGCATACAGAATTTGTACATATTGGGGCAGATTCTATAAACAGGTGCCCAGATTGTAGGCGGTGGTAGGTTTAAAAAATATAACCCAAGGCAGGTTGCCTACACTTAAGCTCACCCATGAATGCATGTGGGTGTGATTTTGCCTGGAAGTGTTCTTGGATGAGCTTAAGTGGCCCTAGATATCTCCCCCTGGCTGTGAAAGACTCCTGAAATGTAGGCCAGCATAATGCTGGCCTACATTTCAAAATCTAAAGATAGACATGGCCGGCTCAGCTGATTGCAGCAAGGGAATCCCTGATCAGCTGCAGTTTGGGGGATTCTGCCAGCTCATAGAAACATAGAAAGATGACGGCAGAAAAGGGCCAAGGCCCATCAAGTCTGCCCACTCTATAGACCCTCCCCTTAATATTAGCCAATGTTCTACCCTGATCCACTTAGGGATCCCACATGGGCGTCCCATTTATTCTTAAAATCTGGCACGCTGCTGGCCTCGATTACCTGTACTGGAAGCTTGTTCCATTGATCAATCACTCGCTCCGTGAAGAAATACTTCCTGGTGTCGCCGTGAAATTTTCCGCCCTTGAGTTTGAGCGGGTGCCCCCTTGTGGTTGAGGGGCCTCTGAGAAGGAAAATGTTATCTTCCACTTCTATACGTCCGGTGATGTATTTAAACGTCTCAATCATGTCTCCCCTCTCCCTGCGTTCCTCGAGAGTGTAGAGCTGCAAACTGTTTAGTCTTGCTTCGTACGAGAGACCTTTAAGCCCTGAGACCATTCTGGTGGCCATCCTTTGGACCGACTCGACCCTCTGCATGTCCTTGCGATAATGTGGATTCCAGAATTGCACGCAGTATTCCAGATGAGGTCTCACCATGGTCCTGTATAATGGCATTATGACTGCAGGCTTTCTGCTGACGAAACTTCTACGGATGCAACCCAGCATCTGTCTTGCCCTTGATGAAGCCTTCTCCACCTGATTGGCAGATTTCATGTCTGCGCTGATGATTACTCCTAAATCTCGTTCTGCTGAAGTCCTGGTCAAGGTCTCCCCGTTCAAGGTATAAGTTCTGCACGGGTTTCTGCTACCCAGGTGCATGACCTTACACTTTCCAGCATTGAAGCCCAGCTGCCAGGTTGAGGACCAGCTTTCCAATGTACGTAGGTCCTGCGCCATACTATCTTGTAGCTTGCCCTCGCTTACCATATTACATAGTTTGGCGTCGTCGGCGAATAATGTTACTTTACCATGTAGCCCTTGAGTCAGATCTCCTATGAATATGTTGAAGAGGAGCGGACCCAAGACCGAGCCCTGCGGCACTCCGCTGGTCACTTCCGATGTCTCAGAGAAAGTACCGTTAACCATCACCCTCTGAAGTCTGCCACTCAGCCAATCATTGACCCATGCCGTCAGAGTCTCTCCTAACCCCATCGATTTCATCTTGTTTAACAGTCTGCGGTGTGGGACGCTGTCAAAAGCTTTACTGAAGTCCAGGTACACTATGTCCAGTGATTCTCCTTCGTCCAGTCTTTTTGTTACCCAGTCAAAGAAGCTGATGAGGTTTGATTGGCAGGACCTACCCTTGGTGAATCCATGTTGATTGGGGTCCCGTAGATTCCCTTCGTCCAAGACCGTGTCCAATTGGCGTTTGATCAGTGTTTCCATGAGTTTGCATACTATCGATGTCAGACTCACCGGTCTGTAATTTGCAGCCTCTGTCCTGCATCCTTTTTTATGTAGAGGAACGACGTTAGCTGTTTTCCAGTCCAAGGGGACTGTCCTTGTACTCAGTGAGAGATTGAAGAGCACGGCTAACGGTTCTGCCAGGACATTACCTAACTCCCTGAGCACTCTGGGGTGCAGTTTGTCCGGTCCCATGGCTTTGTCCACCTTGAGTTTTGTTAGCTCAAAGTAAACCTCGCTGGGTGTGAATTTAAAATCCCGGAACGGGTCTTTTGTGTTTGACTGTGGCTTCAATTGAGGGCCGGACCCTGGCGCCTCGCAGGTGAAGACCGAGCAGAAGTATTCATTTAGTAGTTCGGCCTTTTCGGGATCCGATTCTGCGTAATTCCCGTCCGTTTTTTTCAGGCGTACTATCCCGTCTGTGTTTTTTTTCCTGTCACTGATATACCGGAAAAAGGATTTGTCCCCTTTCTTAATGTTGTTTGCTAGAGTTTCTTCCACTCGTAGTTTGGCCTCCCTGACTGCCGTTTTGACCTCTGTGGACTTGATCCTGTGTAGCAGTTGATCTTCGCTTTTCCCCGTGCGTTTGAAGGAAGCAAATGCGTTTTTCTTCTCCTTAACGAGACGCGAGATCTCTGCGGTGAACCACTGGGGTTTTTCTTTTCTTCGCCGTTTGTGTAATGATTTTATGTAACGGCCGATTGCCTCGTGTATGACAGATTTCAGGGATGACCACATATCCTCCACATTCCCTGTCTCAGTTTGGACCTGGAGCGCCTGATGGACGAAGACTCCCATGCGTGCAAAGTCTGTTCCTCGGAAGTTGAGTACCTTTGTTTTAGTGTTTGATCTATAGAAACCTTTCCTCAGGTGGAACCATACCATGTTATGATCGCTGGAGGCTAGCTTATCTCCCACGAAGACTTCTGAGACGCTTTCCCCATTGGTGAGTACTAGGTCAAGGATCGTTTGGGCCCTAGTGGGCTCCATTACCATTTGATTGAGGCGTGCTCCTCTTATGGAGGCTAATAGCCTCTTGCTGCCGCTGGTTGTTGCTGAAGGTATGCTCCAGTCTACGTCCGGCATATTGAAGTCTCCCATTAGTACAACGTCCCCCCGTAGAGCGATATTTTCTATGTCTTCGATTAGTTCCGTGTCCTTGTCTTCCGGTTGTCTTGGAGGTCTATATACCACACCAAGATACAGGCATTTTTCTCTCCCTCTGGCCAGGTTCACCCAGAGGGATTCCCCGGTGTACTTAACGTCCGTGATTCTGGTGGTTTTGATGCCTTCTTTAATGTATAGCGCTACCCCTCCGCCTACCCTAACCTTTCTGTCTCGACGAAGTAAATTGTAACCCGGTATAGCCATATCCCACCCATGAGAGTCCGTGAACCAGGTCTCGGATATCGCCACCACATCTAGGTCGGCATTCACTATCTCGGTCTCCAATTGCAGAATTTTATTGCCTAAACTGTGTGCATTGACATACATGGCCCTCCATCCCTTGTGTTTGCTAGGGCTGTCATGCGTATTATGGGTGCTTACCTTGGACTCAGAAGGGCGGTTGTGTCTCGCCTCCATAGGATGATTCCTTACTGCTCTGGAATGTGAGTGGATACCCTCCCCCAACTTACCTAGTTTAAAGCCCTGCGAAGTAGGCGGGCTAGACGGTGTCCAAGTACGTTTTTACCTCTTCTGGTCAGGTGAAGTCCGTCCGGTCCCTGCAGTCCCTGGAGTGCCTTTCCATGGTCCAGGAATCCAAAGTTCATCTCTATGCACCAGTTGCGAAGGCACTCGTTGGTACGTTGGATGCGTTCTTCCCTGGCTCTTCCTCTGTCTCTAACTGGGAGGATGGATGAGAAGACCACCTGTGCACCTGTTTGCTTCAGCTTCCTACCCAGGGCTCTGAAGTCATCGGGTATGTTCTCTGAGGTGTTCCTTGCAGTGTCGTTTGTACCTACATGGATAAGAAGCATAGGGAAATGGTCATTAGGTTTTAGTAGTTTGTCGAGACAGGTGGTGACGTCACGAATCCTGGCTCCAGGGAGACAGCAGACCTCCCTTGACTGCAAATCTGGTCTGCAAATTGGACCCTCGGTTCCTCGCAGCATGGAGTCCCCAATGACTACCACTCTGCGTTCCTTCCGGGGGGGCTGATCAGCGTGCTTTGGAGTCCAAGTTGTGCGCAGGGTGTCTTCCTGAGCCTCTTCCGCTACCTCCTCGGTAGTAATGTCCTGCAAGACGTGGTATCTGTTTTTCAGGCTGAGTTGTGGTGAGCTACCCTGTTTGGGACAAAAAGAAGAAAAGGGAAGTGAGAAAAGGGGGGGGGGGTTTCTCCGTTTTCCCGTGGAGGAGGTTACCAGTTGCCAGGGACCGGCATCCCCTATCATTTCTTGCACCCCTATCGTGGAATTTATAACTGGAGACTTGGGTGTCTCGAGGATGGATCTATCGTGGGTCAGCTCTGCCAAATGGGAAACCTCCTTGATGGCTCCATCGATGAAGGCCTCGTCCTCCCTGATGCTCCTTAAGCGCTGCACCTCCTCCCTGAGGCTCCATAGTTCCTGTAGGATGTCTTTGTTCAGCTGCTCCATCTCCTCTGTCTGAGTAGAAACTGTAGCGTGGTTTGGGGGGGCGGTCTCGGTCTGCACAACAACCTCTGCCCACTGTCCAGTGCCACCCTCCTCCTTCTGCACCATCCCCTGGATCCCGCCGGACGTTGGTGTGATGAACTGGATGGTAGTCTTGGTACTCCGCGTCCTCCCTGCCATATCCAAAGGTAGAGAGATTAGGTGTAAAATAGAAAAGTAATGAGAATAGGGAGTTGGAGAGAGAATAGAGAGTGTCAGGAGAAGACTATCTGCCTGGATGAGAGTGTGTAAGAAAAGCGTATGTGGAGAGAGTGAGTGTGTATAAGAGTTTAGAGTGTGAAAGAAGTGTTATAATTATTATTATTTTTTTTTTATAAAGAGTTTAGAGTATGGATTCGGCCTATTAGAGGCCCTTCTCAAGGCCCTTCGCAAAGGCGCTCTCGCTAAGGCGAGCGCCTTTGCCGCTCGCCGAACGGCTGCGCGCCGTTGGCTCACCTCCTTTTAAGGAGGGGGGCCCGGGCGCCTACTGCTGACGCGGTGGGGGTGGGCGGAGCTACTCTCGCCTACCCCGACTCGATGAAAGGTTTGCCGCTCGCCTTCGCTGGTTCCCCGAGTCTCAGCACGCTGCTGCTGAGACTCCCAGCGCCTCCTTTCTATCTCCTGCTCTGCCCTCGCTGCCTGTAAGCAGTGGCTGGACCGTCGGCTCGCCTCCTTTTAAGGAGGGGGGCCCGGGCGCCTACTGCTGACGCGGTGGGGGTGGGCGGAGCTACTCTCGCCTACCCCGACTCGATGAAAGGTTTGCCGCTCGCCTTCGCTGGTTCCCCGAGTCTCAGCACGCTGCTGCTGAGACTCCCAGCGCCTCCTTTCTATCTCCTGCTCTGCCCTCGCTGCCTGTAAGCAGTGGCTGGACCGTCGGCTCGCCTCCTTTTAAGGAGGGGGGCCCGGGCGCCTACTGCTGACGCGGTGGGGGTGGGCGGAGCTACTCTCGCCTACCCCGACTCAAGGTTTGCCGCTCGCCTTCGCTGGTTCCCCGAGTCTCAGCACGCTGCTGCTGAGACTCCCAGCGCCTCCTTTCTATCTCCTGCTCTGCCCTCGCTGCCTGTAAGCTCAGTTGATCTTGGAAAAATACTCCTGCCATGATCAGCTGAGCAGCTGCAGCAGGGGACCCCCTGAAAGAACGCCACAAATTGGCAGGAGGGATGCCCACTCCTTCCTGCTGGCCTGTGATCCCCAACATTCCTCCCTCTGCAAAGCACTCCCTCCTGCGGCCACCCCCCAGAAAGTAGCCCGGCAGGAGGGATACCCTCTCCCTTCTGCCACCTCCTATTGAACCCCCTGATTTCCCCCACCCCAAAAGTAGCCTGGCAGGAGGGATGCCCACTCTATCCTGTCACCACCCCTTCGAAACCCCACCACCAAAACCAGTGACAGCCATGAAACTCCAGACACTCCCAATACCCCTAAAACCTCTAGACCCCACCATACACCCCAAAGACCACTCTGACAACCCCCACCCTGTACCTTTAATGAAGAAAGGCTGGCCAGAGGGATGCTTATTTCCTCTAGCTGCAAAATGGCGGGCCTTCCTCTTCCTGGTACATCCTGGGATGCAGTGAGGAGAGACCTAAGACCCAGATTGGCTCAGATGCCTAAGACTCAGGCCAAGCAGAGTCTTAGGCCATGCCCATTACATCTGAGGATGAACCAGGAATGAGGCCTAAGGTCCTGATTGGGCACCGGTTAGAGAATTGGCGGGTAAGGTGTCTGTTTTTACAGACAGACACGATTCTATATAAGATGCCAGTATAGGACGCTTCTTAGGCTGCTGCTGAGATCAACAACCTATACAGAATCTGATCCATTATTTACATATGTGCACACCAATGCACTTGTATGCTAACATATCACCTGACAATATCTGCTTAAGTTATACAGTACAGGGCAAATTTTATAAATGGCATCCTGATTGTAGGCAGCAGTAGGCATTTTACTACTATCAACCAGCCAATCAGGATGTGCATTTTCTAAAAAGAAAAAGAAAACCCAGAGGCAGACTGTCTTCTGTCAAGGGTGCAGGGAGACACATCAGCACAGTTAAGCTCACCCAAGGCTAGAGTGGGCCTGGCCTACATTTCAAATAGATGCGGCCGCTGAGCTGATCATGGCAAGAAAATTTCCCTGCAAGAAGATCAGCTAAGCAGCTGCAGCAGGGAACCTCCCAGCGAAGTTGGCCAGCAGAAGAGATGTTCACTCTCTCCTGCTGACGTCCCTTCCCCTTGAGAAATCCCCCAATAGGAGGGATTTCCCCTCCCTCCTATCACCATCCCATCGCATGCAGTGGGAATGGCCTAAGACTCCGATTGGCCATATACCTAAGGCATCGGTCAACAGAGCCTTAGGCCTCTCCCCGGTGCATCCCAGAATGCACCTGGATGGGAAGGCCCACCATTTGGCAGCTAAGATTTAATGCTAAGAAATGCAAGGTGATGCAGTTGAGCTGAAAAACCCGAAGGAATGGTACACTTTAAGGCAGGGATCTCAAAGTCCCTCCTTGAGGGCCGCAATCCAGTCAGGTTTTCAGGATTTCTCCAATGAATATGCATTGAAAGCAGTGCATGCACATAGATCTCATGCATATTCATTGGTGAAATCCTGAAAACCTGACTGGATTGCGACTTTGAGATCCCTGCTTTAGGGGGTGAAGACCTTTTGTGCATGATAAAGGAGTGGGACTTGGGAGTGATAGTATGTGATGATCTTAAGATGGCCAAACAGGTTGAAAAGTTGACGGCGAAAGCTAGAAGGTTGCTAGGGTGCAGTAGGAAAAAGGAAGTATTGATGTTCCTGTATAAGACTGGTGAGATCTCATTTAGAATATTGTGTACAATTCTGGAGACTGCACCTTCAAAAAGATATAAACAAGATGGAGTCAAATCCAGAGGAAAGCTACTAAAATGGTCAGTGATCTTCATTATAAGGCGTATAGGGACAGACTTAAAGATCTCAATATGTATACTTTGGAGGAAAGGCGGGAGATGGGAGATATTATAGAGATCTTTAAATACCTACGCGGCATAAAATCACATAAAGCAACATTTGAAAGAAAGCTCTGGAATGAGAGAGCATAGGATGAAGTTAAGAGGTGATAGGCTCAGGAGTAATCTAAGGAAATACTTTTTTACAGAATGGGTGGTAGATGCATGGAACAGTCTCCCAGAAGAAGTGGTGGAGACAAAGACTCTGAATTCACATGGGATCTCTTAGGAAGAGAAGGAGATAATGAATGCTGCAGATGGGCAGACTGGATGGGTCATTTAGCTTTGATCTGCCATCATGCTTCTATTTTCTATGCTGTGTCTCGCTGTTTCTGCTACTGCTGTGAGCTGAGATATTTGCTCAGGGCCAGTGTTAAGAAGATTGGAGGAGCTAAAAGACCCAAATTAGGTTGGGAGGTAGGGAGAAATGATGCTAGACCCACAGATGGAGAGAGGGAGTTATGTCAGACCATGGGAGCGGGCAAGGGATAGAGGAGAAATGCTGGATCCAGGGTGTGGGAGGATGGGAAGAGGGTTCATAGTCAGTCATGTGCGAGACACCAGCGCGCCGACAATCGAGCACTGACAATTCAGCGTAAGACACCAGCGCACCACGGGAAAACTTAGTTTTAAAGAGCTCCGAAGCGGGGTGTGAGTGGGGAACCCCCCCCCCCCCCACTTTACTGCATAGTGTTCACGCTGCTGTTGGGGAGGTTGGAACCCTCCATTATAGAGAAAATGGAACTTTTTCTGATTTTTTTTGGGAAAAGTTCTGTTCTCTATAATGTGGGAGGTTGCATCCCCCCCCCACAGCAGCGCGTACAGTATGCAGTAAAGTGGGGCCCCACACCCCTGTCGGAGCTCTTTAAAACTAAGTTTTCCCACGGCGCGCTGGTGTCTTGTGCTGAATTGTCAGCGCTCGATTGTTGGTGCGCTAGTGTATGGCGCGTGATTGTCCCGTCACCAGGAAGAGAGAGGGGAGAGACAGAGTTATTAGAGAGAGGGACACAGGAAAATGCTGGAAAAGAAGTGGATAGGGACACTAAGATGGCAGATGCTGAACAAGCACAGCTGGACAGGACAAATAGGGATGAAGAGAGAAGATGAATGGCAGACATGAAAAGAGAAGAAATGTCAAGGACAATTGTGTTATAGGGGCTATTTTGCCCTCTCATCTTAGACATGAAAATTCCATTTCCAAATTTAAAACAAACCTAAGATCCTTTCTATTTAAGGATGCATAATATACCTGAAGGAAAATAATCATGACAGGCCCTATTAAAATATTTCCCTCCTTCCTTATTCTCTATCACAGGGCTGCCCAAGTCCGGTCCTCGAGATCTACTGGCAGGCCAGGTTTTCAGGATATCCACAATGAATATGCATGAGAGAGATTTGCCTGCACTGCCTTCTTGGTATGCAAATCTCTCTCATGCATATTCATTGTGGATATCCTGAAAACCTGGCCTGCCAGTAGATCTCAAGGACCGGACTTGGGCAGCCCTGCTCTATCATGTCTTTCTCTTTTAATATATTGTATTCCCCCCCACCCCTTGTGTAAACTGTTCGTAGATTATGTCGTTTTCCAGTAGTTGTCTTTTTATGTATATATTCAATTTTATTCTAAACTTGTTAGGGGGCCACTTTGTCAAGGGCTATTATGTCGAGGTGCCTCAAAGGGTACAGACTCAATAATTAATGTAGAGGCTCTTTTACTAAGCTGCACTAGTAAATGGGCTTAGTGCAGCAACTGAAGGTTAATGGAGCCCTTACCAGCTCCTATTTATGGGGCACGATTGTCTCCTGTGTTAAGTCAGCATTATTCAGTTAATACACACTAATGTCAGCGCTCTAGTTAAATAGCACTTGCACACCCATTCTCTGCCCCGGTTATGCCCCCTTCCTCTCACAAAACATACCCCATGGTTAGCATGCAAAAATGCCCAAACTAACACAAAACACTTTACCGTGCCCTGTGTTAGGCCATTTTTCCGATGTTAAGAGCGCATTGACTCTTAACGCACTTTAGTAAAAGGGACCCATAGTGATTCAATTTCTCCCATGTACACAAAAGTCGCACAGTCTCTTCTCTTGGCCTTCTTTCTCATCTTAAAAATGCTAGCTTTTAAATATGTAAGTGCAAATATCCGGGAGTGTATGGTGCAGTGGTTAAGCTACAACCTCAGCACCTTGAGGTTGTAGGTTTGAGGCCTGCACTGCTCCTTGTGATCCTGGGCAAGTCACTTAATCCCCATTGCCCCAGGTACATTAGATAGAGTGGGAACCCACTGGGACAGTTAGGGAAAAATGCTTGAGTACCTGAATAATTTGTAATCCGCATAGAATTGTATAAAATAATAACTTCCATAGCACGTATTTGCAAGGGGGATGTACACAGTGGCAGAGCCTGGGCAGGGCACAAACAGTGCTCTTTAGTAACTTACTGAATCCTGTAAGTTACACACGTCCCTTCTGCACATAGGCATGCATGCTAACACCAGCTCGGTGGCCAAATCTTAAGTATACTGATAGCTGATTACACCTGTATTTTTATAATGGAACCTAGACTCCTGCCATGAGCTCTCCGAGCACCTAATTAGAGGCACCCAATAATAGAATTGCCCCCATAGGCACTTATGTATCGCCATAAAATGCTGAGATAAGTGACTGAAATCATGCCTTGAATGCAGGTGCAAACATTTTCATCTGCTCAAGATGTTTACAAGTGCATTCATTAATTAGTTTATTTTATAATTAACACGTGAACTTGTGAATAGCACCTGTGCTCTGCCTAGACCACATCCCCTTCAATTCCCAAAGTAAAACTGTATGCATTCATGACTTAAAATGCTGGAATAGAAACCTATATGTGTTCCTTACAGGTTATCCCTTTATTTTTCTAATATCTTTTAAAAAACAACAACATTGCAACAGTAAATCTTTGTAATTGGAACTAAAATCTTCAAAAGGACTTTCACCCACAAAAACATGGTCTAATAGTCCAAGGAAGGCTTTGACAAAGACAGTAAAATATGTACATTTACTTGAAGTTTATTTCCAATGCGGTCTTTCAAGCTGCTTTAGAAGCAAATACTGGAAAACAGCTTAACCTGACCTCTGGAAAGTCTGCTTCTCTTCAAATTATTACATCCAATTCACTTATTGATTAGCAGAGAACTGGAAGCATAAGTGGCTTTTCTAGTTCCAGACAGTACATGATTTCATCACAGAAGAATTAATGGAGTAGGTCTATAACAGAGTTGGGAATTCTATAAATGGTGTGTAGAGTTAAGTGTCTACATTGATATGCCTAGCCAATGTAGATGCCTAACTTAATTGTTTAATAGACTTAATCTGTGCTGATAATTGACAATTAGCAACTCATAATTGACATCAATTGCGCTTGAATGTTGGGTGTATAACTTGGTAGGCGCCTCTTTGAGGTAGTCATCTACACCAAGGCACCTATTACAAAGTAGGCATGGTTAGTGGGTGGATTGTGGGCGTGTTTTGTATGTAGGTACCTGTTTTGGACTTAGGTGCTGGTAGAGGCCTAACTTAGGCGCACACATTTAGGCCAAGAAAACCCTGGCATAAATATGGTGCACACTAGTACCTGTTGCAGCTATTCCATTTATTTATTATCTCAAACTCAAAATAAAAAAATAAAAAAAACCTTAAACTTCTTGAAACCTTTGTAATTATATTTAGTGCTCAGAAAATGGCTACCAAAGTAGCTGATGAGTGTGCTTATTTTTCGACTATTAACGTGACAAAGCACCCATTTTCAGTCATTGCACAATTATGCTGTTTCACAATGTCACTGTTCCATGTTCAAAAATGCAAAAAAAAAAAAAAAAAAGAGGTAAGAACACTTATCTGTTTCACTTGTCCTGGTTTCCTCTTTAGATGAACAGTCACTGCAATATGTCCTGGGGTGCTTCTGTTAATGTGAAAAGTTTTTTCAATCTTCACCTCTGTGACACCATATAAAAACCCAACTGGGATCCTGGTTTAGCCATAAGCGGCTTCATCAGGGGAAGTAGAGAGAATTCAGAGCCCACTCATCACGTAAACCGACAGAAGAAGGTCAATTGCGCACACAACTTAATAATGAGCTGATAATTGGTGCTAATGAACAATAAATAATTGGCAATAATTGGCCTTTCATGTAATTTGTCTACTAGTTTGCTGAGAAAAGGAACAAAGATGAGGAATAGTTAATTTTATATACTCTTCTGTTTTGACTACAACATTCCAAATGTCTTTCAAAGAAATATCTTGAGGATGTTGCACCATCTTAGAAACATAGAAACATGATGGGAGATAAAGGCCAAATGGCCCATCTAGTCTGCCCATCCACAGTAACCATTATTTCTTTGTCTCTCTAAGAGATCCCACGTGCCTATCCCAGGCTTTCTTGAATTCAGACACAATCTCTGTCTCTGCCACCTCTTTTGGGAGACTGTTCCACACATCTACCACCTTTCTGTAAAAAAGTATTTCTTTAGATTACTCCTAAGCCTATCACCTCTTAACTTCATTCCAGAGCTTCCTTTTAAATGAAAGAGACTCGAGTCATGTACATCTATATCATGTAGTGTATTTAAACGTCTCTATCAAATCTCCCCTCTCCCGCCTTTCCTCCAAAGTATACAGATCTAGATCTTCAAGTCTGTCCCCATATGCCTTATGACAAAGACCATGCACCATTTTAGTAGCCTTCCTCTGGACCGACTTCATCCTTTTTATATCTTTATGAAGGTGCGGACTCCATAATTGTTCACAATATTCTAAATGAGGTCTCAAAGTCTTATCGATACCTCCTTTTTCCTACTGGCCATACTTCTCCCTATGCACCCTAGCATCCTTCTAGTTAAGTCAGAACAGTTCAAAGCCATTAAATTAGAGATGGTTGTGAGCTCATTGAAGAGGGTATCTGTGAATTAGTAGACATGCCTCCTATGGGAATCATACCAACTTGGGAAGATGTCCTCATAGTCTTGCAAGGAGTTGACAGAGGGGAAGGAGTGGAACATCCTCCTTCACTCATTGAGGCTCAAGAAACAGTTTATCTATAACTGAGGATATTGCCTTAGGAACCACATGTTTATCCATCGGTCCTCCCAACTTAGGTGTATTAGTATTTTTGACCTTCCCTTTATTATTTACCATCATAAAACAAAATACCTTGTGGAATTTGAAGAAAAAGTTACAAACTTCAACTCCTAAGGCTCCTGTGTTGCTCCTGTAGTACTCCTAAGGGGCTCCCAAGGGGCCTAGCATGCCCCTTAGGGAACGATCTGTAGTTATGCACCCCATGACCGTGTACCACAGGACCATGGTGTTATTCCCAATAATACAAAAATTATAACAAATACCACTTCCAGAGAGAATGTATCCAAAATATATTCTCTTATAATATATTCTCTAATAATTCTAACTACTCAGGAAAAGGCCTCAGAATAGGAGCCTACGCACAGTCCTATCACAGACTGAAACTTCAACGTAGCTGCTCCTTGCTCCAATCATTGGCCAAAAAACCTGAGAATTTATTCAGTACATTTTAAATATTTTTAATAAATATATATAATTTTTTAAAACTTTTTTAAAACTATTTATAGACTCATGGGTACATCTCTCTACTAGTTTGAGAAAGAATTTGACAACTGAATACTTATCTCAGCATTGTCATTAATAGTTCATGTATTGCCTGTTAACTGCCAGTAAGTTGCCGACGTGGCCAGCGTTTCGTGGACATAACACTCGGTCCACTGTTTCAGGGCCAGAGGCAGAGACATGCAGCTGTGGGGAAAGTACTCTACAGTTGGAACTCGAGGTAACATGTAGCCCAGGGAGTCCCAATGAATCTCCACTTAACTCAGGTAACTCAAGTAGACCTTTCACCAATACTTCTGCAATCCCAGTCCTCCTTGCAATAACATCCATCATATCAATCATGGAGGATGCCGACTTCTGTGAGGCTTGAGCTACAGTCCTACTCCGCTACTTCAGCAAGTTTAGGAAAATTGGCAGTAAAATTGCCAGGAATAAAGATAATACTCACACAACAACAGGTATGAATCACCATCTTAGATCTGCGGGAATCAATTCTGAAAAACTCAATTTTAAGAGTATAAAATAAGACTAGGGGAAGATATGATAGCATGAGAGCCATGGTGAAACAACTGATCAAGAAAAAAATGGGCAAAGTCAAAACGGTAGAACAGGCATGGTCCCTTCTGAAAAATACTATCACGGAAGCACAAAGCCTCTACATTCCGAGGATATCCAAAGCAAAGAAAACCAAAGGCAAAAGAGAGCCGGCGTGGCTTACTAAAGAGGTGAAAGAAGCCATAAAAGAAAAGAAGGACTCCTTCAAAGCATGGAAACGCACGAAAACAATCGAAACTTGGAACAAACACAAGGGTGATCAGAAGAAGTGTCACAGGGCAGTGAGGGATGCCAAAAAGGACTATGAGGAGAAAATAGCGCAGGAGGCCAAAAACTTCAAGCCCTTCTTCAAGTAAGTGAAAGGGAGAAAACCCGCAAATGAGGCGGTGGGACCGCTGGACGACCAGGGAAGGAAAGGGTACATCAAGGAAGACAAACAAATCGCAGACAGACTAAATTCATTCTTTGCGTCTGTCTTTACAAAGGAAGACACTGCAACAATTCCAGAAGCAGTGAAAGTGTTCAAAGGAGTAACAGAGGACAGCCTTACCACAGTAGATGTGGACTTGGACCAGATATACCGCCAGATCGACAAACTCAAAAGCGACAAATCCCCTGGACCGGATGGAATTCATCCGAGAGTCTTGAAAGAGCTAAAAGTGGAAATCGGAGAACTATTCCAAAAACTTGCCAATCTGTCAATCAAAACAGGGCAGATACCAGACGACTGGAAGATAGCGAACGTCACGCTGATATTCAAAAAAGGATCAAGAGGAGTACCGGGCAACTATAGACCTGTGAGTCTCACGTCGGTCCCTGGGAAGATGGTTGAGGCGCTGATCAAGGATAGCATAACCCGGCACCTAGACACACACGACCTGATGAAAGCCAGCAACATGGATTCAGGAAAGGGAAGTCATGCTTGACGAACCTACTTCAATTTTTTGAGACAGTGAACAGACAAATTGATAATGGAGAACCGGTGGATATTATATACTTGGATTTTCAGAAAGCGTTTGACAAAGTTCCACATGTAAGACTCCTCAGGAAACTGCAGGGCCATGGAATAGAAGGAGATATACTAAGATGGATAGGCAAATGGCTGGAGAACAGAAGGCAGAGAGTGGGCATAAATGGGAAGTTCTCGGACTGGGAAAATGTGACTAGCGGTGTGCCCCAGGGCTCAGTACTTGGGCCCATCTTATTTAATATCTTCATCAATGATCTAGAGGATGGAACACCCAGTGAGATCATCAAGTTTGCAGATGACACAAAGCTATGCCGGGCAATCAAATCGCAGAAGGACAGTGAAGAACTCAAGAGTGACTTGAGCCGATTGGAGAATTGGGCAGATAAATGGCAGATGAAGTTTAATGTGGAAAAATGCAAAGTGATGCACTTAGGCAGAAAAAATAAGGAACACAAGTATAGTATGTCAGGTGCAACTCTGGGAAAATCTGAACAGGAAAAGGACCTGGAAGTATTAATCGATAGGACACTGAAGCCATCGGTGCAATGTGCAGCGGCAGCGAAGAACACGAATAGAATGCTAGGCATGATAAAGAAGGGAATCGCGAGTAGATCGGAGAAAGTCATAATGCCGCTTTATAGAGCGATGGTCAGACCACACTTGGAATACTGCGTCCAGCATTGGTCTCCATACCTAAAGAAGGATATCATACTGCTAGAGAGGGTGCAGAGACGAGCAACAAAGCTGGTGAAAGGTATGGAGAACCTGGATTACGAGGAAAGACTTAAGAGACTGGGGTTGTTCTCCCTTGAGAAAAGGAGACTACAAGGGGATATGATCGAGACATTCAAAATACTGAAAGGAATCGACAAAATAGAGCAGGAAAAAACGTTATTTACAATGTCCAATGTGGCACGGCCAAGAGGACATGGGCTGAAGCTAAGGGGGGACAAGTTCAAGACAAATATCAGGAAGTTCTGCTTCACGCAACGAGTGGTGGACACCTGGAATGCTCTCCCAGAAGAGGTAATTGCGGAATCCACCATTCTAGGATTTAAGGGTAAATTAGATGTACATCTCCTTATGAGTGGCATGAAGTAACATGGGTAGGGGTAGGCTAGATGCACTTTTCTTTACGAGAAGCTTGGAGCGATATGGGGACCAAAACTATGCCAGGGTTCACCTGGCGGGGCCTCCGCGTGTGCTGATCGCCGGACTTGATGGACCTAGGGTCTGTTCCGGAGATGGCGTTTCTTATGTTCTTATGTATGTAAATAAAGTATATGAGTAAAAACCAAAACAGTTTTTGACACTGTAATAAAATAAGACTTCTAAGAAAATTTGACCATAGTTTAAACTAAAGTACTGACAGTTTGCCTTCACTATGGCCTTCATTCTAAGACATAATGCTCAACCTATAGATATTTCATCTTGTTGTAAGCTGTCAATTACTCTGTCTGTAATTGACAGCTTACAACAAGATGGGAGGGTGGGTGGTAATTGGAGAGAGACTTAAATCTGAAGGAACAGAGATGGATTCATAGACTCAATACGATAGCTCCACAAGGGTTAAATGTTGAAGTTGAGTGGGCTTCTGTGTTCTGACTTGGTTATGTTCGGGGGGTTTTGTCTCAGCCAAATTAATTAGATCAATAGGTCGATCGGGGAGCATGCGCCCTCGGGGCAGGGGGCAGGCTCTCCTTGGACCAATTAAATCCAGGGGGGCAATTTTGGTAAAGAATATAGTATTGTTATTTTGTTTAAGTAATGGGATATACATGAGGGTTATTAACTTGGACAAATTGATCTGTTCTAGTGTGGATCCCTGACGAAACTTCGGTGAAACATGTCGGGTCCTACCGCTAATCCATGCTGAGAAATAAGCATATTACCATTACAAAAATAAGTAACGTGAATTATAAATTATAAACAAATGAATAATAACAATCATGTATTAATTTAACTTAACAAAATAGACCGGTGAGGAGGTCACCACTTGAATTGCCCCGTTGAACCACTTTGGTGGGACGGAGGAGTGGTGGTTCTGAGGTCTTATAAAAAATTGATAAAAATATATATAAATAAACACACATGAATATTAGAATGAGAAGGGGAAGCTGAATGATAGCATATTTAGTACCTTAGAAATCTGCATGTAAGTAGATCATTGACATTCTAAGGAGACATTTTGGCCATTTCTCGAAAGTCTGAACTTAGGGATTTAATGGGCATTGGAGCATTTGCCAAGCAGCAGCCGCTACCTCGACTTTGTAAAAGGGGGGATAGTTTGCTTTCAATCTGTAAAATATGTTATTTTTGAACCATCCTATCTGGCCACATTCTTGCCTACTAAATGGACAGAGAAGATCTGAGAGGAAACCCTTAAGAAGCCCTTGCGATGTATAGCTTGCACTTGAGTGGCGTAGTAAAGGGGGGAGGGGTTCAGTCTGCCTTGGGCGCTGTCTTGGTGGGGGCGCCGACACCTGTATTCCTCTATGCCCCCCCCTGCTGCTCAAGTGCGCCCCTTCCCTTGCCTCGTACCTCTTTCATTTTCCCACTGTGAGCAGTATCACGAACTTGCTGACTGCGTTAGTGTTGGTACTCTGACATCACTTCCGGGTCCCGTGCCTAGGAAGTGATGTCAGAGAGAGAGAGCTAACAGGACACGGGCAGCAAGTTTGTAATGCTGCTCATGCTGGGAAAATTAAAGAAGTACGGGGAAAGGGAAGGGTGTGTGTGTGTGCACAGCAGGGGGGATGGGAAGGAGTGGGGGTAGGGGCAGAGAAGAGGGTGGGGGAGGGGCGCCACTGACCTTAATGATGTCAGGTTAAATTTCTTCTATTGGTTTATTGCTTATTATTTTTCAATTTTTGAAAACTTTGGATTCAATATGTGGACTTTAGTGATATCCCAGTTCAAAGTTGTTAAAATGCACTCGGATTGTGAAAAATTTAAAGCGGACCATAGGAAATTGGAAGACTGGGAATCCAAGTGGCAGATGAAATTTAATGTGGACAAACACAAAGTGATGAACATTGGGATGAATAACCCAAATCACAGTTACCTGATACTAGGGTCCATCTTGGGGGTTAACACCCATGAAAAGGATCTGGGTATCATCGTAAATAATATGATGAAACCTTCCACCCAATGTGCAACGGCGGCCAAAAAAGCAAACAGGATGCTAGGAATTATTTAAAAAAGGGATGGTTAACAAGACTGTTATAATGCCCTGGTATCACTCCATGGTGCGACCTCATCTGGAGTATTGCATTAAATTCTGGTCTCCTTATCTCAAGATATAGTGGTTCTAGAAAAAGTTCAAAGAAGAGTGACCAAGATGGTAAAGGGGATGAAACTCCTCTCGTATGAGGAAAGACTAAACAGTTAGGGCTTTTCAGCTTGGAAAAGAGACGGCTGAGGGGAGATATGATTGAAGTCTATAAAATCCTGAGTGGAGTAGAACGGGTACAAGTGGATCGATTTTTCACTACATCAAAAATTACAAAGACAAGAGGACACTTGATAAAATTACAGGGAAATACTTTTAAAACCAATAGGAGGAAAAACTTTTTTCACTCAGAGAAATTTCACTCAGAGAATAGTTAAGCTCTGGAATGCATTGCCAGAGGTTATGGTAAGAGTGGATAGCGTAGCTGGTTTTAAGAAAGATTTGGACAAGTTCCTAGAGGAAAAGTCCTTAGTCTATTATTGACAAAGACAGGGGGAAAACCACTGCTTGCCCTGGATTGGTAGCATGGAATATTGCTACTCCTTGGGTTTTGGCCAAGTACTAGTGACCTGGATTGGCCACCGTGAGAACGGGCTACTGGGCTTGATGGACCATTGTTCTGACCCAATAAAGCTATTCTTATGCTCTTATGGTCTTTAGTTCTTATAGAACTAATTTTAACATTTCTTTATCCTGAAAATATTTACTTTTCTGTACAAGTGACTATTGCTTGTATAAATTTTTTTAAAAAAAGTTTGTCAGAATCAACATTCCACTGTAGAACAACTAATCCTTCCAAAGACAAATAGCCTTAATTTCTATGATGTAAACACATTTTTCAAGAGTGCGGAAGGTTAGCTTTAATTCACAAGAGACTGGACCATCTTATTGGGGGATGCTAGCAATTCTATTTCAGGGACATAAAGAGTTTCACACATGAATAAGTGCTAAGTAATAATAATAAGCAGAGGGCTAAAACAAACTACTGTTATCTGAAGGGTGTCAACACAGTCAAGATAAAGGACTGGGAGTTCTTCAAGTGAGTGGAGCTTGACAAAATCTGCACTGATGAATGCTGACATGCTGAATAAAATCGCTACATGCCTTCACCTAGGTCAAGAAACGACATTGTTTCCCTGAGCCACAGTGACAGCGAGGTGACAGAGATTAATAGCTTTGTATTGACTGAGCAACTTCCAGTTCCTTATCTTTGTCAAGTCAAGGTTCCCTCCAAGAGCTGAAAGTGTTATTAGACTTATAATTGCAAAGACATTTAAAGGGTTTCCCCTTAAGGGACTACGAAATCCAATAAACCTTTCATAAAACCTCCAACATTTGACTGCAAACCCCCTTGTCTGGGAGACAGGCGGGCTTACAGGCGGAGCAGGGAAAAACCTTGAAGCCTCCTGCTTTGAATAATGTTTGATTTATGAAGTTGGTTTTGAATTGCTATCAGTTGTTTTATTAAAAATATATGAAAGAATGTTTTAAATATGACTGAACTCTGTTCAGCCTTGTCTTGATCAAGTGCTCTGGGTGTTCATTCAAGCTAGAGGTCTTTTTTCATTTTTGTTTTTTTAAACATTTCTCATTTAGATTCATGAGGTTTTAGGAGAGCTGGATTTGCGTTGCTAATTTGAGAGCTTAATTCAATTTGGCCAAACATTGAACCTCAGTTACTCACTGATGCTTCAAAACACTTTTAGCATCCAGTTGGGATTTGTACTTGCTTTTCTTTATTTTATTAGTGTTACTCCAGAGTTACAGGATTATATCATCTCTACCATTTCTCTATGTTATATTGTAATTTTTTTTTTTAAAGCTTTTGTTAAGCTGTGCTAAAAAGTGGCTAGTGCTATCTCTAGCACAGGTCTTTCTTGCGTACTGATGCCATTTTTAGCATTTGTGGTAAAATGGCCCCATTTTCCATTATTCCTATTAATTGTCATTACATTACATTACATTAGAGATTTCTATTCCACCATTACCTTGCAGTTCGAGGCGGATTACAAAAGATTTAGGGCGGATTACAAAAGATTTAAGGTTGGTCTGTTACAAGAAGAGATCAGTGGTCATGACTAGTGAAGAAGGCGGGTATTCTCAGGGAGTTAAGAAGAAGATAGGAGGAATGAGGTAATCGTGATATTGACTTAATCAGGGATTTTCTGAATAACCTGTAGTCCGTGGTTGTTATCAGCAGATTGGAGATTTGGTTATCCAGTTTCGCTGCTTGGGTGGCTAGGAGGCCGTCGTAAAGTTTTTTTCATTTAACTTCTTTGATTGGCGGGTGTGTGAATGGAGTGTGAGATTTTCTATGTCTGGTTGAGGTATTATGGATGAGTCGGTTGTTCAGGTAGGTTGGGCTGTCCCCGTTTATGGTTTTAAATAACGTGCAGTAAAATTTGAATAGTATTCTTTCCTGGATTGGGAGCCAGTGTGAGCTCATGAAAGCTTCAGTAATGTGGTCATGTTTTTTTAGGGAGTAGACGAGTCTTAGTGCTGTATTTTGGACTGTTTGCAGTTGTTTGATCATTGTTGCAGGGCAGAGGAGATAGAGGATGTTGCAATAATCCAGTATAGCTAGGATAAGGGATTGTACTATGAGCTGGAATTGTGCTCTTTCGAAGAATTTGCGTATTTGTCTTAGGTTCCTCATTATGGTGAAAGATTTCTGAATTGTTTTGTTTATTTGTGATTGCATGGTGCAACATCTGTCTATTGTCACTCCTAGTAGTTTCAGGGTATTTTGAATGGGGTAATTGATCGAGTTGATTTCTATGTTGGTAATAGTTGGGGTTTTGTTATTTTCAAGGAGGATGAATTTTGTTTTGTTTTGTGCTAATTTCTCCATTAGAGCGTGAGCATTTACCAGCACCTATTTTCTAAGCAGTAAGGGGAAAATTCTATAAATGGCGTCCAGATCCCATAGGCCACCCACCATGGAAGTGGCCTAAGAAATCTGGCCAATCGGAGTTAGGCCACTCCCAGTACATTCTAGAATGCACTGGGAGGGAGGCCTATGATTCCGGTTGGCCCAGGCGCCTAAGACCTCTCTTATGGGAGGGGCCTTAGGCACCTGGGCCAGTCAGGGCCTTAGGCCACTCCCCGGTGCATCCCAGGATGAACCAGGAAGGGAAAGGCCCGCCATTGAAGGCGGGCCTGCCAGCCAGAGGGAGTAAGCATCCCTCTAACTGACCTACAAGAAAAAGATATGGGGTGGGGGGAATCTGAGTGGGTTTGGGGGGGTGTTGGGGTGAGGGCGTTTTTTGGGGGGGTTTTGACAGGAGGGAGTAGGCATCCCTCCTGCCGTTGATCTTTGGGGGGGGGTTTGGGGGGTTTCTGGCAGGAGGGACTGGGCATCTCTCCTGCCATTGATCTTCATGAGGGGGTTCCAGCAGGAGGGATTGGGCATCCCTCCTGCCTGTGATCTTTGGGGGATGGTGGCAGAAGGAATTGGGCATTCCTCCTGCTGCAGACATTTAGGGGGGGGGCTTTAGGGATTCTGACAGGAGGGACTGGGCATCCCTCCTGCCGGCTGACTTCACGGCTGCAGTCACTGAGCTGATTACGGCAGGGAGATTCCCTTGCCGCGATCAGCTCAGCGACAATGCGATTCTCTAACCGGTGTCTGTCACATGGATGCTGGTTAGAGAATTGGGGTGGTTAGGAGTGGTAACGGACAGACGCAATTCTATATAGGAAGCCCATGTGCAATTCTCAAAAGCCGCTTAGGTGGTTGCTGAGATTGGGTGTCCTATACAGAATCCGGCCCAAGAGCTCATGTGCTAAATGGTTAGCGTGCAGCAATATAGCTACATTAATTGATTAGAGCAGAATACGCCCACTCTCTGCCCTGCAGACATCACCCCCCCACCGTTAAATAAATTATACTATTTTTTAGCATGTGGGAAGTGCCTGACAATCCTAAAACTACCATTGGATGCTTAAGCACATCTTGCTGTAATGCTTTTTAACCTACGGTAATCACACATTAGTGCTTCCTGCAGTTTATTAAAAGGGCTCCTACATATGTAAACTAGCATTGATAACTGATAAGAGTTAAATATTTGAAAATCTAATAGAGTAGGTGTGCTTATCTCCAAATACTATTTTATGTATTAATGATGGATTACTTTTTAATGAAATGATATTTAGTACAATATTTATTATTGCTGACATTAGCTGTAGCTGATAGTTAAAGCTGACTTATTACATAGCCATGCACTATTTTATATATGAGTGTATATATTAAGGATACCTAAAACAAAATTCCATCGTAGGTTAACATCTTCAATAAAAATCACTGTTCACATCCTTATTCAATTTACGCTTGCTATAAACATTTTATCCAGTCTGCTATTTCTTTTTAAAGGACCACTATTTATTGCTATTTTTGTGATGATCATGTTAAATAGTGTTTAAGCTATCTGCTTGCCTAGAATAATTGCTCATATTTTGAAATCCCAGACCATCAGTTTTGTTCCCCAGCTAAATGCTTTGCCACATGTATGTGTTTTCCCAGTGGCATCACACCTCTCCGAATCTTTCAGTATTTTAATTAAGCTAAACATATTGGGTCTAATAATCCTTCTAGTAGGCACATTAGTATTGTATTTAATTGTCATGCCAGTGCCAGCCATATGTCGTTCAGTCTAAAGGATGATTTTGATGGTTTAGGGGAAATATAAAAATAGATTTTTCTGCCACCAGAGAAAGAATAGATGTTCTCTCTCCTATTTTCCAGGTTAATCTTGATTTAACTGCTTTTTTGAGTCTTCAAAGGGTGTTATGGCAACTACATTCACCCATACTGTACTTTTCCTTATGAACATAATGTTAAATACAGGAATGCACTGACATCTTATCATGTGACCTTTATTTGGAACTCTCTTCCCTGTAACAATTAATGAGTACTCCATTTTTAGGAGATCGTTAAAGACTTTCATAGTTGAGAAATATGCTACAAATATGAATCTTAGCAATGCCTAGTTTATTTTATTTGAAATTGTAAAATTTTTTAAATTGTTTTTAGTGTTTGGTTTGTAATTTCCTCGGATGTTTACCCAAGCATCGTGATGTTAACCGCATTGAACTGTTGAAGTATAAGCAGGTTATATATCTTCTCTGTAATGTAATGAAATTCAATGCAATTTCCTTTTCTATAGAAATTTTTATTTTACTGAATTCTGTCAGATATTTGAAGGTTTCTATCCTATCTCCACCTATTGCTTCTTCCGCTAGCACTTAAGTGGGGGTTTTTAATGGCTTTTTGCAGGTGGTAATAGCAATACTTTTTAAAATGGCTTCCATCTTTTCTTCATGATGTCCTCAAAGTGTGCCATGTAAAATTTACAATTGTCACATGGTAAAATCTAGCATTAAGATGTATTAATTGCAAATTTTAGCAAATTGTAGTAAAAGGCCCCCTTAGAATATGTTAGAGCCTGGTCTCTTGAAATGATAGGATATTATGTTTTTTTTGAAGCTCTCTTTTGATTTGTTTTTAGCTGCTTTTAGGTTTAATTTGTCTCTTATAAACCTTGTGCTCTCTCTGAGTGTCACACATGCTTTCCCCACCCCCAAACAACTGTAAATGCTCCATGCACAGATACAACTAATACTTACCATGTATTAATTTACCATGATTGTATCTGATGCTTATCTTGTCTTACTCCTATGCTGTTTGTATTTGTACCCTTACTGCTTATGCCTGACTCTCGTTAGCCACATCAAACTTCACAGTGCATCGTGGTACTATAAACAAATAAAATTTTTATGTTATGCTGTTGAGTGACAACTAGAAGTACATATATATGTATACATAATAGTATATATAATAGCAGGGAGATGCCTAGCCACGATAAGTGTAGTGGCCTAGGGAGACGCATATGGCCGCCTAGGTTCGCCTAAGGCTACACCTAGCCCTAGGCGAGCTTAGGCGGGCTTGCGGGGCTCCCTATGCTCCCGGAGGTGCCTCCAATGTAGGTGGCTTGCCTGAGGAGCTTTCTTTTTTTTAAAATGTGCATCCTGATTGGCTGGTTAGACAGCTGTAGGACGCCTACAGCTGCCAACAATCGGGATGCCGTTTACGGAATCTGGGCCTAAGTGTTTTTTCTGTTCATGAAGGGCACACAATTTAAGAAAAAGTTAAAGTGAGATTTAAAACTGGGTTTCTTGGTTTACGGTCCACTGCACTAATCACTAGGCTACTCCTCCTATCTGCATGATGCTGTCTTCAGAATGCCCATAATACCTGAAGTCAGGGCAGGATTAACCAATAGGCCAAGTAGGCACGTGCCTAGGGCCCGAAATGGTCAGGGGGGTCCAATGAAGGAGGGCATCAACATTGTTTTTTCCAAACGGCAATGGGTCCCTCCAGCATCGATCGGCAGCGCGGGCCCCCCGATCGGCAACAAGCCTCATCGATGGAAAGTAAGACAAGCAAGCAACGTGGGTAAGAAAGGCAACGGGAACTGTACAAGCGGTGCTGCTTGCCCAAAGCTTCCCTCTGATGCAGCTTCCTGTTTCTGCCTGGGCGCATGGCGGAGTGGGGCGGGGCAGGGGGCCCAGTGTACTTGTGTGCCTAGGGGCCCTCGACGAATTAATCCTGCCCTGCCTGAAGTTGTCACAAAGCCTTTCCACCCTCACTTTCAAAAGAGAGGGAGGGTAGTTAAGGAGGTGTCATGCTTTATCTGAACACCTTTTTGTACCTTAGACATGAAAGGGTGTCATTCTTTTTAGACTTGGATGTCTCTTCCTGTTCGGTCATCCTATCGCTGTTGGACATCCTGATTATTGGGCCCTCCCTAGTCCCACCCAAAACATATCTCCTTGCTATTTGGACATACTACAATATTGAATATTTGTTTTCTACCTTTGTATAATCAGGATTTGGATATTTCAAGCATACGGATATCCATTTGGGCACTTTGTGACGTCCATATTAGGGTTATCAGATTTTCCTGAAGGAAAATCCAGACCCGTTCTGCCCCCAGCCCCACCCCCCAGATGGCATCCGCGGATGACCTTTCCCTATGCGATTTTGATGGGAAGCTTTTCAAAACCTGGACAATGTGCCCGGGTTTTGAAAAACCATTCTGAAAAGGAGGACATATCCGGGGAAATCCAGACATCTGGTAACCCTAGTTCATATCATTTTAAAATAAGAGCTATGGAGGGGCATAATCGAAAGGGACGTCTAAGTCCATTTACGTCCATCTTGCAAGTCGTCCAAAGTAAAAACCAGCTGAAGACACATTTTCAAAAAACACGTCTACCTTTTTTTCCGTTTTGAAAATCGTCTAATTATACGTCCTGCTGATCTGATTGTCCAAGATGCTAAATCGTCCATCTTTATACCACATTTTCGTCCAAATTTCTGTCCAAGTCCAAAACGCCTAGAACAAGCCCTGTTGGACGTGGGAGGGGTATGCAAAGTGATGGACAGAACACCCAGACAGGGCACCTAAATAGTGGGGTACCTTACAGGGCACTGCTATGAACTTCACAAAAGGGGTGCTATGGCTTCTCCTCACTACAGGTCCCTTATAGGTCATGGTGAGCCCCCCAAACCACCTCCAGAATCCCCTAGATCCACTTATCTACCACCCCAATAGCCCATAAGGCTGCAGGAGCCACTTATATGCCAGTAGAAAAGGGTTTTGGGGTGTATAGGGCAGTGCACATGTTTAAGTATCAATGCAGTGATTACAGGGGCTTATGGGCATGGGTCCTCCTCTCTATGGGTCCCTAACCCACCCCCAAGATGACTTAAGCCACCTCTGTGCTGCATGACTAGGCTTTCCTATGCCAGGCGGCCAGGTGATGATGGTCTGGAGGCTGAATTTTAAAGGTGTGATTAATATTTTTATGGGGGTGGGTCGGTGATCACTGGGGTAGTGTGTGGGGTCTGTATTATGCGATTTCAGTGCTTATCTGGTGAGTTTAGGTGGGTTTTTGTGACTTAGACCATGTTTTACATGGTCTAAATCACAACATCCAAGTTCCGTCGATCGTCGGGTGTATAACTTTCGGTTATACATGCTGTACGACTAAGTCTAAGCTGGCCCATGTCCTGCCCAACTCTCGCCCTCAACACTCCTCCCGAAATGCCCCGATTAGCTTTGGTCGTTCAGCGGCACAATGAAGGCCTAGGTCGTTCAGAAATACATCCAAAACCCATTTTTAGTATCGGCACTTGGACGTATTTGAGAAATGTTCGTCCAAGTGCCGACTTAGGCCGTTTTTTGGACATATTTCTCTTTTGATTATGAGCCCCATAGTGTATAAATTCAAGGGGACATACACATGGGTGCAGCATATACAGATGTCAAGCAACACATGCAGTGGCGTAGCGAGGGTGATAGGCGCCCGGGGCAGTGGTGCCCCTCCCCACCCTCTTCTTCGCCCCCCCCCACCTCCACACACTCCTTCCCCTACCTCTCCTGCTGCATGTGCACCGCTTCCCTTCACTCGTACCCCTGTAACATTCTTGGCATGAGCAGCAACCCCCAAGCTGCTGTCGTGCCAGCGTTGGCTCTTCCTCTGATGTCACTTCCTATGCGTGAGTCCAGGATGTGACATCAGAGGAAGAGCCAATACTGGCACAACAGCAGCTTGGGGGTTGCTGCTTGCACCAGGAACATTACAGAAGTACTGCTGGTGTTGGTGCTGGGTGCCTAATTTATAAAGGCGCATACTACCTATGTTGCCTTTATAAAATAGATGCCTTTTTGAATTTCTCACACACCTTTTAAAAAATCATGCCTATAAGCTATACAGTCAAGTGGCAGCAACCTGGAATGCCCCAATTTCTGCCTCATATTTAGACTCATACCTAACATGACCATACGTCCTGTTTTGAATGGGACCATCCCATTTTTAGGTAGCTTATCCCGTTGTCCCCAAGCACAACTTTGGGAAGCTGAAATTTCCCATTTTTAGAAAGAGAGCAACCCACTGTAACAATTAGAGAATGACATGGTGGCTATTACCCGCAGCTAGCTATGGGTAACCCGTCGAAATGGAGAGAAAAAAAATGCTCGTCGCAGTTACGGGGACAAGGCCATTCACTGCCCCATGGAACGGTGAATGGCCTTATCTCTGCTGATAAGTAAGGGTACATGTGCGGTGACCGTGTGGTCCAGCAGCCCCTCCCTCCTTCTTCCTAATTACTGCCTCCCTTCCTTCCCCTCACCTTCGCTGTCGATTCTCCGAGCTGCCCAAGCCTTTCAACAAGTCGTGTGGCGGTTGCTTCAAACTTCTCCTCTGATGCAACCAGAAACAGGAAGTTGCGTCAGAGGATAAATTTCGGGTAACCACACACACGCGACTTGATGAAAGGCTCGGGCAGCTCGGAGAATCGAGCTTAGCTTTTCATAGGTAAGTACTATAATCAAATCTCTAAACCCAATCCAAAAGTTGGAAATCTCCTTTCAATAATGCTGCACAAGTCAAGCCCTATTTCACATTAATGTTGATAAAGGAATTGAGATGCCCAAGTCTAGACACTGTTCCCCCTCATATTTTGTAAAAGGCTCTGCCAAACGTTAGGAACCTTTTCTAAAGTACATATAAGGATGTGCAAAGAAACCCATGTGAATTTGCTAGTATGTACAGACACAACAACAAATTATTTTCTTTATTTCTACATATTCAGAAAAAGAATACGGTTGTGCAGGGTTTTACACAAGAATTTACCAGCAACCACAATACTATTTCTAGGTGGTTAAGCTGCCAAATAAAGGCTTGATCCATAGGAGGAAACCTAGTAAAGGGGGAAGGGGGGAGTGAAGAAGGGGCAGTTCTGGTCAGTGGTATAGGTGTCTTTTGGATACAGTGTGAACTAGTGCTGCCCGATTCACGATTCAAATCGATTCACCGATTCAAATCAGGTGAATCAATTCAAATTGATTCAATTAAAAAAAAATAAAAAATCAGCCTCCCGATTCGATGACTGACCCTTCCCCCCTAGCCTTCCTACAGCAGGAGTGGCAGCACTGCCTCTTGCTGGTCGTCTACTGCCACTCCTGCTTGAGGGGGGAGGGTCAGTCAGAAAGGCCTGCATGTTCCCCCAGCTTCCCCGCTCTTATCTTAAGTTAATACAGCAGCCTACAGAATTGCTGGTGCTATAGCGATCCCTGCAGCTGCTGTCATCCTCAGCAGCACGTTCTCCTCTGACATCAGGGTCAGGATCGCAGCAGAGAGAATGTGCCGCTGCAGGGATTGCTATAGCACCAATGATCCTGCAGGCTGCCGTATTAGCTTAAGGTAAGAGCAGGGAAGCTGGGGGAACATGCAGGATTGCAGGGGGAGCAGGCCTTTGCAACAGGGAGGTAGGCCTTCATGGGAGGAGGTAGGCCTGTGTAGAGGGAGGACGAGGAAGAGTGCCTTCGTGGTGGGGAGGCAGGCCTGTGCAGAGGGAGGAGGAGGGAGTAAGAGAGGGGAGGGGAGTTGCCAGACCTGGGGTGAAGTGAAGGGAAGAGAGAGACCAAACCAAAAAAGGGGGAGGAAAGCAGAGGAGAGATACTGGACTAATGGAGAGAGGGAGAGAGAAATGCATGACCACAAGGGGAAGGGTACAAGAGGGACAGATACTGCTCCAAAATAGGTGGCAGGGTGCAGGATGACAGGAGAGCTAGTAGGAGAAAGCCTGTACCTGGGGAAGGGGATACAGGAGGCAAGGAAGAGAGAAAGAAGAAGCTGGATATGGGGAGAGACATGAAACAGAGATAAGATGCTGGGCATGGAGGGAGCATAGGAACAGGGACACAAGGGGGACACTACTGGAGAGGAGAATAGGGACAGGGACACAGAAGAGAGAGGCTGGATGAAAGGGTAGTTGAGAAAAGGAGAAATGGTGGATCTGTGGATGGTGGGGTCCATTGCTGCAGCTGCGGGGGGATGGAGATGAAAAAAAGGAAAGATGCCAGATCTCCGGGGGTAGAAAAGGAAACAAGGGGAGGACAGAGATAGAAGATGGATGGTTAGCACGGAGAAAGAAGAAAGGAGAGCCTGATCAGAAGACAACCAGAGCCTGGGACCAACATGATTTGAAAAATGACCAGACAACAAAAGGTAGGAAAAATAATTTTATTTTCTGTTTTGTTATTATAATATGTCATATTTGAAATGTGTATCCTTCCAGAGCTGCTGTTAGACTGCTAGGATTTAACAGAGAAAAGAAAAGTATTTTTTGTTTGTTTTGTTTACACCACAAAACCAGTGTGAGTAGGAGAGGGCAAAGGGGGGTGAAGAGGCTATAAAATAAATCCACCAGGATGTTTGAAAAAAATAAAACAAAATACCCAATTGGGCAGGAAAATCAAATCAAAAAATCGATTCAAAATTTTTTTCCTGAATCTGGCAGCACTAGTGTAAACTGATGGCCATTGTTGAGGTTGGAGACTTTTTCCAGAGATCTGTCCCAACAACTGGAGGGGGAGATATCTGGAGGAGTCCAGATCCTTCTCCCTACTTTGACCCTAGCATTTCTAACAGAGCTGGTGGTTGCGTGGACGGTAGATGTCCCATTTTGAGGAAAAAAATAAATGGTCACGTTACTCATACCCCACCGATATTCAGCCAGTGATGGTCAGCGTCTGAACACTAACTAATAAAAGTGTGTCTGACTTTTAAGAATGCCCATGATCCACCTATACTCCTCCCCTGACCACACCCCCATTTTAGATTCACACACTAGAATTTATGTGTACCACTTATTGCTGATTAAAATTAGCCTCCAATATTCAGTGCTGGGATAAGCATAACCTTTTTTTTTTTTAAGATTTCCTGACTCCTTTCCTGCCCCACCCTAACAATGCCCCCTCTTTTCCTCCCCCTCCCCTCCCAGAAGGCCCTCATCCCCCCAGCCATCCAGGTAGGTCCAGTGGGGTTGTTGGGGAGAGCAGTGCAGCCTCCTGGTTCCTGCCCCTTGCAGGCACCTGTATAAAATGGATGCTGCAACCTCTTGCCCATCTCATGGTACTGCACAAAGTACTTTGAGCTCCTGCAAGCGGTTGTGGCATCCATGTTGAACAAGAGCTACAAGAGGCAGGAACAAGGGGGCTGCACTTCTGTCCAAGGGGAGAGGTAGGCCCTGGGGGACTTACCTAGACAGTTAACTGAAGGTCCATCCGCAGACAATCTCTGAATTCTCCCCTTCCAGCAAACACTAGTTGGCGACTACTCAGGTCCAATTTACTGTAACCTCCCCTAGAATTTTCTGTGAACTTCCCTACCTCCAGGCTTGTCCTTAAGCTACTGTTATTGTCAAACATTTTGTCCAATGTGACCTACTGTGAATGTTTGTTTGTAACCTGTTCTGAGCTCCCGGAGGACGAGATAGAAATTGAATTAAATAAATAAAATAAGTCGAGGATGTAGAGGTGGAGGACATTTCAGGTTGAGGAGGGGGAGTGGCTTATTGCCATGGGCTAGGGGAGGGAGATGGAGAAAGGGAATGCCATTGGGGACTTGGGGAGGGATTCAAAATATTTTTAAAAGCTTGTGTGTGTGCCAATTGATATTCAACTGGCACCTGCATCACTTTTATGTGCCCCAACAGAAAATCAGCAGGCCCGTATAAGGTCTAGGTGGCTAGGACGCCCAGAATTATCCCCCAATGTTTAGTGTCAGTGCCCAGACAGGGCTCAGCACTGAATATCACGGGATAATTTAGTTGGTGACAATCAGCATTTAAAAAAACACTGAGCACCACTGGCTGAATATCAGGGGATTACATGTCACACATCCAAATTTTTCTGTTTGAGTGCTATGGATTTTTTAAAGCACTTATGTGGTTGCCAATGTTGATGACTGTATAAGTGCGTTTGAATATTGACCTTATTATTAATGTTTGTGATGGGAGTAAGCACGTATTTATTTAATATTTCTGAATCCTTTGTTTAAAATTCAGATATCTGATAAACAACTTTACTATAGTAGCAATACGGGTTAATTGGCAATTTAATATGACATGTTGTATAATAAATTGTGATATATCGAGTTAAACTAAGTTAAAAAGAAGCCATTTCTCCTAGGGAGAATTAATAACGTCTGGCCATGTTAAATCATGTTATGTCACAGCAACTCTGTCAGAAAACTCTATGAGAAGTAGGCAATTAGCCCTTGCCATTACTGAATTTAATTGTTTGCGCAAATCATATCTTACTATGTGTGCAGTAATTAAAAGAAAATAATTTGCTTTGGAGCCTAGCCATATAGCATGTGTTAGATACCAAAAAATAGTTCTTATATAATTATAGGGGGATATATACATCTCGAAATGATAGGCACCACGTGATTGCACTTCTTTTTAAGCACTTTGACCCAAAGCGATCCAAGTTGTTCACGTAACTTAATTGCTTAACAAGTTAATCAGTGCTGATAACTGGAAATTAATACCTAATAATTGACACTAATTGGTACTAATTAGAAGCAATGGGACTCATAATCGAAACTTAAACATGTCTAAAAACCTGCCTAAGTCAGCACTTGGATGAACAAAAGACAGGTCGTCCAAGTGCCGATAATCAAACCGAATTTCTGGATGTATCCAGGGACTTTTCAGGCTTCTGAATGCCGCTGTATGTTCAGAGCTATCTGTATGTATCTGGAGGAGTGGTATCTGGGCGGGATGTGGGGCAACCTAGACTTAGTCGGCCTGCAGGGATAATCAGAATTTTCAGGAAACTTCCTGGACGAAACTTATACTTTGTGAGTTAGACAATGTAAAAGCAGGTATAAGTGCCAAAACATTATCCAAAGTGACTAGATAACCACTGCAGAGACAACGTAAAGATCCCCACACACTCCCCAGTGATTACTAACCCCCTCACACTACCTCACAAGCCTTAGGAGCCTGGGCCAATCAGTCCTGGGATGGACCGGAAAGGGGTATGCCCGCCTCATTTTGACGGAGGCGGATCTGACGGCCGGCCGGTAGGAAGACCCGGCCGGCTGGCCAAATTTGAAAGGTTAGTGGGGGTCCGGAAGGGGGGACATCTTCCGGCAGGAGGGGTTGGGCACTCTCCTGCTGGCAATCGTATGTAGGGGGTCTTCTTCTGGAAGGAGAGGTTTGGCACCCTCCTGCCAGCGATTGTGTGTGTCTTCTTCCGGCAGGAGGGGTTGAGCACCCTCATGACGATGATCGTCAGGGTTGGGGGGTATTCTGAGCAAGAGGGATTGGGCATCCCTCCTGCTTCATTTGTTTCGGGGGGAGGGGTGGGGGGGAGAGACAGGCGGCAACTATACCTATGGCGGCAGGGAGATCCCTTGCCATGATAGGTATAATGGCCGCATCTATTTACAATGTAGGCCAGCATTTTGCTGGCCTACATTGTACGCATCTCCCGCTGGCCTAGGGAGACGCGTAGGACCACCTAGGTTCACCTAAGGCTACCGCCTAGCCTTAGGTGAGCTTAGGCGAGCTTGCGGGCCTCCCTAGGCTCTTGGAGGTGCCTTCAATATAGGCAGCCTGCCTGGGGAGCATTTAAAAAAAAACAAAATGTGTGTCCCGATTGGCTGATTAGACAGCTGTAGGACGCCTACAGCTGCCTACAATTGGGACGCAGTTTGCAGAATCAGGGCCTTTGTATTCAGAAATATATGTCCTCAAAGCTATCCTTCTAGGCTTCTCTTCTTCATAAAAGAGAGCATTTCTAAATACACCAAGCCTTCCTTGGCTTTACCCCGGTACCAACGTGTGGTTTAGGGAAATTCAGTGAATAAAAATGTTGTGGCGTAAAAAGAGAACTGATTCTGCAGCATATACTGAGGGTACCACACAGAAACCCACTATTTTAGGGGTAGACAATCCCACTTTATTTAGGCAGTGTGTAGTCTCATCTGGGCCTAACCCTGGACTTCCTGTGTAACTGACGACATAGCCACTACCTCTGATATTGTAACAAAATTTGTCATTGTATTCTGTGAAATCAGAGCGTAAAAGAAATGCGGCTTGTCGTTGGTTAACATGGTTCATATGTAAGAAAATGATAAAAGAAAATGCAGAATTAAAAGAGAAATTAGCCAAAGAGAAGGAATGCACCCTATTGGAACAGGAAAAAGAATTTTTAGTAACACAGAATTCTTGCTTACGGTACCATTCAGACTCTTTAAAGGAGCAAGTCCAGAAGCAAATAGTTCAGGAAGATCCCAAACACAAATTGCAGCTTTGGAAGTACAAGCAAGTCAGGTTCCAGGCTTAAAACATTTAGTTAGGGAGCTCACATTGCAGGCACCCATCCTAGATGAAAATGCAGACCATGCCCATTGCCACAGGGAAATATAAAGCCTAAAACAAAAGCTTCAGGATCCCCATTTACAAATTTCAGCCATCACTGGGCTTCCATATAAATAGTCAGATACAAATAGAGCTGCAGCTAAGCCTGTGTCAGCAGTGATAAAGGTATCACAATCTCAGCCCATAGAAGGAGGGGTCACACAGACTGTTAGATCTCAGCCCTTATCCCAAACAGATATGGAAGTCATATCAAAGCAAGTAGGCAAAATAGACCCCCATAATTTTCCCTGTGCCTATGTGGTACTGTGGAAATTAGAGCAAGATGAGAGACTAGATGCAGATGAATGGTAATTAAGATTCTTCACTTCTGTATTAGACCAGAATATGCAGAACAGATGGACAAGGCCATTAATGTAGCCAAAAAAGGTGGGCTTCTCCTTGCTCCACTTGACAACTGCTGCTTGTGTCTCTTTTGGTATGAGAAAGTTCGAGTGATCCAACAAGATAAAATGAAGGAATAGAAGATTATGTCCGTAGAGCAGTTCTATTATTAGTAATGACTGGGTTAGCTGATGGAAGATCTCTTAGATTGCCACATAGATACAGAGGACCATAGAGAAATTTATCAGGGAATGCATCCTGCCATGGCAAGAGCTTTGTATTCTTGGGCACCGGATGAACCAGCTTCTGCCAGAGATCTGTGTGTAAAGGCCATGAATGTACAAAAGTATCAGCCCTATGCTTCACACCCAGTAGCTGCAGCTGGACCTATTTTATACTCTGATCTAAAGCCATATCAGAAATAGGCCCCAGTACTGCATCTAAAACCCTAGTACATAGACACACACCTAGCTGGCGTTCTGATCTAAGCGCTCATGAAAATAGGCCTTTAACTGAAAAAGTCAGCACCTCAGTACTTAGATGCTGAAACCCGCATGCTAGCTTGTGACATTTTAAAATCTTATGATAAAAACATGAGGTATTGGAATGAGAAACCAAGCCATGTCCTCATAGCACGAGTTTTGTACCTTTTTATGCAAGACTTCCAAAAGGAGAAAAATCTGCCCCCAGATAAGCAGGAAGGTATAGCTGCCTCTCCTATTCTGTCAAAAAGAAACCTTGTCTCAGCCCTTCCTAAAAGTACAGATTTCTATGAGACATGAGGAGATGCGTCCAGTCTGGACTTCTCCACAAGAGTGGCCACTGCAGATTGCAGTGGGACCTAGGTGGCAGACATGTGGTGTAGGCTGGACAAGAAAATAGTATGTAAAATATTGTTCTAACTGACCTTGATAATGTAGAAAAGTTTTGCTAGATAGTAAAAGAAAGTTGTGCTCCAAGTGACCTTGAAATGTTTCTTTTTCCTCTTAGCCCTAGTACTGCAACACTTCAAAATACCTCAATAACTAACATTGTAAACCACTGTGCCTTCAATTAAACCTCTCTTGTATTTTTGTAGATTGGAGTACCCCTGCTTGCATTCTCTTATGACTGTGTGACAGAGCCTGGGAATGGAGGAATGTCCTAGGAATGAAATAAGCAGAGCAATGGAGCAATTGACTTAAGTTTTTTTAAAATTTCTCTTTCAGAAGTTCAGAATCCAGACATGGCTATTCCAGACCATTTTTACTATGCCTTTTCTGATTATCTGTAAATTTACTTTGCTCATGTATGCACACAAAGAAGTACTTCCAGCGCTGTGACCTTATATTGGGAATCCAATGGATACCAAATATGACTATGATTCTTTTTGATATAATAGTGTGTTTATTTACAGATTAAATTCAGCCTTAAATCCTTGACCAAGAGAAGAAAGCCTACTGAAGTTCTACATTTGTTTTGTTGTGTTATGTGATCTCTGTGTTGTCTGTCTGTTTTAGCTTATGGGGGTACCCCAGGAAACATTACACATTGACCATTTCCAGAGCTTTGCCACCCACTTTACTAGTCCAAGTGGTACCATATCCCTTTCCAAAAATATTCTCTCACAAGCAAGAAAGCTCCTTATGAAAACCATGCTCACAATGATTTAAGCTATGGCTCACACAGTCCAATTATAGTTTAGTTAGGGGTTATCTTATAAAATAGTGTTTAGAAGAAAGAAAAAATAGAAAGCTTTATACTTGGTAAAATGGTGCTCATTGGTATTTGATTTCATGGTTCTATATATAAATAAAGAAAAAAAGGATCTCTCTTTATATACCAGGTATAATCAATACAGTGCACATTTCTGACATGTTATTTTGGTATTACACTCAGTACATGTTTATGGTCTCTCTAGAGTGACATAATAGTAATGTAAAAAACATAAAAAGGTGTATCTTCTGAATGTCCTATTAAGCATATTAAGTACATGAGTATTGTTTCTCTTTTGTAAAACAAATATCACTTTAAACACATTTATATTATTTCTATTAGAACTATAATAACTAAAGCATTGAAGTCAAACATCCATAGTAAGACTTTTTCCTTGGAAAATTACATACTGGGAATGGTATTCTAGATTGTTTCACCCTCATTTATTCTTATTATTCTGGCCATTTTAATTCCCTTTTGAACACTGGGAATTTAGCACAGCTTAATATATTGGACCCATTGGTTCATGGTTCTGAAGTTTATTGTATTGAATTTCACCACACCTGATCAGTGGCCACTATAAATGCACATGACATGAATCTCTTTCAGTTGAAAGGAAACTCTGGAGTGAGGGGGCATAGGATGATGTTGAAAGAGGATAGACTCAGAAGTAACTTCAGAACATACTTTTTCAGAGAAAGGGTGGTGAATGCATGGAATGGCATTCTAGTAGAGGTGGTAGAGATGAAAAATGTATCTGAATTAAAGAAATCTTGGGATAAGTACATTGAATCTCTAAGGGAAAGGAGGGGATAGTGAATGGCATAGTTGGGCAGACTAACTAGGCCATACTGTCTTTATCTGTCTTCATTTTTTTCTGTTTCTATATATTAAATCAAGTATCACCAGAAGTATAATATTGATGCCTTTCTACGAATCATGAGACTAAAAGTTCATTTCAACTCACTTTTGTGACCTTGAACACAGATTGTAAGCAATTCTGGGAAGAAACATTAGCTATACATTTTATTGTGTACTACACTATGTGCCCTGATAAATTCTATTGCCAGTGTACTATTATTTATCTACTATTTATCTAGTAGATGAATCATCACTGCATTCATCCATATTCTGTACAGTATACCTGGCCATCATAAATGCACATGAATCAAGTCTCTTTCAATTGAAAGGAAACTCTTGAATGAGGGGGGCATAGGAATAGGTTGAAAGGGGTTAGACTCAGAAGTAACTTCAGAAAATAGACTTAAATGAAAAACCTGTCCATTGACTGATGTGCCATGATTCGCTATGCTCTTACTTTTCCCTGCTATTTCTAGAAGATAAATAAGTGGAAAAAGGATGCAGAGTATTTCTCACGGAATTCTTTCATACTCCTCTTGAGTTTGTGTGTAAATTTGTATTTCTTTTTAGGGTGATTTATTGTGTGTATCTTATTTCTGTTTTGTTTCTATGTGTGTATCTATATCTTTGTGTATATGTGTGTTTGTATATGTATGCACGTTCGATATGTGTTAGTGTACATGTATGTTTGAATGCACTTCTGTACATGAATGCTTGCATGTATATGTCTCTGCATGAGTGGGTGTATTAGTATGGTGCTCATTTTCAAAGCAGATAGGCAATTTGTTTTTGGCACTGTGAGGTGCCCATCTGCTAAAAACACCCAAATCTCAATGTTGGAAAGTCAGAATTTGGACATTTCATATTGCAATTTGTCCAAATAGCAAGGGGGGAGTATTGTGGGCTGAACTAGGGAGGGCCTAAAAGGAGGACGTCCAACAGCAATTTTTGAACAGGAAGAATTGTCCATGTCTAAGGATGGATTTATCTAGATCTGTTTAAGTCACATCCAAGTGCTCTGATTGAGCATTGACCACTGGAGAGATTAAGGGCTGACCACACTGAATAAGCACATTGAATATGTAAAAGATACATCTGCATTTATTGAAGACCCATTGAATGTAATTCTAATTCATGTAGCTTCATAGGATATGGCTGTAATAAAAGGTACATACCTTTAATTTTGGAAGAAAAGATAAACATAGTGTCATAAGGAGAATGAGTTTTGTGGCTCCCTACAGCTCCAGAGAAAAATCTCTGATTCCATAAACCTATCTATGGGAGCTCAGAGTATGCAGAAAACCCCTGGAAGAAAAGAAAACTCTAGATAAAACATTACTAGGGTGGGGAGTCGACCAGGAGGTATGGGACCCTCCTAGCTTATGGCTGCCCTACAGAAGAAACCTAGAGGTGATGCGTTTTTCTTTATTTACTAAGCTGCATGTAATGACCACAAAGAGAAAGTTGGAGAGGCAAAAGATTCTGCTTAAAGTGCTTAACTTCCTAAGAATGTAGAACTATCTGGAAGCCAGGCAGCAAAAGAATCATCTGACCTTATGGGTTGCAATGAACAAGGAATTGCTGATACGATTAAGGTATGGACCAGCAATTCCCAAACCTGTTCTGGGAAAATCCCAGCCAGTCAGGTTTTCAGGATATCTACCATGAATATTCATGGAATTAATCTGCATACACTGCATCCTTGCATGCAAATCTATCTAATGCATTTTTATTGTGGATATCTTGAAAACCTGGCTGACTGGAGCTCTCCCAACATAGGGTTGGGTATCACCAGTATAGACACTAACCTACAAAAGCTTCTTTCTTCAATTTTTTAGTCCATTCTTCCAAAGGTACTCAGAATGGGTTACAAGAATGTATTCACAGTAAACAGTAGCAGAAAGACAATACAATTACACAATTTACACGGATAGAACAGATGCCCACATTTCATACATTATAGTTACTTTACCTGGGAACAGAGTATAGTACCTATAGTTCTGTACAACACTCAAATCAAGTCAAAAGGTATTTATGGTCTGCTGGTATGTAAAAAGATAAGTTTTTACAGCTTTTCTGAAGTTCAGGAGTCTATCCACTGATGTAATGGAAGAAGGGATCTGATTCCAAAATTTGGGCAGACACTTCTGCGGGTACCTTATAGAATCTAGAAGAAGACACAGCTGTCTCTCCTCCTATGACCGTAAAGGTCTGCTTGGGACACTCATAGATTGGTAATTTGTCCGCTATATAGCCTGGAACCATAGTTTGGAAGGTTTTATAAGTCAGTACTAGGCCTGTAAAGATACCCCACTTCCATATAGGCAAAGAGCAGCAGTTAATGCTGGGGAGACAGGGTCATGGTAGCCTAGATTTTTCAGCAAGCAAATTGCTGCATTCTACACATGCTACAGTTGAGAACTATGAATTATTAGTTCGTTTATGCATTGCAGGATGCTCAGTAGTTAATACCAAAAGGGTAAAAGGTCAAGGATTTGATATACTGACTTGCTGTGGGTACAAAGTGGTTTACATATACTATATTCAGGCACTTTTTCTGACCCTAGTGGGCTCACAATCTAAGTTCCATTACCATTTTCATCTCCACCCCCTCCCTGCAGGAGAGCATTCCTGGTTTCACCACCCTCTCCATGAAAAAAAGTACATGCTGTTATTCCTGAGTCAACCCCCTGCAACCTAAATGCATATCCTTTAGTTCTATCACCTCCCTGTCTTTAGAAAAGGTTTGTTTGTAGAAAGTAAAGCTGTGACCAAGCAATATTAATTTCTCCATCATTTCCTAATTGTTGGGACCAAAAAATATAAGCATGCTATGCATTCCCCAGCTGATTCATCTCTAAAAACAGAGGCAACAAGCACTGTACTTTCAGGTCTGCTAAAGTAGTTCTGTGGAGTCACTCCTAGGTTGCTAGAATTAAATTGGGCTAAGTGGTTTTTCTGAGCACAGCACCTGTCATATCTTGTCTTCTCTTCCTAACTTCAAAGATATGAAAGTCATAAAATCAAGCCCTGAATGGGTCAGAAGTCATCAACTTGCCTGATTGATGCTTTGTCACTTTTTGGCTCATCACCTCAGTTGTATTTTCCTCTGCAGTTTCACTGCCCTTAGTATGGCTGTTTTGAAATATAGGTTACAGGCAGAGCCAGTGTTGGGAGGGAACAAACAGCTACAGGGGACCCCGTTATTAAGGCATCTCTTCCCCTTCTCCCCACCACAGTCCATCTCCCTCCCTTCCCCTCGCCTTCCAGGCCTTCTTTAAAAATCAATCTCCCTTTTCAGAGGGGCCCCAGAGTGGCAGCCATCCACTCAGGCGGCCTGTGGCTACCACGAAGCTTTATCTCTGCTGCGATTCGCCCAGGAAACAGGAAATTGTGCCAGAGAGGGGCGGATCACAGCAGAAGGAAATTTTCATGGCAGCTGCGGCGGAGCCCCTCTGAGAAGGGAAATTCTTGCACCAAAATTGCATCACTCTTCTTCTATCCGCTACTTCCTCTGCCGCTGCTGCATGTTGCAGTAAGCAGCAGCGGCGAGAGGAAGCTGTAGGACCTTCCATAACGCTGCGCACACTGCCGGTGTCAATTCCGATCCATCTCTTCTGAAGTCACTTCCTGTTTTTGAGGGCAGGGACCAGAATTACTGCCGGCCACTCCTAATCATCCAGCCATTGCTGCATCAGTAATAAGTATTCCTCCCCTTCTTTCTCATAAACTCAGAGGGGGGGGGACATCTTCTTCCATAATAACCCCAACACTGCTTCAGGAGGTGGAACCAGCAACGTCTTCCCATCCAAGATGGTGCCTGACTTAAAAAAAAGATGCCAATGGCGTTCATCCAATCAGTGCATCGCTGACATTTAAAGGACTAATACGCGGATGTAGAAAAATACCTTCCACTCATTCGCTGCATTTAAATCACATGGTTCTACATTATGCAAACGAAAAATACATCATTGCTCTCTCTCTCTGCCTAAGTAATGATTTTTACAACTGCTGCCGCTTCCATTATTCTTCAACTGGTCAATTGGGGGGAGGGTTACCAGTTCAACTTATGATCCCTTCTGTGTGTGAGAAGTCATATAAAGTTGTTTTATGTGTGGCGGTAATGGCAGGTTCAGATCCGGGGAGGGGGCAGGGAGGAAGGGAATCAAGGGCTCTCTCCCTAATTTGTCCTGGGCCCCAGCATGCCTAAAACTGGCCCTGGTTACAGGGGGGTATGCTCATCTAAGTATGATGATAGAATCCAACTCACTGAAGCTTCTGGGATGTAATCGCAATAAAAGATTTGAGATTATGTTCGCTCACAATAATTTTCCTATTTTTATGACCTCAAGAAAATAGTTTTTGCTGCTGCTACTGAAAAATCTTTTTAATGAGCTCCACAGGAAAGAGAAAGTGTCTTGTACGTTTTCTTAGAAATGAACCAAAGATAGAATGAGAGAGATACGAGATAAAATGTAGTTCTTCAGAGAAGGAAACATATATCAGTGTTAGTTATAAGAGACAATTCAGATGCTTGCAGAGAAAAAAAAAATCCAAATCCATGTCAATAGTGAGTTAAGCTGACATTTGGAGACCCCTATGAACAACTGTGTAGTAATATTTAAATACAGTCATGTGCTAAATGAAATTGCCCTAGAAATACAAGATGTGAAATTGGAATATTTTATTCTTTTGCCTATGGTTCAGCAGATGATTTATTCCTAAGGACATCAGCCTCAGCTAATAAGAAGAGGTTCATGTCAGTTAACGAAAAACTAGGTAATGCATGGTCTCAGCTTTGCCAGTAGAGTGTCTGTAGTGCAACTTTGAAATATGCCGGTACAGGCTTACCTATGCCCTCTGATTTACTTTTGTCTGGACTTATTCCAGTATGTACAGTATATTGTCCCAATGTTTCTTCCTTCTCATTTGTCTTTTCAGCTTAATTAGAACCAAACTCTAAAAGGAACATCTTTCTGTGAATCTTCATGTTTGACTATCTGGAATTTACCTGCTTCTCCTTTCCTGCCTACCCCCTACCATACCCCCTCTTTTACAAACACATAGCATGGATTTTAGTGCCGGCAGTGGGGGTAACTGCTCCGTCGCTCATAGAATTCCTTTGAGTTCTAAAAGCTGCACTATGCGTTTGTAAAAGAGGGGGGTAAGTCATCGCAAGAATACCTTTGCTCAGAAGCCACAGATTGCTGCTTCTGACCTTTTTCCTGTTTAGTCACAAAGAGGTCTTCATAATCACCATTAACATTCACACTAAAAGCAGTGTTGCAAAATATAAAAATAGAGCACTATATAGTAAAAAAAAAAAAATTATAATAATAATTAAAAGGCTCCCTCATGGTCATAATGAGGTAGTACTAGTTACCCAAACATCATATAAATGTGGGAACACAATTTAAGGTTATGATTTTAACATTTAAGGGTGTTTATAATATGGATCATGTATACCTTGGGGAGTGTCTCACTTCTCATGCTCCAGACTAGTCATCGTTTTACAAGGAAGAAATTTATTACAGATTCCGTTCTTAAATATTAAATCTTATGATTTTCCTTGTGATATACCATAGTGATGGCTGTTGATTTCTTTCTGAGGAGTACAGAGATGTTCATCTACTAACTAGATGTGATGGGTGGGCCATTTTGATAGGACGTCTAAGTGTGACATATGTTTCCAGCAAAACATCTGAAAGTTGAGGCCGGGAAACATCTATTTTCAAAACACTAGAAGTCCAAATTTTTCTTTGAAAATGACCTATTTGGATGTTTTGGCCATCAGGATATCCAATTTTTTTTAGCCATTTTCAACCACAAAAACATCCGAGTTCAAAACGTCCAAATCCAGACCATTTGGATATAGGAGGGCCTAGCATTGTAATGGACTGGCAACACAGACATGCTAACAGAGCAGTGGTGCACCCTAGAGGGCACTGCTGTGAACTTCACATAAAGGGTGCCAGATGTACATCTCAACTTAACCCTCTTATAATTTATGGTGAACCCTCCAAACTCTCTCAAACCTACTATACCCACCTGTCTCGCACCACAATAGCCCTTATCGCTGCAGGTGACACCTATATAATAGTAAGGTAGGGTTTTGGTGGCCTCACACTTTCCACCATAAATGTAGTGGAGTGGCTTATGGGCCTGGGTCTTCGTTTCTATGGTTCACTAGCCCACTTAGGATACCTGTGTTCTGCTCTACTAGGCTAACTCATTCCAGGTGCTGCTGTTTTTGAGACAAGTATGTACTGCTTTATTTAGATCTTTTTGGAGTAGTATTGGGGAGGGTCATTTCTTAATCCCTCCAGTGATCAGCTGGTCAGTCTGGGTTTCTTTTTGGCACTTAGATGCTTTTGAAACAAGTCAAGCTAAAGAAGTGGCCAATATTACAGCATGAAGCTGGATAGCAGAACAAGGCTTACGTCCATGTCTCTATTCCTCTGATGATTAATACCTCAAACTATGCTGCACACCACGAGAAAGGGGTGATTAGGGCAATTCCTTTGGCTGCTGTCACATCTTCTCCATTCAGCAACTGATAGCCAAGTATGCTACCAGAATCCCTGTTGAGACCGGAGATGCTGGTCCTGCTGTTGATTCAAGGGAAGGAGCTCTTGAAGCCCAGGGGCTTGAGGTTTCATTATCTTCTCTGGATACCAATCTGCTGCTGTATCCTGCATCCTCTGCGAAGGAAACGAGATTTCCCAATCCTGCGGAAGCCACTGGTTTGTGTAGCCCAGTCAAGGGCATCTCTAGTGTTTGAAGAGCAGAGGAGATTAACAGCAAAGGAGCGAGTGCTAGAAGTGTGCATGGCGCCGAGTCTCCCGCAGCATTAACATTAGAAGGCATCTGACAAATTATGAAGAGGCTAAATGCAACAGTCACCAAACTTAGTGGAGAGGTCTTTATTACATAAAGTTGATTTACTGACCAAACAGCTACATGATATTAAATGTGATGAAAATGAACAGATTCAACAACAAGAGATTAATGGCCTGTTTTACAAAACCGTGCTAGCCGCTGCTGTGCGGTAACGGCCCCGAAGCCCATAGAGATTTAAAGGGCTTCTGGACTGTTGCTGCGCAGCTTTGTAAAACAGGCTGTAAAGCTATTCAGAACTTAACTTCTGTGATGGCCAAGGACAAATTGTTGATTCATAGATATAACAACTTGAAAAATATAATAGAAGATTGAATTTACATTTACGGAATTTTCCAAAATCACCTGGTTTGACTCTATTGGACACATTTAAGAAATATTTAATGAGTCTGAGTATATAGTACAATCATACGTGTACTATACTGTATATTCAGACTTTCATTTGCATTTTTATGTTTTTATTGTGAAGAGCGAATAATAAATCATCTTTCAGAACATCTACATCCACAGTCTTTTGTTTTTATCATTGGATTCTTTATTTAAACCTGAATAGCTTAGAGACTTCCTAGATTTGAAAAAAATCACAGCTGGTTAATTGATTGGGTAATAATCATATGAGGGAGATTAAATCCTCACTAGTTCTCTTTAACTTTCTGACCCCCCCCCAGCATGTGGTGTAAGAAAGAGATGGTTTATTCTTACTTTATATGTAAGATTATTCTTCTTATTCTCTGTTTTGCTTTTCCAAGTTTTTTTTTACTTGTAACTATTTGCTTAAAGCAATAATTAAAAAAAACAAACAAACCAAAACTGGTGTAGCTCCTGATGTCTAAGTTCTGTCCTGGATATCTTAGGAAATATTTGATTCACTGAAAGGCATCCAAGTGCTAGGCACGCCTCCAACATGCCCCCATCAACTTTTGATGAGTGGTGGGCCATAATCAAAAGCAACGTCTTAAGTCCGATTTGCACTTGAGTGCTAGTTGCCCAAAATCGGCAGCAGCAAAATGTCCATTCTTGAAAAGTATGTCTAAACTATTCTTTTTTCAAAAATCGTCTATCTATACGTCCAAGCATTTGATCGTCCAGACCGCCACTGCATCTATCTTTATACCACATTCTCGACCAAAAATTTGTCCAACTCCCAAACGCCTAGAACAAGACCTTTTAGACATGGAAGGGACCAGCATTGTGATGAACTGGCCATCGGGACATGGCAACAGAGCAGTGAAGCACCTTACAGGGCACTAGTGTGAACTTCACAAAAAGAGTGCCACATAAACATCTAACCAGAACTCCCATATATGATATGGTGAGCGCCCCCAAAACCCACTATACCTATCTGTCTACATCCCCAATAGCCCTTATGGCTGCAGGTAGCACCTATATGGCAGTAGAGTGGGGTTTGGGAGTGTTTTGGTGGGCTCACATTTTCCACCATGAATGCAGTGGTTAGAGTGGCTTATGGGCCTGGGTCCTCCTCTCTATGATTCAGTAACCCAGCCCCCAGGCTACTTAAGACACCAATAGCAGGTGCTGATGTTCCAGAGGCAGGTATGTATGTTTTTATTCTGAACTTTTTGGGGGTGTGACGAGGTCAGTAAACACGGGGGGGGGGGGGGAGGGGGAGTGTGTATGTGTTTTTACTTTGTCTCTGCAGTGGTTATCTGGTCACTTTGGATACCTTTTTGCCACTTATACCTGCTTTTATTTTGTCTAACTCACAACATATAAGTTTCTCATAGCAAGTCTCATCAAACATTCGATTATTCCTGCAGGACGACTAAGTCTAGGTTGGCCCACATCCCGCCCACAACCCACTCTAACCACTCCTCCAAAAATGCCCCTTTTAGCTCTGGGCACACAGCGTGATTCAGAGGCCTAAAATGTCCCTGGATACGTCCAAAAAGCCATTTCGATTATCGACATTTGGATGACCTGTCTTCTAGGACGACCAAGTACCGACATAGGCGGCTTTTTAGATGTGTTTAAGTTTTGATTATGAACCCCACAGCAGCTAAGAAGCCTAGCAAGAAGTCTAGAAAGTTGGCATGTAAAATCAGCATTTGGACATTCTGGTGATTAGGACATCCAAGTGCCAGTTTATACCATCTTTTAGACATCTTTCTTTTTTGAAAATGAGCCCCCTAATTTCTTGGGAGGTATACTATTTGCTTGGTGCCAAGATTCAAGATGTACAGGGAGTTTGTTGAGATTCATGAAGCATACTGATTACTGTCTGCTTATTAAATTTAATGATACCTCTACTCATAACCCTAGTCCCCTCTACCCTCTGCTTACCAGCCTAGCCAGCAGTTAAACCATCCCCTATAATTGTAACTCCTACCTTGTCTGTCTTGATTGTTTAGATTGTAAGCTCACTCAAGTAGAAACTATCTCCTTTGTGACTCTGTACATCTAGTAGAGCTCTAGAAATAATTAATAGTGGTAGTAGTAGCTGGGCATCCCATTGAACACATGAAAAAATGACATCATGGCTCTGGGAGAAAGTGTGAAACAGATAGGCGAACAAGTGGTATTCTCATCAGTCCTACCTGTCAAAGGTAAAGACCAAAACAGAGACACTTGTATCCTGGAGATGAATGCATGGCTGAGTGGATGATGTCTTTGAGAATGTACAGAAGAAAAAATGTGGAACCAGATCCTGGATTTCCAAGAGATTAAAAATGGTGCAGTTTATTAATGTATCAAACAAAAATGTATCACAATGTACTAAAAATCAACCTTATTCCAACAGTGTAAGAGCTATAATTTTACTGCACCCCGGTTTACTGTCAATGCAGTAAAATTATAGCTCTTACACTGTTGGAATAAGGTTGATTTTTAGGTACATTGTGATACATTTTTGTCTCGAGGGTTCTTGGACCATACATTGATTTTGCAAGGGCCACTGAGCAGAGATGGTAGCGTGTGGTGCAGTGGTTAAAGCTACAGCCTCAGCATCCTGAGGTTGTGGGTTCAAACCCACACTGCTCCTTATGACCCTGGGCAAGTCACCTAATCCCATCATTGCCATAGGTACATTAGATTATGAGCCTGCTGAGACAGACAGGGGAAAATGCTTGAGTACCTGAAAAAAATAATGTAAACCATTCTGAGCTCCCTTGGGAGAACAGTATAGAAAATTTAATGAATAAATAAAGAAATAAAATCTATCAAAGAAGGGAAGAAGTATCATCTGCAGCAGACTGGCTAACCTACTGAAAGGGCTTTAAACTTGGATTATTGGGAAAGGGTGAACAAAGTCCCAGGTAAGTAAAAGCTCTCATATAGGTTGGAAGTTTATTTCTTTTCCTGATCCTAATTTTTATGGACTAAATAAGAGTTAGTTAATGTTTCCTTTATATGTTATATTAAATGTAATTTCTAGATCTGTAGTAAGTAGCAAAAGCAATGCTTGTATGTAAAATTGAAAATCTTATAAATAAATAAAAAAAGCTCTCATATAGGTAAAACATTTAACATCTCTTTTAGAAATGGTTAACAACTGGATAACTGTATATGTTAAAGCCCAAAGCATACAATTTATTTTGAAGAATTGGAAGAACTGGGATAGGTTAAATTACACTTTCTGGTGGGAATCCCTTTGTTATACTTTTAAAATGGAGCGTCTGATGGCTATACAGCAGGGAAGGTACAGGAAATTTATGGATGTTTGGGAGCCGTTGACTATATTTTGTAAGGAATGATAACTGACTTTATTTTATTGACCTTAAACACACATCCAAGGTGTGTGTGTGTGTGTGTGTGTGTGTGTGTGGGGGGGTGTACTGGAATTGTTTTGAGGAATTTTTAGATAGTTTCTTGTAGGTATTTATTTTCTTGATTAATAGGTGGGAAGGTGGGGGAAAATAATTGCTTATTACTATATGTAAGTTTATTGTGCTTTTCTTGTAATATTATATGTACACAAATTATTTGTATGCACAGTTGTAGTTGGAAAATTTAATAAAGATTATAAAAAAAAAGCCCAAAATATAGGAAATAAGGTTATGGATCTAGAAGCTGTAATGGAAGAGGCTGGCTTAGATGTAATGGTAGTCATGGCTCACAGAAAATCATAACTGGAATATAGCTATATTGGGCTACAATCTGTTCAGGAAAGACGGGGTAGGATGAAAGGGAGAAGGAGTGGTGTTATATGTTAAAGATAATATTAAAGCAACAGAATTCTAGGGATTATAGGGTAAGGAGATAGGTTAATCTGGAATGAGGGAATGAAATATATATTTTCATTAAAGTGATATATAGGCCTTTTTCACAGGTAGAAGACGTGGACAGATATGTAATTGCCTATATATCCTTTATAATAAAACCCTAAGTGCGCATGTGTACTTACAATGGCGTGATCCCTGCATCGTGATTTGTGCCTCCATGGCCATGTTCGATTTGTGGTGCTTGCGATGGTTTGCAGCGCATGCGGCGTGTAACACAGTGGATTGTCTCCTGAGGTGTGGCAGTGGTGATAGCATTGATAGCTACTGCATGATTTAACGTTAAGTTTTATCTTACCTGCTTTTATGGTTTTAAATTTTGTTCTATTTTAACTGTGTTAAGGCTTTTACTTTGCTTTTATTTTCTTCAGTTATTTCCTCTGTGATCTCTCTGCTGCCGTGCAGCGGCGGCGCGTTCCTGAATCCACCCCTCAACTTCCGGTACATGACATTTAAAATCAGTCACTTTGCGGCGCACGCAGGTTCTGCTCCTTAATGCGCTCCTTTGTGCGATACTGCAGTGCGGATTGTGGATTATTTCTAAAGTCATTTTCAAATCCAAAAAAACTACAAAAAATTAAATAAAATTTCTAACCTTTGCTTAATAGCTCCTTTTTTTTGTGCTATACTATTGGAAACTGACGTATATGCTCCTCATACTCCTAATTCTAATTTTGCAGATATGGAGAATACACCATCATTTATTCCGGTCTTTTGGGGTCGTAGACCCATAAAAATCGAACCTAATCAGATTAACATGCACACTATTTCACCACCTAATTTAAAATTACTTTCTACTGATAGAACATCTTCCACTAACTCCAAATTACCTCAAAAGCTCAAGTTCAAATCTTTAAATATATGCTTAATTAATACTCGCTCTATTAAAACAAAATATCATCTTATTAGAGATCTTATTATAGATCATTCGATAGATATATTATTTCTAACTGAAACGTGGTTATTTGAGGGTGATGAAGCGTATCTTACTTTTGCCTGTCCAGATGGTTTCTCCTTTTTTTATAACCATCGTTCCAAAAAAAAAGGGGGAGGACTAGCTGTAATATTTAAAGAATTTTTACTGACCCAGGTGGATCAATCTATAGGCAATGTGCCTATTGAATATTTGCAACTTACCATACAAACAAAACCTAGAACAGATGTATTACTAATTTATCTTCCTCCCCCGATAAATTCTGATAATATTGCCCATCTTCAATCCTTACTTTTTGAATTCGGTAGCTCTTCCTCAAATCCTTTAATCTTGGGAGACTTTAATATCCACTTTGATGATCAAAGCAACAGTTTTACTAAAACAGCTCTTTCCTTTATTAATCAATTAGATTTATGCTCATTAATAACACAACCAACACATCAGGCTGGTCATACCATTGACACAGTATTAATTCCAACATCAGAAAAGAACAACTTCTCCTTAAATTATTGCCGTTCAGTTCCTTGGTCTGATCACTTTCTGATTTCATTGACATATGTTAACCCATATATTAAACCTAATATTAAACAACAAACACTTTCATTCAGGGATTTTACGGAACTTTCATCCGAAACAATACAAGCTACATTTAAACTAGATTTTTCTGAATCAGCTACTACCTCAATAGAGGATTTAACCAATTTGTGGAATAGAGCTATTCAATCTACTTTAAATAAGCTTGCTCCAATACAAAATAAAATCATTTCTGCCCGTAAAATTAGTAACCCTTGGTTTACCGCAGATCTTTTACTACTAAAAAAACAATTAAGATCTCTTGAACGTAGATGGAGGAAGGATAAATCCCATAATAATCTTATGACATACAAGGAGCATGTGAAAACCTATAAAACAAAAATAAATCAAACAAAAATGAAATACTATTCCGGAAAAATTTTAAAAGCTAAAAACCCTTCTATTCTTTATAACATCCTTAATAAAATAACATCAAATAATAAAATACAATGTGATTCAAATAGCAGAGTTCCTACAGCCCAAGAAATTGCTGACTATTTCACTGAAAAAATTATCAACATTAGGAAATCATTCAAAAATTTATCACTTTTAAGTGATTTTGAACAGACCAATCCAGATTTACTATCCTCTAAATGTTCAAAATTCAAAATGCCTAGCATAAATGAGATTGAAATTATTCTAAAAACTCTGAATATCAAAAGTTCAAAAGCTGATCAAATACCACCACTAATTCTTAAACAATATTTTGACATCTTTGGGCCTTTAAATCAACATACGGTACCTTTGGATTGGAAAAAATCATTTATCCGACCAATTACTAAAGAAAAAAATGTAGATCACAATGAACTGTCTAACTATAGACCAATATCTAATATTACATTTCTGGCAAAATTAACAGAAAAAATTGTTTTCAACCAAATTTCAGAGTTTATAGAACAAACTAATGTGTTACATCCGAATCAAACCGGTTTTAGACAACACCATAGTACAGAACACTCCCTCATTGGTATGACAACTTCTATTCAATATTTTTTGGATCATCATCAATCGGTGCTGTTAATTTCGTTGGATCTTTCAGCAGCGTTTGATACGATTGATCACCAGTTACTCCTCGCTCGACTTCAATCTATTGGGGTTACAGATGAAGTTCTAGCCTGATTCACATCTTACTTTAGTGATCGTACTTCTACAGTTATCTTCAATAATTCTTCATCTCTACCTTCTCAGATTTCTCATGGGGTTCCACAAGGATCTATTCTTTCACCTTTGCTTTTTAATATTTTTCTAGCACCACTGATGACACTATGCCAATCCATAGGATTTCATGTTTTTGCCTATGCCGATGATATACAATTATTGCACCCCTTAAATAACAATAACATAAGTGAAATTTCGGTCATTAACGGAAAACTTGATCAAGTTCATCATTGGCTAGATAAAAACAGATTGGCCCTCAATATCAAAAAAACTAATGTTATGCTATTTCCTTGGAAGGATAGTTTTCCTCTTGTTTCTCCAATTTCAATTCATAACACTCCCCTACAATTAGTTAAAAATGCAAAAATTTTAGGAGTAATTTTTGATAATAAACTCAATTATCATGATCATATTAGTAACATTGTGAAAACTACCTTTTATAGGTTGCGTAAAATTCGTTCCATCTCTAAATTTCTCTGTCCCAAGACACTTACTATATTGATTCACTCTTTGGTGATGTCTAAAATTGATTACTGCAATTCTTTATTCAAAGGAATTGCGCTATATGAAATCAAACGACTACAAATTATACAAAATACAGCTATAAAATTAATAACTAAGTCTAAAAAATTTGATCATGTAACACCTCTCCTCAAAAAGGCGCATTGGCTTCCTGTTATTCATAGAATCACTTATAAGTTATGCATAATTATTTTTAAAACTCTAAACAATAAAACCCCTGCATTTTTATTTAGATTACTTATTCCATATTCTGCAAAGAGAATTCTACGATCTAGCGAAAAAAATCTGCTATCTATTCCTTCATTAAAAATTATTAATACGAGGAGACAATTTATTTTTTCATGTACAGCACCACAGACTTGGAACGCCCTCCCTATTTTTTTACGGGAGGAGAAAGAGTTTGGGAAATTTAAAACCGAATTAAAAACCTTCCTTTTTAAAGATGCATTTTCAACATAATTTTATTATTGGACTATTATATTTTACTTTTGTTATACCTGTGTTACCTATTTCCCTTTTGTATTTTCCCTCAATGTTTCTTCTTTACTTTATGAATTGTATTTCATCCCTCCTTACCCTATGTTTAGTAATGTTAAAATTAAGAGCAATTTACCGCTATTTAAGTATTTGTTTATATTGTATTGTTTTCTAAGAATTGTAAATTTTATAGTGTACATCGCTTAGAATGTTTGATTAAGCGATTAATCAAGTCACCTAATAAACTTGAAACTTGAAAACGTGATAGTTGGCGGTGAGAGCAACGGCCTAGACGAGGCGGACAGGGTGCGGGTGCTGCGAGGCATCTGGCTATCAGAAGAGGTGTTTAGTCAAATGAATGAGTCCTCCTGTGCTGGCAAGAATTACAGGATGTAAATACAGGGAAGTGAAGGAGCAGGAAAATGTTGCTGCTGCTGCACAGGGAAGTGGAGGGGGAGGGATGGGAGACAGACGGACAGACGGGGCCAGAGAGAGAGAGAGACAGACAGACACCGGGAGGGAGAGAGATAGAAAGAAAGAAATAAACATACACAGTGGGAGGGAGAGAGACAGAAAGAAAGAAAAAATGACAGACAGCGGCCAAGGAGAGAGAAAAAATAAAGAAAGACAGACAGAAAGTGGCCAAGGAGAGAGACAGAAAGAAAGAAAGACAGACAGCAGCCAAGGAGAGAGAGAGAGAGAAAGAAAGACAGACAGACACATCTATTCTAGCACCAGTTAATGTAACGGGCTTAAAGAATAGTAATAAATATAAAGCGTTTTGGTTATACCACAGAAAGGCAGTATAAAAACCAAACAAACTTGAAGTCATTTGCAGTATAAATATGAAAGGGGAAGTATTATTAATAACTGATTTCAATGTGGAGAGGGTTGATTAGGACATCCCTGTTGCTGTGTTTCTAGCTGTAGACACTCCAGATGGTGTGAATAACATGAGCAGGGATCTTGCAAAGCTTGAAGAATGATCTAGATTTTGGAAGCTAAGATGTAATGCTAAAAAAAGTACAGTCATGCATTTCAGCTGCAAAAAGTGCTGTAATTGTGTATGTTTGTAGAATAGCTTGTTTGTTCAAGAAAGACGCAAATTGCTATCTTAATATAAAAAGATTGAATCATTCCATTGCTAAAAAAATCATAAGAGATAACATTACTCAGAATTGCCAGTGAAGTGACTGGATCAGAATATTAACCAGAAAGTTTGTTATAAAAGTACTTGGGATCTTCTCCTTTATTGTCCGCAATTACAGAACTAATTTCTTGGCATCATGTAGTTAATTACTAGCTGTTTTGATTTAATGAGGAGACTGATGTAGAACACATACTTCTATTAACATTCTCAAGCTCCTGCTCTTTGTATTGCGTGCAATCCACACATAAAATCAATATTATTTGTTTAAGCTTGTTACGGTGATTGACAGATCAGTTATTGCTTCTGCCCCCAAGTGACTGGCTTTCAAGTGTATATTAGCCACTCACACTGGCTAGTTTTGGATCTAAAAACACATTGCTCTTTGAGGCAGACTCGGAAGACATATAAATTGTGTTCTTTTCCCTCAAGCAACAGTGTAGATGCTTCTCTATAAAAGTAATAATTCTTTTATGATTGAGGCACAAGTAGGATGCTTGCTAGATTTTAAAATGTGTGCATCCACATTAATAATAAAAAAAGAAAAGTCAACGGACCTTTACTGATAAAACGGTAGTGTACAGATGGTTTCAAGCAGTAACCAGTCATGTTTTCCTTACAAAGAATTAAGGGCTCCTTTTATCAAGCAGTGGTAGAGCTTTTTATCGCAGGCCAGCGACGTAAATGCTCCGATGCTCATAGGAATTGAATGAATTTCAAAGTATTTACCTTGCTAGCCTGTAGTAAAAAGCTCTGCCGCTGCTTGATGAAAGGAGCCCTAAACTCTCTATAAGAAATATAGAGATGTTTGGGAGCCATTAACAAAATACTGTACAGAATGAATATTATTTTTTTTTCCCTTTTGTTCATACACGTCCAGGGTGGGGAGGGGTGGGTGGGAATAATTTATGATTTCTTATGCTTAAGAACAATTGTTGGGTATAAGGGAGGGGTGGTATTTGGGGCTCCTTTTACGAAGCCGCGTTAGCGGCTTTAGCGCACGCATCTTTTTAGTGTGTGCTAACCACCTGCCGAAAAACTACCGCCTGCTCAAGAGGAGGCGGTAGCGGCTAGCGTGGCCGGCAAATTAGTGCGTGCTATTACGCGCGTTAAACCGCTAATGCGGCTTCGTAAAAGGAGTCCTTGATGTGAGTTAAACTTTGATGTTACATTAAGTGATGTTAAAGTAAAAATGATTGTATCTTATGTTACACTTATTGAAAGTTTTAAAAATGAATAAAGACTTATAAAAAAAAAAAAAGAAAGAAATATTGCACTGTATGGAGAAAGGTAAAGACAAGAAGCAGAAAAAGTGGGAGCTTACAGTTAAATTCCAGACTTTTCAAGATACTACAGATGAACCAAAAATCAAAAAACTAGATTATAACCTTTTCAAAGATGCACTGGAAGTGTGAAACCAAATGAAATTGGTTTCAAAAAGTGGATAAATAACATGAGCTGAATTTTGTTTAATTAAAACAGAGAGTTATGTAAACAACACATTTGGTGCAATGTACGATCCCAGCCAACCAACTTCCTAAATTCTGAGTGTTATTTTGCCACTGCAGCTGAAAAGAGTGTTATCTTATTTCATTAAGTGCCAATTTGCAGAAATGAAATCTATGTTTTGACATTGTTTCAGATCATTGATTCAACCATATCATCATTCTCTTTGTGGTTGGGCTGAGAACTTTTCAGCACCCCCTCATATGCTCAGGTAAAAATCAATGAGATATTATTTCAACTCTTTTTCCTTGCTCTTATGCCCAGACACAATAAGCCATTTTGATTGGCAAAACTGCAGAATTTGCTACGATCTCTCTAATAATACTGTTTTTTATAGTAATAATAATAATAATTTTATTCTTATATACCGCCATACCGAAAAGGTTCTAGGCGGTTCACAACAAGTAAAATTGATACATACAATGGAGATAAAATACAAGAAGTTAAATGAAAAAGAACTTATTAAAAGCTAAAACAGAATACATTAAGATACCAACCTATCAAATAGTTGTGTCTTTAGCAGTTTTCTAAAATCAGCATAAGGAGGATTCCAGAACTTGGAGACATGGTAGATGGCTGGTTAGCTGTTGTGCTCCCTCCTCTAGGCATCAATTGCTGGATTTTAGAGTCATAATTTTTCTTCTACTCATCTGAAAAAATCCTGTACTTATGGCTTCTAGCAAGCAGAAGTTACAAGAAAATTCTACAAAGTCTGCAGGAAAAACAAAAAGGTTAAAAGAGGATCCACATACTTCTAGTGAGACCCCTTAACCAATGGACGCTTTGGATATGATTGAGGTAATGGAGGAATTAAGGAACATCAGTTTAACTTTGACTGGGTTGAAGAAAGAAATGGAGATTATGAATAATAAGTTTGATGTGATTAACAACAGAATGGATAAAGTAGAAGACAGAGTGGAGAAAATTGAACAAGTGCAGAAGGATTACAAAGAAGATCATAAGATCCTAAAATAAATGAAAAAGAAGATGACAGATATTGAGAACCACTCAAGAAGGCAGAATATAAGAATCCTTGGCTTAAAGGAAGGGACTGAAGGAAGAAACATAATATCTTTTCTTGAAGAATTAATACCAAAATTACTCCCCATCAAGGTAAAAATGCCAATTGAAATAGAAAGAGCTCACAGGATCCCAGGAAGGAGACCTCAAAATCAGGACAAACCCAGGCCAGTAATATTACGTTTACTACGCTTTCAACATGTACTAGAGATTTTAAAAGTGGTAAAGGAAACAAAAAACTTGGCCTATAAGGACTCAAAATTAATGTTTGTCCCAGACTTTGCCAAAGAGACTGTGCAGCTGCGTAAGCAATTTCTGCAATTAAGGCAACCATTAAGGGATATTGGGGCCAAATATGGACTTTATTACCCTGCTTTGATGAGGGTCACGTTCAGAGACAAGTTTTATCAGTCTGAAGATCCAGAAAAACTGAAGGAATTTTTGTCATCTCAAGAATCACCAATGATTTAAATGAATAATACTGTAAGTGGAAACAGTGTTTCTATTTTTATATTGTTTTAATTATTTATTACTATAGTTTCCTGAACTCAAGAAAATTAAAAGACGATTTATAAGCTTATGATTATTCATGATTTGTAAGCTTATGACTATTCATGACAATATTAATTGAGAGCATTTGTTAATGTAATTTAATTATTTATTTTATCTTATTAATATTCCTGAATAATTATTTATTTATTTATCCTATATGAATAGGTTAGTAATAAGATATGTATGGATATTTTATTTTTGGGGGGTGATAAATCTATTCTATAAAGGGGGGGGAGGTTTTTTTAGATATTGAAATAATCATTTTAACAATACTAAAAGTTATTTATTTCATAAATCAATTAAGTTAAACTATTTTTAAACAATGGATTCTAATGGAAGGGGATATTGGATATGCACATATATTTCATAAATTAAATAAGTAGTGTGAGGTAATCTGTTGGAGGGGGATTCTTATAAAAGTATGAAAATTTGATTTGTGCTTTTAATATACTGCAATATATATTTATTCATTTTTTATGAATAGAATTCACTTAGATATTATGAAATGCTTTTATCATATAGGATTGAAGGATATTATTCTTATTAAAGGGGTTATTATAGGGGTTCATTGTTTCAAAAGTAATTATATAATGATTTACTATTTAGAAAGTTTTATTTAATTTGGGTTGTTTAATTGTAATAATATAGAGGGAAAAATTAAAGTAGGATGCCTGGGGGAGGGCTATGGCTGTCAGTCTGAATATATGTCTTCAAGTAATCAAAGGATAAGGAGGGTGGGGATATGGGAGGGAAAAGGGATGGGTTTTAGGGGGTCTTAGAATTATATTGTTCAAAGGATCAAGGGAAGAAAATAGATTTGGGAGGGGGTAGTTTGGGGGGATAGGTATTATGTTTTAGGTTTTAAATTGAGGGAGGAGTATTTACAGGGAAATCATAATATTTTGAAATATTTGATTGGGTTTATATGTCCTGGAGGAAAACTTCAGAATGGAGTTTAAAATATTCTCATTAAATGTTAACGGCCTCAATCATCCAATTAAAAGGAAGAAAACACTTTTGTTTTTGAAACAACAGAATGTAGATATTTGTTATATCCAAGAGACACATCTGTCGGCTTTAGAGTCCAAGAAACTAGAAGGGGGTTGGGTAAAACATTGTTTTTTTTGCCTCTGCTGTGGGAAAGAAGGCTGGTGTAGCAATTTTGGTGAATAAAAAATGCACTGCTATGTTTAATTTGATTGCTGCTGATCCTTTAGGGAGATGGTTACATGTAGAAATGAGCTTGGGAAATCATAGGCTGGCACTTCTCAATGTATGTGCACCTAATTCGAACCAAATTGAATTTTTAAAATCTCTACAACAATTGATACTACCACTGGCTGCTTCTAATTTAGTTGTGGCAGGGGATTTTAATGCTGTTATGGATCCTTTAATGGATAAAAAATCCTAGTAGAATTATGAAGTCATTAGGATTAGATAATTTGGTAAAAACTTGTGATTTGAAAGAATTTTCTTTTTGTTCCCAGGTTCACAAATCTTTTTCAAGAATAGATTATATTTTTGTTTCAAATCAACTAGTTCAACAGGTAACACAAGCCTCCATAGATCTAATTATTTTGTCTGATCATGGGGGTGTGTGGATTGAATTTAAAATAGTTGATCAAGATAATAGTAGATCTGTATGGAGTTTTGATAATACACTGCTTGCGGAGCCAACTTTTATTGAGGAAGTTCAGTCAAAAATAAATGATTATTTCCAGTTTAACAATACGGAAGATATCTCCATGGAAACTCTATGGGATGCTTTTAAGACAACCATGAGAGGTCAAATTATTTCATTTTCGGCATATATTAGAAAACAAGTTAAAAGACAATTTTCCAATTTGGAACAAGAAACTAAGCTTTTGGAGTCAAAATTGATTGATAAATGGTAATATTCTACGTTACAGGCTCTTTTAAAAGCTAAAGGTAAATATGAGATTTCTTCTAAATTAATAAGAAAAGACTTATTTGCTCAACAAGTTTTATATTATGGAAATTCAAATAAGGTGGGAAGATTATTGGCAAATTATCTTAAAGGAAAAAAAAAAAAAAGAAAACCAAAAATAATTGCAGTAAAGGATGAAAAAGGGGATACTTATTCTTAAATTGGACTTATTTTAAAACAATTTTTGGATTTTTATTAAGCTTTATATTCTTCTGAGCCTTATTTAGATAAAGAAAAGGATGGTTTAGAATTTTTAAACCTAATTAAGGGACCAAAATTTCCTGAACATATAAAAGAAAGTTTAGAAAAGCCAATATCATTAAAAGAATTACAAACAGTGTTGAAGTCTCTTAGAGTTGGATCCACTCCAGGTGGGGATGGTTTCACAATAGAGTTTTATAAATCATTTCAAAATACCCTATTACCATATTTTTTAAATTTATATCAGGTTCAACTAACTAAAGGTTGCATCACAGGTACTATGGCAGAATCGTTAACTATAGTTTTGCCAAAGCCAAATAAAGATCCCACATTGGTTTCAAACTACAGGCCTATTTCTTTAATCAATGTAGATGGAAAACTTTTGGCTAAGACATTGGCTTTGCACTTGGCTAAGGCTCTCCCCTTTATTATTGGTATGCACCAAACAGGGTTTGTTGCTCAGAGCCATTCTTCTAACAATACTAGGTTGGCTTTACATATGTTAAATTTATCAAAAGCCATGAATGACCCGGCCTTTTCTGTATCCTTAGATACAGAGAAGGTCTTTGATTGCATGGAGTGGACCTTCATGTATCAAGCAATGGAATGGTTTGGTATAGGTTTAGGAATTATACAAATGATTCAAACATTGTATAGCTCCCCTGCTACTAGATTGTATATTAATAATAATGTCTTGGAAAGTTTTAGTCTACAGAGGGAGGTTAGACAAGGCTGTCCCTTATCTCCTCTGCTTTTTGATATTGTATTAGAACCCTTGTTATTAGCTATTCAGCAAGTGAAGGAGATACAGGGTATTCCTTATTCAGATCGGGATTATAAGGTTTCTGTTTATGCAGATGATATAAACATAGAAAAATGAAACATAGAAAATGACGGCAGAAAAGGGCCACAGCCCATCCAGTCTGCCCACACTAATGACCCACCCCCTAAATACGCCCATGAAGTGATACCACATGCCAATCCCATCTTTTCCTAAAGTCGGGCATGCTGCTGGCCTCAAGTACCTGTTGCGGAAGATTATTCCAGCGATCAACCACCCTTTCGGTGAAGATATATTTTCTGGTGTTGCCATGGAATTTCCCTCCCCTGATTCTCAACGGATGCCCTCTGGTTGCCGTGGGTCCTTTAAGAAAAAAGAGATCTTCTGCCTCGATGCGGCCCGTGACATATTTGAATGTCTCGATCATGTCTCCTCTCTCTCTGCGTTCCTCAAGTGAGTATAGCTGCAACTTGCCCAATTGTTCCTCATACGGAAGGTCCTTGAGTCCTGCGACCATCCTGCTTCATTTGAGAAATCCGGATACAACCATTCCAAGCTTACTAGAATTGATAGAGAAATTTGGAAAATTTTTAGGATACAAGATAAATTGGAGTAAATTAGAAGTTTTTCCACTTAATGTGTATTGTACAAAAGGTTTGTTTGATTCATTCCCCTTTCTGTGGAAGGAGGATGGAATAAAATATTTAGGTATTTGGATAAAAAATACGCTGGAAGACACAATGAAAGTGAATGAAAATTTTTTATTACAGAAGGTAACAGAAGTGTGTGAGCAATGGAATCGTATACATCTTTCATGGTGGGGGAGAGTCCAAACTATTAAAATGATGATTTTGCCTGTGGTTTGTTATCAAATGGGTATGTTACCGTTTTTTTTCCAAGGGTCCTTTTATAAAAAATTAAATAGCATTCTTACAACATTTATATGGCTAGGTAAAACTCCTAGAGTTGCTTTAGTATCTCTACAAAAGCCAATTACAGAGGGAGGGGTAAATTTTCCCAATTTTTATAGGTATCATCAATCCTATATTATGCGCCAGGGTATGTGTTGGGTCCTCCCAGAGCTCATTGTAAATATCCCAGATTGGTTATGGTTGGAATGGCGATTCATGTTTCCTCTGCGATTGTACCATGTTCTCGGTATCAAAATGGCTAGATTATATAAAGATAATAGAATATTAGTAGACACATGGAAAACATTAAGATATGTGAGTAATTTAACACCTATTTCAATTCACAAATCAACAAATCAAACTATATGGCTGAACTCCAAGATTCAAATTGGCGGATTTAAGGTCATCTGGAAGTATTGGATAATAGCAGGTATACGTATATTAGATGATGTTATTTCTAATGGTAAGCTGCTTGATTTTTCACAGTTGTAACATAAATATGGCCTCAATAAATCACAAAGTTTTAGATGGATGCAACTGAAGCAGGCCATTCAGGTGGGGTTCCCTGAATGGAAAAATCTTAATCAATATAGTTTTGAGTTCTTATGCTTTCAGGTGGACTTCCTGGGGCACCAGACTGCCCAGTGGTATAAATTGTTAACTGGATTTATTAAAAAGAAACCAAAAACCAGTCTGAGAGACATTTGGAGTAGTGAGATTAAGCATCAAATTTCTGCTTCTCAATGGACACGAATTTGGACTTGGAGGATGAGATGTACAGTGTCTGCATCTATGAGACAAACTTTGTTTTTTCTGTTACATAGAGCATTATGGACCCCTGTTTGGTTACAAAAGTTAGATAGCTCTAAGTCTAATAGATGTTGGCATTGTCATCTTGAAGCAGGGACTTTATATCATTTATTGATCTATTGTCCATTTATTATGGCTTTTTGGAAATCAATTTGGGACCAAATTAATTATTTATTAGAAAACCCGGTGGCATTGACCTAAGATACTATATTATATGGCATATCAATGAGGGCAAAGAGTCATATCTTCAAATAATAACAAACTTTTACTTATAATGACAGGGGTCGCCATACAACAAATTACATGTAATTGGAAAAACTGGAGTAGATTGAACTATAATTTTTGGTGGAACTCGTTATGCCATATATATAAAATGGAAAGAACAATATCTACACAGAAGGGGTATTTAAGGAAGTTTCAAGATGTATGGGAGCCGTTAACAAAATATTGTACTGAATAGATATCATTTTTCCCTTAAATTTACAAGTTCAATACTGGGGGGGGGGGGTAATTTTTAGTTTATTATTTAACAATATAAGAATGATAGGGGAAATTTTATCATATGATACATATGTTTTATATTTTCTATGGAAGGGTGGGGAGGGAGGGAGATAAGTTATATGATTTAGATTATTGCTGATTATTAAGTGTTCTATTTAATGTTAAAATGTTTTACCTCACTGTCACACTTATTGTAAGTTTTAAAACGAATAAAGATTTTATAAAATCAGCACAAGAAGTAACCTCTAACATAATTTTTCCAAGCCATACATTCAATTTAGCAGCCTGAAACGAGAGTGTTCTCTCAAGGAACTTCTTGTAATGACAGGATTTTATGGAGGGATATGTGAAGAAATGTACTCTGCGTGTACTCTTATTAGAGTGGCTCAAAGAGAAGTGAGGAACAAGATAGCCTGGTGACATACCATAGGTTGATTTATAACAAATGCATGACAATTTAATCAAAATTCTAGACTCTATCGGCAGCCTCTATTGTATTACTAGAAGTATGTGATGTTCACTACTAATCTCTGACCAAAAGACTATAATCTAAATGGGTACCTAATGCAATAGTTAATTCTTAAAGGGCACAAAGCTTGAATGGGATTGGAAACCGGGCCTCACAATTTAGGGCGATAGGCTAGTTCCAATTCCTTAAAGAGTTTAAGTTTGATAGGACGTCTACGTCTGATTTTGGAGATTTCCCACAAGACATCCAGATATCAGACAGAATAAATGGCCATTTTTGAACATAAGAATAGCCTTACTGGGTCAGACGAATGGTCCATTTAGCCCAGTAGCCCATCCTCATGGTGGCCAATCCAGGTCACTAGTACCTGGCAAAAACTCAAATAGTAGCAACATTCCATGCTACTGATCCAGAGCAAGCAGTGGCTTTCCCCATGTCTGTCTCAATTACAGACTATGGACTTTTCCTCCAGGAACTTGTCCAAACCTTTCTTAAAACCAGCTATGTTAACCGCTCTTACCACAACCTCTGGTAGCACATTCCAGAGCTTAACTATTCTTTGAGTAAAAAAAACATTTCCTCCTATTGGTTTTAAAAGTATTTCATTGTAACTTCATTGAGTGTCCACTAGTCCAGTGTTTTTCAACCGCTGTTCCGCGGCACACTAGTGTGCCGCGAGATGTTGCCTGGTGTGCCGTACGGTCAGGGCCGCCATCAGGGCAGTACCACCAGTCTAGGGAGAGGGGCGATCCGCCCCACGTGGACAGGAGAGAGCTGGATGGGGGACCCACGGAGTTCAATACATCTCGAGCCGCGAGGCTCGTCTTCTGTTCCTGCCTGCCCTGCAGCTAACATATAGCCGATCGCAAGCGTTCCCCGATGTCAGCGCTGACGTCGGAGGGAGGGCTTAAGCAAAGCCTGCCCTCCGACGTCAGCGCTGACGTCGGAGAATACTTCCGTTCGGCTATTTGTGCGCGGCAGGGCAGGCAGGAAGCAGAAGACAAGCCTCGCGGCTTGAACTTCGTTTTGCTGAGAAAGTTGCAAAGATGGGCTGGGAGGCAAACACGGAACACAAAAGGGGGGAGGGAGTGCGTTTTGGACACAAGGCATGAACTTGGGAGGGAAAGAGATGCTGAGGTGGGGGAGGGAATGCGTTTTTGGACACAGAAGAAATGGACTTGGGAGAGAGGAAGAGAGGGAAAGAGATGCTGAGGTGGGGGAGGGAATGGGTTTTTGGACACAGAAGGCATGGACTTGGGAGAGAGGAAGGGAGGGAAAGAGATGCTGAGGTGGGGGAGGGAATGCGTTTTTGGACACAGAAGAAATGGACTTGGGAGAGAGGAAGGGAGGGAAAGAGATGCTGAGGTGGGGGAGGGAATGCGTTTTTGGACACAGAAGAAATGGACTTGGGAGAGAGGAAGGGAGGGAAAGAGATGGTTGTGTACACAGGGAATAGAAGAAAGGAGAATTTTTGGTCATAGGGAGGGAGTGAGGTACAGATAGTGGCATACCAGGGTGGGGGGGGGGCGGTCTTCCTCACCCCGGGTTTACGTCCCAAGGGGGTGCACAGCTGGCCACCCTCCAGTGTTGTCCCTAGCCGGCAAGCTGCGGCTCTTTAGCCACTTGAGTGCCACTGCCGCCATCGGGAACAGGCCGGCGCCAAGTTCTCCCTGCTTTTCCCTGTGGGGCCGGCCAACTCTTGCCACTCGCGTCAATTCTGACGTCGGAGAGGACGTTCTGGGCCAGCCAATCGCTGCCTGGCTGGCCTAGAACGTCTTCTCCGACGTTAGAATTGACGACGGGTGCACGTAAAGGAAACTTGTATTGTAAAATCTTGCACTGTACTATGGCAGATCTAACCTGTAAATTGTGTGTCAAGTTAGGATAAAACTTGTATAAGAAAACTTGCCCTGTAAGAATAACTATAGCAAATGGTAACCGGTAAACTGTATATTATGTATATTAATATAAACCCTAGTATGTGTCAAGTTAGGATAAAAACTTGAATCATAAACTAGTACTGAAATTATGGCAAATCGTAACCTGTTAAGTGCATACTATGGGGTTCATAATCGAAACAGAAATACTTCTAAAAACCCGCCTAAATCAACACTTGGACGACCTAAAAGACAGGTCATCGATGCGCCGATAATCGAAACCGGTTTTTAGACGTATCCAGAGACTGTTTAGGCCTCTGAATGCTGCTGTGCGCCCAGAGCTCAAAGGGGTATTTTTGGAGCTGTAAGGGCTCGTTTATCGAGGTGGCATTTGATTGCGAGACTAAAGTTTGCTGAGTGTTTTGCTCGTCTTGCAAAACACTCGCAAACCGCGTTAATCACAAACCGAGGTTTGACTGTATTTTATATATATACCTCAATACACCAGTTTGATGCGGTTAACAGATTAAAAATAAAAAGCTGAATATAATCGGTGCAAATACAAAAACACAAACACAAAATTCAATGTTCTTCTATAAATCCAGTGGCATAATAAGGGGAGGAGGTGCCTGGGGTGGTGGTGCCCCCTCATGTCCTCTTCTCTGTCTACTTCGCTCCTTCTGCGCCACCCCCAGCTCCTTCCGTGCCTCCTATTCCATGCTTGCGCCTCTGGACCTCTTTAAATTTTTAGCAGCTGACTTTCCCTCTAATGTCACTTCCTAGCCTCACAACCCAGATGTGATTTTAGAGGGAGCCAGGCTGGCGTAAGAAGCAGACCAGAGTAGTTGCTCAAGCTGGCAAAGATTTAAATAGGTAAGTGGGTGAGGAAGGGCAGGCACAAGTGTGGCATGGGGAAGTGGAGATGATGCCTGGGGCGGTTCGCTCCCCTTACCACACCACTGCATAAATCTACTATACAAATAAGTCTTCAAACTACATCTAAAGTGCATATATGATGAAGATAAGTAAATAATTGGAAGCAACTCCTGGCTCAAAATTAGCTGCTTGTAAAGATAACTTTCTAATATAAGCTCATGTATTCTGCCTTGTGAAACAAAAACAGAATTACTGCACAAAGTTTGAGAAGGGACTACAAAAACAAATTCATCCTTTTCCCTAGTTCCCATCCTTCCCTTACCCCCCATTCCAATGTTCCCTCACCTCAGCACCCTCCATCTACCGTATTTTTTTGCTCCATAAGACACACTTTTTCCACCCCTAAAAAGGGGGTGGAAATGTGCGTCTTATGAAGCGAAGATACAAATGAAGGCTGCTGCCGCCGCAACTTTTAAACCCCCCTGCCGCCACCGCATATTTTTAAGCCCCCCACCGCCGCATTTTTTTTAAACCTTGCCACTGATTAATCTTTAAAACCCACCCGTGCGCTCGCTGCCATAGTACCTGGTGGTCCAGTGTATTTCCCGGCTAGCGGCGCACAGGACAGAAGTGCAGGGATCAGGAGCAAGCCCTCCGTGCTCCCACCTGGGCCCATGCCAATTTCCGAATGGATGCAGTCAGCTCTTGTGGGACTCGCAAGAACTGACTGCAGCCATTCAGAGATTGGTGCGGGCCCAGGCAGAAGCGCGGAGGGCTTGCTCCTGATCCCTGTGCTTCTAGCCTGTGCACCTGCTGGCTGGGAAAATGAGAGCCATCTAAGCAGGGAGGAATTTAAAAAGGTACTGAAGGGATATGAATAAAGGTATGGGAGGGGAGGATGATTAAAAAAGGTACTGGGGTGGTATGTGGGGGATGATTTAAGTTACTGGGGGGCACGTGGTTATATGGGGGATAATTTAAGATACTGGGGGGCACATGGGGGATGATTTAAAGACATGGGATGATTTAAGGTACTGGAGGCATGTGGGGATATGGGGGATGATTTAAGGTACTAGGGGCACATGGGGGATGATTTAAGGTACTGGGGGGTACATGAGTGGTATGGGGCCTGCCTGCCACTAGGCCACTAGGTCTACCTGACTGCCTGTCACTAGGCCACTATGCCTGCCTGCTCTGTGCCCTGTCTTGGCCTACCACTAGACCACCAGGGGGGGGGGGGTGACCGGGTGCAGAATTTGGGTCAGAATGTTTTTTTTCTTGTTTTCCTCCTCTAAATGTATGGTGCATCTTATGGTCAGGTGCGTCTTATGGAGTGAAAAATATGGTATTTCCTTTGCCAACTGCAAAACCTTAGAATGCTCTGCCCACCCCCTGACCCCTGAGAACTACTGGGACATAACATAAGAACATAAGAGTCGACATACTGGGACAGACCAAAGGTCCATCAAGCTCAGTATCCTGTTTTCAAAAGTGGCAGAGCTGATCACAACTACTTGGCAAATCCTGAGTAAAACGGATTTTAAGCTGCTTATCCTAGGAATAAGCAATGGATTTCCCTAAACCATCTTAATAATGCCTTATGGACTTCTGTTTTAGGAAATTATCCAAACCTTTTTTTAAATTCTGTTAAGCTAACTGCTTTCACCATATTCTCCAGCAATGAATTTCAGAGTTTAATTACATGTTGAGTGAAGAAATATTTTCTCTGGTTTGTTTAGAACTACTACTTGGTAGCTTCATTGCATGCTCCCTAGTCCTTGAATTTTTGGAAAGAGTAAACAAGTGATTCAAATATACACATTCCATTGCACTCAGTATATCTCCTTTGAGCCGTCTCTTCTCCAGGCTGAAGAGCCCTAGGTGCTTTAGCCTTTCTTCAAAGGGAAGCTGTCTTATCCATTTTATCATTTTTGCTACTCTTCTCTGTATCTCTAGATCAGTGGTCTCAAACTCGCGGCCCAGGGACCACATGTGGCCTGCCAGGTATTATTATGAGGCCCTCGGTATGTTTATCATAATCACAAAAGTAAAATAAAACAGTTTCTTGATCATATGTCTCTTTAGCTATAAATTATAATATTACTAGTGTTTAAGCCCGTTAGATTAACGGGTGCTAAAATATATGTGCAGACTTAGGTTTTTCTTTTCTTTTCTTTCTTTCTTTTTTTTTTTTCTTTCTCTCCCCCCTGTCCAGCGGCACCCCTTCCCTGCTCCCCCTGTCCAGCAGTAGCCCTTCTCCCTTGCTTTTACCTCCCCCCTGTCCAGTAGTACCCTTTCCCTGCTCCCGTTCTCCCTTGCTTTTACCTCCCCCCTGTCCAGTAGTACCCCTTCCCTGCTCCCCCTGTCCAGCAGTAGCCCTTCTCCCTTGCTTTTACCTCCCCCCCTGTCCAGTAGTACCCTTTCCCTGCTCCCCCTGTGCAGCAGTAGCCCTTCTCCCTTGCTTTTACCTCCCCCCCTGCCAGTAGTACCCTTTCCCTTCTCCCCCTGTCCAGCAGTAGCCTTCTCCCTTGCTTTTACCTAACCATATTCAAGATCCCATTTCCCCTTTACCTTATCTATTTCCGTCTGGCGCTGTTGGGATTTGGGCTCCGGGGGAGCTGGCTTCTGCATCATTTGCCGACGCACTCTGGCGCGGGGCCTCTGCTGGGTCACGGGGAGCTAGTTTGGCCACACTGCATCTGTGGAGTTTGTTGTCCGGGCCGCGGGAGGAGTAGGTTGTGTGTGGGAGCCGACAGGATAGCGCCGTGGCTCCCTTCGTCCCTTGCTGCCCCGCCCCGCCACCCCTTCCCTTCCCGCGGTCCCGTTTACACATTTTTGGGTTTGAGGGTGCCGGGTGTCTTCTCTCACTATCGCGCCTGTGTCGGAAGCCTTCTCCGATGCAGGAGCGGCTCGTGGGAGGAGCCGTCGTGGCGTGTTCTTTTAAAATAGACTCCGGACTGCGCGAGGTGGAGAGCAGGCAGGCCACTGGCACAGCTAGGCACGCATGCCCACTCCTACCTGCAAGAGACTTACAGCTCACATAAAACCGGCGCACGCAGGTGGAAGTGCGCATGCGCGGCTAGAGCTTTATTATATTAGATTATTAAGACTTAGCCAAAAAGAAAGATTTATAAACTATAAAGAGTTTTACCTCATGCAAAATTGTCATTTTTTAAATAAGACATTAACTATTTTTTTCTGAGGCTCTCCAAGTACCTATAAATCCAAAATGTGGCCCTTCAAATGGTTTGAGTTTGAGACCATTGCTCTAGATCATTGATAAATATGTTAACAGACCCAGCACAGACCCTTAGGGAACCCCACTATTTACCCTTCTCCATTGAGAATATTGACTAACTTACTCTCTGTTTTCTATCTTTCAGCCAGTTCTTAAGCCATAAAAGGATATTACCTTCTATCCCATGACTTTCTGATTTCCTCAGAAATCTTTCATGTGCTTTGTCAAATGCCTTTTGAAAATCCACACCTGGGGGTCTAGTGGGAAAAGGCAGGAGAGGTCTCCCTCTGCTCCTGCCTGTCATGAGAATATATCTCCATATATACAGTACTTGCAAGTGATGCCATTGTCAAGTCACATCATCCTGTCCCAGAAAATCTTTGGTTTGGAGTGTCCTATCCAAAATCCTCTTCTCTTCTGCTTTTGCCTGCCCAGGACTCGGTAATATTTTTCATTTCAGATTCTGTTCCTGTTCTTGACTCTTTGTACTTATCTCTTACATTCTCCTCAAGTAGCCTGCTGTTTCAAGCACTGTAGTCTCAGCATGTCAGCCATTTCCATTACTGTGAAATAAGTTTATTAGAGGTGCAGATTTTTATCCCCGCTGGGGCCTTCTGATATAACAAACAAAGTCTATGAAAAAAAAAAATTTAGCAATAAATGTCATTTAAAATGTATATCACAAGTTAGTAAATATCACAGGAATAGCTCATCAGCTTGTAATTCATCATTTGTATGCAAATTGCCATATTATACATGTGGTAATTGTGGTTTATTTGCTTACATGTAGTTTCTGCCATTTGGTCTCTTCTTTTGGAGTTCCTTTTGCATGGTATGGGTACATCTCTTTTATGTTTGTCTTCCTATATTTTGTAATTTTTATCACTTTGTACATCGCTTAGAATTCGGAATAAGCGATTAATCAAATGTTATAATAAACTTAAAACTTGATAAACTTGTGTAAGTGCTTTTCAGTTTTTCTGCTCTGATTGTCCATTTTTTTCAACTTGAATGTGATATGTAAACAATTGTACTGTACTTTGAAAATCATAATAAATATAAAGTTAAAGAAATTGATGTGCACCTTGAAAAACATGAAAACATGCTGAAAGAGCTGCTACTATATATTTTGGGGGGGAGGGGGAACGGGGTAAGGCAGAGTAAGGTCTTAAGAAAGATTTGGACAATTTCCTGGGGTTTTGGCCAGGTATTAGTGACCTGGATTGGCCACCGTGAGAACGGGCTACTGGGCTTGATGGACTATTGGTCTAACCCAGTAATGCTATTCTTATGTTCTTATGAGACAGGTATACCAAAGGATACTAATGTATTATTATATGATAAACACATGGAGGGGCATAATCGAAAGGGACGTCTAAGTCCGTTTACGTCCATCTTGCAAGTTGTCCAAAGTTAAAAAGAGCCTAAGACACATTTTCTAAAGATACATCCAACTTTTTTTTGTTTTGAAAATCGTCTAATTATACGTCCTGCCGATCTGATCGTCTAAGCCACTAAATCGTCCATCTTTATACCACATTTCCGTCCAACTTTCAGTCCAAGTCCAAAACGCCTAGAACAAGCCCTGTTGGATGTGGGAGGGGTCTGCAAAGTGATGGACTGCACACCCAGACATGCCACCTAAATAGTGGGGTACCTTACAGGGCACTGCTATGAACTTCACAAAAAGGGTGCCATGGCTTCTCCTCACTACAGCTCCCTTATAGGTGATGGTGAGCCCCCCAAACCACCTCCAGAATCCCCTAGACCCACTTATCTACCACCCCAATAGCTCTTATGGCTGCAGGAGCCACTTATATGCCAGTAAAAAAGGGTTTTGGGGGGTGTATAGGGCAGTGCACATGTTTAAGTATCAATGCAGTGATTACAGGGGCTTATGGGCATGGGTCCTTCTCTCTATGGGTCCCACCCCCAGGATGACTTAAGCTGCCTCTGGGCTGGACGACTAGGCTTTCGTATGCCAGGCGGCCAGGTGATGATGGTCTGGAGGCTGAAATTTAAAGTTGTGAATAAAGTTTTTATGGGGGTGGGGGGTGGTGATCATTGGAGTAGTGTGTGGGGGTCTGTGTTATGTGTTTGCAGTGCTTATCTGGTGAGTTTAGGTGGGTTTTTGTGACTTAGACCAGATGACATCACCATCATTGTTCCCATTACCTCACTCACTCTAGAAACAGAAAAACTCATCGCATCTATCCTCACCAAGTTAGAACTGTGGACCTCAAAACTCAAATTAAAGTTGAACTCTGAAAAAACCAAAATCTTCCTAGCAAGTCCCAACCATAAAATAACAAACACTTCCCTCAGACTGAATGGGCTAGATTACCCCATCCTACCCACCATAAAAATCCTTGGAGTCATCCTGGACCGCACTCTAACCTTCGATGACCATACCAGTGCCCAGGTGAAAAAATGTTTCTGTACCCTCTGGAAACTGCGCACCATCAAACGTTACTTCGACCACCAACCCTTTCGTCTACTCGTTCAATCTCTGGTATTAAGCATATTAGACTACTGCAACATTATTTACCTGGGATCCTATAAAAATACCATCAAACGTCTTAGAACAGTCCAAAATGCTGCCGTCCGCCTCATCTATGATCTCAAAAAATACGACCATGTCAGCCCCTACTACACCAAACTCCATTGGCTTCCAGTAGAGGCAAGGATCATCTTTAAGTTCGTCTGCCTCTGTTTTAAAACTCTAACAGGATCTTCCCCAATCTACTTGTCTGAGCACCTTGAAATAGCAGGCCCCTCTCGCACAAGAAACGCCCACCTATTCACCTTTCCCTCCCTAAAAGGCTGCCTCTACAAGAGATTCATTGATAGAACCCTAGCATTCCAAGCGGGCAAATGGAACAATTGCCTTACTGCCCTCATTTCTAACTCCCCGCCCACCCCCATCGCATCAGCAGAAGGCGCCCGGGCCCCTCCATAAAAGGAGGAGCCGACGGTTGTCTTTCTGCTGCTAGCAGGAGAGGGCAGAGAGAGACGCAGCGTCTCAGTAAAGCAACGGCTGAGGGCGCGTGGTGAGCCAGGGAAGCGCGAGGCGAGCGGCAAACTTTTTTTAGATCCATCGGGGCAGCGGCGAGAGTAACTCCGCCCACCCCCATCGCATCAGCAGAAGGCGCCCGGGCCCCTCCATAAAAGGAGGCCCTTCTCAAGGCCTTTGCGAAGGGCCTTGAGAAGGGCCTAATCTAAACTCTTTATTCTACCACTCGATCAATCACACTCATCCTCTCTTCTTCTTCACACACCCATACACTTTCTAACACTCTCAACCAGATAATCAATCCTCCCTTGAACCTCTCAGACTCTACATATAATTAAAAAAAAAAAAAAAAAAAAAAAGGTTTCTTTATTATCTCTATCTACATCTTTCTCCTTACATACTCTCTGACATCTCAACCTTTCTCTCTACAGAAATAAATCCCTCTAACTTGGAAATGGCGGGGAGGACACGAAGTACCAAAGCTACTGTCAAGATCGACACTCCAGCATCCAGAGGGACCCAGGGGATGGTCGAGGTCTGTGCACAGAAGGCAGAGAGAGACATGGATCAGAGGGCAGAGGTCTCAGTGCAGACCGAGATCTTCCCCCCCCTCCCAAAGTGCACTACAGTCTCTACGCAGACTGAGGAGCTAGGGAACTTAGACGAGGATATCTTGCAGGAACTACTGAGACTCAGGGAGGAGGTACAGAGCCTAAGAAGCATAAGGGATGACGAGGCCTTCATCGACGACGCCATCCTGGAACTGTCACACATCACTGAGAGAACCCACGACAGGTCCATCCTAGATACACCCAAACCCACAGCACTGAACACAAGGATTGGAGTACAGGAGATGATTGGAGATGCTGGTCCCTGGCAACTAGTAACCTCCTCTACGGGCAAGCGAAATAAACCCACCTCATTCTCACCCTCTTCTTCTTCTTTTTCTTTTTCTCTTCATCAGGATAGCCGTTCATCTATACCACAGCTAACTCTCAGAAATAGATTCCAGATCTTACAGGATGGAACCACCGAGGAAACAGCGGAAGAGGCTCATGAGGATACCCAGCCCACAACGTCAAATCCAGAGCATGCAGACCGACCCCCTCAGAAGGAACGAAGAGTGGTAGTCATTGGTGACTCCATGCTAAGGGGCACCGAGGGTCCAATTTGCAGGCCTAATTTGCAGGAGAGAGAGGTCTGCTGTCTCCCTGGAGCCAGGATCCAGGATATTACCGCTAGCCTAGACAAAATTCTAAAACCTAACGATCATTTTCCCATGTTTCTCATCCATATAGGCACAAACGACACTGCTAGGAACGACACAGAGAACATCCCCAGAGATTTTGGAGCGCTGGGAAAGAAGCTGAAGCAGATAGGAGCGCAGGTGGTCTTCTCGTCAATTCTTCCAGTGAGAAACAGAGGCAGAGCTAGAGAAGAGCGTATTCAACGGACTAACGAATGGCTCCGCAAATGGTGTATAGAAATGAACTTTGGATTCCTGAACCACGGCGAGACGCTCCAGGGACTGCAGGGACCAGACGGACTCCACCTGACCAGAAGAGGTAGAAACGTATTTGGACATCGATTAGCCCGCCTACTCCATAGGGCTTTAAACTAGGTAAGTTGGGGGAGGGTACATACTTATATCCCAGAGCAGTAAGAAACCACCCTGAAGAGGCAAGTGGCATTCACACTACAAAGTCTAAGGTAAGTACCAAGGATACACACAACATTTCAGGGAGAAAGATCACTGATAAATTAGGAGCCACACTAACTCACAAAGGAATCTCTTCACAGATATGGAGGGCTATGTATGTTAATGCACACAGCTTGGGCAATAAAATTCTAGAATTAGAGACTGAGATAACAAATGCCGATCTTGACGTGATAGCGATATCCGAAACCTGGTTCACGGAATCGCATGGGTGGGATATGGTTATACCAGGGTACAACCTACTTCGTTGCGACCGAGTGGGAAAATTGGGAGGAGGAGTAGCGCTATACACTAAGGAAAGCATCAAAACCACCAGAATCACAGATATTAGATACACCGGGGAATCCCTCTGGGTGAACCTGGCCAGAGGGAAAGAAAAATGCCTATACCTTGGTGTGATATATAGACCTCCCAGGCAACAGGAGGACAAAGACATGGAATTAATCGAGGACATAGAGAACATCACGCTGCGTGGAGACTCAGTAATGCTAGGAGACTTCAACATGCCAGATGCAGATTGGAACACACTCTCCGCGACTACGGGTAGCAGCAAAAGAATATTGAACTCCATAAAGGGTGCACGTCTCAAGCAATTGGTGTTGGAGCCCACCAGGGATCAGGCATTACTAGACCTGGTCCTCACCAATGGAGATAGCGTCACGGAAGTCTCAGTAGGAGACACACTGGCCTCCAGCGACCATAATATGGTATGGCTCAACCTTAAGAAAGGTTTCCCTAAGACAACCACAGCAACAAGGGTTCTCAACTTTAGAGGTACAAACTTCAACCGCATGGGAGATTATGTCCATCGGGAGCTACATAAACAAGCAAAATCTGACAACGTGGAGGATATGTGGTCGTTTCTGAAATCCATACTACACGAAGCAACAGACCGATACATAAAGACAGTAAGTAAATGCAGGAGAAACAAAAGACCCCAATGGTTCAGTAAAGAAATTTCAGACCTAGTTAAACAGAAAAAAGACGCATTTATCACCTACAAACATCTAGGCAGGGAGGGGGCGAAGGAGGACTACCTAGACAGATCTAAAGCTGTCAAAACAGCAGTCAGAGAGGCCAAACTCCGAATGGAGGAAGAGCTAGCACGGAAAATTAAGAAAGGGGATAAATCTTTCTTCAGCTATATTAGTGACAGGAAAAGAAACAAAGATGGGATAGTACGCCTGAAGCAATCGGACGGTAATTTTGCGGAATCAGATTCTGAGAAGGCAGAACTACTAAACCAATACTTCTGTTCAGTATTCACCCGAGAAGCGCCGGGAGTTGGTCCACAGCTACAGACGGGAGATAACCAGAAAGACCCGTTTCAAGATTATGAATTTACACCCAGTAGCGTCTACAACGAACTATCAAGACTCAAAGTAAACAAAGCCATGGGACCAGATAACCTGCATCCCAGAATGCTCAGGGAGTTAAGGGAAGTCCTTGCAGAACCATTATCTGTTCTTTTCAATCTTTCCCTAAGCACAGGAAGGGTCCCCTTGGACTGGAAAACCGCCAACGTAATCCCACTCCACAAAAAGGGCTGCAGGACAGAAACAGCAAACTACAGACCAGTGAGTCTCACGTCTATAGTGTGTAAACTCATGGAAACACTGATCAAACAGAATATTGACACATTCCTAGACGAAGAAAAACTGCGTGATCCACACCAACACGGGTTCACCCAAGGTAGATCCTGCCAATCTAATCTGATTAGCTTTTTTGACTGGGTTACTAGACAACTGGATGCAGGAGAGTCACTCGACGTAGTGTATTTGGACTTCAGTAAAGCATTTGATAGCGTCCCTCATCGAAGATTACTGAACAAGCTAAAATCGATAGGATTAGGAGACACTCTAACTACATGGGTTGGGGATTGGCTGAGCGGCAGACATCAGAGGGTAGTGGTGAATGGTACTCCATCTGAAGCATCGGACGTGATAAGTGGGGTGCCGCAGGGCTCGGTCCTGGGTCCGATTCTATTCAACTTATTCATAAGAGATATGACGCAAGGACTTAGGGGAAAGGTATCGCTGTTCGCTGACGACGCCAAACTTTGCAACGTAGTAGGCAGAAGCTTATTACCTGATAATATGACACACGATCTACTGCTGCTGGAACAATGGTCAACTACTTGGCAGCTTGGCTTCAATGCTAAAAAATGCAAGGTAATGCACATGGGAAAGAGTAACCCACGTAGAACTTATGTACTAAATGGTGAGACCTTGGTTAGGACCACAGCGGAACGCGACCTAGGAGTGATCATTAGCGAGGACATGAAGGTTGCCAATCAAGTGGAGAAGGCTTCCTCCAGGGCAAGACAAATGATGGGGTGTATACGCAGAGGTTTCGTCAGCAGGAGACCTGAAGTTGTGATGCCGTTGTACAGAGCCATGGTGAGGCCTCACTTAGAGTACTGCGTTCAGTTTTGGAGACCTCACTACCGAAAGGACGTGCTGAGAATCGAGTCGGTGCAGCGAACAGCCACCAGGATGGTCTTGGGGCTCAAGGATCTCACGTACGAAGAAAGACTAAAGAAATTGCGACTGTACTCACTTGAGGAAAGAAGAGAACGGGGAGATATGATTGAAACGTATAAGTATATCACGGGATGCATCGAGTCAGAAGATGATATCTTCCGGCTCATGGGACCCTCGACCACCAGAGGGCATCCGCTGAAAATCAGGGGAGGGAAGTTTCGTGGCGACTTCAGGAAGTATTTCTTCACCGAGAGAGTTGTGGATCATTGGAACAGACTCCCACTCCAGGTGATAAAGGCCAGCAGCGTGACGGATTTTAAGAGAAAATGGGATACTCACGTGGGATCTTTAAGTGAGTAAACTCAGGGGGGGGATACATGGAATGGGCAGACTTGGTGGGCTATAGCCCTTTTCTGCCGCTTTTTTTCTATGTTTCTATGTTTCTATGTTTCTACCACCTGTTCAGGAAGTCACTAAAAACCTACCTCTTCGACAAATTCCGCTAACGCTGCCTTCTCCCCTTCCCTGCACCCTCCTGACCTCGATATGCCTCCATGCCCTCCGATTACGCCCCCCTCCCAAGCCACTATGGCCTCTCTTACTCAATCTCTGTTTTATCTAATTGCCCTGCCTTATCATTGCCTCACATTTAACATCACCGTAAATGTATCACCGCTATAACATGTAACATCGCTGTATACGCACAGCCTCCTCTTTAGTATATGCCTTTTTATTACTGCTATTTATGTAACATCTCTGTAAATGTAACAACACTATAATATGTATCATCGCTGTAAATGTACAGTCTCTTCTATTGTTAACCGCATTGAACTTCCATGGTATTGCGGTATACAAGAATAAAGTTATTATTATTATTATTATTATTTTACATGGTCTAAGTCACAGCGTCCAAGTTCCGTCTAGGCTCTGTTATTACACTTTCGGTTATACATGCTGTACGACTAAGTCTAAGCCGGCCCACGTCCCGCCCAACTCCTGCCCTCAACACCCCTCCCGAAATGCCCCATTTGATTTGGACGTTGAGCGGCACTATGAAGGCCTAGGTCGTTTAGAAATATGTCCAAAACCCGGTTTTATTATCAGCACTTGGACATTTTTGAGAATTGGTCGTCCAAGTGCCGACTTAGGCCGGTATTTGGACGTTTTTCTCTTTCGATTATGAGCCCCATGGTCTTATTTGAGCAGTTACCTCGCCAGCCTGCAGTAAAATGCTCTTATGCTGCTTAGTAAAACCCTAAATAAAGTACTGGATATCAATGTTTTATTTATTCTTTGTTCTACTGGCCTCAGACCCACCACTCCACCGCCTAGCAAGAACTTTTAGCGAAGAGAATTACATGGCTCTTCATCATTGACCCAACAAATTATTATGACCTAATCTTTTACTCATTCATTTCATTCTTTATATTTTATAGTGAAATCAATAAATAATACTTAATAAAAATTCAAAAGCTTAAACTTAACTTAGCTTAATATGCATAACCTGGGAGGGAATGACCCAACATGTTTCACACTGTTGTGCTTTATCAAGGGTCCCCTGCAGTCGCTACTGTCATCCGACTCCTATACTGCTTAAATCTACTACTACTAATCATTTCAGTGATGCTACTAGATATACACAGTACTCTACACATTATATACAGGCACTTTTCTCTGTCCCTAGTGGGCTCATAATCTATGTAGTTTGTGGTACTCGAGACAATGGAGGATTGAGTGACTTACCCACGGTCAGAAGGAGCTACAATGGGAATTTAACCCAGCTCCCATTATCACAGTCTAGTGCACTAGCCATTAGGCTACTCCTTGGTGCATAAATGCTCACAGGGCTATATATAGAGAAAGCTCAACTGGGCTAACTTCAGCCATCCAAGTTTCACACTCCTATAACTCAAGAATGACTCAACGCTATAAATTATCTCTTCCCTCTCCAAGTCAAGTTCAGCGGAAATCACTCTTCGAATCCACCTTCGAGTTTCAAGGCCCCAAATTTGAACCTGCTTCCAACCTTCTTACGTCAGACCTCCTCCTATCTTCAATTTAGGAAGGTGCTAAAAATGGATCTGTTTTCATTATAGTCTTGCTATGATTCATACAGTCAATGTTGCTAACTTTATTAATCTTATATAAGCCGCAATGATTCCCAGTTGACATTTGCGAGGTATAAGAAAAAAATATGATATAGTATTGTATGGTATGTGTAGTATGTAGAGTTATGCCTCCCATTCTAATACAAACCTAGAAAAAAGGGCGTAGTGGTAAAGCTCTAGGCAAAATCACACAATATATGAAAAACCACTACTGGTAAGTATTGGAAGGACTAACACAGACGTTCAAACAAAAACTCAAATAATAGAATCATCACTGGAATGAAAAAAACTCCACATCAATATGACTCAATCGTATACACTGATATTTATCAAAATATTATTTGTCATTGTGAGTCTGTTGAAATCAGGGCTCCATGCCAATAAACTTCAAAGTGAGAGCTACAATTGTGGGCATAATGCAATATTTAGAAAGTGCTCTTAATTAGCGTGTATTGGCAACTCTATCAAAAATTGGTAGAAACACTGTCCAGAGAAAAAAGCATATGAAACCATTTATCTCAGATAGCTGGAATCAGTCTTCTGGAACACAGCCATTAAATCCAACTTCCTTGTCTTATTCTGATAGGGGTCTGCCTGTTTCGCCTCATAAAAATGCTACGTCAGGGGATGAAAAAAATCAAGCTGGCATCAAAAACACGCCTTTAACCTGCTAGCGCAGTACTTCAAATGGCCATATGATACAGGCTTCTCTGGGGACCTTTGGCCCACATTCTAATATAATCCAACCAACATACAAACGGACTATAGCAGAAGTCAATCCTTGCTGGTTATCATACCGCTCTCAGAAATCTGTGCTGTCCTCACACTACTGTGTTCGGAACCATTCTCACAGATATAAGATATCTTTCATTGAGTCGGTATTTTTTATGCAAAAAACATATAGCCACGCAAGCTCATATAAAGTGCTGAGTGCAATAAATAAATGACTTTTTTTCTTTTAAAAATAGGTATCAAAAACTTTATGCACTTATCTTATAAAGAGCTGACTTGTAGCTCGTGGCTGTTCAATATATGGCTGAACGCCCGTTGTTCATTTTATGGCTGAACGCCCTATGGCGTTTTATGGCGTTCAGCCATAAAATGAACAACGGGCGTTCAGCCATATATTGAACAGCCACGAGCTACAAGTCAGCTCTTTATAAGATAAGTGCATAAAGTTTTTGATACCTATTTTTAAAAGAAAAAAAGTCATTTATTTATTGCACTCAGCACTTTATATGAGCTTGCGTGGCTATATGTTTTTTGCATAAAAAATACTGACTCAATGAAAGATATCTTATATCTGTGAGAATGGTTCCGAACACAGTAGTGTGAGGACAGCACAGATTTCTGAGAGCGGTATGATAACCAGCAAGGATTGACTTCTGCTATAGTCCGTTTGTATGTTGGTTGGATTTGATTTTCACTTGAGGACTGGTTTGCCTATTGGAGTGATTGAGTACCACATTCTAATATGCCAGACTTGGTTAAAATAAAATCTCAATTCAGGTCCCTAATCATGAAAGTTTAATGGCAGTTGCATTCATAGACTTCAGAGATGGGGAGGTGGGAGAAGAAGGAAGACAGTGGTGTCATGGGCAGAGATCCAAGAACTGTTCTTGTAAAGCTTTTGCAGGCAAAGTCAAATTAATCTAGCATTGGGAAAGTTCCGAGAAAGATGAGAAATGCTGGGGGAAAAAAATGCCCCTGATTTGACAACATTCACTATCTTTTCATTGCTTTAGGCACATTCTGGACAGTATACGTACAGCCAGCTGTTTCAATAAAGTACACAAGCAATGCAGTAATAGTTGAGGGCAATAATATGTGGGGATGTGGTGTTGACTGATTCAGATTATGACTGGAAGGGAGTCTATGGTGACAAGCAGAGCTACACATTTTTTGAGGATCATTATTTTGAACAGAAGTAGAAGTTTAGAAAACTGTAAAATGATTTGGCTTGCACGTATACTAAAACAGAAGCCCTGGATTGAATTATGGCTTTATTTCCATTTTTAGCTTCCGTAAATATCCTATACAAATATATCCGAATGGTATGAAAATGAAGATGGATTCTGCCATCAAATTCCTTGCAAGGAGATTCCTAAGTGGGCTTTTCTCTTGTCATATTGGCTAAAGAAGTCAGGCTAATTTTATTTCTGTACTGTTGCCATTTTTTCTAAGTGTATAAAACCACTTTCTAGTAGAAAGATAATATTGGCTTTGAGACAAGAGAGAAGTATCAAGATTTTTGTCTTTGTCTTAATTAAAAATGCAGCATATGGCTAGGGAAAATCATTTTCAAAACCAATTCCACAGGTTAAATGAGGCTTTACCCTATGGAAATGTGTTTTTATAAAACCACCTGTTCTAGACGTTAGAAAAAAATGTATGCATAGAGGCATTTTGTACATCCCCTTTATCAGCTGGAACAGGGAGGTATTCCTGCTGGACAGTATTGGGAGTTTCAGAACTACATGCCTACTTTTGGATTTTCTGAAATATATGCATATTTTTTAGTCAGAAAAAGTAGCTTTAGAGTTATCAGACATGCCTATATGTGCAGGAATTTTTCAAAAGTATGTGCAATGTTAGTTTTTAGGTAGGGGAGGGGGTATTTGGAGAAGAGTAGTTTTGAGAAGAAAGAGAGAGGGGAGGGGCTTGTTGAAGAGAAGTAGAACGAAGAGTGACTGGCAGAATAATTTTGCCAACTCTCCCACCTGATTGTAGTGTGGGGATAAGTTTTGGTTAGGGTGTGTGGTCAAATGATCTGAGCTTTGGAAACTAATTGTAGCTTCTGTAGCAAAGATATAGGATTTTGTACCATAGCTGTTGCTTCCCATTAGTCACAAATCTGCAGAAGGATGTCACTCAAAAACTCTGAACTCCTCCTTTGTCTTCTGACAGAAAAAAGATTAGCAAGGTAAGGTCTTAATCTTTCAATTTTGTGGCTCCCAGATTGAGGAGAATGACAGTGTAAGGCAAGCAGGGATGAATCATGTAGCCAGTGTGGCTAAGTATTTGAAAGTACAGTAAAACCTTGGTTTACGAGCATAATTCATTCCGAAAACATGCTTGTAATCCAAAACACTCGTATATCAAAGCAAATTTCCCCATAAGAAATAATGGAAACTCAGGCGATTCATTCCACAACCCCAAAACTTTAATACAAAATACTTTACGTACTTGTATTGCAAGACCTCGCTCATTTAGAACAGTCAGTACACTCCCGCAGCGACAGAGAGAGAGAGAGAAGAACCATCAGCTCAGTTGCGATGATGTGATGTGTGTATACCAGTGTTCTTCAACCTTTTTACACCTATGGACCGGCGGAAATAAAAGAATTATTTTGTGGACCGGCAAACTACTAAGACTGAAATTTTAAAAAACATTTTCACCCCGTCTCCATGAGTTCGGTCCCCGCAAACCATCTGATCCCATCCTCACAAGCCTCAGTTATGATTTTATATTGAACATATTTTATTAAAGTATAAAAAGAAACAATATTCTGTACAATTGTAATTTTATAAATACAAATATACAGAGCAAGGACCAACAAAACCCTTGTTTCCCTTCCCCTCCCCTTCACATATGCAGTGTTCCCGCTAAGCTGCGCTGGCGTGCGCAGGCGCACAAAATATTACATCGCAGCGCACAAGTTTCTCGTCACAGCGCACGGCGTACGGCAGATGGCAGGGCGGCGAGAGGAGAATCGGGCGAGTTGGCTCATAACTTGCTGGCGCCCGATATTTTTAGCTCACAGCGAAAAAAGTTTGCTCACAACACCCGCCCGCTTAGAGGGAGCACTGATCCCCTCCACTATCAAGAAAACTGAACAAGCCAAATTATTACAGAATGCTACACAGAAATATCATGCTAACAGAATACTGCAGTCACACATGACAGGAATAGTGTTAGGGAAGTGCTGGAAGCTAAAGAAGCGCTGCCTGGGCTTTGCATTCCCCAGTTATGTCTCTAGCAGGATATATAGTTCAAATCTGATATATTCTAATGACAAAATAGAAATAAAATTATTTTTTTCTACCTTTATTATCTGCCCATTTTGTTCTGCTTTCTTCTGTCTTTTCTTAAATTTCTTTCCAAGGTCTTCAATCTATCTGCCACTTCTGTCCCTTCCTGTCTTCTACCTATTATTCCAATATCCAGAACCTCCTTTTTCTTCTTACTGCATCCACCCTGTGTCCAGCATCTCCCACCTACTCCGTCAAGTCCTACTCAGTCAAGTCTGCTTTTTTCCTTCACCCTACAACCTCCATGTCCAGCATCTTCCTGTGTTCTTTTTTTCTTCCCGTTGCTGAGCCATCCAGCCAACCCACCATCTTTCCCCATCCCAGTGCCTCCCCTCTTTTCCCCATCTTAATCCAGCAGATACCTTCCATCACCCTACTCCCTCCATTCCTTATTCAGCATCTTTTCCTTGTCTCCCTATTCCCCCTTCACCATGTCCAGCATATCCCCTCTGTCTCCCTACTCCCTCTACCCATGTCCAACATCTTACTTCTGTCTTAATACTCCACTCTCCTGTTCAGCATTTTCCATGTCTCTCTGCCCCCTGCAAGGTCCAGCATCTATCTTTGTGTCCCTATTTTTCCAATTCCTACCTAATTCCAATAACTATCCTCCCCCATGGGGATCCACCATCTTCCTTCTGTCACACCAATCCCCCCCCTCCTGGGTCTACCATCCCCTTCCAACAACACCTATATCACATTTTTCCCTCTCCTCATAATCCAGCATCTCTTATTTCCTCCCTTGGCTGCTGGCCCCGATCCACTCTTCCAGCACTCGATTGCTATTAGCCCTGCCTTTGACCCCGGTCCCGCTAAACTTGGCAGCAATAACAAAGCAAAACCTACCCTACCTTCAATTATGGTCCCGCTAAATCAGACGGCTAGAATGAAGACAGAAGCCGCGGGACCTTTCCTCGTGCCTGAATTGCTATTCACTACAAGCTCTGCCGGTCTCAATCCTGCCCCTCAAAAACAGGAAGTCACTTCAGAAGGGGGCGGGATCAAGATCGGCAGAGCCTATAGCGATGCAGGCAAGAGCAAAAGTCCCGCGGCTTCTGTCTTTCTTTTTGCCGGCCGCTTGCAGCAGTATCGCAGCTGATCTTAACGCCGGCCCTGGAAGGGAAAGGGGAAGAGATGCCCGACAGGAAATTTAATTCATAGATCTCACCGGCCCTGCGCGGACCGTCAGAAATTTTCTGCGGACTGGCACCGGTCCGCGGACCGGCAGTTGAAGAACTGTGATGTATACTGTATGTGCTCGTATTGCAAGACCTTGCTTGTATATCAAGTTAAAACACTTGCATACCAAGTTACTTGCAATCCACGGTGTAGGCTGCTTTGACAAACAAGGCTAGGGTGTTACCATCTAGCCTTGCTTTTAAATCACTTGGGAAATGGAATTAAGGGGGTCTTTTACTAAGGTGCACTTGCCAATTTAGCACGCGCTAAATGCTAATGCGTCCATAGAATATAATGGGCGTGTTAGCATGTAGTGTGTGCCTTAGTAAAAGACCCCCTAAGTGTAGCAGTTGTCATGTTAACTGATATGGAAAATAAAGCTGCTGCCTAGTTAGCCACTACCTTCTCGGTGCGTTATACTCTTTTGGGCTTAGACAAGAGGTTTAGATATTTTGGAGATGAGTTATAAAGTGCAAATGCCTGTGTTATTTGCATTAACATCCTTTCTCACAGAAATGAATGAAAGGCAGAAGTACATTCATCATTCAACAGACCTTCATATTTAACTAAGTTTACAGAAATCTGTCTGAAGCTCAGGTGATTGGCAAATTATTCCCTTCCCCCCTTTTACGAAAGTGCGCTAGCGTTTTTAGCACCGGCCGTGGCGGAAACCGCTCCGACCCTCATAGGAATTCTATGAGCATTGGCGCTGTTACTGCCTTGGCTAGCGCTAAAAACGTTAGTGTACTTTTGTAAAAAAAAGGGGGGGGGGTAAATGAGGGTTTTTTAAATAAAAAGAAAGTTTGATCACCATATATTTCTCAAAGTATTGCCTATAGCAGCAGATGTAATGAGTTTTCCTTCTTATATAATTTAAAGAAGAAATGAATTTATTTTTCTCTTTAACTTACTATTCACCTATGTTTCCCCACAACAAATTTGATATACATCCACTAAAGAATATATAAAGTCCCCGACTGTCAAATTTTAAGGTACGTGAAGTTAAGAGGTTTTTGGAAAGTATATAATGATGCTCTTAAGTGAATGTAAAAGTCTATAATATGCTATTATTGCATTTTCAGACTGATGAAGAATGTGTAGTGTAAATGTTCTAGTGAATGCTATTAGCAGTTCTGGGTATCACCGTTGAGGTCTATGAGTTAAACATCTCTGGTTGTTGAATTATATACGCATTTGCTGTTTGTATTCAACCAATAAAAAAAAGCCATTTATTGTTTTGACAGTTTGGTCATCTATAGGCATGCAGTATAAAGAAGACAATTAAGGGAAGCTCCCTCCATTTACAGTCTTCACGGAGTTCAGCAGAGAACTGGCAAAAAGAAGAAACGATTCCAGTTTCTGAGACGATGGGCCTGAACCAGGGAAGACAGGCCACTTCCATAATGAGAAGCCAGTTAATAAGTACAGCAACCCTACTAGGAAGTCCGTAGCTGTGCACAAGATAGACATGTAACCTACAGCAACTCAACCAACTGACTGTCCTACTTTAAAGAATGTAGAGGATCCAGAGTGACAATGTCCAACACACAAAAATCACATCCTCTCCAGAAATGTTGAGGGATCAGGGAGAAACTCTTAAGAGAGCAAAAAGGACTTCTAAGTAAATGTTGCTCTTCATCCAAACACATGGCATATGACTGTAAAGTGGCCATTAAATGCACAGTATGTGACAGGAGCAGGCTGACCCTTCCGAGAACCACTGCCACGGTGGGGAGGAGACAGAGCAAATGTCACCACTGAATGTCACTATGAACTGCACAGAGGTGTGAGGAGAAGGTCTCAGTGAAAGGTCATGCAGCAAGATTTGTGTGGCAAAGGTGTATCCAAAAGAGCAACCAGAAAAAGCAGTGAAAATGTATGTCATCATCGACAAACAAAGTAACCAGTCCCTAGCAAGAACACTGTAGAGCTCTTTGTATTATTTAGCACCTGTTCAGGAAGGTCAAGGAAGACAGGGAGAAAAGTGAATGGTTGCATGATAGAGGCAAGAGATGGTAGCATCAAGAAAGATCTACCAACTCTAAATGGATGCTATCAAATACCAGACATCAGGGAAGAAATCCCTACACCTGAAGCTTTGCAACAATACCCTCATTTGCAAACAATAGCAGAACATCTGAAGCCAGTGGATCCAAAGGCCAAAATCCTACTCTTACTGGGAACAGATATACAAGCTCTGGTCAGAATTCGTGGATCAAGAGCTGGTCCAGCTGATGTTCCATATACCTACCAACTCACCCTGGGATGGGTAAGTGAAATCTGTCTTAACAGGCTGAGGAGACCAAATATAGATTTGTACAAGACATGTATTTTGGCCAATGGGCACACCACTTTGTTCAAGCCCTGTCAGAACTATCTGCAAGTAAAAAAGGTTTACAACTGGAAATAACCAGAACGTAGCACAATCACCTATTAGAACACTTCACCACCAAATCCCTGACTTTACTCTAAGGGAGTAAAGTCAGGGGGGCGGGTCTTTGGAATGGGCAGACTTGGTGGGCTATGGCCCTTTTCTGCCATCATTTTCTATGTTTCTATGTTTCTAATGTCATCTGGGTGATATAGTGTTCCAAGTCACCAAGGATGATGACAAACCAACTCTTTCAGTTGAGGATAGAGAGTTTCTAAAAATCATGGACAAGGAATTTTCCAGGGATGAGTCCAATAGTTGGATGGCTCTCCTACCTCTTTGGACACCCAGAACATGACTTCCCAACAACAAAGACAACTTCGATCTTGACTTACTTCACTGCAGAAGACCCTGTGAAAGAAACCAGACACAAAACAGAACTTTATAATGTTCATGCAGAACCAGTTCCACTGCTGAAAGATAAGGAAGAATGCTGGTACTTACCTATCTTTGGTGTGTACCATCCACAAATACAAGGCCATTTCAGGACTGTATTTAACTCTAGTACTCAATTCCAAGGAGTCTCCCTTAATGTGTTTCATTCTGGACCTGACTTGATCAACAGTTTACTAGGAGTCCTGATTTGCTTCAAGAAAGAACTTATCACCATAACAATAGACATTCAGCAAATGATCTACGGCTTTTTAGTGCATCCAGACTATAGAAACTGCTTAAGATTCCTGTGGTATTGCAACCATGATCTCAATCAGATTGTGGAATATAGATTGTGGAATATTGTCTTTGGCAATAGTCCATCACTAGCAGAGGCAACATATAGGCTTAGAAGGATGGCTAAGAAAGGAGAGAAATAGTATGACAAAGATATCAGACGCTTCATTGAAAAAGACTTTTATGTAGATGATGGCCTAAAATCCTTGCATACAGCTGGAGAAACGATTGATCTGCTAAAAGAATGCAAGCAATGTTGGCAGAGGCCAATCTCAGACTTCACAAAATTGCTTCTAACAGAAATGGCAGCATTTCTTGCAGAGGATTATGCTAAGGATTTAAAAGATCTAGATCTCATTTGGGTATGATTCTCAGAATCAAACCAAAATGAATAGTCCAGCACCATAAAGATAAGTGGTTCTGATGATTGATGACAAGTTTTGCACATTTATGATTGATAGCAACGGTGGTGGAGGACCAGTAATGATAATATTGTTCGCATTGGCTGAATGGCCATTTGGCTGGTATGTAACATGAACAAATTGTCTGAGGTCTTGTCTCCTTTCCACTCATTGTGAATAATCCAACAACTGAAACACGTTGAGACAGTAGTGTTTACATATGTCAGATGACCAAATAATATACCGTATTTTCCGGCGTATAAGACGACTTTTCAGTACCTTAAAATCCTCCCCAAAGTCGGGGGTCGTCTTATACGCCGGGTACTGTTTACATGCCCTTACTTTACATGCCCTAACATCTCCTTCCTTACCTCCTTACGGTGCTTACGGTACTAGTAAACCTGCCGGGACATCAGCGGGGCCATGGCGGGACATCAGTGTGACAAGGGTGCCAGCTCCTTCATCCTGTGCCGCGGGAAGCAGCGGCGCTCTGGCCCCACCCCTTTTCTCTTGACTACGTCTCTCGCACATGCGGCCGTGTGTGGAGTCTAGCCCTTAAGGAAGTTGCGGGGGCGAACAGGAGGCTTTTGAAGGCTTTTAAAGGGAAACTGTCATGCCAGCAAACTTGCTAGGGACTTGCCCGGCACTTGCTCTCTCCCTCTATGTGTTATCTTCCTTCTATCATTGACAGTTTCAGTTTGGTTAACAGTTTAGAAAACAAATAGCATGGCAGCTCCCATGGGTTTATTGTTCTATTCAGCTTTAGTGAATTAATTAAAATTGTTGAAATAAATTCTGATGTTCTTTTAAGTTTTATTTGTTGTGCAGAAGGTGTGCGGAAGAAGGGGTAGTCTTATATGGCGAGTATATAACAAACTCTATATTTTAACTGTAAAAGTTGGGGGGTCGTCTTATACGCCCAGTCGTCTTATACGCCGGCAAATACGGTAACATGATATTGAGTTGAATTCCATTTTCTGTTTTGACTATAGAGAAAATATACATTTGATAACAGAAGTCACTATTAATAATAATACCTAATATTTTCATTGATGACTTGAAGGGTCTTTTTGCATTAGATATCATCAATAATACGTAAAGAGAGCAGGGTGAATTCTGGAGAATAGCTTTTGTCTTCCTTTTCTTATGAAGGCTAACCTCTTTTCCCTTACCTTTTCAGCTGCTACTTTTGAGAGCCAAAATGCTCTTTTTGTCTTGCTTTTATTTACTTTGCTAACAAAAAGGTTTGCTGCACTTAAAATAGCTCCTTTCAGTTTGGCTCACTGCTTTTATTCTTTCCCCTGCTGTTTCCATCCAGCTGACAATTCTTTGAGGTCGTCCCTCCATTTTGACAGGGCTAGATTCTATAAACCGCGCCAGCATCGGCAGCCCCCTACACAAATGGCACTGGCCACATGTCGATCACATTTAAGCGCTGTTTAAAGAATTGCGGCTAATGGCACCTACCACAAAACTTAGGCGTCTGCAATGTAGGCCAGGGTTTTACTGGCCTACATTGCAGACGTCTAAGTTCTTTTGAGGATCACGTCTATCGATGCCTAAGGTCATTTCCACCCCCTAACCATGCCTACTTTGACCTTAGGCACCATTAGGCGGTTTTGTGTCGACGCAATTATGACACCCTCTAGTGCCTACTTTAAAAAAAAAAAAATTTTTAATTGAATTTAATGACATGGTCAATTACCGTGCTCATTAAAGCCAATCAAAACAATTAAGTTAGGTAGCAGTAGGGCATTTACCACCACATAACTTACGGCACCATTTATAGAATCAAGCCTCTAGTGGTTTTGAAGTCTAGAACATTCTGCTTTAGTGTCCATCAAACCCCTTCCCTTGTTCAAAAGCAGACTGAAAACCCACCTTTTTGATATGGCTTTCAATCCTTAACCCTGCTCCTCTGCCCTCCAACTCAGCCATCTGATTAACTGTTCCCCTTAACTGTGTCCATGACATCCTGTTTGTCTGTCTTGCCTGTTTAGATTGTAAGCTCTTTCGAGCAGGGACTGTTTTCTTACTCTTTGTGACTCTGTTCAGCGCTGCGTGCGTCCGGTAGCACTATAGAAATAATTAATAGTAGTAGTGCTAGTTAATGATATTTTGGGGTGCTCATTTTACACTGAATTGTGGAGATTTACAACAGTCTCTCTTGTCCCCTCTACCTTGTTTTTTTGTGGGGGGGTTTTGCAGCCTTTAGGTGAGTTTTTGATCTGACTGGATGTTTCCAGATGGTGAATCAACTAATCTTTCAGAAAGGTGCGGTCTGAAGTGCACTGTGAGCTGGATTTTATTTAACTGACGTTTTTAAAGCATTTAATTCACCTCCTCTCTTCAGTAATGACTGAAGGCATGTTACATTCAGGTACAGTAAGTATTTCCTGTCTCCAGAGGGCTTAGCATCTTTGCTAGTATCTAAGGCAGGGCTGCCCAAGTCTGGCCCTTGAGATCTCCTGGCAGGCCACAGAGAATTCACGGGAGCCAGTAAGGAAGCCGCTCAGTGCTGAGCAGCAGCTCCAAATCGCACTCCTGCTCGTGCTGCTCAGTGGCCGAAGAAACTCGATCTGCGGCAGCCGGTTAGCAGCGAGGCAGGAGTTTGAAAATCCTGCTCGCTGCACCTCCACCAGGGATTGGCAGAGGTATGAGGATAGGGCAGGGAGGAGGGGGACTGAAAAATTCTGGGAGCGGCATTGGCTCGAATATAAACAGGGACCCCCATTTTTAGGCCAATTTTTTTGGCCCCAAAATCCCAGTTTATATTCGAGTATATACGGTAATAAACCTTTATTTTGGAATAAGCCCATCTGGAGTGGTTTGATGTGCCCAGTCGAGCAAAATATAACACATCAGAGGTTACTTCAGAAACCTAAGAGCCTTGAGAAACTTTCTTCCTCCTGCCAAGGTTGTTTAATAATCCTTGATCTATTGAAGTCCCATACAGTATACAATCAGAGGATGAGGCAAGGACTACATACCTTTAAGATGATTTAACTGCTGATATAAGCACTGTGAGAATAGTTTTAGAAATAGTTCACAAATAAAGATGGTCATAAAATCATTACATAATTTATTTATATCGGCAATTATGTTTGAGATACAAAGCACTGCAAAAAATATGGGGGTTTTTCCCCCAAAATTAGCCTTTGCTTAGCGCAGTGTTAAAAAATCATATTTCCCAAATCATTTTCAAACTAACTGATAAATTAGCTGATTCAACAATAATTATCCCCCCTTTTACTAAGCCGCAGCAGAGGTTTCTACTGTGGCCTGGAGTGCTAAATGCTCCGATGCTCATAGAAGTCCTATGAGAATCAGAGCATTTAACTAGCCAGGCTGTGGTTGAAACCTCTAGCACAGCTTAGTAAAAGAGGGTAATGCTTCGTTTAACTACAAACTGGTTCAAGCAACATTCCACCTGTAGAAACTTCTCCGCTTTTACAAAGTTGCAATAACACCTGCTACATGGCAAAAGCCTCAAAGCCATTTAAATCCCTATGGACTTTGGGGCAGTTACTGCAGCAGCCCGCGCAGTAAAAGAGGGGGGGCTTTGTAAAAGGGAGGGGCTTTGTAAAAGAGGAGGGGCTTTGTAAAAGAGGGGGTTGGTTACTTGGGTAGAATCATTATCCCTGACTGAAATCAATAAATACATTGCGTTCCAATAACTTTGCTGTTACCGCCCCTACTCTATGGAATTCACTACCTAATTATCTGCGCAGCGAGCCCGATCAAAAACAATTTAAAGTTCAGTTAAAGACATTCTTGTTTATGATTTTAAGTAGACTTTGTTGATATTAAGTATCCCATGTTTTTATGTAATTTTATATTGTAAACCGCTTAGAAATTTGAATAAGCGGTTGAAAAAATATTTTAATAAACTTGAAACTTGATTGTGGTTACTATATAAATATGTAGATCCTGAACACTGAAAAATCAAGGGGAGAAATTTCTAGTTTTTAAATTTAATGATTGATTTTCAAATGAAATCAACAAGAATAACTTGTACAGAAAGCAATATTAGCTATTATATATACATCAAAGAATACATAAAGATCAAAATAATAATAAATCTTAGTTAATCATGCTCAAGTCCTCAAATAGGATCCAGGATAATATTATTTAGCGAGAAAGTAAGAAACATGAACTAAAGGTACACTTTAAAGCATAATAATGGCTATAACGCTGAGTATAGGAGTTACATTCCTTAATCAATAGGGCTTAAGATTTTTCTACCTCCAGACGGGTCAGCGCCAAGAAAGAAGTCAACTGGTTTGGCTCAAAGAAATTTCAATAGGCACTCAAATAGACACATCCCCAAACTATTGCAGCTGGTTAAAAATTGTTGTTTTGATACAACAGTGGTATAAGCCATGCTGGTCCGAAAATCTCCCTCTACCCATAAGCTGTAAGATAAAGAGACCCAGCTGTTACCTTCAGTCTGGTGGTAGAGAAGAATCTGTCCACAATATATATCCAGCATCAATTGGCAACGCGGGCCCCCCCTGATCGGCAATGTGGGCCCCACCCCAATCGACAATGCGGCCCCCCCCATCAACGGAAAGTAAGACAAGCAAGCAACGTGGGTAAGAAAGGCAACGGGAACTGTAATTGTGCAAGCGGTGATGCTTGCCAAAAGCTTCCCTCTGACGCAGCTTCCTGTTTCCGCCTGGGCGCATGGTGGGGTGGGGCAGGGCAGGGGGCCCAGTGTACTTGTGTGCCTAGGGGCCCTCGACGAATTAATCCTGCCCTGCTTCTGTGGTTTAAATTGGAGAAGTTCTTCCTCTGACAGCATTTCATCTGGGGACTCCCAGCTTGGTTTCCAGCTTATCTGATTGCTGATTACATCGGCAAAGGAGAAAACCTCTACATTTTCTTGCAGAGGGGGCCTTCCGGCTCCCCATAAGAAAACCGCGCTTCTGTGGTGCGTGGCCACAGGTGCACAACCGCAGGGTGTGACTGGAGGGGCGTACTCAGAGGGGCATGTTCTGCCCCTTGGAGCATTGAGGAGCTTTGAGGACAAAGACTGAGGTACTATTTTGTGGATAAAATGGACAAGCATAAGGCCAAAACAAAAAATTTCAGCTCCAGTCTCAGCATGTCCTATGAATCATCATATTATTTCATTTGGTAACCAAGGTTCTGGTGGTTTAAAGATTTCGTTATCTCCCCTGGCAAATATTCCCCCCCCCCCCCCAAGTTCTTGTCTGGCTGGGGCTTCATTCCAAAGCCCTACTCCAGAATTAACAGTTTCGGAATTTCCATCAGTAGTACTTGAAATAGATACAAAAACCTAGGAAGAATCATCATTTTTACCACTTACATACGTCCTAGCCATGAAATAAACATCTTATTCCACCTTTCTAAATCTTTCTGAATATCAGTTAATTCTATTTTTGTTCTCCTGGGAGCTTTTTCTTTAAGGGAATATAATAGCATTTAGGAAAAGAAAAAGTAGCTTCCTTTTCTATCCCTAGAATCTCTCTGAGATATTTTCTCCAGAGGATCTCAGGGGAAAGAAGATATATAATGGGGAAATTGACTAATCTCAGGTTTCTTGCTCTGTTAGCGTTTTCAAGTGCATCCATTTTAAAGTAAATATTATATGAATCTTTAATTACTGAGGCCAAAACAGCCTGGAGAGTTGAAACCTGAGATTTTATCAAGCTACAACGGTTATCCAACAAGGAAATATTGGCATCTACATTGACTAGTTTAACCACAACCTCTTGAGAAAAGACCTTATTCTGACATATTACAGAACTTATCATCCCCTCCACTCTACGATTTCAGATTTAGGCCCCTTTTTACTAAGCCACACACTTATTGCACTAGCCTGTGCTATTGGGTTTAGTAACAGGGGGCCTTAGTGTTGGAGGGAGAAGTGTTTTTACATTTTTAGGTATGGTTATGTGTGAGTTATTTTATGCATGATTTTGTTTTGTAATTTACTAATGTATTTTTGCAAACCCCTTTGAAGAAGGCGAACTTTGCATAGTCTATTTTCTACATGTAAAATATGACTATTAATTTTAGAAAAATTTCTTCCTGTATCTTCCATTTTTTATTCTATTTCTTTTATCTTTACATTTTTTTAAAAAAAATATAGGAGATACAACATAAATGGCTCATAAAGTAATCCTAATGGGCAATATATCAAAAATTTAGCAAAACATGAAAAGAAAAATGTTTGGTACAGATGGCCATGTACATTAAATTGATTTTGCATGCCCTAAGATTGTTAAGTCTTGCCAATGAACTAAATGCACACCAATGAATACATATCCCTACCTTTAGAGCTCATGTTTTTCAAGACAACTATGTATGTTTAAAAAAAATTGTACAATGATTTGGTGCCCATGATATAGGAAAGACCTTTGCATGGCACTGGGCAGTATGTTAAAAACACAAGGAGAAAAGCCTTGATAAAGTCTATAGCAAAACACACAAAAGAGAGGCTAGTGAGATGTCTGAGAACAACCAAATGAGATACATTTATTAGTCCAACTAAAAGAAACACTCTCATCTGTAGTGGTCCCAACTAGGATCCCAGTTTCGGCACAAGTCTTCCTCAGGGGACTAGTGAGATACTTGTTAATGAGGTGTACGCAAATATCCTTGTCGACGTGTTATACTCTGGAGCAAAACCATTACAGATGAGAGTGTTTCTTTTAGTTGGACTAATAAACGTGTCTCGTTTGGTTGTTCTCAGACATCTCACTAGCCTCTTTTTTATGTTTTTTGACCGTGCAGTATGTTCAACTTTTCTTCATTATATCAGGTTCCAAGAAATGTCCAGATGAGGACAATGTCATTTTCAAGGAGACTGAGAGATGGCATGCTTTGCAATCTTGGCGTATGAGGCAAAGGCCAAAATAATAAACTATTGTAATTGACAGTTCTTTCTATATATCAGCAAATTTGAACAGAGAATGAAATTACTGCTTAATGCAAGTGTAGCAAAACGTGTCAGTTGTCAGTATTCCAATTTCATTATGAAACTCCATTCAAATGCATAGAAAATTTTGTAGAGTAGACATTTTAAAAAATTTATAGTTTTTACCTGAACTACAGCTGATAACTTTTATTTTTATCTAAGTTATAACTAAAATAGACTGTTTTGAAGTGATTGAAGCCCCAGCTGTTCACTTACAGCAGTAGTTCTCAACCCTGTTCTGGGGACCCCCCAGCCAGTCGGGTTTTCAAGATATCCCTAATGAATATGCATGAGAGAGATTTGCAGACCTGTCACTTCCATTATATGCAAATCTCTCTCATGCATATTCACTAGGGATATCTTGAAAACCCGACTGGCTGGGGGGGTCCCCAGGACTGGGTTGAGAACCACTGGCTTACAGCATTCTAAAGACACTACTTTAAATATAAAAAAGAAACATTACTATTTATTTAAAATTTCAGTTATGAGGTGTTAAGTTGTAATGGTCATTGAACGTGTTAATAATCATAGTATAAGACAAGGGTCCCAAACTCTTCACACAGAAGGCGACATAATAACATACTTCAAATCACCAAGAGGGCCAAACTGGGAGTTTCCCTTGCAGTTTTTGCTAATCAGAGGCATGTAAGAGTTATCTACTAGAGAATGACACAGGGACAAATTTGTTCCCGTCCCCACGGGAACTCAATTTTCCCATCCCATCCCTGTGAATTTTGTCTCAGTCCCTGTCCCTGCCCCATTCCTGTAAGCTCTGCCTTAACCGCACAAGCCTTGGACACATATGATTTTAAAGTGTTTGAGGCTTGTGCAGATGAGGACAGAACTTAGGCATTGGTGGAATGAGGCATTATACCATCACAATCTGAGCTCTAGAATGTTGCTACTTATGATTTTAAAGTGTTTGAGGCTTGTGCAGATGAGGATGGAGCTTTCAGGAATGGAGCATGGACAGGAAAAGAACTTGTGGGGATGGGACGGGAAAATAAGTTTCCGCGGGGATGGGGAAAAGTTTGTCCCCGTATCATTCTCTAATGTTTACCTTTTTGTAATGATTTTAAAAGATGGCAGAAAAGGAGGAGACAGGGGTCAGGATTCAGAGAAAAGTGATATATACACTTTCAGTAATCATATTTGTAGACGTCATGGAAATTAGCAATCCTTCCCCATCCCTTGCAAATGTAACTTCTGCCCTTTTCCACTTGCCTCCTGAGGTGTAGGCGTGTATGTGTGGAGAGGCATTTTCGATATGATATCTAAATCCGAGTTTAGATGTTTAGTGGAAGATGCACAAAATCCATTAGCTAACATGACCATTTTCAAAAATTTACTGTATCTTGTTTTTTTATTTTTTATATGTGCTCTGTGGTATATCTTTTTGAGCCATTTTCGAAAACAAACATGTCCAAAGGAAAATTGAACTGAACAAACCATTGGGATGTAGGAGGAGCCAGCATTTGACCTAGACTTACCACACAGCCATCCCAGCAGTCCCAGGTACACATCTCACCATAAACCCCTTATAATGTATGATGGGCTCTCCAAAACCCATCCAAAACATACTGCACCCAATTATATTCCACCTCACTAGTCCTTATGCCTGCAGATGACACCTTATATATGGGATTTGGAAGGATCACAGATTCCACCATAAGTGTAGTGGTTAGAGTGGGATATGGGCCTGAGTCTTCATCTCTATGTTTGACTACACATCTCGCCATGCTACTCCAGGAACCTGTTTGCTGTTCCACATGGACTAGCCATAACATCTGAAGCTGTCATAAATGCAGGTATATCAAGTTTCAAGTTTATTCAAGTATTTGATTGATTAAACGCTTATCCAAAGATACCAAGTGATTTACAAAATATTTAAAAATAACATAGACAAATAATTTGACGAATTAGACATACATGACTGATTAATGGATATTCTTGGGTTAACTGGCTCTCTAGAGCCTCGAGAAACAATAGGAAGGGGGGAGAACTACAATTTTTTAAAGAAAAGGAACACTGAAGGTAAATACAAAAGGGAGTAGGAAAGGTTAAAAATATTAGACAGAAGAAAAAAATAATAATTGTAGACACTGTTCCAGTAGATAAGTGTCAAATTTTGAGCACTGTTAAAGTAGAATGGTAACATGTTGTCAGTTAAAGGCATCTTTAAAAAGAAAACACTTTAGACTGCTTTAGAACTTTTGCAGGTTTCGTTCGATTCTTAAGTATAAAGGAAGAGAGTTCCAAATCATTGGAGCGGTCACAGAAAAGATTAAGGTACGACGAGTACCAATTATTTTCAAAGATGGAACGTTAAGAGTGTGCTCTGAGGTGGATCTGAGGGCTCTTGGGGGATCGTAAGGAATCAAGAGTCGGTCTATAAATGCTGGGGTGTTGGTTTGTATAGTTTTAAAAGTCAAGAGAGCAATTTTATATGTTATCCTATGTGTTACAGGCAA